>NC_083773.1:8713635-9313635 GCF_963514075.1 Conger conger
CGGACACCCTGACGCGTGTGTGATGCGTGCGCCCCGTGCGTGCAGCTCCAAGCCCTCGGCGGAGGAGATGCGGCAGTGGGCGGAGGCGTTCGAGTGCCTGATGCGGAACCCGGCGGGCCGAAACCTGTTCCGCGAGTTCCTGCGCACGGAGTACAGCGAGGACAACATGCTGTTCTGGCTGGCCTGCGAGGACCTCCGGCAGGAGCCCAGCGCCGCGGCCGTCCAGGAAAAGGCCCGACTCATTTACGACAACTACGTCTCCATACTGTCCCCGAAAGAGGTAGCCAGTCCGGGCTCTCCTGTTGTGATCACAGCAGCCGATTTGGAGCGTTGCAATCGCTACCACTCAATACTAGTGCCAGGCCGGTCTGAACGCAGAACTCATGTCACTACATGTCTGTACAGTCATTACTCTTTAACGGGCAATTACAGCGCTGATTTGACTGCATTTCCATTACTGTCACTCAGCTTTCTACCGGTTAGTGTTCTACAGATCACCAAATGGCCGCCCTCAACTGCTCATTCGCCCTCCCCTCTCCTCCAGGTGAGTCTGGATTCCCGGGTACGGGAGGTGATAAACCAGAGGATCCAGGAGCCCACGGCCCACACCTTTGACGAGGCCCAGATGCAGATCTACACCCTCATGCACAGAGACTCTTACCCCAGATTCATCAACTCCTCCGTATACAGGTCCCTCCTGCGGAACGGCTCCTGCTCTTCCTCCCTGTCGTAGGGCTGGCTGTGTTTCCCGGGCCTCACCCACTGCTAGTGCAGCGCACCCAGATAAACCACTAGTGCTCTCTACGCCTACTGCTCACTTTACCCCCTCATGTTCTGTGCTCACTCACCTCCTGTTCAGTGTCTGCCTTAGCCTTAACGCCACGCCATTACAACAGAATAATGTTCAGGTGTAGCCCTACGGTGTTCACACAACGTCACGCCCAGCGTTATAGCGTCCGGTGACTTTGGCCGTGCCTGCCGCGGGCGTTTTGTTCCCCTGTTTTGTCGCCGGGGTTTTACGCGCGATGCCGGAGACCGCAAATCTGAGCAGCAGTCAGATGCTGGGAGACTTGTGCGAGTGACCGAGTGCGTGCGCCTCTCTCTGGGAGTGCTTGCCTTTCATAAGAAGTGCATACTTGTGGCACTTGTGCAATGTTATTTTGTGACTCATCTTGAGCGTGGTGAAGCACTCCGGATATGCTCAGTGTACTGTCCTGCACAGTAATGAAAGAGCATCTGTTTCACATTCATCTTCTGTCAGGACGGGCGTCCCAACATACAACATCACAGTCCTGTTCAGTGTGTGGTTTGGATGCGGTACCGACCCGAAAAGGCTCCGGGCCTTGTGCTCCTGAGGCCCGAGATGCTCTTATTCTGCCCAGTCCACAGTGTACGATCCGCACCAGCCAGGTCACTCTATGTTCTGTCTGTTTAACACCAGACATTGTGCCAAATTACCAAATATCTTATCTGCAATTTTAATTTACCAAACAAGTCGACCAATCAGAGTACTCAATAGGAGTGCTTCCTGTCTCCATGTTGCCACCACACCAGCAGCAAACCAAGAGGGCTCCTACTAATATCTTCTCTTTTGCCTTTCCATAATTCATACTTCTGTGATGTAGATGTATCACTGTACTAGTGCCAAATGTTTGAACAAAGCACTCTTCCCCATCTTCAGAATGGGCATGTATATATTTATATAACTTCCATTGTACTGTATATACATACTGTATCTTTGTATATTTCTGAAATAAGTCCATAAATATAAGTAGCGCTTAAAAATAGCGTTATATAAACAGTAGCTCTGGGCACAGTCACTCTTCCTGACCCAGGTGATACGTTTAGCTTTAAAAAAACAAAGTGATAAGAATGTACACTGACTAGTGGTTTTGGTACTCTGAGGATTAGTTTATCTAATGGCAGGCTGTGTGTTTAGACCGAGCTGGGCACCTGGGTTATAGTGTCTATAACAGTGCAAACATGCTTATCTGCATGTGCAAAAGCCGCATCTCTGTATCAGATGCAGACGCTGCGTCTCTCTGTATCGGATGCAGCAGCTGCGTCTCTCTGTATCGGATGCAGCAGCTGAACCGTGCCCAGATGTTTGTGTAGGTGGCCATCCAGGTGTGACAGGAATTTGTGTGGGTGGTTATGTGCTGTAGGTGTGACACAGGTAATTGTGCCGGTGGTTATATAGGTGCGATACAGGTATTTGCGCCGGTGGTTATACAGGTGTGGCGTAGGCATTCGCACAGGTGGTTCTACACGTGTGCTTATTTGGCAAGATGATTCAATTGAGTTGTTACCCAGTTGTTCTTGTTGAGTGCTTTGGACGCCAAACACACGTGAGAGGAGCTTGGATGTGAAATTGCAGTTGGATTCTATTTCTGTTTGTCACTGTTTCAAAGGCCTTATCTCTTCTCATTGTTCTGTTTTTTTTCCTAGTTTTGTCAAGCAATCACACCAACGCACAGCACCATGATTTTCAGCAATGTTTAATAAAATAATAAGCTATTTATTGATCATTTTCTGTATGAGTCCTTTACATTTGTAGATATGAAAGGATGATGATCAGTTTTTATTGAGTTCAGTTTTATTTTTTATTAAATCCTATCTGTTCTGGGAGCAGGTGTGCTGCCCATTAGGGCTTCTGGTACTGGTGCTGTTTCTTCCCGTGACCACCGGGGGGTGCTGTGCTGCGTTGTGAACAATGCCGTACCTCAGCGTTATTCATGTCACTTTTCTCAGTTATAAATGTACAGTCATGTAGACTTGACTGATTAAGCTTTTTTTTATGGAAATAAAGCAACAATATGTTTGTGTAATGAATTGAGCTTTGCCATAAAAGTTTGTTCTTTGCATGTTGTGTGTGTGTGCGTGTGTGTGTGTGTGTGTGTCTGTGGGTGTGGGTGTGGGTGTGTGTGTATATATTCCTTTTTTTTTGTACTTTGGCCCTGTCCTCTACAATTTTATATTTGTAATCAAACAACTCTCATTTGGATAAAGTGCAGATTCTTGGATTTTATTAAAGGGGTTTTTTTGGCTCCCACTTCTTTGGTGGTGGTCAAAAAGTTCAATTTAGGTTTCGTCAGTCCAAAGCACATTGTTACAAAAGGCTTCGGGCTTCTCAGTGTATTTTTTTTGCATACTTCAGACACTTCAATCTTGTGTTGAGGTCAATTTTTCTGCCAACTCTGCCCTGTTTGCTGCTCTTCTGCAGTGATGTGTGGGTTGTTCTTAGCGTTTCTCATCAGGTCTCAGGCCATTTTAGCTTTCTTCCAGACCTTGTCTTGACTTCAACTGTTCCATTCATCTTCCATTTTCCAATACTGTTTCTGAGAGTGGAAGTAGGTACTTTGGAACATTGAGAGAGCTTTTGTAGCCTTCTCCTTCTTGGTGGAAATGAACCGTCTTCATTCTGAAATCCTTGGACAGCAGTTTAGAGGAACCCACGGTTGTTAACACCACAGAGAACAGCCACTGCTGTTGGATACTTTAGAAGGAATGGATTTACTTTAGCATAAAACTTGCAGCCCTGGAATTAGAGTCCCCTGACTCATTGAAGCCCTAAGTAAACCACATGGCTCTTGGCCTCAGTAATAATCTTTTTAAAAAAAATGAACAATAACCCACAGGGACCTTTTCCTTTTTTTATAATTTGCTTTAAAATTTGCAGAAGGTTCAGGTTTGCTTTCGATCCCATACAGATTCGTTGTAACAGACGTTTAAACCGGGGATGCCCAACACTTCTGCGCCCCTGTACGTACATACTTTTTCAAATTACTTCTCGTTTCCCGTCTATCACGAAATGCAATCTGTAGAACTATTTCTGCATTTTTACATTTCAGATTAATTTTAGTCATCACTGCAGCGATGGGTGATAAATGACACATTGCAGCTCTTGAACTTGAATGTCATCCGGCTGAATACCGTGCTCTGTCGCTCTCCCACCAATGGACAGGTCCCACGGATGGCTGGTTTCACGGTGAAATTACTGACTAATTTCATGGCATCATCATCGAGACTTCCTGCCACTGCAGTGACAAATTGCTCTGCAGAGCATGACACACACACACACACACTTCCTGTTTGGTAATGTCTCCACAGTGTTTTTACAACATTGCAACACATTTGCATTTGCTGAACCACGTGTCAGACAAAAAATGTATATACTTACATTGACTTATTTCACTTGTAATCAGTATTTACGCTGTAAATCTTAACCACCATCCTCACCGTATGATTTGAGTTCAGTATACACAAATAATTGGACAGCTTAAATTTGTCAAGTTCCATTTACTGATGTATCATCTATTTGCTCACTTAATTTAATAACGACTGTCTGTTCCAAGTCATAACATGAAGAGAGCAGTGCTTATTCAATTTGGTTGGGACTTGCTTTTTTATCTTTAATGTTTACATTTAATTAAGTTCAACTCGAATGTGCTGAATAGATGAGCTTGGTAAATTTAAGCTTGGAAATAAGCTCGGTATAAGTCAAATAATTCTTGTGAACATGAAAGTTCAAACTTAATGCAACAGTGCTTTAACTCATTTTATATTAATCAAATTTAAGTAATTTTATATTAATTTTAATAGAGGTTAAACCAGTTAAGTGGCATTAATATAAAAAAACAATCTCAGTACTTTAATGTGCTGTAACCTTAGTACTAGCAAATGAAATCACTTGCTTTCTGCAATTTAAGGCGGTGGGTTTCCCCAAATGTTTTGAGTAAGTTAAATTCATTGAAATTTACAGCGTATGGAATCATGATGCCTTTATGTGTGTGACAAGCAGATTGTAGACAAGATAATGCCAGAGATTTGACTGCAAAGATTCAGCACCATGGATCGGACCGAACCTTGTGAAACCCCAGTGACACACCTTTAAATGGACCAGCCTGTTGTGCTGTGAGAGGGCAGGCGCACACAGACCACAGCTCGTAAAGATTACTGAGGCTTTATTCTCCCCAGGGACCACCTCTGACACACCAAAGTAAATGGTTGGAATTTATATAGCGCCTTTATCCAAAGTGCTGTACAATTAATGCTTCTCATTCACCCATTCATTCACACACACACACACACACACACACACCAACGGAAATTGGCTGCCATGCAAGGCACCAACCAGCTCATCCGGAGTATTGGGGGTTAGGTGTCTTGCTCAAGGACACTTCGACACACCTAGAGCGGGATCCAACCCGGCAACCCTCCGACTGCCCTCCGACTGCTCTTACCTCCTGAGCCAATTGTCGCCTTAAGTGTCTCCAGGATAAGGAAGCTGGTTTGTGTACTGCCAGAGCAGGCAAGAAGTGGAACCAGTCGACATTTTGGGTAGCAGCTGCTCTGGGTCTTATTGGTTGATTTGTTAGTTTCCCTCAGATCCGTGCTCCTGATTCAGGGTCCCGCTTCTCCGCGCTTCTCTCTGACTGCACCGGACCGAACCGCGCCCTGATGAAGTGGCTTTAAATCTGATCAAAGGGCCATTTCATTCTCAGCTGTGACAGACGTGGTTGCCTTGGTTTCCAAACTGCTGCAGTCAACATCTGCTCTTATCCCGGCTGAGGTGCACACCTCACACCGTACATGTGGTTCATCCTGAGATATCTGTACTCACTGATTTAAGACTAAATTTATGGGGGTTTTTTTTGTTTTTTTTTCAAGGTCACACTCTATTTGTCCTACCTTACAAATTCAGACTTTTTATGGTAGACTCTTAAATATTTGGGAATCTGGCTGGCCAGCAAATTTTCTTTTCAAACCCATGTGGAACACCTCGTCCATGAACTGTTAGAATTGGTTTTCTGTATGGAAACTAGGCTTGTTTTTCATTGGCCGTGGAAAAAAAATCTAAACAGATCTCCCTGTTCTGGACTATGAAGATAATGTTTACTGTTATGCTTTAGATGCTGTCTTCCACAGTGCTTTACATTTTATCACAAATGTTTGCATTTCGTTAAATGAAATAGCATATTAACTAATAGACCACTTTTCAGATAAAACCTTGTCTAAGGCTTGACCAGAGGGGCCAATTGTAACATTGCATTACAACTACCCCCAATTCAAACTAAGATGAGACCAGCTTTCTGGATAGGGGCATCATTGGACCTTCACTAAGATATCAAAAACTTCTGATTCATCGTCATAAAAGTTGGCTGCAAAGAGAAAAACTGTGATCGCGAGAAAAATAATTTCATACCTCCAAGCTGAGCATCAGTTGGCCTTTGCACAGACATCAGTGCACGTGTTTCTGAATGAGAATCACATTTCCATCTTACTTCTGACATTGTAGGCGTTATGGTTGTACCATGTCTACACTGCTGGATTGTTTGCAATACAAGTTTTTTAAACATTTTACCGGATTCTCAAACCACGCAGCCCGTACGTAAATCTAAAGGGAATATTTACATGTGTTACATGTGTTCATTCGTTCCACATCACCGTTCCACGCTGCATCGTGACAGTCAGGTGACTCCTTGGCGATGTGATGGGGGAATTTGGGGGGAGATTATGAAGCAAAAGGACTCCCTGCTCCAGCCCTCGATCAATAAGCTTCAACGGAGGATTTGGCAATGCGGCCGTGCGCGCAGTATATTATAAAACCATTAGCTATTCCCCACGGGGGAACGGCTCCTCCCCGGCTATTGCACAAAGAGCGGTCGTGGTCGGAACATTCCCGCCAAACTATTGGCTAAAAATGCGCTGCAGTTATTGAAATGGTATTTTCAGTAGCTAGTCAAATGTTCAGCGAAATCAAATGCCAGAAACAGCAGCAGCACCAGCAGAACTTATGTCTGTATCGCATGGAAGAGCTGTCTGTTACACAAACAATTTTACGAAACACTGGGGTACGGCTCAAACAAGCCAATATTGCGGTTGACCTATCTAGACTATTGACTTGGTTTGGTTAACGCATTAATAGCCTACGGTAGTCTGTAATATTATGAGGTTTTACAAAGGCAATGTTTCAGTAAGATATTTTCCATACTGAGGAAAATTAAAACATTAAGCATCCGACTGTGGACCTATGTAGCCTATTAGGTTATTGCTTAACAGAACATAAATCCATACTTTACAGTAGGCTATATATGTTGTGTGTTCAGCGATGCTCTTCTGCATACCACTGTTGTATACCATGCGTGGTTATTTGAGTTGCTGTCGCCTTCCTGTCAGTTTGAACCAGTCTGGCCATTTTCCTTTGACCACTCTCATTTACAAGGGTTTGCACACACAAAACGTCCGCTCACTGGATGTTTTTAAACGGATTTTAAATGGATTCAGAATCAAAACTTGTTCTGGTTGTGGAATAGGCTAAGAAACAAAAAAGAAAAAAAATAGGCTAAGAATCTATCCCACCATGCGCTCTGTGTCTTCCCCCCCCCCCCCCTCCCTCTCCCTCTCCCTCTCTCTCTCGCTCTAACACACACACACACCCCAACGCCACCCCCTTCTATCTCACACGCTCTGTCCACTCTTTATACAACAAACATGGCCGCTAAATCGGATGGAGCAGCCGTGTCTTCGCAGAGTGAGATCCCAGCCCGGAGCCTGCCTAGTCCCGAACCGCAGCATCTACAATATCGACATGTCGCGCGGCGTTACTCGCTCCTGGACTGCTGTTGGGTGTTTTGCGCTCTGCTGGTCTTTTTCTCGGACGGAGCGACAGACCTGTGGCTGGCTGCGGACTACTACCTGAGACAGAAGTACTGGTGGTTCGCACTGACACTGGTTTTCGTGGTGGTCCCATCCGTGGTGGTGCAAGTTTTGAGTTTCAGGTGGTTCATGTACGACTATTCGGATATGAATGGCGGCGGTAGCGGGACCGCGGCGATAAGTTCGGCCGCGACGGCTGCAGCGACGTCCACCGGGGACGGCGATTTCAGCACCAAGGCCAGTGGACAGCGGGGCGCTGGCAGCTCCGATGGGGCTGGGGCAGCACCCAACGCGGGCAAGAGGAGCGGCATTCACAGGTGCTGCAGAGCTTGCGTCTGGCTGTTTCAGAGCATCATTCACATATTGCAGCTGGGGCAGGCGTGGAGGTAAGGCTAATGTCCGCACGAGCATCGAACAAATGCCGCGGCACCGACGGGACACACCTAATCGAAACACTCGCTTCGAATGGAGTGCGAGGGACAACACCTTGAATGATGTAGGCTGTATGTTTATGACGTAGCCCATTCAATGATTGGCAGTGTGTGCGCTAGCGGGTGTAGGGGGAGGGAGCAACGTGACATTTAAGCATCGCGGTTGTCGGTATATGTGCTATTGGGGTCGTTATTAGGTGTGTATTTTGGTTGTAGCATGAACTGATATTTGATTATTTGCATCTCCGGAGCGGCGTGGTGCTCTCAGAGGTAACTCTTGCCTGGGTTATCCTGGTAGTTGCCTAATGCGGCTACGCGCACAAGGCAAATGCTGTAGCCTACTTGAGACCATTGAGTTCTACAATATGTATCGCTAGAAAAAAGAAAAGAAAATTGGATACTCAGTTTATGTTTGACCACTGGAATTTAGAATTGAATCGGGATAATCTGCAGACGGGAATACGAGGCACGCAACAAGCCGCATATATTTCCGGTTGTCTGGTTGTCTGCTAATCGTTGTCAATTAAAAAGGAAGCCTTGGTCAATGGGTAATTCCCCCGCCGCGCGCGTGGCTGGATCCGGAGTTAATAACCCTTTGTCTTTAGTTTCACGGAAAGAAGGGGGTGGGATGTGGAATCCAGGGGTGGTGCTTTGCTTTTACGCAGGGGACCAGAGCGTGTCACTGCAGAAGGCCCGAGAAGAAGACAGATTAATAAATCATAGTCTAACAAAAAACATCCTGCATGCAGATGGCACGTGTCATGCATTTCTGCACGCGTATATGGGCTCATATATCCGTTCAGATTGTTATCTTGATAGTATAGCAGTTATAGACTAGGGTAAGAGTATTTAGAGATTAATAAAAAATGAACACACCTCACTCTTTAGTGAAATGCAAGTATCCAAACTGGGAGGAAACTTCAAAAGGCGGAGCAAAAGTACTCAAGGAGACAAGTTTGGGAGCTACTGGGTTCGACCTCCCTCCTGATATCCATACCGAGGTGTAGACTGAGCAGCGCCGGGAGTCGATCCCGTTTCATTTCTACTCATGATCAGAAATGTTCATTTTCCGTTCGTTTCTGGAATTGACCGGATTGAGCTGGAGTTTCCTCCAGCTGAGTCAGCCCCGCTCAGGGGCAGTGTGCCGCAGGGATGTGAAGGGAGAACTTGATGGCATGAGAGGCTATAGTTTTGCACCGGGATTATCCACCACACCAGTCCCTAACTCCTGTGCGTTTGAGTGCTACTTTCTTCTGGACCCTCTCCTTCTTTTTTTCTTGTGATTTAGCGTGCTGATTTTGATACATGATGTGAAAATAGGAAGTAAGCCCTCCTTAACTAATCACATTGATTAGCAGCACCTGCTCCTAATTACCTTCACAAGTTATATAGAAGCAGTTAGCGCAATTATCTTTTCACATGGAAAAGTACAATTTGTATGAGTCGCAAGGTTACAGTCCCCTCCAAACGTATTCGAATATCACCTTTTGTGTCAGAACAACCCAGTTTTAGGTGAGCAAAGGTAATGGAATCTGTGACTGACTGGTGTTTCTTGTTGCCCAGATGGGTCCTGTTAGATTGATTGATTAAACAGTAAAGAAAATCTCTTTCCAAAGCAATATACTGTAACAGTATGTGTTTGTGTGTGTGTGTGTGTGTGTGTGTGTGTGTGCGTGTGCAGGTGTGTGAGTGAATATGTCAGCCCACTAACCATGTAGTGTTTTAGTGTGTCTACTGGGACACCCCTGTCTGTTTTCCTCTTCTGTCGCCTAAGCATGATGAGAAATAGATAAATGCCAAAAATACAGAGTTTCAATCAGAATTAAGTGTGATGACCATCCCTAACCCGGGCAGCTATTTGAAGTTGAAGCATCATATTTCACTAGAGAAACTGCTTATTACTGCCCAGGAAGATAAACAATCGGCAATATTGTGTATATGGGATGAGAATTATTACTTTTGTACCTCAAAATGTATTTTTCAGGCTTAAAACACCTCTTAAAACTTCTCTTGTGAGCTTAAAGGGGAATATGGATACAGGACAAATGTGGCCACATTACTGCAACCCATCCCCTGTTGGTCAAATTGATGGTGTTACAAATGACCCCAGTCTCCCCTACTTTCTTTTTCACTGTAACTCTGTTTGACACGTTGAGGCGACTGCTGAAAGGTGCTATATACAGTGCAGTCCGTATGCATTTGGGCAATTTCTGTTATTTTGGCTCTGTAGTTCCGCAACATTTGGATTTGAAATGAAACAATAAAGGTGAGGTTAAAGAGCAGACTGTCCCCTTTAATTTAAGTTTAGGGCTTCTCAGCTGCTACTCAATAGTCTGATCTCGTCCTCGGTGCAGGTATAAGAAAGCTACAGAATAAGCTGTAACTTATTTTTCTTATTGTTCTCATATTGGCTTGGCCGTGTAGCTGCAGTGGGATGTGTCTAAATTTGGAAACGGGGTGTACACTTAGTCACTGCCCAGGGAGGAAGCTGGAGACTCTGGACTAGCCTGGGCCCAGGTAGCTGCCGGGTGGGATCGATCCAGGGAAGGGATCAGGTAACTGGCTCTTGTCCGAGAGGACTCTGTGCTAAAGACTCACTTCCTGGGCAACTCTCCCACAGGGCTTACAGCTGTGCCTTTGATTTCCTGTTTTCATTTTAATTTTTAATGAAGGCGGTCATGAGAGAGGGGTGATTCCTCATCATGCTCTCGCACTGCTGCTGAATGAACAAACAAATTGAATGAATGTGTCATTGAATTAATGCATGAATGGGCAAATTAGCGAGGGAGAGAGAGTGTGTAACTGAATGAGTGGGCGAGTGACTGAGTGAACGAGAGACTGTGTAAGTGAATGGGTGAATGTGATAGAGTGTGTGTCCAAGACCTGAGCATTCACTTGAACAACTATAAGGGAGAAAAATAAAAGAGCTGGCCATACAGAATATATAGGACTAAAAACAGCAGAAAAGCCACTGACTGAGACCTTGTCTGAGAAAACACATTAAATCCAATATCCAATAAATTTTAATATCTCTCTCTCTTCCCTCTCTCCCTCTCCCTCTCCCTCTCCCTCTCTCCCTCTCCCTCTCTCTCTTCCTCTTCCTCTTCCTCTCTCTCCCTCTCCCTCTCCCTCTCCCTCTCTCTCTCCCCCTCCCTCCCTCTCCCTCTCTCTCTTCCTCTGTCCCTCTCCCTCTCCCTTCCTCTCTCTTCCTCTCCCTGTCTCTCCCTCTCTCTCTCTCTCTCTCTCTCTCTCTCTCTCTCTCTCTCTCTCTCTCTCTCTCTCTCTCTCTCTCTCTCTCGGTTAGATTGATCAGAGATGACACACAGCGTAATGTTGGATGTGTTCTGTGTATTCTGCTGTTCTGCTGTTTATTCCACAGGTCTCGGTGCACACCTCTTGTCTCTGCAGTGTGTTAATTGCATTGGTATGTAAATGACCCCTGAGCATTGTGGGCTACACTCTCCCCCGAGACCCCAGGAGTGCACAACTCTTCAGTGTGTTACACGGGCAGTTGTAATGCTACTCGATAATAATGAAATGAGTACAAAACTGATTTGCAGTGGAATTTCATGGCATGTAGTATGTGGGTATCTGCGCTCTCATTAGGTCTGTGATCCACACTAGCCGCACAACCTTCTCCTCCTGCAGGCAGTTCTGAGCTAAATTGTTAAATTGTTTTTGAGATAAAATAAGTAAAGTGCATTTTTGAAATTGTAAAAGCAATTAATTAATTATATTCTATTAACTTGCCAGAATGTCCAAAAGCTGAAAATTTCCTGTTTAAAAAAAAAGAATATAAAATTGTATAATTTTGGTGGCAGCACAGTGCTTTGAGACAGAGCTGGTGAAGACTGACTTGCTTGCTGTGGGCTGGTTTTGATTGGGCTTATGGTAATCAGGTTAATGCTGTTCACCAATGTATAACTCGTCAGTGGGGCTGGGGAACTTCCCCTGATTTACTCACCTGTGAAGTGCTGGAGGTTTGCCACTCACACTGCTGCCCTGGGAGCAATGTGTGTTCAGGTGCAGATGGGAAGTGCTCCAGGTGTTCTGTTCATGCAGCTCTACCGGGGTCAGTGTGTGTTTGTTGTATGTTGCAGGATCGGCGTGTGTTGTAGGAGCAGTGTGTCCTTGTATGTATGTTGCAGGATTGGTGTGTTTAGTGTGTGTAGGATTAATGAGTTTGTTGTATGTTGCAGAATCAGTGTTGGTGTGTGTGTGTGTGTGTGTGTGTGTTTGTGTGTGTTGTAGGATCAGTGTGTGCTTGTTGTATGTTGCACGGTCAATGGGTTTGTTATTTGTTGAAGGATCAGTGTATGTGTGTTGTATGTTGCAGGATCAGTGTGCGCAGTAGGATCAGCGTATGTCTGCTGTATGTTGCAGGATCAGTGTGCACAGTAGGATCAGCGTATGTCTGCTGTATGTTGCAGGATCAGTGTGCGCAGTAGGATCAGCATATGTCTGCTGTATGTTGCAGGATCAGTGTGCGCAGTAGGATCAGCGTATGTCTGCTGTATGTTGCAGGATCAGGGTGCAGTAGGATCAGCGTATGTCTGCTGTATGTTGCAGGATCAGTGTGCAGAGTAGGATCAGCGTATGTCTGCTGTATGTTGCAGGATCAGTGTGCAGAGTAGGATCAGCGTATGTCTGTTGTATGTTCCAGGATCAGTGTGCAGTAGGATCAGCGTATGTCTGTTGTATGTTGCAGGATCAGTGTGCAGAGTAGGATCAGCGTATGTCTGTTGTATGTTCCAGGATCAGTGTGCAGTAGGATCAGCGTATGTCTGTTGTATGTTCCAGGATCAGTGTGCAGAGTAGGATCAGCGTATGTCTGTTGTATGTTCCAGGATCAGTGTGCACAGTAGGATCAGCGTATGTCTGTTGTATGTTCCAGGATCAGTGTGCAGAGTAGGATCAGCGTATGTCTGTTGTATGTTCCAGGATCAGTGTGCTGTCGGATACAGGTCAGCAGGCTGGCGGCAGTAGACAGGGATGAGACAGATAATCACATCAGTAGATCACCAGGGCGAGGCTTTAGCCAAAGGGATGAATGTAGTACTGAGCGCAGCGAAGCTCTAATCCCCAGGTGAGGGATCTAAAAGAGTGCTATACGCTTGAATGATTATTCTTCATCCGTACGAAACCTAGAATATTTTCTACAGCATGCTTAGAAATTCCCTTTATTATATGATCGATGCGATTTAATGCCTGCCCAGATGCAATATTTACACAGTATTTGTATATTTGTGTCGTTGTGAGTAGAATATATTTGGGGTTTGTATGCAGTTAGGGGTAGTGTGTGCCTAGGTAAGTATGTGGCTGAAGTAAATCTTTCATTGTGGTTAGTCTGTGGATCAGAGTAGTTTGCAGTTGGAGTTAGTATATGTTGTGGTTATTTTGTTGTTTCGTGTCAGGGTAGGATTTGGATGAGATCAGCCTGTGGTCGGAGTTTGTCTGCAGACCCTGGATCACTCAGTGCGTGCACAGGGAGGGAGCGTGCACGGGGAGGGAGCGTGCACGGGGAGGGAGCGTGCACGGGGAGGGAGCGTGCACAGGGAGGGAACCTTGGCTGGCCCCCCCAGTCTGTGTACCGCATGGCACTGTGCAGTGCGATGGATGAACATGGTCGGAAAGCACGGGCGGTGTGACCTATTATGGAGTTGTATGTGGGTTTAAAGGAGGTCCTACAGACATTCAGTCTGACACTCGGAGCAGTGAATGCTGGGAAGCCTCACCTGAAACCAGTCCAGGTGAGTGATATGAGGTGTGTCATACCAGCGCTGGGAGCCCTGCATTCCCTGCCCTGTGGCAGTACCAAGCATAAAGATTAAAGATTAAAGATTAATTCACTGGCACTACCCTGTGTGCTAAATCTGTCTCCGGGCCCCTCTGTTGGTTCCGTGTCCCAGGACTCTGTTGGACACGTGTAATGTATGGTAGTGGATTTTTTAAATCTGAAAATATCATTCAGGTAAGATAACCGCATAAGAAAACACCCATGATTTAAAGTATACATTTACATGCAGGGACTACAGCCCTCCAGGGCCAGATTTGAGAGGCTCAGCAGGCACAGGTGAATGCCCATCCAGGGTCAGGGTAGGCTGGGGGGGCTGTAAGTTGTGCCTTGATTTATGTTTTACCAAAAATCCACTCCGCCCAGTTCAACAGACCCAGACATCACCCTGGTTACACATAACTACATTAACACACCTCAGGTCATCCTCGGTTCAACAGCCGACTTGTCAGACCATTTAATCCAACGGGGAGTCAAACCAGCAAACCCAGTCTGGGATGGGGGACAATAGCAGAGGGGGTTGTGAAGGAGAATAAACCTTTGGGGGGGGGGGGTGGGGGGCAGGCATGGCACGGCTGGTGTCCTGCAGGATGTCCTGGTCTGGGATTATGGAGAGAGGCAGAGAGCTGTTACCAGATGGTCAGCAGGCAGCACAGACATGTACATAATTAATCGGTAAGTGTGCAGGAAGGGGGTTTTACAGATGGCAGCGGTGTCCCATAATGCACTGCCCTCCAGGAGGTCATCCAGAGCCCTGAGCTTCCCCTGACCTTAGCGCATAGTGAGATATCAGGGCCTGTTTTTCTCTCTTTCTTCCTGCATTTATCGCCAATGGTTTACATACAGAAGCAAACTTCATCCAAAGCGCGGTACAACTGATGCTTCTCATTCACCCATTCACACACACACACACCAACGGCGATTGGCTGCCATGCAAGGCACCAACCACTTCATGAGGAGCATTTGGGGGTTAGGTGTCTTGCTCAGGGACACTTGGACACACCCAGGGCGGGATCGAACCAGCAACCCTCCGACTGCCAGACGACTCTTACCGTCTGAGCCAATGTCACCCATTCAATTACAAAACAGTTTATCTTGAAGTAATAATTATGTTTCAACGTATTGAATATGAATTCTTAAAAAGTGCCTATCTTTTTTTGTAGTGGTGTCTCACTTGTTTTTCGCACTCTCCCTCAGAATTTGGGAGGCAGTTACATATTGTGCTGCAAGATGTTTTTTCAAAATCAGGAATTAGTGGGTGTATTAGTTGGATGAATGTTTCCTTTTTTCTATCTTTCGCTGGTAGAAGCAATTGGAATGGACAGTGTGAGCACTATTCAGTGCACTGACGTTTTTTAGAGGGGTGCTGCATCTTATGAAGTGATGTTGCTATCGCAGCAGGCTGTTTTAGCAGAAGCATTAGTGTAGAGAAACAAACTCTGTTTCCTAATGACCTTCTGCCGATGTCCAGCACACCTACCCCCGCAGAGCACGCCTTCTTCTCCAGCATGTTCTCCGCCTCACATTTTATTCTGTGGGTGGAGAGGGGATGGCCTCCTGGGCCATGAACTCCTCAGGCCATTCTCTAGATTCTGAGCTCACCTGGAGCAGACAAAGACCGTGGATAACGATCCAGCTCATATTAATTAGGGCTGACATTGGCTCTGGCGGTAAGAGCCGTCGTCTGGCAGTCTGAGGGTTGCCGGTTCGATCCCTGCCCTGGGTGTGTCGAAGTGTCCCTGAGCAAGACACTTAACCCCCAAATGCTCCTGATGAGCTGGTCGGTGCCTTGCAAGGCAGCCACTCACAATTAGTGTGTGTATGAATGAGTGAATGAGAAGCATATAAATGCCAGCCATTTGCCATATAACAGAAAGGATTTAGAGCAGAGCACAAGCCAGGTATATATTGTAAAATGAAGGGAAGAGCTGGAGTAGTGAGTGATGGATGAACAGATGAACGGATAGACGGATGATGTTTAGTCCGCTGAGAATGAGAAAGAAGAGGAAAGAAAAATCTACAGATGGTGGTTGATGGATGCAAAGGGAATATAATAGAGGGATGATCAGTGCCGTACCATTTCTTCACGCATTTATAGGTGTGTTTGTGTGCGACACAGACGTCTGCAGAGGTAATGACAGAGTTATTAAACACTGTAAATACTGTAGGAGTAAAATAGTAGCTGCAGATCAGAGCAGCCAGGACCTGTGTCACAGAGCCGCTGAGAAAAGCTGAAGATTTTCATTAAACAATGCTTCATCCGCATACACACAATGCAGGACAATTATAATTAAAAAAGTATTTAATCAATGGTGCACAATTCAAAATGTAAAACGCAGTGGTGGACACAAGCGATGTTCTTCCTAAGCTGTAGTGCTTCCATGGTGCCAAATAATGATCTACCAGAAGAGCCTAATCGTGTACTAATGTGCGGCCATCATTCTGACATAAAGGAGCAGGCTGTGCTGATGTGTTGATGTAAGAACGGATGCAGGACTCAGACGAATACTGGAATGATGGATGGATACATTCAGAAGGACAGGAACTGGAAAATGAGATAAAATGGAAGGTGGAAGCTGGAAGATGTATGATTTTTATTTTTCCATTTTAATGCGTAGGAGGTTGGTTGCCAGCTGAGAGGGTTTTGAGGTTGAAATGACAGTATGATGTCGTACAGGTAGAAATGGACTATTCTTCATTGATTGAGTTGCACACACCACAGTCTGTAGTCTGCTGTTGTGTTTGTAGTCTGCTGCTGTGTCTGTAGTCTGCTGTTGTGTCTGTAGTCTGATGTTGTGTCTTTAGTCTGCTGTTGTGTCTGTAGTCTGATGTTGTGTCTTTAGTCTGCTGCTGTGTCTGTAGTCTGCTGTTGTGTCTGTAGTCTGATGTTGTGTCTTTAGTCTGCTGTTGTGTCTGTAGTCTGCTGCTGTGTCTATAGTCTGCTGTTGTTTCTGTAGTCTGCTGTTGGGTCTGAACCAATCAGGGTTTCTGAGAAAGATTCCCCTCTTACATTGATGTAGGAGCATCATCATTGCAGTCGGGTTGCATTGATGTGGTTTCTGACTGGAATGTCAAAGTTTTCAAATTATCTGGATATGCCCGGTTTGTGGTCCCAACCGGACGCTGTAATCTCCAGTCATTGCAATTTATGGAAGAAATTCATTCACATCTTGATCGCCCCCAAACACACACACACACACACACACACTCAAAGGCCTCAGAAAAAATGGCATTACAGTGCCAGCCATTCACTGCCTCATGTGCTCCTAGTTTGATTAATGCCTTGTTTGACAAAGGCTTCACTCTCACAGTGACACAAATCATGTGCATTTCACCACTGATACTTTTCTAAAATAGGTGTGTGAAAGCATGTTAATTGCTCCCCGTGTTATTCTTAGGTTTGCATCAGCGGCATGGTCCAACACATATTGGAGGTGCTAAATGACATTCTGAGGTGCTAAATTAATCATGATTAATTGAAAAAATTTAAATAAATTTAAATTAGCGACTTGACAGAATGGAACCACCTAGAATGAAGATGTGCAGAGGACAGAGGGAATATAAATATTGTGTCAGTGTAGACAGAATGTATAGTGACAGTAAGAGCAGTCGTCTCATTGGCTCTGGCAGTAAGAGCAGTCGTCTCATTGGCTCAGGCAGTAAGAGCAGTCGTCTCAGTGGCTCAGGCGGTAAGAGCAGTCGTCTCATTGGCTCAGGCGATAAGAGCAGTCGTCTCATTGGCTCAGGCGGTAAGAGCAGTCGTCTCATTGGCTCAGGTGATAAGAGCAGTCGTCTCATTGGCTCAGGTGATAAGAGCAGTCGTCTGGCAGTTGCCGGATCGGTTCCCACACTGGGTGTGTCGAAGTGTCCCTGAGCAAGACACCTAACCCCCAAATGCTCCTGACGAGCTGGTTGGTGCCACGCAGCCGATCGCCGTTGGTGTCTGAGTGCATGTATGAATGGGGTAAATGAGAAGCATCAATAAATGCCAACCATTTAGAGCAGCTGCTTCAGATGGCTGGTGATAACACTCTTACCCAGCCTCACCCCAGGAAAACTATTTCAGAGGAAAAAGTCAATGTGACAAATAAAAAGCACTGCTAATGCATCAGTGTCTCTTCAGCTTGCATAGTTAGTGCAGAACCATTGAGTCATTAGCATAGCTCATAAAAGGGAAGGTAAACTTGGGATAAGAGACGCAGAGAAAGCGGATTTGGATTGAATTCTCTCCGTTCACACCTTGCCCTCAAAGCTCATTAAAAGGGCCCTGCAGGTGGAAGATTTTGAGGATCTGTGAGTAAGCCATTAGTCATCTCTCACTTCATTATTATTAATATTATGAGATTATTAATGGCTTACTCACAGAGCCTCAAAATCTTCCACCAAGTATAGCGCAGGTACAGCACAGGTGCAGCAGCAGGTGAATTCTACGCACAGTGATCACCTTATTAGGGAGACCAGCTTATTAACGCAGATATGTAATCAGCCAATCATGTCGCAGCAACTAAATACATACGAGCATGCAGATGTGGTCAAGTGGTTCAGCTGTTTTTCAGACCAGATGTCACCTGGGGAAGAAATGTGATCCGACCAGGGGATGATTGTTGGTGCCAGACAGGGTGGTTTGAGTATATCAGGAATTGCTTATCTCCTGGGATTGTTAATGAGAGAGGTGAGAGGAGAAGAGGCAGACTCATCGTAGCTGACAGGAAGGTGACAGTAACAGTAATAATGTGTTACAACACTGGTCTGCTGAAGACAATCTCTGAACGTGTCAAACCTCTACGTGGATAGGCTACTGCAGAAAACCAAATAACTGTAATATATACCTAATAAAGTGCTCACTGAGTGTTTCTGAAAGGTATAATTCTGAAACACTTGTATTAAAACTCTCCCTGTTTCACAAACGGATCCACCAGTGAGTCTTTCTTCAACAAATGGAAATGCACTTTGATTTATTCCTTTTTTTAAATCCAGGGGACACCTCCAATTTCAGTCAAGCTACAGACCTATCGGTCTTCTAACTGTGTGTTCAACTGTGCTTGAAGAGAATCTTAAAACTCAGCTTACAGGCATTCTTTTGAGTGAACATCGGTTCGGATTCCTTTTCCGGGTGTATTCCTGTCTCTTGTCAAAGTCACGCTGAGATAAGCCCTGGCCCCCCTGCAGTCCTGGCTCAGACCAAGCGGGTTCGATCACGGATGGATGAACTTCACAAGGTGATCGGTACACACTTTCCGCCTACTTCCTGGATAATTTCCAGAAGAGAGCACCAGGGAGGTATGGTTATGCCATGACTGTCTTATCCCTTTTTAATCGTCCCTTGCCAACACATTGACAAGTGAATCTCCCAGCAGTCTGAGTGGATGTGTTCTGTGTATTCTGTGTGTTTGTAAATGACCTCTGAGCATTTGATTCCACACGCTCTCTCTCTGAGACAGCAGGAGTAACTGGCATATTCGCTGTGTTATAACGCCACTTACATGAATGTGTTATCACAGCCATAATGCACTCAGCATGGTGAGGGGTAAGTGCTCCAGAGAAGGACAGCTGTAAAGCAGGAGATAAGTGGTTGATAAAACTCAGTGACATATTCGATGCGCCCACCTTACCTGTGGTAAAGAAAAGTATAATCAGGTTTAAGTAAAATCTTGGGCTCACCAAAATGGCTTCTGTATTTCCAAATATGTAGTGCCAGCTTGCTAGATAATACAAGAAAATAAAGTAACTGAATATAAAACCTACATCTCATCAATTGCCTCCATTTGGCAACAGCACAGCAAATGGAGGCAATTGATGAGATGTAGGTTTTATATTCAGTTACTTTATTTTCTTGAATTATCATTATTATAAAAAAGATGTATGTATATGCCACACACATGCGCTCACAGGGCAGGCACAGTGCGATGAAGGCGTTTGTGTTGCAGACAGAATCGGTTTGAAGTGCAGATGCACCAGGCTGGCGTTTGTGTGCTCCGTGTGCTGATTGGTTGAGGGTGGTGGTGCAGTGGGGGGTACCCACCAGCTGGGTCCAGTTCTCCAGTCATCTCACCCCTGGAAATGGCTCCATCGGTTCTGCTGGTTCTAAAACAAGTCCTTTTACTCTGCCTGACTCCCGAATGTTTTAATACGGCCATTTCGTGTCGTGGCATCAGCAGTGACACCTTTATTGATCGGACCGTCTCTGCTCCCCCCGCGTGTTTCATTGAGCGAGCGTACGCTGTGTTACAGAGGGACGGGGTCGGGCGGCGGGTTTGTGTTTTAAAGTGCTAGGGAAGCGCGTGCGAACTCGACGGTCGCGCCAGTCAGAAACGAGCCGTGTTCAGAGCGAGCCCTTAACGTGGCATTAAGTGGATTTCTAACAGGAAATGAAAAAATGTGATGCCAGCTCACAGGAAGGGGGTTGTGCCACACGGGCTCCGTGACTCACTGGTCACATGATCGGGCAGGGCTGCTTCTGCAGCCAGTTTTCCGTTGGACTGACATTTACATGTCGCATTGTCTCTGGAAATGAGAGGTTGTCAAGTTGTCATTTGCCTGAGAAGCCTTTGTTAAGTCACTACCCACGCACGAACACATGCTGAAAAGAACGAGAGACGTGCATACACACAGACACACACACACGCACACACAGACAGACACATACACACAGAGAGACACACTCACATACACACACACACACACAGACACTCACTCACACACACACATACACACACACACACACACACAGACACACACACATACAGACACACACAGACACACACACACGCATAATGAAAAGGACACAGACACATTATTGGCTTTGTTAGATTTCCATGGACACAGCCAAAGCCGCATGAAGGCTGGTCGGTGCTGTCCTGGACCAATCACCAGTCACTGTAATCAGCAGTGCTGCATCCTGCTGGGGGATCCATGGACACAACTGCAGCTCAAAATGAAATAAGAGTGCAAGCCCAGTGAAAGCATTTTATTCCCTGGCTCATCAGTACTTTTTTCTTATTTTTCATGTGTTTTGGTAGATCATTTACTTTACATTACATTACATTACATTACATTACATTACAGGCATTTAGCTCTTATCCAGAGCGATGCACAACTTGAACCCTTGAAGAGTACCATGTGTTATGTAAAGATAAATCCACAGACATGTTTCTGTCTTTCTGTCAGTCTGTCTCTTTCTGTTGTTTGTTCTGTTTGTTTCTTTCTTTGTTTCTGTCTCTGGCTGCAGCGTCCCTGTGAGCTCTCTGTGGAGTGCAGTGTTGGCATGATGAAAACAGGAAGTGCCCAAAGCTTCTCTCTCTCTCTCTCTCTCTCTCTCTCACTCCCTCTCTTTCTTCCCTCTCTCTCCCCTCTCTCTATCTCTCCCTCTCTCTCTCCCTCACTTCCCCCCTCTCTCTCTCTCTCTCTCCCTCTCCCTCTCCCTCCCTCTCTCTGGGAGGCCTCATGTAGAGCACATTGTGCTTCAGGTTGTGGGGGCGGGAGCATAGTTGGGTGCAGTCTCTGTCTTAGATTTCAACGTGAGCAAGACTTTACACATTCACCGTCCAACTGTGCAAACCAGCAAATGCTTCCAGAGATTTCCGTTAAATACCATTTCTGTTATACCGGCCAGTTTCTGATCTGAGAACTCTGGGAGTGCAGGGGCTTGGGTGAACTCTGGGAGGGAGACACGGTCTGTCTCATCATAGTCACAACAAATACAGTAATTAACAGAAACATATAATTATCTCAGTTATTTGCACAGCATTGATGACAGTAATGTGCATGAACTAAGCTCTTCTGTACACTTCAATGATTTGTTAATAGGTTTGTCATGGTACATTCTAGATTTGCTAATGCTTTACTGGGCTTATGGGTAACATACGATACGATACGATACGACGAACTTTATTGTCCCGCTCAGGGAAATTTGTCTTGGCAATGAATGCCTTGACAGTCACAATGACAACAAACAATACATCCTCAGCCATAACAGCATCAACAATTATCTATTTATTTATGGATTAGATCATTGTATCACATCTGATCATGCTTTGTTAATGCATTTGTTAATTATTTTGTCGTGTTATATTGTTGCGTTAATATATAGTCAATATTATGTTAATCAATGTAATCTTTTTCTTTTAGTGAGACAAACACGCATTCACTCACATACACACACACACACACACACACACACAAACACCAGTGCGTGACGGTAACGATATAGGCGACTCCTTCTTCTGCTCCCCAGAACAGGGAGCCAATGCTTGAGAACAGTAGTGCCGTCACCCAACTGAAGACGAGCTTCAAAACAGAACCTCTGCACACAACGGCGCCTGGGCGCGGCTGCCAGCGGCAGGCTGTTGGAGGCTCGGTGCTGCTCTGCGTTTCTGGGAGCTCTGCGGGGGGGAGAGGCGGTGTGATTGTGAGGGAACATGGCAGAGCGTGCCCCCCCGGGGACAGCAGCTGCTCGTTTCCGCTAGCAGGATGCGACAGGGCCAATATGGGGCAGCTGGCCGTCTCCGTCTTCGGGGCCGGTCTGTGGACACATCACGGGCAGGGTGGCCGTCTCTGATCCCGCACGGCCACAAGCCTCGTTCCACGGAAAGTGTCAGCGCGTATGAACTCGTGAAAACAACCGGGGGTCATTCGAATGTACAATCGGCCGTTCGGTGAATCAATTCCACGCTGAGGCAAGAGCAAGAACCGGCCGGTCGCGGTTCTCTAGGACCACGGTTTGGAGACGCAGCTGTGTAGTGCCTCGTGAGCGTTTGTATTAAAGGCGTCATACACATCGCATTACATTTCATTTGGCTGACGTTGACTTACAGTTGATTTAGACTAAGCGGGAGACAATCCTCCCCTGGAGCAATGCGGGGTTAAGGGCCTTGCTCAAGGGCTCAACGGCTGTGCGGAACTTATTGTGGCTACACCGAGGATCGAACCACCGACCTTGCGGGTCCCAGTCATGTACCTCAACCACTACGCTACACTACGCTACCGAACCCATTTTCTCTGTTGTGTTTTTTTAGCGTCTGAAGAGGAATATAACCTTTTCCTCGACACTCTGGGTACACCTGTACAGCTCGTGACCCCCTCCCCTCTGACCTGCGACCTCCTGGCTCCTCTCTCAGGTACCTGCACGCGCTGTACCTGGGGGCTCAGAGCCGCTGGAGGGGGGAGCACGAGCGGCAGCACTACTACTGGCGCATGATGTTCCAGAGCGCCGACATCAGCATGCTGCGTCTGCTGGAGACCTTCCTGAAGAGCGCCCCCCAGCTGGTGCTGCAGCTCAGCATCATGGTGCACAGCAACCAGGTCCTGCCCCTGCAGGGTGAGAGACCCCGCCCCGCCCCGCCGCGTCTGTTACTGTTACTCTGCTGTTACGTCACTGAGCCTCACCCATTACATCATCAGTCATCTAGTGCATCTCACCCATTACGTCATCAATCATCTCACCCATTACATCATCAGTCATCGACTGCATCTCTCCCATAACATCATCAGTCATCGACTGCATCTCACCCATTACATCATCGATCATCGACTGCATCTCACCCATTACATCATCAATCATCTCACCCATTACATCATCAATCATCTACTGCATCTCACCCATTACATTATCAATCATCTACTGCATCTCACCCATTACATCATCAATCACCTACTGCATCTAACCCATTACATCATCAATCATCTACTGCATCTCACCCATTACATCATCAGTCATCTACTGCATCTCACCCATTACATCATCAGTCATCTACTGCATCTCACCCATTACATCATCAGTCATCGACTGCATCTCACCCACATACACTCCCCGACACTCACTTCATATAACCGCCTCACTCCTGCCATTGTCAACACATTGCATTCATGGCATTGCAGCACATTGTGCCATCCCTGCTTCTCCCATGCATTCCCTTCTCGCCATAGAGGTCTTATCCAGCAGGACTGCCCCAGATCTATCCTGAGCTGCAAGGTAATCTAGAGCTGAGCTGCAGGGTAATCTAGAGCTGAGCTGCAGGGTAATCTAGAGCTGGGCTACAGGGTAGTCTAGAACTGGGCTGCAGGGTAATCTAGATCTGAGCTGCAGGGTAATCTAGAGCTGAGCTGCAGGGTAATCTAGAGCTGGGCTACAGGGTAGTCTAGAACTGGGCTGCAGGGTAATCTAGATCTGAGCTGCAGGGTAATCTAGAGCTGAGCTGCAGGGTAATCTAGAGCTGGCTGCAGGGTAATCTAGAGCTGGGCTGCAGGGTAATCTAGAGCTGAGCTGCAGGGTAATCTAGAGCTGGGCTGCAGGGTAATCTAGAGCTGAGGTGCAGGGTAATCTAGAGCTGAGCTGCAGGTTAATCTAGAGCTGGGCTGCAGGGTAATCTAGAGCTGGGCTGCAGGGGTTTGTGTGTGTGCTGTCCTCCTGTGTGAAATCTGGCTCAACTAATCTGTGAAGAGACCCTGACCACCGTTCTCTGACTGCAAATGCACAGTGATGCCCATATAAAAAATATATAAGTTAAACAGATAATGTCTCTCTTTTAAAGTTCTGCCAGGTGAACTTTTGCTTCTTTTTTTTCAGTGTAATGAAATGACTATGATTTTTTTATTAAAGAGGCGTCAAGAGGCGTCTCTCTCTCTCACTCTCTCTTGTTCTCTCTGTCTCCCTCACTCATTCTCTCCTGTTCTCTCTCTCTCTCTCTCTCTCTCTCTCTCTCTCTCTCTCTCTCTCTCTCTCTCTCTCTCTCTCTCTCTGTAGGTCTCTCGGCCTCAGCCTCCCTGGTGTCTCTGGCCTGGATGGTGGCGTCGTATCAGAAGGCCTTGCGGGACTCCCGTGACGACAAGCTGCCCATGTCCTACAAGGCGGTGCTGGTCCAGATGCTGTGGCACCTGTTCACCATCGGGGCGCGCGCCATCGCCTTCGCGCTCTTCGCCTCGGTGTTCCAGCTGTACTTCGGCATCTTCATCGTCACGCACTGGTGCGTCATGACCTTCTGGATCATCCAGGGGGAGACGGACTTCTGCATGTCCAAGTGGGAGGAGATCATCTACAACATGATGGTGGGCGTGGTCTGCATCTTCTGCTGGTTCAACGTGAAGGAGGGCGGGGCCCGCTGCCGCCTGCTGGCGTACTGCGTGCTGACGCTGGCGGAGAACGCCGCGCTGACCGCGCTGTGGTTCCTCCACCGCGACGCCCACACCTCGGACTTCTGGGCCCTGGTGGTGGTGTGCGTGGTGCTGTGCAGCTACGCCCTGGGCTCCTTCTTCATGTTCGTGTACTACTGCCTGCTGCACCCCGACGCCTCCATCGGCGCGGGCCAGTGGGGCCGCGCGGGGGCCGCCGGGGCGGCCGAGCCGGGCCTCTCCCCCGGGCCGCCGGCCGACGCCGTCACCAGCCCGCCCCGCACCCTGCAGAGGACTACGGGGCAGGAGCGGGACAGGGACTGGGACAGGGAGCTCGGGGAGAGGGACGGCGGCGTGGCGCCCGTGTTTCAGGTGCGGCCCTGCGCCCCGCCCGGCCCCGCGCCCCGCGCCGCGCGGACTGAGGGCCCGGTGATCCGGATAGACCTGCCGCGGAAACACTACCCGGCCTGGGACGCTCACTTCATCGACCGCCGGCTGCGGAAGACCATCCTGGCCCTGGAGGCCTCCTCCCCGGTCACCCCCCGGCTTCAGTACCGCACGGCGGGGTCCCCTACCGAGGTGCTGGAGTACGAGACCACTGTCTGACCCCACCTTCACCCCCTCACTGTCTGCCCCCGCCCCAGCACTTATACACCCTCCTGCCTCATCTCTCTCTCTCTCTCTCTCTCTCTCTGTCACTGTGTCCAGATTCTGCCCACACTCTCAGAAATAAGAGTACAGTGGAGATACTAATTTCCAAAAATGTACCCTGAAAAGTACAGGACTGTGCTTTTGGGTTGATATAAGTACTTTTTTACAAACAAAGAAGGTACAAATTAATCATTAAGCCAATGGCAAGGGGTATTTTATGTATCTATATGGTACCACCCCAGCGACAAACCTTTGTACCTTTTTCGGCACTTTTTGGACCTTTTCTTCTGAGAGTGAATGGCATCCCGCGGTTCTGCTTCTGGAAGCGTGTACGGAGTGGGAGAATGGAGGCATGGACAGAGGTGCGTGTATTCAGGGTTCACCAACAGACTGGTAGGAGTGTATGATTGTCATCACATCAGTTAGTGGTGACAATTCTCATGGTGTTAAGTTAAAAAAAAAAAAAAAGATAAAAGAAACAGTGCCTGGGAATCAAGACATGATCCTGTGGTACCTAGCCAACTAGTATTGCTCTCTGAAATTGTTACTGTAGCCATGGAGCTATTTCCCTGTAATAGTGCAGATTTCATGCAAATGTTTTCTGTCAATTGAGGTGTCCAATTAGCATTGATATAAGGGAGGAGCTGTGTGCTGAATTGCTTCCCAATGGTGCAAACTTTATTACCTGTAAGACATTTCTGTAACTACTTATTTACTTTTAAAAATGATTTTTGTACTCAGTGGCCATGTCTTTGATAGGTATCTTATTATGGTATAATAATGACGTATATACATGACTGGAGTGGCTGTTTTTTTATTTATTTTTTGTTGGTCACATGCTTCAGACATCACATGGTGACTGAAGTAGGGTACATGGTGAAGGGTTTCAGAGCATTGACTTCACAACCCTGCACATTTACAACCAGGGCATAAACATGGACTAAAAGACATAAATATAACTTAAATTTAAAAAAATGTAATCTAAGGCCTAGACCTAAACAAGGAGTTTAATTATGGTTTGTGTACATGAGTTTAAATATTAAGTGTGCAGGTTAGAGGGACATGGACCCGCAAATAAATGGGGTACAACTTTAATGCAAGCTAAATGTCACTGAAACATTCTACGTTGTGTTAATGACCTTTTTTGTGCAGTATATCTGACATAAAAACAGCGATAAGAAATCTTCTCTGTCAGTGAAAATGTTCTGGCAGAGATCATTGAACACATGAACGGTGTCACTGTACTGGCTATAGCTGGCGTTCTGTATTCCTGTCTGTGAGGCTATAGAGACAGGCTGTGATGCTGAATCCTTGTTAGGCGGGCTGAGTGAAGGCTTCTAGGTGGTATGTGGGATCCTGTCTTCTCTCTCTTGCAGCCCGAAGTGTTTCCTCTGACCCACTAAGCTTCACACTGCGTCGGTCTGTCACTGAGCAAGGCCAGGAAAACTGGAGTCGAGTCAGCTCCCTCTCTTTCTCCCTCTCTCTCTCCCTCTCTCTATCTTTCTCCCTACCTCTCTCTCTCTATCTCCCTCCCTTTCTCTCTTTCTCTCTATTCTCAAAAGAAATGTGTGGCATAACCTGTGATGGATAAGCATTTATAATCCAAGTCTCACAAAACCTTTCTTATTTTTGTATTAATTCAGAAGGAAATATCTCTGATTATGGTGGCAATGTAATGCAATTTGTTTTTCCTAAGGGATACTGAGACGTATTAAAATTTGCTTAGAATTATTATTATTATTATTATTATTAAGCTTGAGCTAAAAAGAGGTCCAATTGTTTTTATTTTTCCAAACATTTATTTTACAATACTTTGTTTCACCATGATGTGTTTAGCACAATTACATGTTCAGTTTGGTGAGACTTGGAGCTTATGGAAATTGGATATTCTGATTGGTTGGGAGGATTGCGCACAGTGTTCTGCAATACAAAGAAATGACTGTTGTTCTTCTTGAGAATAATTTTACAGTATTTGGTTTACCAATATCCCACTGTTGTCTGTATCCGTGTTGGTGCTAACAACAAACCTGGTCTATACTTGAGTCATCTGTTTTATATGAAGCACACTGGTTTAACCTGGTTTTTCATCAGTTTGTGATGGTTTATATCCTTTTTTAATGGATTATTCTGGTGCAATCAGCACTTCAGAGAACACAACACACAGTCATGCTTTAACACCCTTCCTGTCTGACTGTTACTGTATACTGCAAAAAAAAAAAAAAAAACACAATAAATGAAACACGGTAATAGGTCTTCAATGGGAGAATAAACGTGTTAACAGTGTCTGCCTTTACCAAAACTGCTGTTTGACTTCTGTCCTCACAAACCTGTCAAAGCTCACAGACCTTTTCTTTAGGGGAAGTTGGACACTAGCATTACTGCTGTCTGCACCCAAGCATCTATAGTGATTGGCCGTTGGGTTTGTGTGACGTGGTGTGACGCTACGCACACGGGGCCTTCGCCAGGCTCCGTTTTTTCCTCATCTCTTGGCTTTCTCTGGGTTCGGGCGGAAGTGCTGAGTAGTTCCTACAGGTTCTGAATGAACCTTTATGATGAGATTCCTGTCCTGGGAAGTACAGAAGGCTAGTCAGGTTGGAGTGAATGTGTAGCCCTGGGGTATCGTGTGCTGAGCCCCTCTGACTACACCTCCCAGAGATGCACCCCTTACTTCAGGAAGCCCTAGTTAAAGCTTGCTTCCTGTCTTTGCGTCAGTGTCGGGTGGAGTGAAACAGTGCCCTCTGGTGTATGTAACAGATAGCTGCAGCTGAAGGCACTGAGACAAATAGTTTCTCTCTTCAAGTCAAGTGAGCCCCCCAAAAAACTAAATATGAAGAAATATGTCACACTTTTTACTGTAGCCTTTGATTCCAGGCATCATATATATTTCCCATATTAGAAATTATAGACAGTGTGAATTCATATAACCATAACCAAGCACTGCCTAATACAGGGGTCGGCAACCCTGGTCCTGGAGAGCCGCAGGGTGTGCTGGCTTTCGTTGTTACTTGGCATTAATTGATCAATGAAAGCCGTTGATTGCACAGTTAACTCACCTCACCTGGTTTCTTGGGTCTGAATCGGTTGCTTATTTTAAGGTGAAGACGAAAGCCAGCACACCCTGCGGCTCTCCAGGACCAGGGTTGCCGACCCCTGGCCTAATACTAGCAGGAAAATTAGCACTTTTCACTTGAGTACTTACAGAACAGATATGCCCCACCCTGTCCTACTAAAGTAGTCTCTAAGACAAGGGTACACAATGCTGATGCATTTCATTTCAGGGTGGTCCAGTGTAGGAGTGCTGGAGAATACCACTGTTTATAGAACTAAGCTGGCATGTCTTGTTGGACCCAAATTACAAAATTAATACTTCAGCCCTTTTTTACTTTTGCACATCACAGTAAGACTGTAAGACACTGAGTCAGAGTAAAGCCTTTCTTTGATGAGATTTCCGGAGCAGGAAGCAACCTCCAAGAAGCGATGCCTTTCTGCCACAGACTAACACACAAACAAATATAACTGCCCTAAAACTCACAGTTATTACTGTCTGCAGTGAATACAGAGGCCGTGTTCAGGATATACTGGTTTGTCAGTTCATTACATTACATTATTGGCATTTGGCAGACACTCTTATCCAGAGCGACGTACAGTCTAAGCAGGAGACAATCCTCCCCTGGACCAATGCAGGGTTAAGGGCCTTGCTCAAGGGCCCAACGGCTGTGCAGATGTTATTGTGGCTACACTGGGATTAGAACCACCGACCTTGCGCGTCCCAGTCATTTACCTTAACCACTACGCTACAGGCCGCCCATGCGTTCAGAGAGAAGAGAGACACCATATTGGAGAGCGCTTGGGTAGGTATTATATAGTAATGGGCCATTGATGTTTCAGGGACGTCGTAGTGGAGGGAGCTACAAGGAACTAAATTACATTACATTACATTACATTAATGGCATTTGGCAGACGCTCTTATCCAGAGTGACGGGGATTGAACCGCGGACCTTGCAGGTCCCAGTCATGTACCTTAACCACTAGACTACAGGCCGCCCTTGTAACTATCGACGATTGACTTGACTGAACCACCAGCAAAAAAAAAAGCAAACCACTTCACAAAAGCCAAAACATAACGGTCGTCTCAAGTTAGTCACTGATGCCACACTTCACTGTCCCGTCGCTGCTAGCGTTTTTGCGATGGAGTGTCGAGCCGAAGGCTTTCTACACCTGGGTGAGGGACAGAAGGCTTATTCTGACAGGGAGCTTTACTGCAGCATGTGGGGATCCGCTCCAGCAGTCCTGCAGAAATGGGTGGCGCGGCCTCTTGTGTGATAACAGCGGAATTCACTCCGAGTCTGTTAAAAATCCTGCAATAAACCCTCACCCCTGAGGGCCACGCACCTCTGCCTCTCTCCGCCAGGGCTTCCCCCGCTCCGTACTGGAATTCAGCTCTGTGACCGGCGCGGATGTTCTGCATCGCGAGTGACACACCATAACTCTAGAGTTACTGCCTCTGTAACGGCACCTGCGTGAGAAGGCGATGCCCCTGCCCTGACCCAAACCCCTGCAGCAGGTGCTAACCCTGGTGGGAAAGAAATGATGCAAGGCGTGTTGAAGCTAGGGACATGCTATCAACTAGCAGAAAAGCATTAGATCTTAGGCCTTGCGACTATCTTTCACAGATCTTTCACTGTTTTAGCCGTGTCTGGCAGTGTTGATATAATGCGTCTGCCTTCTTTTTCAATCTCGTTTTTTCTGAAAACCATATGCTGTCAAAATTATTGGCACCCCAAACAATTATTGTAATTAAAATCAAACAAAGTGAAATTGGCAATTAAATTTTACTTAATTTTGTTAATCTCGGTCTGATACTTAACTATATTGTATCATATCATCACTTCCTGTTTCACGACAGTATAAAAATGGGAAAGCGTGGGAAAAGCCAAAGAACTGTCAATTCAGAAGGGACAGATGGTATTTGACAATCACAATTCTGGTAATGGGTGCCAGGAAATGGATAGACCACTTAGGGCTGTACGGGCAATAACAAAAAACATAAATTCATGGAATGGTTGCAAACCTGCCAGAAAGAGGACCTTGTGCACCTTGTCCCCATGGAAGGTGATGAAGACGGTGAGAGAGGTCATAAAGAGCACAGGGATCACAGGGATCACTTGGTTGCATCTCAGGGTCACCAATCTCAAAACAAACCATAAAATGGCACCTCCATACCAACAAGCTGGTTGCAAGAAGGCAGCTCTTACTCAGTACCAAAAACAAAACCAAGCAATCTCATTGGAATTATGACTGAAAGAGACTGCTATGGTCAAATGAAACCAAAACTGAACATGAAGTAGGTCGCTGATGTCTTGCTGCCAGTGTTCCAGGAGCACTGTTTAAGATCAATGGCGCAATTAATTCAACAAAGTACTAGGAAATTTTGGCAAAAAGAAATCTGATTGTCTCTGCTAGGAAGCTGAGATTTTGTCATAGGTAGATCGACCAGCAGAACAATGACTCCAAACATACATCAAAACCCACACAGAAATGGTTAAGTAAAAAAAAATCCATCTCGCCAGACTTAAATCCCATCGAAGGATATCAATGATTCTGAAAGGTTATGCAGGGAGGAATGGTCAATGGTCAATGGTCAACCTGTTTAAACAAAGGTAGGCCTTTGTTTGGTCCCATTGAATCATTAATAAAGCACACTACTTTGTTCAAGTTGAAAAATAAAGCTTATGTCAATAACTGTATTATTTTTTTGTTTACAGAATCTTGTGCATATTTATCAAGAGTGGCTGACAATAGGCTTACCAAAATCAGCTGTTTTTCTTTTGTTGTTGTTTTTTTTTGTTTTTTAGAAAAAGGAACAGAAATTGTACCACTGTCCAAATGCTGTAATGTACACACACACACACACACATACAAAATAAAATAAAATAAAATAAAATAAAATAAAATAAAATAAAATAAAATAAAATAAAAATGTAGATGACAGTGGAAAACGAAACCCCCGAACAGCCAATCCGCTCTGTCAAATTGCATCTACTCCGTGCGATCCAATTGCGCTAAAGTGGGCGGGGTCAGGGGCTCACGCCGGGTAAAACGCTTTCGTTGTGCTATTTCTCTTTCACTCGAGAATGGCAGCTGATGCCTGCGGTTCCCATCGTGCGACCGGCAATAGCTCGACCACCAAACCGCATAAAGAGCACCTGCGGAAAAGTAAGGATTCGCGCCGGAGACAGGCAGCCCTTCTCTTTCTCAACAATATCTCCCTTGACGGACGGCCCACGTATAACCTGGGCAATGGCAGCGCCGTTCAAAGAGGGGCCACGTTTAACGGTCTGGACGCCGGGGCGCCGGTGTTCGGAGAACCACTGCCGTCGACGAGCAGTTACGGAACCTTCACCCGCCTGTCAACGTCCGTGAGCGGTAGCGCCACTACTCCTGCGCCGAGGACCGGGATTGGCGGTGGTCCTCCTGTCCTACTCCTCCCCACGGTCTCTGGCTTGACTACTAGCGGGGTCAGCGAACGGTTCCTGGAGGGGGTATTGCCTGACTCGCTGGCGTCCCAAACTAGTCTACTCTCCCCGACTGCAGCTCCCCAGCATGTCCCGCTGTTAACAACCTGTAAATCCCCGACACTGCTCTCGGTGCAGAGCTGTAATTCTGTGAATCTGGAGTCCCGACAGAGGTAAGTCGCGAAAAAGGAGACACGATGGTTGCGTTTTTCCTTTGCCTAGCTCATCGCCTGACGTCAAATGAGGATTTTTCAACCGTAAACATTGCGTTGGCGTGATGCAGCGTTCCTTTGTGCCGTTTGTCAACGTGTGGGGTCAAGGCAACTGACAAGGAATTCGTAGCCAACATCTTAGGAATTGGATTCGTTAAATCGTTAGCTAATGGACTGACTATTGACATTATAATTTCATTATACAAATCTAGCCATTTTCAGTCTGCCAACTCTCTAAGTTAGGCTACAGTGTTTCTCGGCTTCACATTAGAGAAACGCGGTAGTGAAAGCTAGCTTAGCTAACGCTTTTTATGTATGTTTAAACTAAACGAGGAGAATATATGTTCACTTCCGCATCTAACGTTAGCATATGGACGACCATAACGTTAGACTATCCTGCCTTGATTTTTTTGTTTTTGCAAACGCTGTCAAAATAGGCTAGCCGTTCTTCCGTGGAGGAACTTTCAGTGGAGACATCCCTTCAGTGAAATTCGCTTTTACTGTTGTTGAAATGAAGGGGGGATCAACTGGTGTAATGAGACTTCCTTAGCTACTAAACTGTAGCATTTTGCTATCTTATCTTTTATTATCGATTAGAACGACCAGACTAATTCAACCCGCTGAATTATTTTACGAGATTATGTAACTTCTCTCCTCTGGTATACCCCAGGGCCTGTAACCTATCGTAAAGCAGGAATACTGAGTTGGGTGGAGAACTACATCTGGAAATGTAAATCTTGTTCTAAATTTTAATATAGTACCCCTGGTCTGTATATCAGAGGTAGGCTAATGGTTCGAGAAGTTTCATCAAAGTGCGCTCAACACGAACTGACAGCGAGTAAATGATTAAGATCCGTGCTTTCCCCCATTATGTATTAATAATAATAATAATAATAATAATAATAATTAATTAATGCATTTTTTAAACAATTAGGATACTTCAAGTTTTAAAATATTTGTGTGTTGTTTTTCTAATATTTTTTTATCTCATTTTATATAGCTGGATATTTATGGAATAGATTTGAGTAACAGTACTGTAAACATGCTGCAGGGTAAAACCTGTGTCCCATGATTTCCCACCTGAGTTTTGAACTTGGATCCCACTTGGGACCTTACCACTATGCCGCCTTCCCATTGCTAAGAAATGTTTTCAGTGCTGCGCAGGTGAGACCACTGCCTGACCTCAACACAGTACCGTATGCTATGTAACTGAAAACAGGAAATTGAACAGGTTTGTTTGAAGGTGCAACGACACAAAACCGCACTGCCACTCACTACGCACAGTGTGGATTGTAACATGTGATCACTGCCTGACTGTCATGATGCAGTAGCAGCACAAACACTTGCCCATAGATAGTATCAAACTGCCAGATACTGCACTCCATCATGTTCATATTCTTAACATTGAATGTTCAGTCTCACTTCAGTCTTGATCCATTCATATTTATGGTGGAAACAGGCTACAATGCTGTTTTTTTTATTTATTTATTTAGTCTGTACAAGGTAGCTGGATCCTTTGGCCTATGAGAAACCCCCCCAGTTTCACAGGTGTTGCACATTGGCCATCTTAAGCTGAAGTGAGGCGTATTGTGACCTTCTTTAGCTGAACTGAGTGGTTTCTGAAGCTGAGGCAGAAACGGGCTGCACTGCGATGCGTACTGGCACTGCTGGGCCTGTCACGTGTCGGATGTGGAGCGGGCCTGTTAGTTTGGCTGTAGGGCGTTTGGCTGTGGTTGTCTGAGAGAAATCACTTTCACCTGACTAGTATCAGTAAAAAGCTGAGCTAAAGGGACTGTGTCAACATCGACCAGAGGTGGGCATGTGCGGAGCGGACCCACAATGGAGACAGAAGTGAACGACACCGCCGGCAAGGCCTTGTAACTATGGCAATGGGCTGATATGAGAAGCTTTGCCCTGATTGGCTATCGTTGCCCGCCGGTTAGATTGACAGCCTGTGTTTATGATTCAGTGGAATCTGTTGGTTTAGGAGCAGATGGGCTTTGCCGGGGTGCGCAAGCCATTGCAAGTATTTAAATTTCGACCCAGGGTCGGGCGGCTTGGGGAGTACGAGTGATTACAGACATTTTAAATCTGCCCCAGGGTCACTGAGCTGGAGGGGAGGAGTGATTACGGACATTTAAATCTGAGTCAGGGTCACCGCTTTCTCACTCTGCGGGGTTGTCCTGCATCTGGAGGCCCCAACGCTCCCGTGCTCTCTCTCGCCTCATGTGAATGTCTCAATCTGTTCCCGGAGACCAGCCACATTCCGGAGGAGACGAAGGTTAATTCACTTTTGTAAATTATATTTAGACGAGTCACAGTTTGGTTAACTTTGGCTTTAAGAACCAGCAGTATACGTTTTTTGGGTAGTCTTATGCACACCAGAAAGAAGAAATATTACTTTGTACTAGACACCAAATCTTGTTGTGTGTCTGAGTACAATACCTTCCTGTTTCTGTTCCCCCATCTACATGGTCTGTGTTCAGTGATCCTCTGCACTTCATTTAAAAACGTCCAAGCACAGCTCAACTCATACTGATTTTTGTAGACCCTCTCACTATCTTTTTTGCAGCCGGAAGAGCAAAACAACAATGTTTTGAATGGTATGAAGATGCTTAAGATTTGAGAATGTCAAAGCATCTTTATATCATCTTGGTGGAATGTCAACAGTGATGCGATTAGGCTTGCTGTTGTATGTCTGTTTGCCAATGTATCTGTCATAGTCTCTGTGATTTTCCTGCTGGACTGAAATACAACTAAAGAACACGACTTTAAAACTAGCATTTTAAGCAGGGCAACATGATCATTAGCCAACTGCTGTGTTCATGAATAGCAATTTGATGCCAAACACTAATGTCTTAAATTAGATTTTTTTTTTTAAGAAGAAAGTTCAGTGGAATCTGCTGGATAGCAGCGGTTAATGGTTTAGTTAAACAAAATGTAGCTTCTAGATGGTGTGGTTTGATGTAGTCCCTTTGGCCAAGTGGAGGTTGCCATTCTATCATAAGGAGTTTATAAAGTGTAGTATGAAATGGCCTCTGCATGATGTGATTTGAGTGATTGATCTTTTGTGTTCAATTTCTCTCTGTTATACTGGATACTTGATGACATCAGCTAAAAACCATGCACGAGCCTTCTTCCTCATCTACAAATGTAAAATTCCCTTCAGGATAGCAGTGTCAGACACAACACTTACAACATAAAACCCTTATCTGTGAAAGGTCTGCCTGTAGGTTAGCCTGGCTTCCACCCTTAAAGGGATAGTCCCTGTGTGTCCAGTACCAAAATATTTGACTGCATTAGCATTAGATTTGCTGAGTGATGGAACTACAGGCATTAGTTGGGGGTTGCCAGGTATGCGTGTCATTGACTGCAACACATTACCGGAAACTCTTTTCACCGACCAGAACTGTGTTTAAGAAAAAATGAGTATGTATAAATACATGTCAAACTGTGTGCCACAGGGAAGCTCTAGTTCTGGGTAAAAGGTGCTGTTGAAATGTCTCATTACTCAGCCTGACTTTAGTCACTGCCTTGTGTGTGAATCACCAGCACTGAAGCGGTCGTCTTTCCAGTCAGAATCGGGTCACCGTAGTGACCACCTTCCCTGTGGGAGTTTCTGCTGGAGACTCGTTTAAGCAATTCAGGTTGGGCAGTGGGTACCATGCAACAGTGCCTTCACTAACCTCCATTCCCTATGCAGCCAGTGTTTTCTCCCAATACTGGATTTCTCCATTGGTTCAGCACTATGCACAGTACAATCTGACTGACCAAAGAGTCGGTTGATTGGTTAATTTGTTTGTTTTTCATGGTTTTTGAAAGGGTAGTTTGGTTGATTGGATTGGTCAGCCGGTTTGTGTGTTCATGGGCTGAGTGGATTGATTGACAGTTGTGTCCTCTTTCTGACCAGGGTGCATAGTCATTCGGGCTCTCCTGTGCCGAGGACCGGGAACAAGGTCCACTTCATCAAGAACATGAGGCAGTACGACACGCGGGGCAGCAGGTAAGCACCGCTGAACGCCATCACATACAGCAGCGACCCAACGCACCCGACCCAACGGCCCAACACTACAGAGAGTCATTAGGCAACCCAGTAGGGCTGGTAGAATACTTGCTGCGGAAACAAACATCAGCTCACTAAATAACTAAGATCCGCATTGACTTTGGCCAAAGCAGTGTGTGCATCCCTCTTAGACAAACTAGCCAAGATGTTCATGCATCGACGTGAACGCGGAGCTCAACTGCAGTTGGTCTAAAATATCACCTGGTTGGCTACATTGGCTGTGTCCTGTCTCCTCGTCTGATTGGGTAGAGGAATTGAAATGAAATTGAAATGAAATTATTTGGCATTGTCTGGTCTGGAAGTGTAGCTCTGGCTGTGACTGTGTTATAAACTGACCGCGCGCATGTGTGTGTGTCTCTCTCTCTCTCTCTCTGTTTCAGGATCGTGCTGATCTGTGCCAAGCGGTCCCTGTGTGCCGCCTTCTCCATCCTGCCCTACGGGGAGAGCTTTGAGCTCAGGTACTGCACAGCCTCTGCAGTGACATCATCGGCATGGACTAGGCCATGACGCAGAACCTTTTATCTTCATTCATCTTAATTATCGCAGTTCGTTCTGTAGCGGGGTTTTGTCTCAGAGTCCCTTTTGTACTGCTGTAATTCCCAGATGCCCCGGGGTTTCTCACATGCAGTCATCCTGCCTGCCCTCTACCTTCTCCCCTGCCTCTTTGTCCCGCTGTCTCATCATCCTCCTCCTCCTCCTTCTCTGGCAGTGGGTGTGCGTGTGTGTAGTGGTATAATAGGGTACATTTCATAGCCTCTTGGCGATTTAAAAACGCCCATCTGTCGCTGTGCAAAGCCTGGGCCCCCTGCTGCGCTGTTGTCACACCAGTGGCATGGAGAGTACATTGAGATTACATGGGGAGTACAGTGGGGGGCTTGGTTTGTAAGGACAAAAGCAGCGTGAAGTCTTGTTGGTTAGGAGTGTGCTGGTGGGTCTGGAAGTGACCTTGCTAGTCTGTACATCTTACCATTTTCCAGTTTCCTTCTTTAACAGTGAAGATGACGTGCTCTCTCTCTCTCTCTCTCTCTCTCTGTCTCTGTCTCTGTCTCTGTCTCTGTCTCTGTCTCTGTCTCTGTCTCTGTCTCTGTCTCTGTCTCTGTCTCTGTCTCTGTCTCTGTCTCTGTCTCTGTCTCTGTCTGTCGCTGTCTCTCTCTGTGTCTCTCTCTCTCTCTCTCTCAGTGAGCTGGAGAATCAGAAGCAGAGACACCCTTCTGGAGGGGCCACAGCCACCCTGGACATGGCCCCTGGGTTGGAGGGGGTGGAGCTGGGAGCATATGGCAAGGTAAGTGTGTGAGTGACACTGATGCTGGTGTGCAGGGCAGCACCTCACTGCTCTCCCGTCTCCACTCCTCTCCCTGTGATCTCACTTTACACTTACATCTGGTGCTTGTTTTGTCAGTTTTTTGAGAGCTCACCACAGCTAATTCCTGTTCTTATAATAAACACTCGTCATACACTTGTCACATTTCCACAGTGATATCTGATTTGCTTTTTAAAGATTTAAAAAAAATTAGCTTTCCCATGTGTATTGGGATATATAGTATTGTAACCCCCATATCATTTTTTTCCAGACTTAACGCTGTCAAACATGCTGTCAAATAGTGTGTTTTTTCAGTGATGGTCATGCTGGGAAGCTTAGGTATGGATTTGTGATGGAACTCTGTCTCTGTCTCTGTCTCTGCCTCTCCAGACGGTGTCATACGCTGCGTTCCTGTTCCCTACCAACGCCCTGGTGAAGCAGAAGAACGTTCCGGTGGAAATGAGCGTGGGAGCGACCCCTGCCGCGCGCTCCGTCCAGAGGAACTACACCGCCTCCCGCCTGAGCAGCACCATGGGCCCTGACACGGGTGAGCCTGGCCACCGCGGAACGTTCTGGAGGCTCTTTATGACAGCCAAAGTTTTCATTTTCATTTTTACATTACATTTTACATTATTGGCATTTGGCAGACGCTCTTATCCAGAGCGACGTACAGACAGGAGCAATGCGGGGTTAAGGGCCTTGCTCAAGGGCCCAACGGCTGTGCGGATCTTATTGTGGCTACGCCGGGATTCGAACCACCGACTTTGCGACCTTGCGTGTCCCAGTCATTTACCTTAACCACTATGCTACAGGCCGCCCCGACTATCATTTGACAGTAATGCTAGGATGCTAGCACCCGGCACCGTACCTTCCTCTCGGGTCCTCTTCACACTTGTTCCTGTGTTTGATTTGCACTTCATTGTACGTCGCTCTGGATAGGAGCGTGTGCTGAATGCCTGTAATGTAATGTAATGTAATGTAATGTAATAACACATTTTGTTGCCATTCGCTTTGTCTTTTTAATACTTCAAAGTTTAATTTCAGTGACCAGGATTCCACAATTTGCAATTAAGACCTTGCTTACTAGACCTGTTCAGTCTATAATCAATTGAAAAGTGGACCCTCTTTGTAAAGGAACATTTTGGCATGTATAGCTAATTCCAAAATGACGTGTGTGAAGTTAAGAACCTGAACCTGAAATTCAGGCTTTGGGCCTGTGGTCGGCATGAGGGGCAGCACACACGGGCTCCCGCAGGTCCAGTTTGGGAACGGTGGGAAATGGCTTTTACAGCAGTGACACTCTGATCTCCAGGTGCTGACGACCTGTCGGACTACGACCCCAACATGCTGAGTGACCCTCAGTGGCCCTGTGGGAAACACAAGAGAGTGCTGATCTTCGCCTCCTACATGGTGAGGACTACAACTCCCAGCATTATAGTACAGCCCTGACAGCCAACATAAAAAAAAATAATAATAATAAAAAAATAAAATAAAACCCAGCACTGTTAAGGGAAGGGGGGGGCGGGTTGGAAGGTACAGTAGAAAGGTATACAAGACACACCCCTGTGTGCTGTCTGTGTTGTGTGTGTTGTGAGTATGGCCAACAGGTAAATTTCTCATTTTGCACACACCATCTGCCCTCTCTCAGACCACCGTGATCGAGTACGTCAAGCCGTCTGATCTGAAGAAGGACATGAACGAGACCTTCAGGGAGAAGTTTCCCCACATCAAACTGACACTGAGCAAAATCAGGAGGTACGGGAGAGCGCTCTGTTCATCGACAGTGTCTGTCTGTCTGTCTGTGTCAAATGAAATAAGGGATAATTTGTGTGTCTCTCTGTGTCTCTCTGTGCATTGACTCTGTGTCTCTCTGACTCTCTCTCTGTCTCTGTGTGCATTGCCCCGTGTCTCTCTGTCTCTGTCTCTCTCTGCATTGACCCTGTCTCTCTGTCTCTGTGTGTCTCTCTCTCTCCCTCTCTCTCTCTCTGTCTCTCTGTCTCTCTCTCTCTGTGCATTGACCCTGTGTCTCTCTGTCTCTCTCTCTGTGCATTGACCCTGTGTCTCTCTCTCTTTCTGCATTGACCCTGTCTCTCTGTCTCTCTGTCTCTGTGTGTGTCTCTCTCTCTCTGTGTCTCTCTGTCTCTCTGTCTCTCTCTCTGTGCATTGACCCTGTCTCTGTCTGTGTCTCTGTGTCTCCCTCCGCAGTCTGAAGCGGGAGATGCGGGCGGTGAGCGAGGACTGCGGCCTGCAGCCCGTCACCGTGGCGATGGCGTACGTGTACTTTGAGAAGCTGGTGCTGCAGGGCCGGCTCAACAAGCAGAACCGCAAGCTGGTGGCCGCCGCCTGCGTGGTGCTGGCTGCCAAGATCAGCAGCGACCTCCGCAGGCAGGAGGTCAAACAGCTCATCGACGTGAGTGCCGCTGAACTTAACTCATCGTTCTGCGAGCGTTAGCGTTCACGCTGACTGTGTTAGCGTTAGCGTTCACACTAACCGTGTTAGCGTTAGCGTTCACTCTGACTGTGTTAGCGTTAGCGTTCACGCTGACTGTGTTAGCATTAGCGTTAGCGTTCACGCTGGCTGTGTTAGCGTTAGCGTTCACGCTGACTGTGTTAGCGTTAGCATTAGCGTTCACGCTGACTGTGTTAGCGTTAGCGTTCACGCTGACTGTTAGCGTTAGCGTTCACTCTGACTGCGTTAGCGTTCACTCTGACTGTGTTAGCGTTAGCGTTCACTCTGACTGTGTTGGCGTCGGCTAATCGCTCGTCTGTCTCTCCTTCTGCAGAAAATGGAGGAGCGTTTCCGGATCAGCCGGCGGGAGCTGATCCCGCTGGAGTTCACCGTGCTGGTTGCCCTGGAGATGGCGCTCTACTTGCCGGAGAGCAAGGTCATGCCACACTACCGCCGTCTGGCGCAGCAGCCCTGACCCCGCGCCTGGGAGAACGCCACTCAGAAACTCCCCTGAACCCTGCTCTCTCTGTCCACCGACTGCCCTGCCCTGGGCCATGCATACACAACCACATCAGCTAGATGATGATGATGATGATGATGGATCTTTCTCAGATGCTCAGCAATGGGAAAGCAGGTTACCAGGACTGCCCTCAGGGGCGAGGCCATCTTGCATCAGCGGTACACTGTACTTTTTGGATTGGCGTTTGATTTCGGTCTGCGATTGACGGCTCTTTCGCCCATCGAGCCTGCGGTGCGGAGGGGAGCGCCGGAGAGCTTTGCAGACGCAGCCTGCCAGCGCCGCACGAGCACACGGTCACACGGTCACACCTCTCCGTCGGTCACACCTCTCCGTCTTCCAGTCTCCGCGCGCACGCTCCCACCTCAGCGCAAAGACCCCGCGCAGATCTGCTCCTTTCTCTGTCCAAGCCCGCCGTTCTTCCTCGTTCCATCCATTTCCGCGTTCCTCAGTGTGATCTGCAGCTTTTTCAGAAGACTAAGCCCTATGTTCCACCCCACACCCCTTCGAAAAAAAAAAAAAAAAAAAAAAGGGTCAATATTTATTTTGTGCTTGTAGGTAAGGTCACCTTACTCTCCCTATGGCCGAACCACAAGGTGACCTGGATTTTCCTCTTCCTCTTCTGAATGATGCCGGAGGGGGTTTCTCAGCTTTTAAAGTCTGTGAATGTTGTTTGAACCATTAACCAAGAAGCATTGCAGTCTTTTATTAACTTATTCTTGGGCAGAGAAGAGATCTGAAACCCAAAAGCCATAGCCACACGTTATACCCCCTGTCACGATTTGTGGTATTTATTTTAAAACTAGCTATTCATTTATGACTGAGTTGTTTCACTGTGGTTTTTATACCTAATTATAGCAAGATTATTTCAGCCTATTTTTTGGTACATTTTGGATCAGGTGAGCAGAAGGCACTGGTCATGAGAAATATGAACGATTCTGTATCGCTCGAGTTAGCAGTGTGTGTGTGGTTTGAATTTAATTTTATATGCATAGATTGCTCTTCCAGATTACCTGATCTTTATGGGTGTTATTGTTATGTAGTTAAAAGAAAAAAAAGAAAGAAAAAAAAAAAAAAGCATTCCGGTGCTTGCTCAGACCCGCTCTCTATGTTAGAGAGAAAATGAATCGGCACGTTCCTGGTGCTGCCATGTCAACTTTCCTGTCCATCGCCCGGTCCAGCTTCACCTGGAGAACAGCGTGCCATTCCCACACCGTCGCTGTCCCAAGCCTTACGTTTCTACACTTCCTTTAAAAGTTTTAAGTTCAAGTGGGACATGGTGTTTGTGTTGTTGCAAGTGTGCTCATTTTACAGTGATTAAATATCGTGGTCCCAGTTTGTCGTTCAGGAGCGCACGCATCGACACGCCCGTGTCTGGGTACGGCTCCGGCGTCCGGTCAGACGGGGTCGCACGACGGGGTGCTGCTGTGTGGATCTGGGCGTGAGGCGTGCCTGCAGCACACTGTAATTACAGTGCGGAGGGCAGCGGATGCCGGTATGACTGCCTCCATTTCCCCAGCCCCGGTCACGTGCTGTGCTCCCCGTGTGTGTGTGACTTACCGCTCCGGGGCCTTCACGCCCTCCACTGTCGTGTGCGGTCTTGTGTCAGATTTCTCCTCTGACTCACTCGCAGAGTGAGATTTTTTTGGTCATGTGTTTTCCTGTTGACAAATTGTGAGTGTTATAAATCCTTAGAAACGAGATGCGGTGTTTTTTTTTTGCACTTGTGTATCTGTGCAGTCTCGGATAGGTCTTCCTGTGACCACTGTGTACACTCTGTGTAGTGTGGATGAAACACACTGTCACTGTGTTTGTAAAGTACAAAGGGTAAAGGAGCCCTGTATTCATACTATAAAGCCATCTGTAGTCATCTATAGATGTCATCTGTAGACACGGTGTCATCGGTAGTTGTGCTAAAAGCGTAAAACTGTGGCATTTTGTACATCCTCCTTCACTGCCGCATCAGACGGTGACACCAGCAATAGCAAAATCCTATCAGTACAGAGAAACTGTGTGCAATGCGCTTATTTTAATGCAAGCTGTCGTCTTTTGAAAAAAATTTTTGTTCTCAGGAAATATCTAGCCTACATATTAAATTGAAAAACTGTAGTTATGAAAAGCTTCATGTGTTTTTGTCCTGGTTTTTCCTCTCGGCTGTGTTGTTGCTGGAGGAGTGGTTCCCTTTGTGTTCCTGTTTGCGGTGCGGTCTTCAGGCTGTTCAGCCTGTTCTTGCGCGGGTCTCGGTGAAATTGGCAGGATCTGCCGTAGCTCTCGGCAGGGGTTCCCAAACTGTCGGCTGGGACCCCCCCGGGGGGTAGAGGAGTCGTGACTCGAGGGGGGGTTGAAGTCACGACATTGCACACTTTCCATGGACGTTGATACTAGTCAAAGCACTCGTATCTGTTTTTACATGCTAAGAAAATGTTTTTTTTTTACATATTTCAACTTCATCTGCATTTCAGTAATGGGTGAGGCCGTGGGAGATTTGTTTGCCCATAAATCCGGGTTGAGAAAGTTTGGGAACCCCAGCCCTGTCCCGCTGCTCCCCGCCCACGTGTCCCGGTGGGAGTGTTGGAATGCTGTTATCATGATCGCTCCCTCCTACAGCACCGTACCTGTGCACCTGGGGTTTCCAGGACAACCACAGCCACACGCCAATGAAGCTTGGGCCTTCACTGAGTAAAGTCACACCCTGTGGGGACAGTGAGAGACACAGAGAGGCCAGTGGTGACCATGCATGCTGGGAAAGACCCCTCAATTTCTTTTTTTTTTTTTTTTTTTTAAAGATATTTTTTTAGGCCTTTTTCAGCTTTATTGGACAGTATATAGAGACGGGAAGAATGGGGGCGAGAGAGAGGGAAAGACATGCGACAAATTGTCAGACGGTCGGATTCGAACCGTTGACGTCGCGGCTCACAATGAGCATGCGGTCAGTGCTCTGCAGGCTGCGCCACCGAGACACCCCTGACCCCCTCAATTTCTGAGAACCATTACATATATTGCAGGGTGCAGGCCCTGGGACTGCCGATGGTCCCGGCGGCCATCTTGCTTTCGGTGTCCACTGTGATTTCCCTTCAACGAAAGCGTTTACTGCTCCAGGTCTGTGGCGGAGCGGGGGGGAAAGTGATGCTCAGCTCCTGTGGCCCCTTCCATCCCTTCTGCTCTGTCACCGCAGAATCTCCTGCTGCTGTGTTAACAGTACGGCGTTACCATGGCAGTGTTCTTCCCAGTTATGCCCTTCCACAATAAGAGCCCCAAAACCCTCAATGTTTTGGCTTAGTTTTGTGGGGAGACTCATCTTTTTTTTTTTTTTTTATCTGGTGGGTGTGTGGATTCTGTGGGGAAAGATAACTCTGGGCCCCCACTGTGGGCATCCTGCAGGAAGGGTAGGACTGCAGGCAGCTCTCTTCCACTCATAGCACAGCAGCAATATACTCGCAGTAGGAGAGCACAGAATGTGAAGTAGAACAGCAATAATTATGCCATGTCACTCAAAGCACTTGGTGGAGAGGTCAAACAAGATCGTTATATGGACGAAAACTGGTACGGATTCCTGTTTTGTTTTTTTGTTTTTTTTTGTTTTTTTTTTGTGTGTGTGCGCCTTGAAGCCAGATTTCTCCTATTTATTTGACTCTTCTGTCTTTGCTCATGTTTTTTACATGAATTGTAATGACACCTTCCGTTTCTGTTAGGCCCAGTGAGTGCAATATGTGATTTTGTAGAATGCAGTTATTTGACATTTGTTAATGTACTGATGTGGACGAAGATCTGTTTGTAATGGTCTGTTTTTTTCTGAAATGAGAAGACTAATGTTCTATTCAAATGTATTTTCTGACTGTCAGCTACATGTGACTCCTGTGTTTTCTTGCAACGAAGGGGACCTAAATTGACTTATTTGATGTAAATTTCAAGATCAACAAACCACCCACTCATTACACCTGCAGTTACTGTATAGAAATGTTCAACTTGCATATTATTAAACATTATTTATGCATTCATGTTTTATAAATACAGAATATATTTATCTTGGGTATTGGTTCCATCTTGTGGTGAATTTGAGTTATTTCATGGCCGTTTGCTACGCAGGCGCACATTAGCCATTGTAGAAACTACATCGCCTCCTTCGTCTTTACTAGGGGAATGAGAGGAACAATGGAGCAAATCAGGACAGCTACAGTTCAGTGTCTGTGTGCAGTGAAGCGTGCCAGGTCTTGTAGTGACAGAAACCCTCTGTGTTTCTAGGCTGCACACAGTATGGATGCACAAGTTTGTAGGTATACAAACCCATCCATCCATTATCCTGACCCGCTTATCCTGAACAGGGTCACAGGGGGGCTGGAGCCTATCCCAGCATACATTGGGCGAAAGGCAGGAATACACCCTGGACAGGTCGCCAGTCCATCGCAGGGCACACATACCATTCACTCAAACACTCATACCCATGGGCAATTTAGACTCTCCAATCAGCCTAACCTGCATGTCTTTGGACTGTGGGAGGAAACCCACACGAACACAGGGAGAACATGCAAACTCCACACAGAGAGGCCCAAACCCAGATTATGTAATTATTTGAAATACTGGCAAATCAGTTTTGTAAAACGTGGCATATTGCAAAGTGATACAACTGTTCAAATGACCCACATTACGTCTGGTACTGTTGCTCTCCATATGGAGTGGTCATAGTCATATTTTAAGCCAAACAGGCTGTCCGTGGTGAGCCACAGTCTTCATCACTCTGTGTGCAGGGGATAGAGGGAACATGGCATAGTTTGCTGGGTGCCATTTACTATGAATAAACACTATAAGACATGCCACCAATTGCCACAGTCCTTAAACAATATATCGATTCAGTCCATATAATGCGGCCTCTACTGGCATTCAAGTAAAGTGAATGGTCATGTAGGTGAGTGGGTATTAAAATAATAGCTGTTCTACTGGATATGGTAAATGGTTGGAGTTATGTAGCTGTACAATTGATGCTTCTTATTCACCCATTCATTCACACACACCAACGGCGATTGGCTGCCGGCTGCCAGCTTGTCAGGAGCATTTGGGAGTTAGGTGTCTTGCTCAGGGACACTTCGACACACCCAGGGTGAGATTGAACCGGCAGCCCTCTGACTGCCAGACAACTGCTCTTACCACCTGAGACAATGTCGCCCTGTATGTTCAGTAGTGCTACTAGTAATTATACAAAATAGATTTTTAAAATATTCCTGATCTTATTCAATGTGTTGAACATTCATATTAATAATCATGATTATATTGTGCTGCTCACATTATACACTCAGTGGCTACTTTACTAAGTAGACCTGTACCATCCACACCAGCTTGTTAATGCAAATATTTAATCCACTAATCATGTGGCAGCAACTAAATGCATAAAAGCATACAAATGTGGTCAACAGGTTTTTCAAACCAAATGTCAGAATGGGGAAAAAATGTTGATTGTTGGTGCCAGTTAGGGTTGTCTGAGTATCTCATTAACTGGTGATGTCCTGGGATTTCCACGCACACTAGTCTCAAGACTTTGCAAAGAATGGTGCAAAAAACAAAAACAAAAAAATCCAGCGAGCAGCAGTTCTGCAGACTTGTTAATGAGAGACAGAGGAGAATGGCCAGACTGGTCAAAGCTGACAGGAAGGATACAGTAACGCATATAACCACACATTGCAACAGTGGTATGCAGAAGAGCATCTCTGAACACGCAACGCATCATAATTCTGGAGTGGATAGACTACAGCAGTAGAAGTCTAAAAAATAAGTCGAATAAATACCTAATAAAGTGCTCGGTGAGTGTATGTCTATGGTATAAAAAAAAAAAGTCTTTGCGCCTTTGACACCAGAAGTAGTTGCATAATCACTTCCTGTGGTCTGGCTCCTCCTTTCCGTGTCAGCCATTTCTGAAAAAGGTAACTGATCGTGTTGCTCTTGAAATAAAACTAAATTACTGCATGATTTGGGGGGTAATTAAGCAAAGTAAACCAGTGACTATGAATATGAACAACTTAGTTAATCATACGATTCGTTATTTTCATAATAAAACTATATTCCCGTGAATATTAACGGGCATTTTTTCCACCAAGTACAGTATGGTACCCGGGAGGCCACATGTGCGTGCTGTGTATAGATTAGCTAACTTATGTCTTTATAGGAGATAGAAGAGGTACCTACTCCGCAGTTGTATGATAAATTTAACGTACCTAATGTTACTCGAACGTCGCTGTGCGCGTACCCTCTCGTTCGCTCACGATAACCGTAATCGGTGACAGTTTCGCAGCTAATTGTGTTGTGACTAACGATTTTTGCTCCTGGCCTGTGGGTAGCGTTAGCCCAGTGCTTAATCTGGGATGGTGAATATTCTTCCTTTCTCAACTAACGTTATTTAATGGGTGTGTATTTTATTTTACTTCTCAGGACTTTGAAAGTTCACAGGAACAAGTCAAGATGCAGAACGACGCTGGTGAATTCGTGGATTTGTATGTCCCACGCAAGTGGTAAGTAACAGCCAACTAGGCTAGTCATTGGCGTTTTAACACATCTTGCTAGTACGTGTGTATGCGTGTTCTGTTTCATCCATGTTGTGCGAGTTATCTACGGGTTTAAAGTGAACGATGTGGTTTGTTTTACGGAATACTCGGAACACATCCGTTTACCAGTAGCCTCTGCATTTAATTGCGTTGGTTCGTTTTTTCCCCGTCAATCTACGAATCGATCGTACGTTTGAGCGAATGTTTGTCGCTATAAAAAATTCTGTAATGTCTGGAAATGTCGTTTACATTGCTCGCCAATTGTGCCTTTCAGCTCCGCAAGCAACAGAATCATTGGAGCCAAGGATCATGCATCCATTCAGATCAACATTGCAGAGGTGGGTTCAGTGATTTTACTTAGTTTAAACAAGTCCGAACACGAATCACGTTAACGTGTGTACTTTTTGGATGACAAAAGGTTTGAATACTAACACATTTATGGAACCACTATTTAATACAGCCATTAATTCAGTTGTGAGATCAGGCCCTCTCTACAGCTGTACTCTTGCCTGTGACCGAGTGAGAATGTATCTCGCTGCTCCACTGCAAGTTCCAGCGCAGTGTTTATTGCATGTACATTTGGGCATTCACTAGACACTTGAATCTAATGACCTCCAGAAAGGTTTTTCGACAGCACAAAACTCATAATTGTCACTACAGGTTGTAGTTGTCAATGCACATACCTCCAGTGTTTGGGGAGTTGAGTATGTAGGGCTTAGTATAAGATCTGTGTGAAATCAGCTTTTGAAGATGTGAGTTTTGTTAAAATACTTGACCAGACAGTGCAGATGTGAGTAGTGGGTGTTTGTGTACAGCCCTTGGGTTGCTGTTATTCATGGATCCTGCATGGGTAAGTGTGTTTATAATGGTTGGATCCCTGAGTTGGCACAACACTGGTGATTGGTCTCACTGTGCCTATGTGTTTTCTCCCCAGGTTGACAAGGCAACAGGCCGTTTCAATGGCCAGTTCAAGACCTATGCCATCTGTGGAGCCATCCGGAGAATGGTAAAATCCACATCCTGTTTTCAGTTTGTGCGCATGATATCATGCAAGTTTTGCACATCGTAGTAGTTTAAATAATGTGAAGGCGTATCAGAAAAGTCATATTTGAAGTTATTCCTTCAGGTTCATATGTGCCAATTCCCAAACACATTCAAATTTGATTTTTTTTGGGGGTTTTTTGTAGAACAGACTGGCCACTAGTGAATGGCCTAGTTAAAATCCCAGTCCTTTGCCATGCCAAAACATTGACGGTGTACCTCCCTTTTCTTGGCAGTCTATTAACAGACCACATACTTAGTCCACAATTTAACTCCCAACTTGTATACAGGGAGTATAGAAATATTAAAAGTACACAAATATAAAATTGACAAAGGCTAGTTTGTGTCTTGAGTGTGAAAAGAGTGTTAATTTTTGCTGAAATATTATCCCCAGGGCGAGGCTGATGACTCTCTGCTGAGGCTGGCAAAGACCGACAGCATTGTGTCAAAGTAAGAGTCTCTCCATTGTTTTCATATTAATGTGGCTGAGCACTTCACTGCTCTGCCGCCCTGCACAGGCATGGCGGGATTGGTACCTGTTCCTCTTGTAGACCATGGGCATGTTCTCATTCTGGCATTGTTGAAGGGAATGCCGAAGCCATGAATTCACCACGCAGAGCGGTGAAGCTGCAGTAATTGTAGTGTTTGCAGTAGTTTGTAGTGAATGCAGTAGTTTGTATTGTATGCAGTAGTTTGTAGTGTATGCAGTAGTTTGTAGTGTATGCAGTAGTTTGTAGTGTATGCAGTCGTTTGTAGTGTATGCAGTAGTTGTAGTGTATGCAGTAGTTGTAGTGCATGCAGTAGTTTGTAGTGTATGCAGTAGTTTGTATTGTATGCAGTAGTTTGTATTGTATGCAGTAGTTGTAGTGTTTGCAGTCTGTTGGCTGCTGATGCGGATGCTGTTCCACAGAGTCTCCACTCACCCCTCTGCTCTCTCTTTCTTTCAGGAACTTCTAAAGAACGGAAGTGTGTTTTTTGCTTTCACTTTGAATAAAATGTCAGAAAAATGGCATGGGTCCCTTTGTCTGTTTGGCTGTATCAGTCATGGTACGCTGACTCATTCACTGTTTTAGGACACCTCGTGAACAGCCTGGTTTTATTTAATCATTTAGCCTAGGGGACAGGGACAGGGACTGGGGGGTGCGGGGGGGGGTCATCATTTTCATTATTACAGGTCAGGTGATTAGAAATGTTGCTGCAGATGGTGTTCAGTTTGAAGAAAATAAATCAAGTTCCCGAGTGCAGTTAAGATTGATCTCTAAAATCACTAGTCACAGATACCGAACCAAAGACCAAATTGGAAATTTTCAACTATTAGCCATCTAGCAAACTAAATGTACAAAAACATTTTTGGGTTGAGTTGAGAAAAAAGGACACCTGAGGGTCAGGTCTTAAATATGTTTCTCTATATGATTCCTGTGTTGGTAGGGGCGACATTAGCTCAGGCAGTAAGAGCAGTCGTCTGGCAGTCGGAGGGTTGCCGGTTCGATCCCCCGCCCGGGCTGTGTCAAAGTGTCCCTGAACAAGACACCTAACCCCCAAATGCTCCTGACGAGCTGGTCGGCGCCTTGCATGGCAGCCAATCGCCGTCGGTGTGAGTGTATGAATGGGTGAATGAGAAGCATCAATTGTATTGGATAAAGGCACTATATAAATGCCAACCATTTACCATGTTGGAGAAAATGAGACCCAAATGAAACCCAACCTTTGGAGGGTTCTGTGAAAACCAATCAAAAAGATTATGCCACACACCCTGTGTGAAGTATATAATCGAAGACAAATAAGCACACACAAAATAAAATCAATTTTTTCATGGTGGTGCATACAATTCATTTATTGCTACTTTACAAATAACTAAATGTACATTTGTTGAAAAGGTGATGAAATGTGTCTTGCCACCAGCAGCAGTAGTGTAATTAATCATTTAAATGCTTTCTGTACACGGTTTAAAAAAAAAAAAAAAGGTCTACCAATACAAATACGGGTAACAGAATAATGTTTTTTCTTCAAAGCACACGAATGTGAAGACAAATATAACAAGGCACAATTAACAAAGAAAGGGTGAGGAAATTGAGTGTTTTGGATGTAACATTTCTCATGTGGTCCTTATTGAACATTTCTGAACGTGGACAAACAAGCAGGAATGGAAGGAAATAAATCAGTGTCCAAAGACATTTATTTAATTCTATCAACGTTATTAATGGATTAATGTCAACTACTGTACACAATGAGGACCTCTACATTTATAGCGGTCTGTATTTTACTTGACAATCCACACGTTTTACAGACACATACACCAAGTACTCGTATGTACAGCAGTCTATTTACACTGTATAAACATTTAATGTACAGATACATAGTGGGTATTATTTGCATAGATTTCAGCTATATTGTAAAAATGCACAGTGCATTTGAGTGGTACCTTTGTTGCTGTACAAAACAAATGTGGTTTAAAACAATGAATGTGGGAGAGAAAGAGGGAGACTGAGAGACAATTGTCCAATTTAAAATTATTTGATATAGCCTATTTTATAAGCCTTTGTTGAGATCTACAAAACCAAAAGGCCGCACACGACCTGGGCCCAGTGTTTGCTGGACCCCACAGTACAGCGTCGCCTGGCTGAGTGTGTTCACAGCTTTTCATCCACGGCAAATACAATATATGCAGGATATACAGTAGGGAAGTTACTGACGAAAGGGCATTCCTTATGGGACAAACTGCCTTTGGCTGAAATACAGGATGCAGCCATAAGACAAATATGTGGCCCATGGACCACTGAACACCACACCACTGCACAACATCAGGCTGTAGGACAAGGACGTGATTGAAAGCAGAAAAAAAAAAAACCAGTTTCTCTCTCTCCTTCCTGACAGGTTGAGAAGACGGGTTTCATGGGCTTTGGACTGATACATGACCCACTATTCAGAGACTGTGGGCCACTAGTTTCAGGCTGATTTAAAAAAAGGTTTTGCTTAAGGGCTGAAGAGAGTTTTCCCTCAATCCTTCAACAGGTCATGTCTGTACATCTAACTATAGTGTAACTTCAGCCAGTAGCTATAGACTGGAGACAACATCATTTTCTACATGATACTCACACGAAGATGTGTACAATTTTATCTTATGGTTTTTCTCATTATGATTACGATTGGTTAAGTATTACTATCATAATTATTTTGTACTTGACCAAAATCTTTTTTTGTGAACTAGGTAAAAAAAACAAAAGAAAATGTCTTAAGCAGCTTTTAGTTTTGACACCAAACAAATGATTTATATCCAGAACCATTCACATTGTGAAACATGCATTATTATAATGTAAGTACGAACAAATGTAGTGGTGGCTAAAAGAAAACCAACAAAAATACCGGCTGTTGGTAATTAGGCATTGTTGAAGAACAATATTACAGTTGGTACAGGGGTAATTCTTCCAAACTCTGGTGACAGTGGGGAGTGGCAGGCTGGGGGGGGGGGTGAGGGGTCCAGGACCATCAACCCCTCCTCCCAGAGGCAGAGGTATCTCCACCAGGGCCACGTTCAGCCCCGAAGAAACGTAGGAAACCGTTTTTGTTTAAACCGAAATGGTGGCGCGTTGAACATCCTGCCCCAGGTAAAACGGTCACGGAGAGCAGAGCACGTTTGTGACAGATTCATTCAGACTCTCGGGAGTGAGGCTCTGGGCTGGCATGCATCCAGACAGCGCGTACACACAGTCTGTGACATGTGAGGAGACCGTGTGCATCCAGACAGCGCGTACACACAGTCTGTGACATGTGAGGAGACCGTGTGCATCCAGACAGCGCGTACACACAGTCTGTGACATGTGAGGAGACCGTGTGCATCCAGACAGCGCGTACACACAGTCTGTGACATGGGAGGAGTCTGTGTGCATCCAGACAGCGCGTACACACAGTCTGTGACATGGGAGGAGACCGTGTGTGCATCCAGACAGCACGTACACACAGTCTGTGACATGGGAGGAGTCTGTGTGCATCCAGACAGCGCGTACACACAGTCTGTGACATGTGAGGAGACCGTGTGTGCATCCAGACAGCGCGTACACACAGTCTGTGACATGGGAGGAGACCGTGTGTGCATCCAGACAGCGCGTACACACAGTATGTGACATGGGAGGAGACCGTGTGTGCATCCAGACAGCGCGTACACACAGTATGTGACATGGGAGGAGACCGTGTGCATCCAGACAGCACGTACACACAGTCTGTGACATGGGAGGAGTGTGTGTGCATCCAGACAGTGCGTACACACAGTCTGTGACATGGGAGACTGTGTGTGCATCCAGACAGCGTGTACAGTCTGTGACATGGGAGGAGACAGCGTGTACACAGTCTGTGACATGGGAGGAGGCCGTGTGTGCATCCAGACAGCACGTACACACAAGTCTTCAGACAAGACATGGGAGGAGCCTGTGTGAAAGTATCATCCTTCACCAACAGTGTCTCATTACATTCACATCAAAATAAATCAGATTAGCAGCCCAGTCTCGGCACGGAAAAACAAACCGTTTCCCTGGCAGCGGAACGTTTAGGCCCCCATTTTCTCAGGTTTTCTCCAGGTTTTTTAATTTATTCCAAAGCATAAAAAACAGGAGTGAATGTCTAAATTCCTATAAATTTGAACGTAACAAAAATCTTGATGAAAATCCAACCGTTTGGACAATTGCTTAATCATCAACAAATTCAGACCCATAAGCTCAAGACAGCGAGTTCAATTTCCTTGCAATACTAGCACATACTAGACAACACTGCATTACAATAATGAGCAGCAGCAACCCCTTGTCAATAAATAGTCCAAAATCATGACTGGATCAGTTTTAAGAAACATGTAAATGTAAAAAATATTTCATCCAATTGACTATTCCATAAATGTAAATTGTTTTTTTGCTAGGGTATAACCTGGAAGTGATAGCAGGGCCTTAAATAGTGGCTAAAATGAAAACAATCAAATCGAGGCATATGCAAGTAACCCCCGCTCAAGTGTAGGTTTCAGCTGTGGACTACGGGACCTGCTGACCTGCGATCCCCTCCGTCTCCCACCCACCCTGCCCACCCTGCCGGAATAAAGACATAAAAACAACAGGAGGGCAGACTGTTCACACTCCCTTTAAAAACCAAGTTTTTATTCAACTTGCTCCTTCCAGGTTGCTCAGTGCTGTTTGATTAGTCATTCGGGCGTCTGCCGTTATTCAACATAATCTGCGGCTGAGGAAAAGCAGATGGCCCCGCTCATACATACATCAGTACAAACCGGAGGGGGAAAGTCCAGGGCTCAGAAATGAAAAGTCCTGCCATGTGTTTCTTCCACCCGTGAATGCACCGATTGGATCTCCCACATGGCTGGGGAATTGTGCCAATTACCAAATCCATGCACTGGAACGAAATACAGGGGAGGACTTTTACTTTCTGAACCTGGATTTGCCACCTCTGCTAAAGACGAGGACTGCGTTCCGGTGCATAGGTTGCATGCACAGTTCCTCAGACGCTTGGAAGTAAACCGCATCACACGACAGTTCATTTGCAGAGAAATTCCTCCGATGCGTTCTTGGTTCTGCTACATATTCACCTGTTCTTGGTGCTGCTACATATTGAAATGCGAAAGTACCAATCAAGGAGTGTGTACAAATCCAAAAAAAATGTATAGTTTCCTAAGTATTTAACTTCACAAGAAATACTATTAGCGGAAACCTCCTACTGGTTCCTGCAGCCAGTGCGTACCCTTCAGCTTGTTCAGCTTGTGACCCCCCCCCCCCCCCCTCCGTTCCAAACGCAGACACACAGACACCGCGCATGCTACAGTGGCGTGCAGCGCACCTGCCTGTGTACGGGGAACCGTTTCAATGGAGCCATGACAAACGCCGGAGGGGCATTACACACCACACCGGGGGTGTCTAGGAGGCGCCTTGTAAATGGAAGGGGCCTCCTAGCAAATACTACGTGCGTGTGAGTGTGTGTGAGCAGTAATATATATTATTTATATAAACATAGACACACAGATATGCATGTGTGTACACCTACATGTACCGTTTCACTTCACAGAAAATGGACAACGAGCATATTCATCAGAAGAGAAAGACATAAAAGAAAGAAACAAAAACAACATTTCACAGCTATCACAGCTACCTTACCCCCCGAAATAAAATAAATTACAATTCTTCAGTCAAATAAGCATCCGTATCCCTGATTTTTCTGTTTCTATACAAGATGTCCGTTGGGTTAGGCGAGTTAGTGTAGACGCTGGAACGATCGGATAAAAATAAAACCCTTTAAAAAAAAGAAAACAAAAAAAAAAAAAGGTATCCGCACCCACTCAGAGCCTCCACACGAGATGATATGGAGCCGTTTTTGAGGTGGGGGCGGAGAAGGCCCCCCCGTCAGTAGATGTCAGGACAGTCGGTGTATTTCCTATCAAAATACCCTCCTGTGTAGAGCCAGTCCTGGGACCCGGTGTACGGATTCGTACCTGACTGGAACCACCTGAAACACACAGGGAACGTTGAGGAAACGTTAGAGACCCAACAGAGATCCAAGCATCACCATGCTCAGACGGCTGAAACAAACACTACTTTGGCAACATTGGCTCAGGAGGTAAGAGCAGTCCTCTGGCAGTCAGAGGGTTGCCAGTTCGATCCCACCCTGGGTGTGTTGAAGTGCCCCTGAGCAAGACACCTAACCCCCAAATGATGATTGGATGACATAGCAACCAATCACCGTTGGTGTGTGACTGTGAGTGTATGAACGGGTGAATGAGAAGCATCAACTGTACAGCGCTTTGGATAAAGGCGCTATATAAATGCCAGCCACATTGCTGGACAAAGACCTGTACTGTACATACAGAAAGCATGGTCCTCACTCCTGGTCCTGAAGATCCACAGGGTGTGCTGGTTAATTCATCAATTAAAGCAGGCAATTACACAGTTAATTGCTGAGTAACAACGAAAGCCAGCAGACCCAGCAGATCTCCAGGACCAGGCGTGAGTACCAGTGACAGACCTTTTCACGTGCGCATGAAACACACCTCGTGCTCCACTCCTCCTCATCTTTGGCGCGTTCTTTCCGTGCTGCTCTCTGTTTCTCCTCTAGCCTTTCCTTCTCTGCGCTGGCCGTGTCTGCAGGGGATTAAACGCCACTGAGCTCAAACAATCACACTTTCTGTGTGCTCCACTGTGGCAGGGCAGTCAGTGGTTAGTTTGTGTGCTCCACACAGTGTGCGTGTTGTTAAGGTGGGTATTGCAGGGTGTGCGTTCAGTTAAGGTGGGTATTGCAGGGTGTGGGTGTTGTTAAGGTGGGTATTGCAGGGTGTGGGTGTAGTTAAGGTGGGTATTGCAGGGCGTGGGTGTGTGTGTTGTTAAGGTGGGTATTGCAGGGCGTGGGTGTGTGTGTTGTTAAGGTGGGTATTGCAGGGTGTGGGTGTAGTTAAGGTGGGTACTGCAGGGTGTGGGTGTGGGTGTAGTTAAGGTGGGTATTGCAGGGTGTGGGTGTGGGTGTAGTTAAGGTGAGTATTGCAGGGTGTGCGTGTAGTTAAGGTGGGTATTGCAGGGTGTGCATGTGGGTGTAGTTAAGGTGGGTATTGCAGCGTGTGGGTGTGGGTGTAGTTAAGGTGGGTACTGCAGGGTGTGGGTGTAGTTAAGGTGGGTACTGCAGGGTGTGGGTGTAGTTAAGGTGGGTATTGCAGGGTGTGGGTGTGGGTGTAGTTAAGGTGGGTACTGCAGGGTGTGGGTGTAGTTAAGGTGGGTACTGCAGGGTGTGGGTGTAGTTAAGGTGGGTATTGCAGGGTGTGGGTGTAGTTAAGGTGGGTACTGCAGGGTGTGGGTGTAGTTAAGGTGGGTACTGCAGGGTGTGCATGTGGGTGTAGTTAAGGTAGGCATTGCAAGGTGTGGGTGTAGTTAAGGTGGGTATTGCAGGGCGTGGGTGTAGTTAAGGTGGGTACTGCAGGGTGTGCGTGTGGGTGTAGTTAAGGTAGGTATTGCAAGGTGTGGGTGTAGTTAAGGTGGGTATTGCAGGGCGTGGGTGTAGTTAAGGTGGGTACTGCAGGGCGTGGGTGTGGGTGTAGTTAAGGTGGGTACTGCAGGGCGTTGTTGTACCTATATCACCGTTCTCCATGGCCCGGATGTCGGGGCGCAGACGGCAGTCTGTGGGGGAGAGGGTCCCTTCCATCCCTGGTTCCAGCTCATTCAGTGACATGGCAAAGCTGGTGAAATTATACATCTACACCAGAGAGAAAAATATTATACCTCTAGATCTGAGAGGGAAAGAGATAGATTACTGAGATAAGTGAGTGTGTGTGTGTGTGTGTGTGATTATGTATGTGCGTATTAGAATAGGGTACCCATCTAGAATGAAATGAACAGGGTAGGGTTTTGTGGGAGTACAGTATATGCAGTTTGTAGTGTATGAGTAAACTGCACGTACCTGAGCAGAGTGAGCAGGGCGGGGTGCAACTCTCCATAGCAGCGTGCTGCCAGGTACCACGGCAACGGTCTCCTGCACCTCAGGCATGTCGTCTGCATCCTCATTCTCCAGCACAGCCACATCGTCCTGCTGCAACGACACAAACATCCTCATTCTCCAGCACAGCCACAACATCCTGCTACAACGACATAAACATCCTCATTCTCCAGCACAGCCACAACATCCTGCTACAACGACACAAACATCCTCATTCTCCAGCACAGCCACAATGTCCTGCTGCAACGACACAAGTAACCTGTCACTCTGCTATACCAACGTCCTTAAAGTCCCTAAAGTGTTACAAATGATCAGAAGTTGTCTTTTTGCTTCATATTTGTGATTACTAAAAACATTAAGCACAAGCAACAGGAAATTTATACTGAAGTCAAAACACATTAGACAGAAGGGTTCACTCCTGGGCAAACAGCAGCTCTGATTACACCAGACCAGTTTGGCTTTGCTGGCCTGATTTTTCAGTTTTTTAAAGTTCTGCTCAAATCAGAATGATCTGTCTTACGTATTTCAAGCATATAGTTTCATTTTTCTGCCAAAATGCAGCATATTTCCTTCCACAGTGATCAGAATTTTATTGGGTTTTGAACTGAAAGTTAACGGTTTTGAACAGAGTATCTAAATGTCTGCAAAATTTGCTGTATTTGTACAAACGCTTGCTGAACACTGACACAGAGGTATTCATGAATTTTGGAAGAAGTGGTGATTGAATGCCTTTAGTATGAAAGCAATGCAAAAATATCCACAGTTTAGTTCACATAGCCTAATGATATGGTGAATGTGTTAAGTGTTTTGAAAAAGTGGACATGGTAGAGACCAAGTGTGAAAACGATTGTAAAAAAACTGTAATACACAATCCTGTGCAGATTGAGATGTGCCTGCCAGGCCAAGGTTGTTTAGCAACATTTGTGAAATGGCACAGTGACGCGGCGTCTCCAGCAGGAGGCGCTGTGCTCACCTGCTTGTGTTTGCGGGCGTCGCCGACCCCCTTCCTCTCCGCTTTGCGCTGCGCCTCGTACTCCTGGGGCTCCACGCTCCAGACACACTCCGTCCACTTCCCATACAGCACCCTGCGCCTCCTCTTACTGACACCCCCAAACACAGCATGACTGAGTTACACACTGCACTGTACGCACACACACACACACACACACACATATACACATATATATATACACACACACACACACACACACACACACGCTCTCTCACACATACACACACACACACACATAAACACACACGTGCTCTCTCTCTCACGCACACACGCTCTCTCACACACATACAGACATAGCGCCACACACACACACACACACCCACGTTCTCTCTCTCTCACACACATTCTCTCTCTCTCTCTCTCTCTCTCTCACACACACGCACACACACACAGCTCACTTTTTGTCCTGGATGTAGCCCTCCACTTTGTGCAGCTCCTTCCCAAACATCCCGCAGGGCTTGAAGTTCAGCACACACCGATCCCCAGTGCTGCAGAAACACATTACAAATCCACAGCAATGGAGACTAGAATCAGTCATCCAGAAGGTTTCAAAGGCTCTGTGATGGATTCTAAGTAAAGGCCTAGGGATTACAGACTGACATTCCCACTGAATTACCGGAGGTATTACAGATTATTAAACCTCCAGTCCCACAGGATTTCAAAGCGAGGACGAGGGCAAAAGACAACGGCTAAGAGCACTCGGTGAAAAAATCCGCCATTCATTAATTCATTCATTCATTGCAATTTTCACTGCGCAGCTAGAGGACACATTGACAGCTACATGCACTTATTTTGAGGCTTTCGGCAAATGCACACATTTGACTTGGAAGTGAGGTTTTTTTGCGGTTAACATTAAGCATGCTGCCGGCTCACCTGTGGTTGAGGATCTCCACAGTGCCGTACTGCTCAATCCACAGCTGACCCAGGATGATGTTGTGCACACAGCACAGCGGGTTGGTCCAGGTGTACGCCTCTTTATGACTGAGGAACAGAGATCACAGCACTAAACACACGCCTCTTTATGACTGAGGAACAGAGAACACAGCACTAAACACACATACAGTGTACGCCTCTTTATGACTGAGGAACAGAGATCACAGCACTAAACACACATACAGTGTACGCCTCTTTATGACTGAGGAACAGAGATCACAGCACTAAACACACATACAGTGTACGCCTCTTTATGACTGAGGAACAGAGATCACAGCACTAAACACACATACAGTGTACGCCTCTTTATGACTGAGGAACAGAGATCACAGCACTAAACACACATACAGTGTACGCCTCTTTATGACTGAGGAACAGCGATCACAGCACTAAACACACATACAGTGTACGCCTCTTTATGACTGAGGTACAGAGATCACAGCACTAAACACTGGGGGCTTCTGCTTGAAATCATTCTGTTTAAATACCTTATTGAAATGGTTATTGAAGGTCACAGACAGCAGCACTCTTTCTAAGCTGATTAAGGCAGTAAGCAGTTGCAGTCGCTTTGCTACACTTCTGAAGATGGTTGGATTTGCAACCCTCTCACATATAAATGGTAATCATGTTAATTGACATTTATATAGCGCCTTTATCTGCTGTACAATTGATGCTTCTCATTCACCCATTCATACGCACACTCACACACCAACGGTGATTGGCTGCCATGCAAGGCACCAACCAGCTCGTCGGGAGCATTTAGGGGTTTAGGTGTCTTGCTCAGAGACACTTCGACACACCCAGGGCGGGATCGAACCGGCAACCCTCTGACTGCCAGACAACTGCTCTTACCTCCTGAGCCAATGTTGCACGTTAGTCTTGTCAGCACATAACAGAAATGCTCTTTTAACACGGACACACACTCACTTCAGGAGCTCCAGAGTGATGGTTCCTCGAGGCTCAGCCTCCACACTCTTGCCCCAGAACTTGAGTTTGGGGTAGATGGAGCCATGGAAGACAAAGTCCTGCTTCAGGCTCTCCGCGTGGAAGGCGCTAACGGGGGGGTGGTGGCTGACCTGCTCCGAAATCAGACGGTAGCCCTCAGCCTCCCTGGAGAGAAGGAGAGAAGGAGAGAAGGAGAGAAGGAGAGAAGGAGAGAAGGAGAGAAGATATAATACTGCTGAACAACTACACTGCACAGGCACACAGAAGCTGAATGAATGTGATTTATGTGCACTGTGTAAAGTATGGCTTCAGTCATAGCTGATGCACACGGTGGTATATATACGAATTGCACAGTGCAGATAAATCGCATGAATTCCTGAGTGAACGTTAGAGCAGAAGTGAATGTGATTAGCCTACGTTGTGGCATTTGTAAATCTCATTTATTCAGTGAAGCTTTCAGTGCCTACACCTCTGTCTGAGAATAAGATCTAAAGCTTTAGACTGACTGAATGTGTGCTTGAATCTCATTCATTTCTAGATATATATATAATGGTTTGGCACTGAAGATCCGATTATACTGTACTGAGCAACGAATAGACAAACACACAGAACAGGGTGGCGAAACCATCGTCACAAACATGTAGGATAAACTGATGTTTTTTTGTCATTTAAAAGTCATTTACTGTAACAGCGGCATTCTTTTGGATCTGTAACGAACTGTGAAGTGAAACAGCAGAGCATGCTCAGGGTATCACACAGGGCGCAGATCTGGCCAGACGATAGGAAGTGGTTCATTTCCACTCATGGTTATGCGTCTGGCCTGGCGGATACTGAAAGTGCCCAGTTCCTCCATACCTACTGCACAGGCCCCAGCGAAAGGGCATCCAAAACTACTGCTCACAGTTTTACATACTCTTGAGGTCTGAATCTAAAGCACTGATGCACATTTTAAAACCTAATCATTAGTTGAATCTCATAAAAGCCGAAGTGGAAATATTTATATATATTGCATATAAACATTACACACACACACACACACACACACACACACACACACACACACACACACACACATTTTCTCTCTCACCGGATGAGCTCATAAGTCTCTCCCAGCAGAGGGTTGAAGGGTTTGCCAGTTCTGTCCCACTGAGACGCTACAGCAGAGACAGCAAACGCAGCTACAGCCTGGGAGAGAGAGAAAGAGAGAAAGAGAGAAAGATAGAGAGCGAGACAGAAAAAGACAGAGAAAGAGACAGAGAGAGAGAGAGAGGGAGAGGGAGGGAGAGAGAGAGGGAGAGAGAGAGGGAGAGAGAGAGAGAGAGAGAGAGAGAGAGAGAGAGAGAGAGAGATCACATTCCCTTGGGTATTAGGGTGATATACTCTGAAATATATCACAATGGCTCATAATTCTTTTTCGCTATTTGACAGAGGTGCCCGGGTTTAGTTCTCTGTGATGGTGACAGCAGGCACATACATGCATACAAAGGGGGATGCCCTAACCACTAGGCCATAACACCCAACTATTTTTTAGGCTTTTTGACAGAGGCGACTGGCTGGGCATTGTCAGATGTTGAAACCAAGCCGTGTTAGAGTGTGCGTGCGCGGGCGTAAGGCTCCAACCTGAATGCGGTCCACAGGGTCGGGCATGCTGCAGGCCTTGTGGATGAGGTACGTGTGCTCCATGTACTCGGAGATGCGCTGCAGGAAGCTCAGGGGCTCGTTCAGCACGATGGGCATGGCGATCTTCGACAGCTCCTGCGCCGCGGCAACACGCACAGCGAACACAGGCATGACGCAACGAGCGTGACACAGGTGCGACTCGTTAAAGCCAGGTGTGATGCAACGCCGCGCAACCTCACCAGTCCGATGCACTTCTTCAGGATCCCCCACACGCTGAAGTTATTCCGGGAAAACATAGGCGCCGGCAAGGTGGTCCTGTGAAAGGGGAGCCAGAAACAGACGTGCGGTGATGCACACGTACAGTGTGCTGTAAACGAAACCAAGCGCACCTGGGCTCTGCCTTACCTGCGCTCCCTCACCCCGTTCTCCTGCGGGAGCCCGTCGCTGTCCTCCTGCGTTCCCTCAAACACGATGGCATCCTTAAAGCTGGCCTCCGACACGCCCTCGTACGACTCGTCCGACTCCAAACCTGAACAACGCGCGCACAGACACAGACACAGACACAGACACAGACACAGACACAGACACAGACACAGACACAGACACATCAGACACATCAGACACATCAGACACATCAGAACCAGCATCACAGTCACTGAGCTTGAAGAGTTTCTTCAGTAGTTCTGGGGAGCCTGTGGTTCCTTGACCAAAATGCCACCCTAATAGACAGGGAGGGAGGTGTTGGGGTGTAGGGGTTTGGGGTCTGGGCAGGGTTGTGGTGGGATTTTTGTGGCTCTCACCCGTCACGGCATCGTAGAACTCCTCTTCGCCGTTCATGATGTGCACTGAAGCCGGCCTCCCCCTCTAGTGTTGCATCATCTCGCTCTGTGCTGTACGCTGTCAATCACACTCCACCACCGCCCAACAGCAGAGGCCTAGGAACCAGGACACACCCACAAGCTCAGGCAGAGGACCGCTACATGCAGTGGCTAAGGAAGTGTCCTGTGGAATCATGGGTAGTGTAGTGTAGAAATGTCACCATGCCAGACAGCCGATAGTGGTAGCTAACAGGAAGCTGAAGTAATGACCTGACCTCATAGTTCCAAAGGCTATACGAAGCAGCTATGACCGCATTTTGCTAAATGAAGAAACTAAATGACTGCAAAGGCACACAAACACCATTGTATCATAACTCCAGGAGTGGGAAAACACACACACACACATCAACGCTGCCCCGGGACCTTTGGCTGGGAGCAACACCTGACTGCAGTCATGCAGAAGCCAACAGATCTGAAAGCTCTGGGTGAACAGGAAAGCCACAGTATGAGGAAAGGATTTCACAAGCCAGAAAAAAAGCGATGGCAACGTCCAACTCCCATTTCACAAGACTGCCCTTACACAAGGTATGGGAGTCATGCAGAATCCTAAACGGACACAAGCAAGCAAGCAAGCCAGTCAGATAATTCCTATGTCTTCACTTACATGCGTTAGTAAAGTAATCAGAGACCTCAGTCCCACGCAGTGAGCAACATAAGGAGTGCCTGTGCAGATGCTAAAGTTTAGAATCTGAGTTGAAATGCACTGCTGTTTTATCCTTTGAAAATGCAATTAGGAGCTTGCTTCAGCAAACCAGCTGTACGTACAGTCTGAAAATAAACTGATGGACAGCGTTCTGTATTTTAAACAGCACTAGCAAATGCCATCAGACTACTATTGAAGCCATTTCCATTGGCTCTCCCACACATCAATGAGAAATCAGGGTAATCAGGTGACTGACGGTATTCTTTCCTTTTTGCCAATAACCCTGAAAATAAAGGGCGAATCTCACACAAAACATGTCCAAAGTATCCCGTTACAATTGTAACATTTCTTTACTTCTTACTCATTTACTCAAAGGTAATGCAATCAAAACATGTGAAATTTCTCTATGAACAGCATACACTTATCTGCTACAGTACGTCACATTATATTTGAGGTGATGACAAACAGTTTGTGTACAATGTAAACAAGTATGAAAGTTGCCGTATCTTCCTATTCTAAAGCATGTGGGGGATATTTGTAACAAATGTGGTTGGGCAGATTTGCCAGTTGTTGACACCACTAATTTCCACATGCGATACGGCTAATGCTGGCTGTTGACACATCTCCATCTTATCTGGAGATTGAAATGAAACCCGGTGTGGTAACGTCTGGTAACATCTGTGGCAGCGCGTGACTTCTTATAAATGCGCTTAGAGTTGCGATGGGCCAATCGTTTGCATATTTTTTTCATCTTATTTAAGGTGTCAAATTTGATCTGTCAATGACCCAAACATCTTGACCCAACAAGCTTCCATTGATTCAAATTATCAAATAATTCGCCTATTATTTTACAATTTGACACGTCAATACATATTATTTGACATGTAAAATTGATTTCATGTCTCAAATTGAATGTGTCAAATCTGAGATGTCAGTGACCCCAATGGCGTTCCATATCGAAAGGTGTTCCATAGTCGGCATGATATTTCGTAGTCCCTCATCCCCCAAAACAAAATTAGCCAACACACGTAGTGCATGACAGTTTAGCCCTATGGCGGAACGTTTATGTCCAGCGATCTGGACCAGTTTCAGATTCAGGAGTGACATTACATTTAACAGGTAGCCTATTGGCTAAATGCAGATGTGGCTTTTCAACTTTATCCAATTAATACAGTTTCTAACGTAATTAAACGGAATGAAATGTGCCTTCAGGTAGTCACCTAACAGAAAGCATCCTTTCTAATGCGCCTTAGCATGAAAACCAAAAAACTTCTCACACTTATCCTGCTTATAAACAACGTTGACGCGTTTCAGAAAGCTGCATGCAATATGCCAGAAACGGCAGAGCTAATTGAAAAATGTTTAATTAAACTTTGATAAAAATAAAAATAAAAAAATTAAAGTGAACCACACGATATCCAAAATCACGTGTTATATCTGACTTGATAATATGGCTAAAATGTTTAAAAAAAAACATTCCAATTCAATAGCCAGCCAGACAATGGGCAAGTTAGATGTTTCTATTCCCAGTGATCTAACGTTGGCTAGCTGGTAATGAAAAACGAATCGCCAACAGTGAATACATATAGCTCGTGCTAGTTACATTCGGAGACTCCATATGCACGACCAAGACCAAATTAGCCAGGCTTAATAATCGTTTTGCAATAAATCATGAAATATGATATTTGGGCACGGACATTGTCGAATACCTGAAACGAACAGGGCGCTGACAATGCATCATAGCTAGCAAGACTCTTTTGCCAGTTAGCTAGGTTGCTATGCTAGCGAATACGCTCGTTGTAAACAAGATATTAGCTTCATATACAGCACACAATACAAGTCCAATTATCAGTACGTTTAATGTTTATAGCTATCCAGTTACCGTTATGAAGCAAACAGATCACGTTATAGAGGCTAGGATGGCCTTGTATCCGTAGCTAACCTTAGCTAACGCGCAGCTGCAATGAAAGTCCATTCACGGTAGCTCACGCACAGACAAAGACACATCTTACATAAATATACTTAAGTTACTTTACCTGCGGGGTTCCTGAGCCGAATTACGTTTATCTGCAACAACGCGCAAATTGAACACCCACAGTCGGTGAGTTGACCCAGAGACGGAAGTGGTGGATAAAAACCTATCTCATCACAAGGAATGAACCGCTCGGCCTGAAACCATGGAGCGTAAGTTATACAAATGTGCCTGAAACAGAAGGAGGGTCGACGGTGAAGTGATTGAAAGGTCATCTGTTTAATGAAAGAGGATGATCAGTGGGCGCACCAATCGTATCGCTCCGACGGGAGGCGTCTCCCCATTCAAGAGGTGGGCAACAACATTGTTTTGGAGGAAGTCGCGCATCACTCCTGGGAAACGTCAGGAAAGCAGAGTGTTGTTGGCGATGTGGTTATCATTTTCTTGTTAATATTTCCCTGTAGTTGCTGTAATAAACAACTAGCTCCATATCTATTCTGAAAATATATGTATTCTGACTGATACGGGCCCGGGTCTGGGATGGAAAATCTTTTCATGGAGCCCAAAATCCCTGGAGGAACACCTGTACACAATGACTATGAAATATGACTTAAGATAACACTAGTCAGAAATAGTAGTACATGGTATGAACAATGAATGTTCCATATTAACATCCCAGTGACTTTTAATCGGTCAGATGATCTAATGCTTCAATTTTCAATCAATGCTAGGCTAAATTATTTTTTCACCAAATATATATTGAGCATGTGTTCATATACTGCCATGTTCTTTCTTCTAGATCTCTGTGCTGCCTTCGATACTGTGGATCACTCCATCCTCCTGTCCTCCCTGTCAGCAACGGGGATCTGTGGCACAGCCCTGGACTGGATTGAGTCCTACCTCTCTGGTCGCTCCTTCCTGGTTGCCTGGGCTGGTACGGTACGGTCACCTCGGCCCCTTGCCACAGGAGTTCCCCAGGGCTCAGTCCTAGGCCTGCTTCTTTTTCAGCCCATATCTCTGCTTGCCTGAGTGACATCCAGAGCTCAACTCACCATCTAAAGCTCAACCCAGGTAAGACTGAAATGATATTCATCCCTGCCATTACCTCTCTCCATCTGGATCTCTCCATTTCCCTCGGGGATACCACACTGACGCCATCACCCTGTGCAAGGAACCTCGGCGTGGTGATGGACAGCAGACTGTCCCTCTCTGAGAACATTGCGGCGGTGACCCGGTCATGCAGGTTCTTCCTATGCAACATACGGAGAATCCGCCCCTTTCTCACCCCCTACTCGACCCAGCTCCTGGTCCAGGGGATGGTTCTGTCCCACCTGGACTACTGCAATTCCCTCTTGGCTGGTGTCCCAGCGTCCGCCATCAGACCACTCCAACTTATCCAGAATGCAGCAGCTCGTCTGGGCTTCAACCTTCCCAAATACTCACATGTCACCCCTCTGCTTACTTCAAATCAAATTCAAAACATTGGTGCTAGCCTTCCAAGCAGTTAAGGGGTCTGCCCCTGCTTACCTCCAAAAAATCATCAGACCTTACACCCCTGCCAGACCTCTTCGTTCAGCCTCCACAGGCCGCTTGGCACCTCCCCCTCTCCAAACTTCCACCTCACACTACAGACTACTGTCTGTTCTGGCTCCACGGTGGTGGAACAAACTCCCTGTTGAGGTCAGAACTGTAGAATCTTCAAGCGCAAACTGAAGATGCAACGCTTCAAGCAGTACCTCTCCCTGTCCCTCCCTACCTCCCTGTAAACCTTAATTGTTTTCTTTCTGTGATTTACTTGTGTATCAGGATGTTTTAGGTTGGCTAGGTAAGCAGTGTTTGGCTACTTAAGAGGTTTGTTCATACTTTTGCGTGTTGCGGTTTAAAAAGATAAAAAATAAAAAAATCAAATAGGCCCTGGTCCTTATCTTTGTTGTGCTGGTAGTAGTTGAAATTGTACTTCCCTCTAGGGTCTTTCAGCGCACTTATCCCTGGTTATGGGTATGCACTTTGTTGTACGTCGCTCTGGATAAGAGCGTCTGCCAAATGCCATTAATGTAATGTCTGCACATCAAGATATTGTATGAAACTGCGCCATACAGTTTAGCCATATGTGTATTGAAGGACGCATGCTCCAAGGTAGTGCCTGGTGCATGATTCATATGTTACATACAGTGCCCTCCATCATTTTTAGGACAAAGTTTTTTTTTTCTTGATTTGGCTCAGTACTCCACACTTTTTGATGTGTAATCAAACAATGCTAAAGTGGAGAGTCTACACTATTATTAAAGGGTATTAAAACATTTAAACATTTTGTGCTCACCATGCAGAAGTTGTTGTTGAAATTATACATTTATGTGATTATTTTATTATTAATTGCTTATCCTATTATTAATTGCTTATCCTGGAGTGATCCAGATCATACATAATTATTAAAGTATCATAACTTGCTTTGTGCTAATGAATATTATTTTCTGTAACTGTGTGAGTTGAGATGGCCTCCAAGGCTACGGCCATAAACTGTGTGTTCTATATTATCTTGTCTTGGGAGCCTGTGAGCCTGCAGAACCACTTCTCAGACGCGCAGGGAATGCGCAGGCCCCTGCGTATACATCGTGCTGGAATGTTTTGAGAACTTATATCTGCATAAACAGTACCTTGAAGGGGGGAGATATGAATAAACAATCTGTAGTAAGGAGAAGAGTGGGGAATTGTCTTTGAATATTGATCATTGGGAATGTTTAATCAAAGGGGGCGTACATTTGTTGCGCTCCGCGCATACATATATCCAGACAAAGGAGAGAAACCTCTGTCCTTGTTTTTGCATGTAACTTGGACCCTATGCATAGTAAAGATTGGATTTTATTTACTGTCTTTGTCTCTGAGTGTTTTCTTACAGGAATAAATTAAAATTCCCACCACATTGGGGGCTCGTCCGGGATACCAATACCTCACCTGCACTCCCTGGAGAATCAGCGCTGACTGCAAACCGTGCACGGGTCGTCTGCGAGACGATATAGAGAAAGACCTCAGCCGGAGCGAGACATGGCTCTTTGGGCTAAGTAGGAGGCCAGTCGGGGGTTTCTCCAAAAGAGGAGAGGAGCAGGCGGGTGAGTGACGGTATCCCTGAATTCGGCTTGTGTTTATGTGAGACAGAGAGAGTAAAAAAAAAAAAAAAAAAGATGGGACGCACTAACAGTAAAGGGGGATGTTGTTGTAACTGTTGTAAAGACTGTTGTGGGACAGATGACGTGACTTTGACTATGACTGGGGAGAGTGTGGAGCGTCGGCATAATGGTTCGGGGAAATGGGAATCATTTTGGGTAAAGGAATTTGGGTTTAGTGGACTGCTGAAGCCTGCCCATACGAACAAACTTATGCGTGATATAATGAGGCGGGCAGGTGATGACAAAAAGTTGTTAAAAAGGTTTGTTTATGAAGCAGCACTTCATTGGCGTGAAGAAGCTGAGTATCAGAAATCTAAGCGGCAAGGTGATAAAGCAAAGGAGCAACAGCAACTGCAGCTGTTTTCAAGAGAATCTAAAGAGAAGTTAGATATTGAAGACATTAACGCGGTACTCGTATCACCATTGCCTGAATATGTGACCGCAATCTGCTCATTTTTCTGTGATTGATTTAGCAAATGCTTTCTTTTCTGTGACCATTCACCCAGATTCTCAATTTTGGTTTGCGTTTACATTTCAGCGAAAGAGATATACATATACGCGTTGTCCGCAGGGATATGTGGAATCACCAGCGATATTTACGCAAGGAATGGAGGCAAACATAGCGAAATTTACTCCCCCTCAAGGGAGCCAAATTATAATATATGTCGATGACATATTAACTTGCTCGCGTACGGTGGAACAATGTAAAATAGATACTTTTGCATGTTTGAAATTTTTAGCCTCACAAGGTAAACAAAAGCAAATTGCAACTGTGGCAGGAAACGGTTCGATATTTGGGCCATAACGTTTCAAAAACGGGAAAGACTATATTGCCTGAGCGACAACTGGCAATAGCCCAGATGCCGAAACCTAGAACTAAAAAGGACATGATGTCACTTTTGGGTACTGTAAATTTCTTCCGGAGCTGGATTCCTGACTATGCACAGATTGTGCAGCCACTGTTAGATTTGATATATGCCGTCCCTATGGCAGCCTCAGACGCCATCATGGCTTTGGTGTCACTGTTCGCTCTGTCACCACGCTGGTAAAGCACACGGTAGACTCCGTGATTATAGGAGTCAGGTATTGTGCTGGTTTGGGTTTTCGAATTCATTTAAAAGAAAAATAAGGTAAGGAAGGTGTTCCGCTCGCTAGTGTGGTGTACACTGCGAACGCCTTCCTAGAAGGGATGAAAGGGGTTAATAGATCAAAGTTACTATACCATTGGACTCACCACATTATGTCAGAGCTGTGGGAGGAGTTCCAGTTACCTGACGCCTGGGAGCTGGTTCCAGTGAGAGAGGAAGAACTGGATGTGTTGGACCGAGACGGAGAAGAATACATAGCATAAACACTGTTTAGTCTGTGCGGACCAGGGTGCCTTTTTTCCTCATCCATCAGTAAAGAGAACATAAAAGTGAATTGGAGAGGTTTTTGACACTTTGGTTCAGGATCGAAGGAGTGGCTTTTGGGACTATTGGTTGCATCTAACAGTAGTGTAAGAGTAGGATGATGCCCTAGCCCCAAAAGATCACCCCGGGTTGTGTTGTTTTGCTTTTTTTATTATTTTTTATATTGGCGACACTGCGGATGTGCACCTGTCTGAAATGAGGTGGCTAACGATGTAGTGAAGATCTGTTGGATGCACAAAAAAATGACTATGTATATGATAACTCCTGGTGGCAGTGGCTCATTTCTGGGGGGGTGGAAAGCGGCCATAACATCTGTACTGACCCTCATAGTAGCAGGATTCACAGTACTGCTCTTCCGCAGCTTAATTAAAGGATTGATATCAAAAATGTTTAGTACTAACCTACAATATCAGATGCTTATGTTACAGGACGTCAATGAAGTGACCGCTCCGTCTGACACGTTGAAGAAACCATCCCATGATGTGATAGAATTAAATGACCTGTTTCAACAGTAAAATATTTTCCTGTGAATGAAGCACATGCCGAAAATGTGGCATGTTAGCGGATAATCAATTAAAAAGAGAAGGGAAATGTTGTTGAAATTATACATTTATGTGATTATTTTATTATGAATTGCTTATCCTATTATTAATTGCTTATCCTGGAGTGATCCAGATCATACATAATTATTAAAGTATCATAACTTGCTTTGTGCTAATGAATATTATTTTCTGTAACTGTGTGAGTTGAGATGTCTCTCCCTTTCTGTACTGTGGGCCTCCAAGGCTACGGCCATAAACTGTGTGTTCTATATTATCTTGTCTTGGGAGCCTGTGAGCCTGCAGAACCAAAAACATAAGACCTCACCACGGAGGTTACCATGGAGTTACCATAGGGAGTTAAAACAAGATAAGATAGACTTCTCAGACACGCAGGGAATGCGCAGGCCCCTGCGTATACATCATGCTGGAATGTTTTGAGAACATATATCTGCATAAACAGTACCTTGAAGGGGAGAGATATGAATAAACAATCTGTAGTAAGGAGAAGAGTGGGGAATTGTCTTTGAATACTGATCATTGGGAATGTTTAATCAAAGGGGGCGCATACATATATCCAGACAAGGAGAGAAACCTCTGTCCTTGTTTTTGCATGTAACTTGGACCCTATGCATAGTAAAGATTGGAGTGTTTTCTTACAGGAATAACTAAAATTCCCACCACAGAAGTGACAACACTTTTTGTACTTAGCAGCTGATAACAGCAGCCAAATTAATTCTGAAGTGTAAAGAAACATCTTATCTGCTCAGATTCAAACAAATGCCTACTTGGCATGTTAGTACTTGGATGGGAGACATCGGGGGAAAACTAAGTTGCTGCTGGAAGTGGTGACAGTGGGCCACTAGCCGGCAGTTTTCCCTCTGGACAAATAAATCCCAATGCCCCAGCACAGTAATGGGGACACTGTGCTGTTTTTCGGACTAGACATTAAACCACAAAAAAATGTTCTCACCCTCTCCAGCTGATGTGTGGTGAGCATTCTGGTGCAAAATGGCTGCCGTTGCGTCACCCAGGTGGGTGCTGTACATTTTACCCTCATCACTTTAAAGTGCTTTGAGTTGCTGGCTGGTGAGAAAAGCGCTATATAAATACAAGGAATTCTTCTTCTTCTTATTATTATTATTATTCATGATTGAAGGTCTATCTTCACCGGCGAATGTACACTGAATTCCCACCAGCGCTCTCCTTGGTTACATATAACCTATATGCTGGTTTTCTTTCCAACCTCAATAGCAATTTCTGAAGTATGAAGATCTGTTGTTGTTTTCAATTAGATAATTTAACGTCTAATGAGGGATTGTTTAATGTCTTCTTGCTAGTGGTCACTGGTCAGTGGGTTGAGAATAGAGGTGGAGACTTATTTTTCATTGTAAACACAATCAAGGCTAAACACAGCAAGGCTTAAAAAAAATCTTGCATAGTTGTGCAGAAATTTCTGAAGCAGGGCATATGGAAGATTTTCAATTACTTAATGAAATGTAATTGCTACAGCAACAGAAAAATGTAACACATGCTATAGCTTTTACATAATTATGCACATTTATCACACCATGATTAAAAACAAAACGCATATCGCATTGTATTTCATTGCGTGTTTTGTCAAAAACATTTATAATGAAATACAGTACGGGGTGTATTGTTTTTCAACGTCCATGTGTGGTTTTGGTGACTAATAATTCAATAATTCGATAATTCAAAAACACCATTGCATTTTGCTCTGTGACCACTGGGCGGCGGATAGAACACAGTTCAAAGCAAACATCATTCATCACAGTTGTGCCAATGACAGTCAAGGAAGCAATGATGAAACTGAGAAATAAGAAGAAAACAGAGGGTCAAACAATATGTTAACCAAAATAAACTGTTAAACGGCTGGTTCTTTTGAAACATAAATAAATTACAGTCATTTTCACATTTTGCGTTTTTTGAAAGTTTTTTTTTTTGCAGCTATTGTCAGTCAGGGGTGCCAATAGTTTTGGAGCCCACTGTATATACCGTAGGCTATAGGCTAAACATACACAAAATTCAGGCGAGAACTTGCTGTCTGAACCTGGATTTTCCACCTCTTCCTTCCAACAGTTGGCCACATAATCATATCTAAATCATTCAGCTTTGTAAGACCCAATGGGTCTACTTGAAAATAACTTCACAACTGGGAAAAAAGTCGTTTATTGTGTTTTCTTTCTTTCAATATCAGTAGATCGCGTAAATCAGAGGGAAGTTTCCAGACACCAATCGGTTAGCGGAGATTACCACAAGTAAACCATCTTGATTGGGGGCGGGGATACAAACCCTGGACAGTGGAAACTGACGGTTTGACACTGTCCGCTGTCTGTGGCGCTGGACATAACGTAACCTGCAAGCCTGAGAAAATAATGTAGTCCTTACCCTAACTCAGGATGTTGCGCTCGTCTGTTTTTCCGATGCCGTTTCAGTGGTCATACAGGCTATTAGACATGCCACAGAGGTAATCTGAAGCTAATTCGTTTTAACGAAGTTGGCGAAGATTAGTTTACTTGTCTTTTTATGTGGGATTTATTTAGTCCTTGTAAAATATAGCCAAATATGTTTGTGTACAGTGGAAGACAGGGGTTGACGCCACTTCACAAGTTCGCTTAATCAAAATCCAAAGACACGAGAGAGAGAACAACAATGAACTGCGAGCACGAGGACGGTGTCACTCTGCGAAAGCCACCCCAGTCTCCGCACCAACTGACAGTACAACAGCAGCAGGCGAGCGACCAGAGGCATGCACAACGATCAACAACCCCGGCGAAGCTCAAAAACTCATTTGCAGCGTCCCTGGCGAAGATCAAGGCGAGCTCCAGCGCATCGAATAAACCCGGCGATTGCAGCCGGCTGCCCCCGCGGACCCAGTGGAACGGGAGAGACTTGAAACCAGATAACGGGAAGCAGTCCGGGAAAGCCTTGGTGCCGGTCGCTGGCTCCCAGATGCCTCGCCGTAAATTGTCTGGCCCGAGGAAGCTGTCCGAGCGGACCAATGCCTCTGACGAGCTGACTAAGGAGTCTGATTGCGTCCCGGACAAGATTTCGCCCTCCGACAGCAGCCCCGAACTTATCGATAAGTTTCCCGACACAAGCAGTAACACGGAATCTCGCGGTCGCGGCGCGGGGGCAAATAGGAGAAGCCAAGAGGTGTGTGTCGACGGGCCACCTGTCCCTGATAGAGACGGGACAGGTGACCAGCAGGTTAATATGTCTGTGGGCAAGGACGTTACTGTCTCGCCGGGACGAGAGACTGGACAGGAGAGTCTCTCTCCGAGTGATGAGCGATCCTCCGCCTCATCTGATAGCCGTCTGAGCTTCAGAGCGTCCTTCGCCCTCTCCGACCTACAAGAGGAGTTAATCCACGGCATGCAAGAGCAATTCGTCAGGGAAATCGAGGAGCTCAGATCAGAAAACGATTATCTAAAAGTAAGTGTCTCCGTACAAAACTCAGTTTAGTCCAGGATAAACATAAGCTGTGTCGGTGAAAACGGTCCTACAGGCCCTATACGTATAGGGAATAATGGATATTAGATAGACTGGCTTCTTAATGCCCCAACTATATGTCTTGAAAAAAACTTTAAAAGACAAATAAATGTCGGTCACACTTTAAACAAAGTGTTGCTTATAAAGGCTTTATGAATCATATGTAAACCATTCATAAACATAACGTAATGGAGGAAATCAGGCTGCAAACTCTGTGTCTTCTTTTAATCACTGAAAATGTACCTTTATCAGATGGCATTCCTTTAGTCTTGGACAAATATATTTGTTTATTTATTTTCTTTTTGTTTTATGCTGCTCTTAGTTTGCTTTTCATTCATTCTGTCATTATTTATTCCTTTGCCCTTTTCTTTCTATGTCCTTCTTTTTATATTTTAATCACATTATAATTTTTTTAATTTATGTGTAAAGCACTTTGTGTCTCTGTTTTAATATATATCATATGAAATAAAGTGTATATGATGATGAAGAGGGATAGAGACGTCTCCACGCTGTGGCCGCAGGATGTATAAATAAAGATATATAAATATATCATATAAAATAAAGTGAATATGATATGCTGACGAAGAGGGGGACTCAGACGTTGTCTCCGCGCTGTGGCCGCAGGACGAGCTGGAGGAGGCGCAGGCGGAGGTGCTGGAGATGCGGGACGCGTTCCTGGAGGAGGACGCGCTCCAGCTGCGGGCGCTGAGGCAGCAGCTGGACCAGGCCACCAGGGGCTGCCGAATCCTGCAGTACCGCCTGAGCAAGGCCCAGCGCCGCGGCCTCCGGGCCGCCCGGACCGGCCACCTGGACCAGGACCTCGTCTGCACCCTCCAGCAGGACCTCAAGGTGCGCTGGGCGGCGTGGTGGTCAAGGTGCAGGACTGGGAGGTCGCAAGGTCGGCGGTTCGATCCGCCGGTGTAGCCACAATAAGATCCACACAGCAGCTGGGCCTTTGAGCAAGGCCCTTAACCCTGCTTTGCTCCAGGGCCCAGTGACTGTGTGGATCTTATTGTGGCTACATCGGTGGATCGAACCGCCGACCTTGCGGGTCCTTGAGCAAGGCCCTTAACCCTGCATTGCTCCGGGGGAGGATTGTCGCCTGCTTAGTCTAATCAACTGTACGTCGCTCTGGGATAACAGCGTCTGCCAAAATGCCATTAATGTAATGTAATGTGTGTGAAAGGGGGAAAAAAACGAGTGAGAAGCGAAAAGAAGATCCGCTGTTGGTGAAGTCTATAAGATAGATAAGATTCATCCCGAGGGAAATTTTAGGATAATAACGACCCCTCGACCCCTCCTGCCTCAACCAAGGTGGCGAAGGGCGTGGCGGCCCGGCTGCACGGGGAGCTGGAGGCCGTGGAGAGGAGGCGGGCCGAGCTGGAGCAGGAGAACACGGGGCTGCGGGAGCGGCTGCAGGAGCTGGAGGTGGCCCGGCAGGTGCTGCAGGCCGAGTGGGACAGGACCAGAGAGGTACCCCCCCGGGCCCGGGCCTCAGGGTGGGTGGGGGGGGGGGGCTGGAGAGGGTTGAGCTGCGATGGGACAGGCAGAGCCGGAGGAAAGGGTTGGCATTTATATAGCGCCTTTATCCGAAGCGCTGCACAATCGATGCTTCTCATTCACCCATTCAAAAGCACACACTGGCGATTTGCTGCATCCGACCAGCTCGTCAGGAGCATTTTGGGGTTAGGTGTCTTGGGTACACTTTGACACACTCAGGGCGGGATCGAACCGGCAACCCTCCAACTGCCAGACGACTGCTCTTACCTCCTGAGCTAATATCACCCCCAGTAAGAGTAAACTATATATATATATCCCTGTGGGGTATATTATGCTAGACCTGGCCTGGTTGGGTCTTGGGCCAGGCATGGGCAGGTTGGGCGTAGCTAGGTTAAGTTAGGCTGGGGATTTATGATTTGGTATTTTTGTTAGGTTTCTCTATGGATCCATTTTGGTTAAACCAGGGTGGTTTGGCTGGGTCAGTGCGAACCTGGGTCACTGGGTTTAATTAGGGTGGATTTGTCAACTTGTGGCTCAGAATGCCAGCTGATTGGCTGTGATTAGGGGCAGATCACATTCAGCTTTGAAAGATTTACAGTTAAACAGTCAGATTCTGCTGTGAAGTGGTCTATCGTGGTATGCGGGTGCTGAAAATTGTAGGAGGAATTTGGCGCAGAAGTCAAGGCAGTTTATGGAACATATGCAAGTGTCCCTGTTATTACTATCTATTTTGTACTTGGCGTACACGGTGGTTATGGTGGATATGGTTATGGTGGTTATTTTAGGCTGTGGCTTTGGACCAGGAGTGTGTGTGCTGTGGGCTAGGCAAGCAGCTGGCCACAGGGCAGGGTGGAGCTACGCAGGCGTGTCGATGAAGTATCCATTGCATTGCTGCTGTTCTCATGGCGTTCGAGTGTGAGAGAACGTCAAACGCTTACTGAGAAAGAATCGCTAAAGGAGAATCTGAACAGTTCATAGAATGACAAGTCCTGACCCATCACACCAATTCTATTGATATGTTTATCATGCCAATAGAATTACATTGTGGCGGAATTTCAATTCACATGAAAGAGAAGGGAGATGGAGAGAAAGCAAGAGACGTAGATGTCTTAATGGCTGAATGAAGACTTTAAATTACGTCTAAATGTAAACACACAAAATGTCACATTCCGGCCCAGCGACCTCCTGCTGTCACCACATGACTTCCTCGCCCGGCTCATTCTGAGATCCAGTCCAGTTGCACAATGGGTTTCTGTCAGCTCAGGGTTAGGACCTGCCCTTCAGTTGACTGAGGTGAATTACTATGGTATGGATGCACAGCAACAGCTGCTGCTGTCATGGGAGAGTTGTCAGGGTAACAGCAGTGGCCTTCATATTTGGTGACCTCAAGTGTAATGGTGCTTTGAGGTGTTGAGCTGAATGGTGCTATATGGATGCAATTTTTCATCCATTATCCATAAATACATCTGAAATAGTCTGTTTCTCTGCTACAAAGGCACATCACTCTTTGCTTTTGCTTAGTTAGCCTGTCAGGGTGTGGGAGTTTATCTGAAACTCTACGATAGGGGACCGGAGGAATTACAGTACATTTTGACGTTACCCAGTCAAGTCTTGCAGTTGAATCTCACAGCAGAGTTTTATCTGCATAAACAATGCAAGACAGCTCATTGAGTGTTTCACAAAGAGATGAAGCTACCAGCACACCTCAAACTTTCAGCCTTTACTACCTACAACTTAAGGATAAGGATCCAGAATCTGCTCATTGATTTATGGTGGGTTTAGATTCCATTTAAGATTCCTGTCTATGCATACATGTGTGTTTTTGTGTGTATATAGCAGGGATCATCAACTCAGGCGCTGAAATCCAAATCCAGCCCGGGTTTCCCTTTTCTCCCGGGTAATTAGTGCTACTGATTGGCCAGACTGTCTTCACATCTGACTCCCAGGTAAAGGGAGGGTGGAAAACCAGCAGTTCTCAGTCCTTAAGGACCATGAGTTGCTTATCCTTGATATATATACACTCACTGAGCACTTTATTAGGTATTTATTCAACTTATTTTTTAGACTTCTACTGCTGTAGCCTATCCACTTTGAGTTATGACTTGTTGTGTGTTAAGAGATGCTCTTCTCCATACTACTATTGTGTGTAATAATGTGTGGTTATTTGCATTACTGTCACCTTCCTGTCAGCTTTGATGAGTCTGGCCATTTCTGTCTGCAGAACTGCTGCTCACTGGATTTTTTTGTTTTTGTTTGTTTTTTGCACCATTCTTTGCAAACTCTAGAGACTAGTGTGTGTGAAAATCCAGGGAGACCAGCAGTTTCTGAGATACTCAAACTGCCCTGTCTGCCATCAACAATCATTCCACAGTCAAAGTCACTTAGATCACATTTCTCCCCCATTCTGATGGTTGATGTGAACATTAACTGAAGCTCCTGACAAGTATCTACATGATTGTATGCATTGCACTGCTGCCACACAATTGGCTGATTAGATAATCACATGAATAAGTAGGTGTAATAAATGTTCAAAAAGAATAAAATGTTCAGTGAGTGTATAGTATATGCAGATTGATGTAATGCTGCACTCATGGCTGGCCATGTCAACCCCCCACACACACAAGACATGTCTGACTCTATTTATAGTGTCTGACTGCTGCTCTCCATCTGATCAAACCTTAGCAGTGCACCCCCAACATTCCTGTCATATTCAGTGGAACAAGTGTGTTTCCTGAAACTGAACCCCCTTTAATTATACTCAGACCACACCCGCCCCATCCAGGGCTGGCCCTGATGGCTTCTCCACACTAAGCCCTGTGTTCTGACCACTACTCCACACTACTCCACCACTACTCCACACTGTTGCCCTCTAGAAGTACAAGGTGTGTAGCTTTGATTTTGTGCATCTTATATGATATGTACTGTCCTGTTTGCACAACAGAATTCACTGAAGAGAAAAGGATCCCGGTCCTCGCTTAAATCAGAGAAGAAGCTCTTGCCTCAGGTGACAATAATTTAATTTACATCAACGCTAACACCTGCACATATAGGGCTGGTTTCATGGACACCAATTAGTCCCAAGTTTTATATTAATTTAATTTAGTCTATGTATTTAGTGTATATGAATATACTACTGCAGGACTACTAGAACATGTCTTTGGAAGACTTGAAGAATTATATAAAGTCTCTAGAAAAATCATTTCTGTGGAAAATATTGGAGTATTGGATGAGAAGGGCCAGACAGACCTGTGATGTCAGGACAATGTGATGTTACAGGCACAACGATAACTTGGCATTTATATAGCGCCTTTATCCAAAGCGCTGTACAATTGATGTTTCTCATTCACCCATTCACACACGCACTCACACACCGACGGCGATTGGCTGCCATGCAAGGCACCGACCAGCTCGTCAGGAGCATTTTGGGGTGTCAGGTGTCTTGCTCAGGGACACTTCGACACGCACAGGGCGGAATCAAACCGGCAAACCCTCCGACTGCTCTGACCTCCCTCGTGTGCTGCTCTCTGCCCGCCGAACAGGAGGACAGCGGCGACCTGCGGTGCCAGCTGCACTTCGCCAAGGAGGAGTCGACGCTGATGTGCCGCAAGCTGGCGCAGCTGGCGCGGGAGAGCGAGGCCTCGGCGGAGGAGCTGGCGCGCTTCCGCTCGCTGTACGGCCGCGCGGAGGAGGGGCCGGCCGCCGGGGGCCGGCGGGACGCCCGCGCGCGGGAGGCAGAGCTCCGGCTCCACCTGCAGCTGGTGGAGGAGGAGGCCGGCCTGCTCAGCCGCCGCGTCGTGGAGCTGGAGGCGGAGAACCACGGCCTGCGGGCCAAGGTGGAGGAGAGGCAGTCCCCGGAGGAGGAGGAGGAGGAAGAGGAGGAGGAGGAGGAGGAGGAGGAGGGCCTGCAGGGCGGGGCCGGCGGCAGAGCCAGAGCCGGGGAGGCGGAGCCACAGAACGCAGCGCTGACCGGGGAGGTGGGCCGTGGCTGGGCGGGGCCGCAGCCCAGAGCAGACCCTGGGACCCTGCCTGGCAGGGCTGCTAACGCTGCGGTCCAGGATGACAACCCCTCACCTGTGGATGCCCTGGACGGCGACAACTCTGTAGGATTGAAGGTAACTGAACTCTGCACGCACTCATGTTACTGCGCTTAGTCCAGTAAATTAAAATACTGAGTCGTGGCAATTATATAGGTACAGTCCCACATTGAGTATCAATAATCAATATTGAAAAAAAACGTGTGTGCATGTGATTTGGTACCTGAGAGTGTGTTACAGGCTGTGTGTGCTGGTGTAAATAAAGTTCTGCATTCTGCCCCCGCTCCAGAATCAGAAGGGGTGCTGGGTGGACCAGCCCAGATGGGACCGTGGTCTGCAGACCCGACTGCAGCACAAGCAGGCCAGGCAGGATGGCCTGCTGCTCCTCTCCCTGCAGCTGCGCTGCTTCCTCAAGCACTGGCGCCATGGCAACGGGCTGGAGCCGGAGCAGAGGGGGCGGGGCTTCCTGGAGGTCAGTCACTCGCTCAGTCACACAAACCCCTGAGGTCTTATAGGCACTGACCCAGTCATTCACTCAGTCACACAAACCCCTGAGCTCTTATAGGCACTGACCCAGTCATTCACTCAGTCACACAAACCACTGAGCTCTTATAGGCACTGACCCAGTCATTCACTCAGTCACACAAACCCCTGAACTCTTATAGGCACTGACCCAGTCATTCACCCAGTCACACAAACCCCTGAGTTCTTATAGGCACTGACCCAGTCATTCACTCAGTCACACAAACCCCTGAGGTCTTAAAGGTACTGACATCACAATCACACCAACCACTGAGTTGTTATAAGCACTGCTCTTACCTCCTGAGCCAATGTCGCCCAGTGGATAGATGAACATATCTGTTGGCGGCTGGCAGCCCGAGTAGATCCTGAAATGCTTGGGATAGATGGATAAATGTGAGTTTGGATGGCTGGAGTGAGTGAATTAATGAATGAGCAGGTAAATGAAAGACTGAATAAGTGAACGGATAAAGATGAGAAGGAGTGCGCGGTGTTTCAGGTGAACGGTGTGAACGGCCTGCATCTGCTGAGGGAGGAAGAGGGCCATGCTGCCCACCGGGGGGACGGTAGTTCCCCCTCGGCTGGAGAGAATCCCCTCCCACTGGATAATCACAAACATACTCTCCCACTGGAAAAGCACACGGAGGTACGAACCCTGCATACGCTGCTCTCCACAGGGGGTATGAAACCAGCGATTCAATAACATTCAATGCATGTTCTAATGAATTAAATCAATACAGGATAAATAAGTGCTCTACACCTAGTGATTTGAATAAGATTATCCCATAAAAGTGAATGTATGAACAAATGTATGCATACAGTTTCCTTGGCTAGCTTTAAAAGCTCTCGTTGAATCATACTGCAGATTACAACCCATGTGAAGTATACAGAATGTTACCGCCATAGCTAGCCAGAGCAAGATTTCTAGTTGTTTTGTTTGTTTTGTGTGAGCTTTGTCATCTGGGGGGGTGTAGGTGGAGTTTGGAATGGAGGAGGATATGTTTTTGATTAATTTTGATTGCAGTATAATGAATGTTTATATCAAGTGTGCTTAGTATACTGTTTTTTCACATGGGAGAGTTGACTACAGACAGTGTGTGTGTGCGTGTGTGTGTGTGTGTGTGTGTGTGTGTGTGTGAATGCGTGTGTGCGTGTGTGTGTGTATGCGTGTGTGCGTGTGCGTGTGTGCCTGTGTGTGTGTCTCTGTGTATGTGTGAATGTGTGTGTGTCTGTGTGCTTGCGTGTCTGTGTGTACGTGCATGCGTGTCTGTGCATGTGTCTGCGCTGGTGTGCTTGTGTCTGTGTGTGTGTGTCTGCGCTGGTGTGTGTATGTGTGCATGCATGCGTGTGTGTGTGTGTGTGTCTGCTCTGGTGTGTGTGTGTGTGTGTATGTGTGTGTATGTGTGTGTGTGTGTGTGTATGTGTGTGTATGTGTGTGTGTGTGTGTGTGTGTATGTGCATGCATGCGTGTGTGTGTGTGTGTGTGTGTGTGCTCTGGTGTACAGGTTCGGGGTACGGAGGGTACCCTGCTGGAGCTGAAGGGTGTTCTGCAGGAGCTGACTGCAGAGATGCTGGCGGAACGGCATGCGTCCCGGGACCTCGCCCAGAAACTCTCCTGCGCCAAATCTGCCTGGGAGGCTGAGAGGACTGCGCTCCTGAGTCCTCTCCTCCACCAGGTGGGTCCTAACACACAGCTGAGCCTATATAAATCTTACAGGTGGGTCCTAACTTACACACAGCTGAGCCTATACAAATCTTACAGGTGGGTCCTAACTTACACACAGCTGAGCCTATACAAATCTTACAGGTGGGTCCTAACTTACACACAGCTGAGCCTATACAAATCTTACAAGTGGGTCCTAACTTACACACAGCTGAGCCTATACAAATCTTACAGGTGGGTCCTAACTTACACACAGCTGAGCCTCACTCTATACCAGGGGTGAATCTTACAGGTGAGCCTTACCTTAAACAGGTGATTCAATGTCAGTGAGCCTTTTTCAATGATAGGAAGAATGGTCTTCTAACAAAGTTTTAACACAAAAATCTTACCTTTGTACCTTTTTACCATCTTAAATTGTACCTTTAATCTTACCATGTACACTGAGTTGCATCTTAGTCTTACCTTATGCACAGGTGAGCCTTACTACACATAGAAGGAATAATGCTGCCCATGCTCTCTCCGGTGATTTTAGAGGGAGCACAGGAGTGCTTATGATATGAGTGAAGGTGTATGTTCATTTGTGCGTGGTATATGTTTAACACTCTCTTCCAGAAAAGGGACATTTTCTTCTGGAATTTAGAAATGTATCTGGGGGCAGTGGAGGCAGAGGGGTGGCGTATTTAGGCGAATCCCCTGGAGCTTACAGAGAGCCAGACAGAAGACCAGTCTGAGCTGGAGTCGGGACACAGACACTAGCACACATTCACCACCATTATTCACCAGTTACCATTGCGCCGTCTGACTCATGACATCACAATGTGTGAGAGTGACCGAAATGGCAGCTGGTATTTGGCCTTTGTGTTTCGCCTCAACAGTTTCACCAAAAACACTCATGCAGAGTGCAGACTGTGACACTTCTCCGTAAAAGATTCAACTTTTGTCCCCTTTTAGTTGCTAGATCCTCATCTGGGTGGCTAAACATGACATTGCATACAATTAGGCATTTAGTCGACGTGCTCACGCAGCTGACTTTTTTATGTACAAACGATTTATATAGCCAGATAGTTTACTAATTAATTAGGGTTAGTGCCTCGCTCAATGATACAGAAGTGGTACTAGAAATCAAACCCTCAACCCTTGAGGTGCAGACCCAGTTCTCTAACCCTTGCACTGCACTGATAAACAGTAATAAACAGGCCAGTATTATGTGCAGCTGCAGAGATATGAATCTAAGCTCTAATAAAGGATTTCTCCTGTTCATTTCCCCACTTCTCTTTCTCAGGTTCTGCAGGGTGAGAAATCAGAAATGGACACTGACATAGGACCAGAAGCAAAAGGAGCTGACCTGCACAGGTAAGATTAACCCCACATGCACGCACACACATAAACACACACGCACAATATGGACACATCTGCATACCCACACACACATTCACACACACACACCTGCACATGCACCTGTGCATGCATGCACACACACAGTAAGGCTGCGTTCAAACTACAGCTAAAGGTAAATATTCAGTTTGGATGTTTTTAGGACATTTTTTCAGTTATAATTTTATGTGGAAATACATTGGATATGTAGCCATGCGACTTGCATGAGACTCATGTGTAGATGATCAAACTGGGATTTTTCAAACAGGACTGACACAGAATGGCATTCCCCTTTAAGAAGTTATTTTCACTCTTCGTGCAGGTCAATCTTGTTATACTGTTTCACTGGCAGGTCCTGTTGGGTCGCATCCAAAATGAATATAAACAGTCAGCCGAGAATTCAAGAAAGAATCCGATCTGAGGAAGACAATCAGAATTGAGCACTAACATCTGCAGTCTGAACAGAGCCCACAGACATTTGCACGCAACACAAGCCGGCAAACACGAAGACGCACGGACTCAGCTCCAGCGTATTAATGTCTTTAATCCTCCTGACTCTCTTCAGGATTAAACATCTGTCCCCCTCCATGCACAGGAGACAGGCTGTGGGGCCCAGGGGCCAGTTCGGGCCCCTGAGGAGCGGGCGGTACCAGGAGAGGGCCGATCTGTACCGGACCTGGGCCGAGCCCCTCAGCGCCGGCGGCTTGGCGGGTGTGGACGGGGTGAGGAGGAGCCACACGGCGCCTGAGAGGACCGGCCTGCGGCTCTACTTCAGCCCCCCGGCCCTGCGCCGAGCCCAGCGCTGCCCCCTGGAGGCCAACCTGAGCGATGACATGAAGGAGAGGACGCTGGGAAGGCGCTGGGCTGACGCCGCCTGCCAGACGGCGGGCAGGGCCGGCGCTGTGGGCGTGGCCAGCGTGGCTCTTCAGACGGAGGACCCCGCCTCCTCCCGCCCCCCTCGTCGCCCCCTGTCCGACCCCCTGGAGAGGGCCCTGGGGCCACCCCGCTCCCGCACCCCAAAACTGCAGCGCAGGGTCTCCTCGTCCTCCCAGCCCCTCTCCACCTCCTCCTCCACCCTGACCACGCCCTCCGCCTCCTTCTGCTCTTCCTCCTCCTCGGTCTCCTCCTCCTCGTCCTCGGCTGCCCTCGCCGGCGCCCCCCTGTGGCGGTCGGCGCGGGGGCAGAGTGGCTCGGCCTGGGCGCGCGGGCCCCGTAGCGGGGACGGGCCGGGGGCCGGCAGGGGCGCCGGGGGCCGGTCTGACACGCGGGCCGGGGCGGGGCAGAAGTGCGGCATCGTGCAGGAGTTCTTCAGGAGCGTGTGCGGGCGGGGCCAGCTGCCTGCCGCGGGCGGGCAGGGCAGGGGCGGGGCCGGGGGCGGGGCCGGGGCGCGGGGGAAGCCGGAGAGGGCCGCCCCACGCGTGCCCGTGCCCGCAGGAAGTGACAGCGTCGTCACGAGCGTCGTCAACAAGCGCTTCCTGCGGCACAGCCTGAGGGAGGAGCCCGGCCGCGGGGGCGGGGAGAAGAGCGGGGGCGGCCCCGCCCTGGAGGTGAGACCCCCTGTGACATGCACACACTGACACGGGCACCTAGTGTTTCAGTAGCAGTGCACGTGTGTTTATATGCCACTGATGTTCTGTTACCCTGCTCCAGGACCCTGCCTGCGACTGCACCTCTCGCTCCCTGGCCTCCTGCTTCGCCCGCCCGTCTCGCTCCGGCATTCCCCACGCCCCGGGCCAGTGCCGGCTGCGCTCGCCGAAATGCTGCCAGTCCTCCCGGGATAGGCACAGCCAGCCGATGAGTGACGCAACACCGGGCCAATCACAGCAGTCCTCAGTGCCGCAGCCCTGAGCTTCACTGTTGTGGAATTCACAGGGACGGACTCTTCTGACAGGACCCTGTCATTCATCTCCCGGGATTCCGACCCGTGTTGCACTGGAATTCTGAAATCATAAACCCATCTGTGGAGATTCGGAATGGCAGAACCCGTCCGTTCAGGAATCCCGGGCTTCAGAACCCAGTCTGAGGAATTCTGGAATGTTGACCCGCGGAGCCTAACTGCAGAGAGTTCTGGAATGCTGGCTAATAAAAACCGTGTGTGAAGTTCTGGAATGACAATCTAAAGTCAGGCGGTGTTCTGGAACGTATAGAATCCATCATTATTCTTAGTATACAGTTTTCTTATTAATGATATGCACTGTCTAAATAAGGCCAGTATCTTCTGGAATTTACTTTAATTAGTAACACTGGTAAGGTTCAGAATGCAGACCACAGCTACATGTAGTGTTGTGCATAATGTCATAGCACACATACTGGACTTCTGGGTTGGACACTAGTCAGGCAACCATGGACATATGGCACTAGCTGTGATATTTCTTTTTTTTAAGAATGACTTCATTTTAGCTGAAATCTGGTGAGGCAGTTAGATCTTCCAACAGGAATTGTTAATCTGCTTATTTCCTGAAATCAACCAAAGATTATATAAAATGACTGTTGAAAGGCTGTTTCGGTGTTACTCTTTCTGGCAGACTGGTGCCTTTCAACTGGTCGGGCTGATCAAAATGATCTCGGATAAGCACCAGTTTCTTTACCCAGGTTTCCGCTCAGATCCTGGTCTTATATCTCATCTATTTACAGAGCTGAAGAACATTATAGATTAAATAATTTAATTAAATCGTACCTGTGATTGCCGGATGGTTCTGGAGGGTGCAGGGCCGAACATTCATTCATCCATCCATTATCCTAACCCGCTTATCCTGAACAGGGTCGCAGGGGGGCTGGAGCCTATCCCAGCATACATTGGGCGAAAGGCAGGAATACACCCTGGACAGGTTGCCAGTCCATCGCAGGGCACACACACCATTCACTCACACACTCATACCCATGGGCAATTTAGACTCTCCAATCAGCCTAACCTGCATGTCTTTGGACTGTGGGAGGAAACCGGAGTGCCCAGAGGAAACCCACGCGAACACGGGGAGAACATGCAAACTCCACACAGAGAGGCCCCGGCCGACGGGGATCTGAACCCAGGACCTCCTTGCTGTGAGGCGGCATTGCACCATCCGTGCCGCCCAGGGCCTCACTGTACCTCACCCTCCCTGGGTAACAGAGGAGCAACTTTGGTTTCCTTTTCTGAAGTGTCAGTTACTTCATAGAGTGACGGATCTCTTCCCAACACATTTGATTGGTGAATTTTTTCAGCTCATTATATTTACCAGGTTACTGGAACATTTCCTGACATTTCTCCATCTTGGTCATCAAATAACAAATGGAAATGGAACCTATGGTTAATGCAGTGATTTCAAAAGCAAAATCTACAATGTACAACTATAACTATAACTAGCTATGACTAAAAATACATACAAGAATGTTTAATTTGTTAGGTAGTATATTGTTTTATTTAAATGCAAACATTATCAGAGTACTGTAATATCATTTTTAAATAAAGGTCATTTAAATTTTAGGTTAGATTCTGACTTCTGTTCGAATATTGCTTACAATAAACTTATTATTATTATTAACAGCTGCAGTATTATGGAGAGGAATTCCTGTGATCCAGCACTTTGAGGAAAGGTCACAGTGGGGTCATGGGCCGCTGAGACAGCGCGGGACGCTGGGATTGTTGGAGGTTATGTTTCCTGGGGAATACGTGATTCCTCAACAGCTGAGGATATCTCACACACCCTCACCCCTCCCCCCTGGGGCTGTGGATATTTAGAGTTACTGTCCGAGCTCCACCCCGGTCCACACAAGGGGAGAGGGAACGATCAGGAGAAGTGTGCAGCAGAGCAGAATGCGTAACCATGGAAACAAATATAATATAATCAGCACATCCAGCCGGGCCCCAATAAATAAGGAAGCGCAGAGAGCCAGACTGCTCCCATGACTGCCTCATGCAGAACGTGACACAGATTCTCCGGCAGGCCAGCACAATTAGCCTTTCATCTCCCGCAGAGCTTAAAAATGCCATTCTGCGCCAGATCAAAGCAAATATTATCATACACATAATTAACGTGATCAATTCGAAACATTTACATAAGCCTGAGAACAGGAGTGTAGACGAAAGCCAGCACCCAGCACCCACCTGATTAGCTTGTGATGAACTGGTGGCCTGGCGGCCTGTAGCGTAGTGGTTAAGGTCAATGACTGGGACCCGCAAGGTCAGTGGTTCTAATCCCGGTGTAGCCACAATAAGATCCGTTGGGCCCTTGAGCAAGGCCCTTAACCCTGCATTGCTTCGGGGGAGGATTATCTCCTGCTTAGTCTAATCAACTGTAAGTTGCTTCGGATAAAAGCGTCAGCCAATATACTAGCATCCTAATGATGTACAATGTACAACAAGATATTGTCTAGCAGGCCAGGACTATAAAAACACACTTATTACTCATGATGGAACATTCTGAGTCAGACTGAGGTGAGCCTGCTGGTTGGTTGAGAAATCCAAACCCAAACCCAAACCCAAACCAGCAGGGCTGTGCTGGAGAGACGCCCTGGAAGGAGGACCACCCTACCTCAGTGTGCAGCCAAAAGACATCAGCCAGCCACGTGGTCCAGTCCTGCCACACACAGGACACCAGCCCAGCAGAGATCCAGCTGGAACCGAGACCCAGCCTTCAGCATCCAATCAGACGCTGAGTGTGTCAACATCGTAAATGATCACTGCATTTAATTCCAAGTCTGGAAATCTGGAAGCTGATCCACGTCCGCCATCTTTAAGGACATTCCTTCCTGCTAAATGCCTCTGAAGGAGCTAGGAGGCTCCCGAAGGATTATTGAGCAAGGAAACGCAAGCGCATCTTATGAGAAGGTAATGTCCTTGCTCTTTCAAGGGTCATTTTGAAGCCATGTAAAGGACAGCCTGTAGCGTAGTGGTTAAGGTACATGACTGGGACCCGCAAGGTTGGTGGTTTGGATTCTCGGTGTAGCCACAATAAGATCCACACAGCCATTGGGCTCTTGAGCAAGGTCCTTAACCCTGCATTGCTCCAGGGGAGGATTGTCTCCTGCTTAGTCTAATCAACTGCCCGTCACTCTGGATAAGAGCGTCTGCCAAATGCCATTAATGTAATGTAATGTAATGTCACTAGATACGATGTAAAAAAGAGAAATGTGATAAACGTGCCTGCTCAATGCCTGTAATGTAAGGTAATGTAAATCCTTACCTGTGGTACAAGAGACTTAGTTGGGGGATTAAATATTGTCATCTCCTGAGAAGAAAGAGTGCTACAGTACGAGAGGAGACGATTAATCTCTCAGGAGAGCAGAGTGCAGCTGCTAATGCTGGGGCTGCCATATGCACACTGGGATTACACAGGGGGCTGAAATCAAACTTGTCACATCTCCTAGCCTGAATTCAGTCTCTGCCGTGCAGGGCCACCTTTAGCGCCAATACAGGTCTACACAATTACTGAACGACTGCCTTGATAAAGGCATTTCAACCCTAGTGTGCGGTCCTAGCTTGTGATCCTAGCGTGCGGTCCTAGCTTGTGGTAGCCATGTTGCCTTTTATGACACAGATTCTGTCCAATTTAAAACAAATCTATCAAGATTTGCTTTCACCCAAGCTTTACTCTTGCAAAAGCAAATTTCTACCATTTTGCTCTTCTCAGTAGAACTTCAAATTTGAATCGGGTATTGGACAAGTTCTCAACCAATTCTGCGCTTCTTGAGCTTGCCGTCTCCTTTGACACTACAATTTTCTGAAATGTCTGGATTTCAATCCCTAATCTTTGCACTTGTTTGTACTGCAGACATTCTGGACTAAAGCAGCTGCAACCTGCTGGTAAGGTATTAATGAGGCCTAGAGCAGACTGTAGAAGAACACAAGGCAGTATGGCTGCTGTCACACAAATCTGACATTTCACCAACCACTCACTCATCTGCTCACCCTCTCTCTCTTTGACCCAGGGAACAGAGGATGGAGCCGGTTCATTTTCCCTGGTTATGGGTATGCACTTTGTTGTACGTCGCTCTGGATAAGAGCGTCTGCCAAATGCCATTAATGTAATGTAATGTAATTTTCATCTTTAGACTAACAAAAGAGTATTTAGAGGCATTTGTCACACCGGCAAATACAATTCTCAATCTGAAAGCTTGGGATGAAACAGATTCTTAAGTGTTGACCTGTCGCCTGCAGAAAGAATTAGAGACTGAGCCTAAAAGCACTTAATGAGATTTACCTTCCACCTCCCACACCAAAACACACCCAGTTATACCCACCTATGATCTAGGATATCTCACACACACACAAAACCCCCGCCCCCCACCCCCACCCCACACACGTACACACTCCCCACCACACACAATCTCCCCCCCATTACACACACACACACCAACACACAACCTCCGGCTCCTACAAAAGCATTGACAGGGTCACTCTGAGCAGCTGGAGATCTGCTGTCATGATCAGCTCCCCCCCAGCTGTCCCGGACACACCCCAAACACACCCAAGTTCACAGGGATGCAACGCATTCTTATTCTCACTTTCCTCCATACTGTCCAGGGGGGTGTGTGACGTGCGCCCAGCTCCAAATCCAGCATTTAAATCCACTTCTGAGCTACAGTCACCTCCCTCTCCCCCTTCACCTCACACGGGGCACAAGTGCCGCTCCTCTCCTACTTTCTCAAACATCGGTAGCAGAATGGTTCTGTCCTTATTACAGTTCTTTGGAATTTGAGAATGTACAATTTCCTACGAAGTAAGTTTTCAGTGGTCTTTCTAAAATAAACTACTGTGTATTAAGGATTTAATGAAAATGATACACATACACACTGAGCTTTAAACTTGTAGAGATATTCATTACTCACCCACACTGACAAAGCACTGCCGCCCAGTGTAAATTAACGGTATTGCAAAAGGCTACAATGATGAACGGGATATTCTCTCTCACACGTGCTTAAAGATTGGGACATGGCTACTCCTCTCCAGGTTCTGCAGGCCTCGTTGTCTGCAGGTATGTACTCATTACATTACATCATTGGCATTTGGCAGACGCTCTTATCCAGAGCGACGTACAGTTGATAAGACTAAGCAGGAGACAGTCCTCCCCTGGAGCAATGCAGGGTTAAGGGCCTTGCTCAAGGGCCCAACGGCTGTGCGGATCTTATTGTGGCTACACCGGGGATCGGACCACCAACCTTGTGTGTCCCAGTCATTTACCTTAACCACTACACAACAGGCCGCCCTGTCAACCACAACCTGTCAACCTCAACCTACTCCAACCATGTAGTAGATCCACTTATTTCACTAACGGGCTTACTTTCTGAACTAAGGCAGTAAAACAATTACTGAAATCAGGTTCTCTAGGCATGCTTGGAGCAAATACCAGTAGATACTGCGGCCCGCAGGACCAAGAGTTGAGTATTTCTGGGTTAAGATGTCCAAACTTCGACTTCCACGCTTCAGATGAATTCTCAAACATGTCTCTAGTGTGTATCATGTTTCCAAAAGCTTTTCCTTTAATTAGTCTAAATAGTTTACAGTATCACACATCACATAATTTTGCATTGTCTTGTACATTGAAACTGTCAGTTGCATTGAAAACATTTTCAATTTTTTGAGTATTTATGCAGATGTGAAGGAGAAAGAAAATGTGCATTCTGTGAAACAGCGCACCCTGCAGGGAATGCTGAAGACTGAAGTCAGCAGGTCCAGGCTAAAGTGTTCAACCTATGCATGGTACACATGGGTACTGACAAGTACCTGGTCCAGGTCCAGAGTAATTTCAGTTAAAAACATAAGAAACATTTTTCACAGATGTGACTCAACTAAAAGATGAAACTCATTATTTTATTCTGGGATTTTTTTGTACAGTCTGGTGGTTCAGTCAAAACACAGAAAGAGTGGGTTAGAGAAAAGTAGATTACATATATCATGTTTTTGAAAGAGAAAACTGACAGTGTATTACAAAGCTCATGATAAGCTCAGACGATCCCTGCAAAGAACGGGACCTTCCCCTGGACCACTAAAACCCACAAGTGGAACCAAGCAACCAGTTCAGCACAACAGATGAATGGGCCACTAACAATGAACCACCGTTTTAATTTTAATTGACCTCAGATCTAAGGAAAAAACAAAGGTACAGTACTGTGATTTGGCAAGAGGAAAGACTGTGATCATAATCACATATTACCCGCACACACACACGTACAGACACATATCCAGTGATGCCTTTGAGGCAGAATAGCTTACTGAACACAGTGATCGGCTTTGAGATAAAATCTAACTATGGAGATTAAAAGAGGACAAAAAGGTAGCAAGAAGCCACTGATTAACACACAGATACTGGAGCCATTGAGAAGAAAGTATCTCGAGCCAAAACAACTAGAACACAAATAAAAGTAAGCCGAAGGCTAATCTACTGAGACAAATTAAAAAACATGTCTGTACTCTGTGCTAACGAGGACACACTCATACCAAGCTCCCAGTCAGATACAGAGAGGACACTTTGGTTAAAAAATAAAAGTAAAAATATCAGGAACCATTTTTCTTTTAAGAAACATAAAATATATACACTATACATAAACGTACCGGGGACCCAGGATTAGTGAAAAACATAACTCATAGGGTCTTTTAATTCCTTTCATTCTCCCCACTTTTCATCCTCCATGTCCCTGATCAGACAATATTTATACATCTTTCCCCTGAGCCCTGCCTCCCGGCCCTGCCTCCCGGCCCTGCCCCCAGCCCTGCCCCCGGGTCATACGCCGATGGGGCAGTGGTGGGGCAGCAGTGGGGCAGCGGTGGGGGAGCGGTTGCCCCGGGTCACAGGGCGGTGGGGCAGCAGAGGGGGAGCAGTGGGGCAGCAGTGGGGCAGCAGAGGGGCAGCGGTGGGGGAGCGGTTGCCCCGGGTCACAGGGCGGTGGGGCAGCAGAGGGGGAGCAGAGGGGGAGCAGTTGCCCCGGGTCACAGGGCGGTGGGGCAGCAGTGGGGCAGCAGAGGGGGAGCAGTTGCCCCGGGTCACAGGGCGGTGGGGCAGCAGAGGGGCAGCAGTGGGGCAGCAGAGGGGGAGCAGTTGCCCCGGGTCACAGGGCGGTGGGGCAGCAGAGGGGCAGCAGTGGGGCAGCAAAGGGGGAGCAGTTGCCCTGGGTCACAGGGCGGTGGGGCAGCAGAGGGGCAGCAGTGGGGCAGCAGAGGGGCAGCAGAGGGGGAGCAGTTGCCCCGGGTCACAGGGCGGTGGGGCAGCAGAGGGGCAGCAGTGGGGCAGCAGAGGGGGAGCAGTTGCCCCGGGTCACAGGGCGGTGGGGCAGCAGAGGGGCAGCAGTGGGGCAGCAGAGGGGCAGCAGAGGGGGAGCAGTTGCCCCAGGTCACAGGGCGGTGGGGCAGCGGTCGCTGAAGAGCTGCTCGATGACGGAGCTGTCGGCCAGCGTGGACACGTCCCCCAGGTCCCGCTCGTTCCGCGCGATCTTACGCAGGACGCGGCGCATGATCTTCCCTGCGCCGGGAGAGAGAGCACAACCGTCACACATAATCACCATGACGACAGGCACGATGGTGCTGGGGCTCAGTGCAGTCCGGAAGTATTTGGACAGTATAATTTCTGTTCTTTCGGCTCGGGGGAGCGGTTGCCCCGGGTCACAGGGCGGTGGGGCAGCAGAGGGGGAGCAGTGGGGCAGCAGTGGGGCAGCAGAGGGGCAGCGGTGGGGGAGCGGTTGCCCCGGGTCACAGGGCGGTGGGGCAGCAGAGGGGGAGCAGAGGGGGAGCAGTTGCCCCGGGTCACAGGGCGGTGGGGCAGCAGTGGGGCAGCAGAGGGGGAGCAGTTGCCCCGGGTCACAGGGCGGTGGGGCAGCAGAGGGGCAGCAGTGGGGCAGCAGAGGGGGAGCAGTTGCCCCGGGTCACAGGGCGGTGGGGCAGCAGAGGGGCAGCAGTGGGGCAGCAAAGGGGGAGCAGTTGCCCTGGGTCACAGGGCGGTGGGGCAGCAGAGGGGCAGCAGTGGGGCAGCAGAGGGGCAGCAGAGGGGGAGCAGTTGCCCCGGGTCACAGGGCGGTGGGGCAGCAGAGGGGCAGCAGTGGGGCAGCAGAGGGGGAGCAGTTGCCCCGGGTCACAGGGCGGTGGGGCAGCAGAGGGGCAGCAGTGGGGCAGCAGAGGGGCAGCAGAGGGGGAGCAGTTGCCCCAGGTCACAGGGCGGTGGGGCAGCGGTCGCTGAAGAGCTGCTCGATGACGGAGCTGTCGGCCAGCGTGGACACGTCCCCCAGGTCCCGCTCGTTCCGCGCGATCTTACGCAGGACGCGGCGCATGATCTTCCCTGCGCCGGGAGAGAGAGCACAACCGTCACACATAATCACCATGACGACAGGCACGATGGTGCTGGGGCTCAGTGCAGTCCGGAAGTATTTGGACAGTATAATTTCTGTTCTTTCGGCTCTCTACACCAGCACATTGGATTTGAAATAAAACAATGAGCACAAGGTTAAAGTGCAGACTGTCGCCTTTAATTTGAGGGCATTTACATACAATTTGGAACGCCCTCAGCATGCTTCAGTAAGTCTGTTGTTTGGCCAATGTCTCTGACTGTTTTGTTTTTTTCATATTTCTCTGCCTCATAATGGCTTCCTTGGCTGTCATTGGCACAACTCTGGGCCTCATGTTGACAAACACAAATAACAGACTCCAAAGCCGAGAATCACGACTAGATACTAAAAGCTTTCTTATACCTGCACCAAAAAAGCAACTTAATAAACCTAATATGATCATTTTATGACTAATCATAAAACACCCGAGAAGCCAACTGTACAATTACTTTTGGTCTCCTAAGATGTATAAAACTACATATAAAAAAGGATGTAATTCCTACACAGATCACCCGATACGGATGAAAATGCCCTCAAATTAAAGCCTGCATTTTAACCTCATATTCAGTGTTTAATGTCAAAACCAATCTGCTGGAGTACAGAGCCAAAAGAACAGAAAGTGTGCCACCGTTCAAATACTTACAGACTGCACTGTGTATAGTGCTTTTCACAATGCAAAGGAGCCACGCCCTATAGCAGGCACCAGAGCTGAAATGTTTAGCATGCAAGATGGCAAAACTGGCACCAGGCTACCCCTTAGCATCCATCCATCCATCCATTCATTATCTGAACCCGCTTATCCTGAACAGGGTCGCAGGGGGGCTGGAGCCTATCCCAGCATACATTGGGCGAAAGGCAGGAATACACCCTGGACAGGTCGCCAATCCATCGCAGGGCACACACACCATTCACTCACACACTCGTACCCACGGGCAATTTAGACTCTCCAATCAGCCTAACCTGCATGTCTTTGGACTGTGGGAGGAAACCGGAGTACCCGGAGGAAACCCACACGAACACGGGGAGAACATGCAAACTCCGCACAGAGAGGCCCCGGCCGACCGGGATTCGAACCCATGACCTCCTTGCTGTGAGGCGGCAGTGCTACTGACTAAAATGACCCACTGCACCATCCGTGCTGCCCCACCCTTAAGCAGCTCTATTTAAGCCACACCTCACTGGTCACGGGGAGTGAAGAGCTTGCGTGCCTTGAGAGTTGCTAAAGTAATGGTTATGAAATGGACTGGAGGGTAGCGAGTCATGGCAGGTTTACCAGATCTTGTTTTGGGAAGTCCAGGCGCGTTCTGCATGTAATCGGGAGTGGCGATGGCCCCAATCTTCTCTCGCACTATCAGGCAGAACAAGAGAAGATACTCAGGATACAGCAGTATAAAAACACAGGAAGTACCAACACACAAAAAACCTGGTGGTGAGCAAGGTCTCCCCCTACTGGATGAAGAGGAGATGAGCACAGACTGTGGACTGAATGTGAGGAACATTTGGGTACCACAGCATGTGACAAGGAGTGTGTGAATATGCATGCACAAATGCACATACACACACACACACACACACACACATACACACACACACACACACACATACACATACACATACACATACACACACACACACACACACACACACACACACATACACATACACACACACACACACACACACACACACACACACGTACACACTCACACATGCACATACACACACGCGCACGCACACGCGCGCACACACGCACGCACACATGCACGCACACACGCACGCACACATGCACGCACACACGCACAAACACACACACACACACACACAGACACACACACATGCACATACGCACATGCTCGCACACACACGCACACGCACACATACACACACATACACACACATACACACACACACACACACACACACACTCATACATGCACATATACACACGCGCACACACACACGCACACACACACACACATACACACACACACATGCACACACACACATGCACACACACTCACACACACACACACTCATACATGCACATATACACACGCGCACACACACACGCACACGTGCACATCAGTGCAGCTCAGAAGAGGCACGTAGACCCAGCAGCACAGAGGACAGGTAAAGATAATGGAAGGATGATGATGTCACTGACCCTGCTGCTTGAGCTCCGCCTCCAGGACGGCGGTGTAGCGAATCCCGTCGCTGAGCGTGACGAAGCAGTACAGGCTCTCCCCCTTCACCGGGTGGGGCCGGCCCACCACTGCAGCCTCCGCCACGGCAGGGTGCTCCACCAGGGCCGACTCCACCTCCGCCGTGCTCAACAGGTGCCCTGCGACACACACACACACACACACACACACACACACACACACACACACACACACACAGTTACACACACACACACACACACACACACACAGAGTTACACATACAGAGTACACACACACACACACACACACACACACACACACAGAGTCACACATACACACACAGAGTTACACATACAGAGTACACACACATACACACACACACACAGTTACACATACAGAGTACACACGCATACACACGCACACACACACAGTTACACATACAGAGTACACACACATACACACACACAGTTACACATACAGAGTTATACACATACAGAGTACACACACACACACACACACACACACACACACACACACACACAGTTACATACATACAGGGTTATACACATAGTCATACACACACACATACAGAGTCACAAACACACAGTTGCACACGCACACGCACACCTGAGACGTTGAGCATGTCATCTATCCTGCCGGTGATCCAGTAGTATCCGTCCTGATCCCGTCTGCAGCCTGCAGGCACAAACACCTCAGTCTCAGCACATACACCCTCCGCACCCAGTCCATTCAGAGACCCCACACACCACACAAACCACACCCCGTCCATTCACAGACCCCACACACCACACAAACCACACCCAGTCCATTCACAGACCGCACACACCACACAAACCACACCCAGTCCATTCACAGACCGCAAACACCACACAAACCACACCCAGTCCATTCACAGGGCCCACATACACCATACCCTCCGCATCCACAGACAAAGATACAGAACTTTTCACGTTGACCATTTTCTCCCCGCAGTCCTACCGTCTCCTGTGACATAGTATCCAGGAAACTTCTGGAAGTAGGTGGCCTCAAACCTCTGGTGGTCTCCGTAGACGGTCCTCATGATGCCCGGCCAGGGCTGTTTAAACACCTGAGCGAGCAGAACAGGAGCACACAAAATCAAGCTGAACGTCAAAGTGCATCTCAAACCTCAAATCCTCTGATTATCCCTCTCCACTTACCACTGGCCAACACAGACCAGACAAGGAGAAGCAGGCTCACCATCACCAACATGAAATACAGAAACCTGTTCCTGGAGATCTACAGCCCTGTAGGTTTGTACTTCAACTCTAACAAAGCACACCTCATGCAACAGCTAGAGCAGGGCTGCCCAACCCAGCTCCTGGAGATCGACTGCCCTGTAGGTCTGCACTCCAACCCTAACCTCATTCAACAGCTAGAGATCTTGTTGAGCAGCTAAACAGTACAATTGGGTGTCAAATTAGGTTAGAGGTGTAAACATACAGGAAGTTCAAACTCCAGGAAACAGGTCAGCAGTCCTGACATAAATAAATGAATAGATGAATACGCAGTTAGAGATGATTAATTACCAGGTAACCGTCACTCGGCCCCTCCAGCTCCTCCCCAGACTCATTCAGGATGGCGGGAACAACGCCGAAGAACGGGAACGTCTAATGCCCCAAACGGGGCGACCCACCAAACCAGACCCAGAAACAAGGGTTACACACGGAACAGGACTAATTATGCAAAACACACACTTTATAAAGTGCCTATTAATGAGCCGAGCGCCTGTATTAAATCTCCTTTTCCATTAAATCTATCAGACTACTGAGAGATCAGTCAAAAGTGCACAACGTACTTTTCTTAATGGTAGTACATGGAATAACTTGGAGCCTGTAGCTCCAAAACTGTGTGTGGATGTAGTTTTTCATTTTCATTAGGAAACTAATACTACTATAGAACAAGTCATCCTAACAGGTAAACATTTTGCTGGAAGAGTAGTAACAAGACTGTAGACTGCTATTTTAGGTGAGAAAGATAACGTTGAAAAAAAAGCAGAACTCACAGCCGATCCTGGCTTCAAGGGTGTGGCAGCAGGGAGGGGGGTCAGCACATGCCCCCCCTGAGGGAGAAAGAGGAAGAATGACCTCATTAGTATATCTCAAACCCATGACCGACAATGAACCCTTTTTCTGAACCTTTACCCCTAAAACATCTTTATTTCTGAAACATGACAGGGGAGTGAAACCCAGGATATCTACACCCTCACTGATGCACCCTAAAGTCCAGTGTCCACCAAACAGCCCAGACAAGACTAGACAAGACTAGACAAGACGAGAGAAATCTCCAAACGTCCGTGTTTAAAGCTCAAAATGTCCGCCAATAAACTGTTTCCATGACGACCCACGTTAACTGAATCACTAATTGTTCTAAACCTCCGGGCTTAAGACTTCATACGCTCAGTTTCCGAAATGCCAGCCACCAAGAGCCGACATTGTAAAGTTGGACAGTTCACACCGATAAAACTTTCTTCTAAAGACGTTCTAAAACCGTCTTGTCACATCTTGGCTGTTTGGTGGAGACCGGGCTTAAAGGCTGACATGATAATCAATCAACCGACATTTCTGCAGAACTCCATTTACAAACAGGTGGTCACAAATCACTAATCATCATCTGCTCACAAATCACTAATCATCATCTCCTCACAAATCACGACTCATCATCTTTGTGAAAGCTAGAAAATGATTTCCAGCCCCTTAAAATGTGTCTGAACGAAAAAAGACAGGAAGTGGGACACTGAGAAGACTACCTCAATAATCAGGAACACATTAAGACAAAACAGGCCAGAAACATTTAACGGCAGCTCAAACTCACGGTCTCAGTCTGCCAGAAGGTGTCGACCACCGGGCACCTCTTCTCCCCGACCACACTGTAGTACCACTGCCAGGCCTCCGGGTTTATGGGCTCTCCGACCGTGCCCAGCACCTTCAGGGAGTCCCGCTTGTGCCTGAAGACACAAACACACACACTCCAGTGTTTTTTTGTTGTTGTTGTAATTTCTCTTTTCTTACATCCCCCCGGAGTGAGAGCGGTTCTCACACAGGCTAGCTGGAGACACACAGCGAGACTCACTCGGACCAATGAGGACACACAGCGAGACTCACTCAGACCAATGAGGACACACAGCGAGACTCACTCAGACCAATGAGGACACACAGCGAGACTCACTCAGACCAATGAGGACACACAGCGAGACTCACTCAGACCAATGAGGACACACAGCGAGACTCACTCAGACCAATGAGGACACACAGCGGGACTCACTCAGACCAATGAGGACACACAGCGAGACTCACTCAGACCAATGAGGACACACAGCGAGACTCACTCAGACCAATGAGGACACACAGCGGGACTCACTCAGACCAATGAGGACACACAGCGGGACTCACTCAGACCAATGAGGACACACAGCGAGACTCACTCAGACCAATGAGGACACACGGTGAGACTCACTCAGACCAATGAGGACACACAGCGGGACTCACTCAGACCAATGAGGACACACAGCGAGACTCACTCAGACCAATGGGGATACACGGTGGGACTCACTTCTGCACCGGGGCGCTGCCATACTTCATCAGCAAGCGGATGGCGGTGGGCGCGGTGTAGAACTTGGTCACCTGGTACTTTTCCACAACCGCCCACATGCGGCTCATGTCCGGGTACGTGGGCAGGCCCTCAAACTGGGGAGAGCAACGACACGGTTATTACTGAGTGCTCTTTACAGAAGGTCAGACTGACACCGGGGTGACAGGCTTTAAGAGCAGTCGTCTGGCAGTCGGAGGGTTGCCAGTTCGATCCCGCCCTGGGTGTGTCAAAGTGTCCCTGAGCAAGACACCTAACCCCGAAATGCTCCTGACGAGCTGGTTGGCGCCTTGCATGGCAGCCAATCGCCGTTGGTGTGTGAGTGTGTGTATGAATGGATGGATGAGAAGCATCAATTGTACAGCACTTTGGATAAAGGCGCTATATAAATGCCAACCATTTAAAACTATTTACATGGTCAATCACCCATATCCACACACATACTGCACACATGCATTCATGCACACACACACACACTCACACACTCACGCACTCACGCACTCACGCACTCACGCACTCACGCACACACGCACACACTCGCACGCACGCACGCACGCACAGTTTCAACTCACCAGCACGCTAGTCGCCCCATTGGCCAGTGGGCCATAGGTGATGTAGGAGTGGCCTGTAATCCAGCCAATGTCAGCTGTGCACCAGTACACATCGTCAGGCTGGTAGTCAAACACCAGCTTGAAGGTAGTGGCTGTGTACAGCATGTAGCCGCTAACTGTGTGCAGAACGCCCTGGGTAAACAGAAGAGGATTTAATAAGATAAAGTTCAATTTTTGACATGGAAACCAGAGAGTAAATATTAATAAAGCATAACAAATACATAACAAAGACATTAACCAATGAAAAATTAGATATGAATGCTAGTCAGTGAAGAACATTTGTTTTCAAACGAACGCTCACTACTTCACTTTATAGTTCACCTAGTCTGTGCAGAAACGCTGCTACAACGACTATTTACTGCCCTTACTGCAGAACTTATCTACAATATGTAGTGCTTTTGTGGCAATTACAACTGTAAAACATGAAAGCTGAGAGAGGGAGAAAGGGAGGGAGGGAGAGAGAAACAGAGGCACACAGAGCAAGGTCAGAGGAGAGGGAGAAATAGGCACACAGAGCAAGGTCAGAGCAGAGAGAGTGAGAGAGTGAGAGAGTGCGAGAGTGAGAGAGAGGCACACAGAGCAAGGTCAGAGCAGAGAGAGACAGAGGTACACAGAGCAAGGTCAGAGCAGAGAGAGACAGAGGTACACAGCGCGAGGTCAGAAGACACAGACAGGAGCAGAACCTTGGGTTTCCCGGTGGAGCCGCTGGTGTACAGGATGAACAGGGGGTCCTCTGACTCACACCACTCAGGCTCACAGTCCTCAGAGGCCCCGCCCACCAGCGTGTGCCAGCACAGGTCCACCTCGGGGTTCCAGGGCACCTGACACAGCGTGGAGATCAGAACATGGACCCAGACTCAGGAGAGCAGAGAGAGGGCCCAGCACAGAACATGGACCCAGACTCAGGAGAGCAGAGAGAGGGCCCTGCTCAGAACATGGACCCAGACTCAGGAGAGCAGAGAGAGGGCCCTGCTCAGAACATGGACCCAGACTCCACAGAGAGAGGGCCCAGGTCAGGCACACGCCTCACCCACACTGGCTCACTGTTGGGGTGCAGCCGTATTTCAGACAGGGTACGGGGTGCTCCATTTCAAATCTGACCTCCTTTTCAGATTTTCCACTTTAAATATGACACGTACGTCGTTTTACATTTGACTGCAACAGACATCTTTTTCTGAAAGCTTTTACCCGTTCGCTCTACATCTTGGGAACTATAAGAGAAAGCACGGGAAGAAAGTGGCATGGTTATCAGGGGTCAAGAAATGTTATTAATGAAAACTATATTAATGGAACAGCAAGTAATCTTGGAAACTACCACCACAGGCAGGTTGACAAGAAAAATTCCCACTGGCAGGGATGTTAGTGATGCTGATGTACCATGCAGGGAAAATGGCGTTAAAGGCAGATTGGTTTCCCTGTACTGGTCCTGGACTGACCCAGTCAGATCCAGGGGCCACTCAGCCCTGGTTTAGAAACACTGCCACCTCAGCAAGACATGACCAATCACCTGCAGACCTTACTGAACGACATCAGAGGGCAGCACCCAATCACAGCCATTACAGGCCGGGGCAAGGGATCCTGACTGGATGATGCACACGCATGTCACAATAAAACATGTCTCTGTACAACATTTTAACTTCTGTTGCTCCCAGCATAATTACATCAGATTGTAAAAATGTTTATTTGTTAAACGGGCATGCTCAATTCTCTACCCAGATGATATTTTTTTTTCCCACTTCCTCTGGTAGAGACGCAGAGAAAGAACCACAAAATCCACAGGACAATACCTCTTCCCCAAAACAACGCTGCAGAGAGGTTTTTAACATTGGTTAGCTTTAGTGTTAGAGAGAGGTCTTTAACATCGGTGAGTATTAGCGTTAGCGGAGCAGACCAGGAGTGAGGCTGTGAGCGACAGAGACAAGGGACACTACTAATGAGTGGGGAAGTATGGAGCAGGGTCACATACACTCAGTGAGCACTTTATTAGGTATTTATTAGACTTATTTTTTAGACTTCTACAGCCGTAGCCTATCCACTTAGAGGTATGATGCGTTGTGTGTTCAGAAATGCTCTTCTGCATACCACTGTTGTAATGTGGTTATTTGCGTTACTGTAACCGTCCTGTCAGCTTTGACCAGTCTGGCCCTTCTCCTCTGTCTCTCATTAACAAGGCGTTTCTGTCTGCAGAACTGCTGCTCACTGGATTTTTTTTATTTGTTTTTTGCACCATTCTTTGCAAACACTAGAGACTAGTGAGTGTGAAAATCCCAGGAGATCAGTAGTTTCTGAGATACTCAAACCACCCTGTCTGCCATCAACAATCATTCTGTGGTCAAAGTCACTTTGATCACATTTTATCCCCATTCTGATGGTCGATGTGAACCTTATCTAAAGCGTCTGACCCGTATCTACATGACTGTATGCATTGCACTGCTGCCACACAATTGGCTAATTAGATGATCACATGAATAAGTTGAAGTAATAAATTAAATAATAATTTTGTCTGTTCCTAATAAAGTGCTCGGTGAGTATGCGCTGATAATTACCCACTCAAAACCCACTGAAAAGGCTATCCCCTCCGCACAGAAAACCAGTGATTTGTACACTGCCCTCGCATCTCTAGGGGAGCTAATCAGGAGGCTGTTAGCACCAGGAACAGTCACGACAAGGCTGTTAAATGTTAAACAAATAAACAAACAAACATAAATTAGCTCTTCTAAAGAGCTCAAAGTAAGGGAAAGGGATCTTTGGCCAATGCTGGAAAATACCTGAGGCTTGGGCCGGGTTTTCCTTACATGTTCTCTGGGGCTCTCCGGCTAAAGGGCCAACCGAAAGATTACAGGAAAAAACACTGATGAAAACCAAAATGGTGGACAAACAAAACAAAGAAACAAGTATGAAACCCACAGAACTCAAAATGTATTTCCTTCTGCAGCAGAAATCATAAATTTGGCCAATAACAAAAAAGAAAAAAAAAAAAACATTAAGGCTGCAAAGAAGTTAATCATTTAGGGAAGGAGCATTAAAAGCCATTTGTTTTTTGTTGACCATTAAGAGTAAAAAAAAAAAAAATCCCTGTTAAGATGAAACATAGTCCAACACCAGGGCTACAGAAAGTGATGACCACTTCACTGCCAGTGCTCAAACCACAGTACAAGCTAATACAGCACACCCAATGTACATTAAACCTGGTTGCTACAGCAATGTCAGTAGGCTACAGTACTTGTGGTGTACATTAAATCTCTCTGCTACACTGCAGTGTGCCTAATATAAATTAAACTCATTGCTATAGCATTGGTGATATGTTGCAGGACACATGGTTTGCATTAAATCTCATTGTTATAGCACTGGTGATATGCTGCAGTATTAAATCCACATGGTGGTATCCCTCTCACCTGGAGGTCAGGACAGGGCCGTTTGGCAGGTGGAGACTGGTAGCCGGGCTCTTCTTTAGACAGGTGTTTCAGCACAATGCACCTGTGGACCGGCACACCCCTGCCAGACACACATTAACACCCCGTCAAACCCCACAGCAATGTACACCAGGGAGTCAACAAGCGAACAAGCCAGTGAGTGAGTGAGTGAGTGAGTGAGTGAGTGAGTGAGTGAGTGTGAGTAAGTGAGTGTGTGAGTGAGTGAGTGAGTGTGTGAGTGTGTGAGTGTGTGTGTGTGCGAGTGAGTTTGTGAGTGAGTGAGTGTGTGTGAGTGAGTTTGTGTGTGAGTGAGTTTGTGAGTGAGTGAGTGTGTGTGTGTGTGTGTGTGTGTGTGTGTGTGAATGAGTTTGTGAGTGAGTGAGTGTGTGTGTGTGTGTGTGAGTGAGTGTGTGAGTGAGTGTGTGTGCGAGTGAGTTTGTGAGTGAGTGAGTGAGTGTGTGTGTGAGTGAGTTTATGAGTGAGTGTGTGAGTGTGTGTGCGAGTGAGTTTGTGAGTGAGTGAGTGTGTGTGTGTGTGAATGAGTTTGTAAGTGAGTGAGTGAGTGAGTGTGTGTGTGTGTGTGTGTGTGTGTGTGAGTGTGTGAGTGAACAAGCCAGTGAGTGAGTGAGTGAGAGAGAGTGTGCGAGTGAGTGAGTGAGTGAGTGAGTATGTGTGTGTGTGTGTGTGTGTGAGTGAGATATCAACAATTCTAGCTAGCTCACTCACTCACTCACTTGCTCGCACACTCACTCGCACACAGGCATACACGCATGTATACACAGTCAATCTGTGGCAGCCCAAAAGGACGCAGAGCTAAGTGCTCTTTCTCTTACTTTTCTCTGCATTTCTGAAGAGCATCATCAGCGATAACCTTCAGGCTGATCAGCTTGTCTCCTCTGTAAAACCCGTCTGTGATGAAAACATCAATTTTTCATTCAGTTCAACACAACTCAGGACAACACATACATCACATTCAAATGAACCCCAGACAATATTTACATCCAATTTAAATTAACCAAATATTTATTTCTAAATAACAAAGGATATTCAATTCTTATTTCTTACCGGCAGTGATTAGCATGGAACACTGCGAGTCAGAGATCCTGTCGAACAGCGACTCCGCCGAAAACCCCGCAAACTGAATGACAAGCAAGAGGACACGATTACCGGCAGGCCTGAGGCCTGCAACGCCTCCCACAGGTCCTGAAGTAATGTGTGTGTGTGTGTGTGTGTGTGTGTGTGTGTGTCAGGCTGTGTGTGTGTGTGTGTGTGTGTGTCAGGCTGTGTGTGTGTGTGTGTGTGTGTGTGTGTCAGGCTGTGTGTGTGTGTGTGTGTGTGTGTGTCAGGCTGTGTGTGTGTGTGTGTGTGTGTGTGTGTCAGGCTGGGTGGGTGTGTGTGTGTGTGTGTGTGTGTGTCAGGCTGTGTGTGTGTGTGTGTGTGTGTGTGTGTGTGTGTCAGGCTGTGTGTGTGTGTGTGTGTGTGTGTGTGTGTCAGGCTGTGTGTGTGTGTGTGTGTGTGTGTCAGGCTGTGTGTGTGTGTGTGTGTGTGTGTGGGCAGGGCCGTATTCTCACCACAATGGAGTGCACCGCCCCGATCCGAGCGCACGCTAGCATGGCCACGACCAACTCCACCACCATGGGCATGTAAATGGAGATCCGGTCCCCCTTCTTTACCCCTGAGAGAGTGAGAGACAGAGACACACACACACACACACACACATACGCACGCATAACACACACACACACACACACACACATATATATATGCACATACGCACACACACACACATACGCACGCATAACACACACACACACACAACGCGCTCTTTAACCACACACAGAATACAGGGTGCAGACACTGAAACAAACGCACAGTACAGAATGGTACAAAAGTGTAGAGTATAACGCACATTCAGCACACACACTCTGGGAGATTGCGAAACACACACATTGCGAAATACATTTCAAAGTTATCCATGCCATTACACCTGTTCCTAATTAGCACAAGACCCACGCGAGACCCAGGCGCTTGGGTTGCACAGTACCAGACTAAATTCCAATACTGCAGTTCCGAAAATTGCACATTACAAAATGCAAAGCAGATTTCATTAAAACCGTCCATTAGAAAATAAGTACTGTGTCTTTAAAGTGAAGGGAACGTTGATGTAATGGGTGTGTCCAGTTGCCAGAGAGTGTGTGTTTGTGTGTGTGGAGCAGTGAGTTTGTGTCTGTGTGTCTGCGCAACTATCAGTGTGTCTGTGTGTGCAACTATCAGTGTGTGTCTGTGTGTGTGTAACTATGAGTGTGCATCTGTGTGTGTGTAATTATGAGTATGTGTCTGTGTGCGCAACTATGAGTCTGTGTGTGTGTGTGTGTGTGTGTGCAGCTACGAGTTTCATCTGTGTTTGTGTAACTATGAGTGTGTGTCAGTGTGCGTGTGGAGCTGTGTGTGGGAGAAAGCTGGCTGTGTAGCTCTGGAAGCAGTTGGCGAGATATAACAGCAGCAGTAGGTCACGCTGACCGGCTCAAACTGGAAATGCAACACTGTGCCTACAGAGCCAGTCATAAAGAACCTGATCATGCTACTGCAGCGCCTGTTTGCAAAAAAACTCTTAAACGCTTTTTCTCGCCCAGGGAGTCAACACAACATTACATTACATTATTGGCATTTGGCAGACGCTCTTATCCAGAGGGACGTACAGTTGATTAGACTAAGCAGGAGACAATCCTCCCCGGGAGCAATGCAGGGTTAAGGGCCTTGCTCAAGGGCCCAACGGCTGTGCGGATCTTATTGTGGCTACACCGGGATTAGAACCACTGACCTTGCGTATCAGGTCATTTACCACTACGCTACATCCAGCCTAGCAAAGCAACTAATAATAACAGACAGACACAGGACCAGTGTAGATAAAGGCATTTAGATTTTTAAGGCATTTTGCTTAAGTGCAGGGGTATTGTGCTCACATCCTGAGTAACGTTATTTATGATTTTGTGTGTCATATTTTGTTAAAACGTATATGTGCTAAGTTATTATTTCATGGTGAAATGTGTGGTCATCAGCGATGTACCGTGGTATCAATTTGATACTGATAGGCTGAGTTTCCAAAGCTGGTATCGCAGCACCGAAGTAAAACATTTGGCATGGGGACAACAGCACCAGGTGCGACATAAAAGCGACGCGTTTCGGGGTCCTGTTGAATTCTCATAACCACATAGCCCAGATTCACGCGGGCGTGCTGTGAGGGGAACATACCCAGGGACCGGAGGACGTTGGCGAACCTGCACACCTGCTGCAGGAGCTCACTGTAGGTCACTGTCAGCTCGTCTCCTGGCTCATTCCCCTCCCTGCGCACACACACACGCACGCACACGCACGCAAGTGCACACACACACACACACACATACACACACACACACACATACATACATACACACACACATACACACGCGCACACGCACACGTGCACACGCACGCGCACACGCACATACACATACACACACACACACATACACACACACACACACATACACACACACACACACACATACACACACACACACACATACATACATACACACATACACACGCACACGCGCACACGCACACGCACATGCACACGCACATGCACACACACATGCACACACACATACACACATACATACACGCACGCACGCACGCACACGCACACGCATACACACACACACACACACACACACGCGCACGCGCACACACATACACACACACACACACACAGGAACAAATGAAACCAGACCAATGCACTTACACTTTATTTTAAAGCACAGCAGGACCACAGCTAGTAGGCCCAGTGAAACTGGAGTTCAAATCTCAATAATAATATTACTCAATTTAATAATAGTGAATACTCATAAAAAAATGTATAGACCATATCACAGACTATGAAGAGCGAACAGTCACGTTATAATATGCACCTGGCTAGCAAACTCCCTCCTCTAATGTTTTTTCTCCAGAACTCAAAATAAAAAAAGTCTCAAGAAAGAAAAGTGTACAGCACAGTAACAGGGAGATAAGGCATGATGGGATGGTAGAAACAGAATCCCTTTACAACGTTTCATTTCCGTGTCAGTCTCTCTCACACACACACACACACACACACAAACACACACACACACACACACACACACACACAAGGAAGTCCAGGTATTTGGAAAACAACATGCCGGTGTTATTCCAATACGAGTGCAGCTACCAGTGACCTCCTCTGTCTGAGTCACCAACGATCATACAGAGCAAACACAAATAATCAGTAAGTGTTGAATTGCATTTTGTACTGATAGTGAAGCAATTTCAGTCAGACAGTATTGATGACAAAGACTGAGTTCATTCTCGAAGAGAGGTCACTAGCCCTGGGCCACTGAGCTAAGTTCGATTTGGACACACTCTGCATTACGAAACACATTTGGGCAGACCGCAACAAGCTGCCTCCTTATACAGATCGACTGATGACTGACTTCTAAAGCCTCGCAGAGTGAGTGACCTCTAAAGCCCCGCAGTGAGTGACCTCTAAAGCCTCGCACAGTGAGTGACCTCTATCGCTGCTTCTAAGCCCCCTCAATCCCAGGGACTCCTAAACCACAAGGACGGGTGACGCCTGCGCTAACGCAATCAGGCTGACCTCTAACGCTGAAGGCTGTGAGGCAACCTGCCACATTAGACTCTGCACAGAGTGAACCCTAAACAGACTCACGGAAAGTTCTGTTCAGAGTTCTAATGGAGGGGGAGTTCCAGTGGCAGTGTGCTGGTGCAACACTTGGACAGCAAGAGGACAGGCCCGTGTGGATGGGTCCCAGCCAAGCCCAGCCCAGCCCAGCCAGGCCCGGCCCAGCCAGGCCCAGCCCAGCCAGACCCAGCCCAGCCTAACCTAACCCAGCCCAGCCAGGACCAGCCAGGCCCAGCCAGGCACAGCCCAGCCCAGCCCAGCCCAGCCCAGCCTAACCTAACCTAACCTAACCTAACCTAACCCAACCCAACCCAGCCAAGCCCAGCCCAGCCCGGCCAGGCCCAGCCCAGCCAGACCCAGCCCAGCCTAACCTAACCCAGCCCAGCCAGGCCCAGCCAGGCACAGCCCAGCCCAGCCCAGCCCAGCTCAGCCCAGCCCAGCCCAGCCCAGCCCAGCCTAACCTAACCTAACCTAACCTAACCCAACCCAACCCAGCCAAGCCCGGCCCAGCCCGGCCAGGCTCAGCCCAGCCAGGCCCAGCCCAGCCCAGCCCAGCCAGAACCAGCCAGACCCAGCCCAGCCTAACCCAACCCAGCCCAGCCCAGCCAGGCCCAGCCAGGCCTGTGTGGATGGGTCACCTGTGAAAGAGAGATGGCACCCAGATGGCTGACCAGAACCTGCAGCACAATGCCACACAGTCCCCAAAAATCTATACAACGCACAGGCATGACCCCACACACTGACATTAACTCCACCCCTGAGCGCTCAACACCACCTGCACCCCTGCACCTCCACCTCTGCCTACTCTACACCAGACTACATTTAAAGTTTCAATCAACTTTCCCCCCCCCATTTGTCAAATCACCTGCATGTATAGTGTATCTCATCAGGATATTAAACGGGTGCAGCATTTCATATGACTGTGTGAATGTCAATGGTAGGTGTAGTATTTGCCACATGAAATTCACATGAATCTTCACGTGAAGCAGCAGTGCGCACTGACGCAGGGTTTGGGCAGCGCTAACCTAGGCCCACCACAGCAGGCTCCGAATGGGAGCTTCTCGATGTGACCGTGCCCCATCCGGAATCAAAGCTTCAGGCCGACTACAGGCCACTGTGAGGCAGTTAAGGCCGCTCTCCAACACACGGGTAGATGGGAAAGCAGCTTAAATAAAATAACCATTATATAAAATTGGAATTTAAAAAAAATTATATCCATTGTGTATCCTTGAGGAGTAAGTGCCTTTTGACCCTCTGGCAGTTCCTGTGGTTTTATTACTTCTCAGTGGGGTGGGGAAGGGAGTGAATTATTTTACTGTGCTAAAGTGCAACTGTAACGTCCTCTTTTGTCATTAAATGGCTGCTTTGGAAATATCTGAGAGAGAGAGAGAGAGAGAGAGAGAGAGAGAGAGAGCGAGGGCTGTTTTCAGAAAGGAAACCCAGGTTGGGCTTGACAGGCGAATTTACATGGATTTTCTAAATATTCACTTTGGCCTAGAAGTCAAAGTTAAGATATAACTTGGTAGAAAACAGGCACAAACCTATGCGTGTGCTCGCCCACGTACACACACACGCACACACACACGCACACACACACAAACACACATACATGGCTTCACAGAGATAACAGCTACTATATTTGGAGCCAGGCATCTGGGTACACAGCTGAGTATGTCTGAGATCCTGCCCTTTGTGTCCGACAACCTCCACCACACATAAGAGTCGAGAAAACGAGACTAAAAACTGCAGAACATTTTTGCATGAATTTCACTAAACACTAGGCATGACTGCTGATTGGTCCTTTTACAAAGCCACAAAGCTCAACTGTTTCGGGTCAGTGTTTGTTGATCATACTGTAACTAACCAAAGGAAGCAGAGCGAAGACTACTGCAGAGTGAGACCAATGCAGTCCCACAGCCAATTCCACTACAATATACACTCAACTAGCACTTTATTAGGGACACTTTCTTAGGGACATGACAGGAAGGTGACAGTGATGCAAATAACCACAAATTACAACAGTGGTATGCAGAACAGCATCTCTGAACACATAACACATCATAACTCTAAGTGGATAGGCTGTAGAAGTCTAAAAAAATAAGTAATAAATATGGAATATCCAATATTTTGTGATATAGATATCATGACAGCCCTAATGGTGAGCACTCTTGGATCTCCTCCAGGGTGCATGCCATCATAAGTAATAAGCATTAATGTAATAAGCACTGGTGTTCTGGGCTCCCCACAGGAGGTGCTGACCTTCTCTGTGCTGTGGATGGAAGTACACATACAGCACAGCTATAACAGCCTGGAAGGGGCCTGCATGCACACAGTCTGACAGGCAGACAGACAGGCAGAGAGGCACACACACACACACACACACACACAGTCAGACAGGCAGACAGACAGACAGACAGTCAGACAGAGAGGCACACACACACACACACAAGATCTGACAGGCAGACAGACAGGCAGACAGACACAGGCAGACAGACAGACAGACAGACAGACAGACAGGCAGGCAGGCAGGCAGGCAGACAGGCAGACAGGCAGACAGGCAGACAGGCAGACAGGCAGACAGGCAGACAGGCAGGCAGACAGACAGGCAGACAGGCAGACAGGCAGGCAGAGACACACAAAGACATAGACACAGGCTGGTTGATGCCTTGCATGGCAGCCAATCGCCATTGGTGCGTGAGTGTGTGTATGAATGGGTGAATTAGAAGCATCATTTGTACAGCACTTTGGATAAAGGTGCTATATAAATGCAGACATTACCATTCACCATTTACACACACAAACACAAAGACACAGACACACAGGCAGACATACACACACACACACACACACACACACATACACTCAGACCTCTCGGAGCACAGCTGTGCTCAAAAGCACTTCTGATAATTGCACTACCCTTGGGCTCCTTCAAGCACCTACTAACACCCTGCAATAAACTGCATTTACACTGACAAAATGCAAACATAAAATAAAAATGCTAATTCTTTAAATCAATTCCGTAAATTAAGTGCCGTGTTGCCATGCCGCTATAAGGGCAGGCATACAGAGTGCTGGGAAAGGCTCCAAGCTGAGAGGAGGCTGCGGGTACTCTGCCCATTAGCTGATTACCACTGACGAAAAAGCCCCCAGATTCCCTATACATCACCGTATGAACTCAGTGCACTGCCATCATTCTTAGATGCAGACGTGTGCTGTACCACAAGCAAGGCACTCAGACGGGCTTCAGTATCTACCCAGCCAGGGTAATGCGGAGTATAAAACGCGGGTATATAACAGGCAGGTAGATAGTACACATTTACGGTAGTTCACATGACTTCCTGTAAATCTTGTGAAGACAAAGAACTGGAATATACACTCAGTGAGCACTTTATTACGTATTTATTACACTTGTTTTTTTTTAGCCTTCCGTCGCTGTAGCCTAGCCACCGGGGATCGAACCACCGACCTTGCGGGTCCCAGTCATGCACTTTACCCACTACGCTACAGGCCGCCCACACGTGTCGAGATGCTCTTAAGCCTTAAGCAGGAAGGACAGGAGGAACAGGGCAACTCGGTAAGAGGCGAGCGTATCTGCTCCTCCAGCTCACCAGTAGAAGGCCACTTTGTCCCCCAGGCTGTGTTCGTGGACTTGCCGGTCCAGGACGTTGTAGCAGATGTTGGTGGTGGCCCCCTCCATACACTTGACGTAGATCTTCTCCTTCGTCACGTCGAAGTTATAGTCCAGGAACTTCCCGCTGGGCTTGGTCTTCCAGAAGAAATCTTCCGCAATGCTGCCCCAAAAGTCTGAAACGAAACCATGGCGGTCGGTGCACATCCATCGAGATTAAGAATAAAATTTTCATTTTCATTTAAAATTTCTGACATTTCTATCGTGGGACATTTGCATACATGGCAGACCTGACAACTGAAAACAATGGGTTTTCCAAGCTCCAGGTGGAGGACCAGTTCAGGTAGAGATTCTGTTTTTGGTTTTCCTAAACTCCCCAAGTAATTCCTGTAACACCGACTACAAACACTCCGTTTCTGCCTCAATGTGCTCCCTAGTTCTATAAGATGGATCACAAAGATGGGAGAATAAGGTTTATGCCAGTTTCATGTCTCACCACACATTTAGAAAATTCATTAAGACCGTCATTTAAGGCTGAGATATAATTATCAATTCATTATCGCGGTACTGCAAAGAACGAAGCAGAAATGACTGCGATGACGAAGGAAAACCTCAGCAACAGCTCGAGGCATCCCAGTCCATTTACGTCTGCCTTGTCTGTTCGTCTGTCTGTCTGTCTGCCTTGCCTGTTCGTCTGGCTGTCTGGCTGTCTGTCTGTCGGTATGATGGGTGATGTTACAGTGAGCGCCACAATTTATGGGCCAAAGACATTTGTTTCTTAATTTGGCACTGTATACACAATGTTAGATTTATAATCAAACAAAACCTGAGCATGTGCACTTTAAGCACGTGCGGATTGTTTGATAACAAATCTAAAATAATTTATAGAGCAAAAAAAAAAAATATATATATATATATATAAACATTATGGAGCATCACTGTCAGTGCCAGCCTCTATTTCAGATCAACACACCCATTAATTATAAAATTTAATTTGCTTTAAAAAGCAAAGGACTATGCTTGTGGGGGAAGGTTTAGCGGATTATTGTTCGCTGTATATTAATATAAGCTTAAATATTGCACGTTTTGGACTAAACGAAACGGGGTGGCAACATGTCCCCATTCAGATTGAGCAATCTTGGGGAACGCGGCACAGAACGCTCAACAAGCATTCGAAAAAAGTTAGAACGCTTTTGCAATTTCCTGCTAAAAATAAATAAACTGGCGGAGAGTCAAAAATGTAACCGGAGACCCACACTCAGGTTCATGGCGAATGCTGAATACAGAATGACATCTTTAAAGATGTAATAAATAATAATAATAATAATAATAATAATAATAATAATAATAAAATGATAATCATAATATAATTATATAATAATAATAATTATTATTATTATTATTGTTATTATTATTATTATTATTATTATTATTATTATAATAATATAATTATATTATGATTATCATTTTGCTCATGCACAAATCATTCTACAGACTTTGCTAAAACCAGAGACGCTACATGATGAAAACAGAGCATTAACATAAAAAGCAGGAAGTGGGGACAAAGCCATGCTCTGGGGGCGTCACGCAGGTGGCCAAAAATCCCCACAAACAAATCTCTGCCAAAAATGTCAGAGTACGTAAGAAAACTCCCGTTAAAACATGCGCACCAGCAAAAGATAAGATGCGTAGATGCACAAGGCAATTAAACACTGTGCATAAGGACTGCGCGTGCCCCCGGGCGTGATCTCACACTGGACTACGCCCCCTTACCCTCGCCAGGCAGCGACTAATCAACAACACAAAGCTTGGCTTGTGCGCACAGTGCAGATGTTTTGCCATGTCGGGGGGGCTCGGAAGAACTCTCCGCGAGCTCAGTGCAGCTATTGACGCCCTCGAGGCCGTGAATGTGTCCAGATCAATACTTGGCTAAGCTTCACAACACAAATAAACACAAATAAAGAAAATGAAAAAAAAATACTAATGAAATTCACTCACCGTCTGGATTCTGAATGGACTTCAGGTAGAGCTCTTTGTACTTCTGAAAGTTGGGTACATGAGCGCCTTTTGCCAGGTCGTGGGGTGCCCGATAAACGTCCTCGTGTGGTACCTTGTCAGGGATCATTTTTGTCCCCGCTATATGATACTGGCAGGTAACAGATAACAATGTTATGACAAGATGTTTATAATGTCCCCACTATATCTGTCACAAGAGTGAAGTAAAGTTTTTAGCCAAATTTTACGTTACACAACAAACTCCACGATGCTAATAATCACAACTAAATTCCCTAAAGCCTGCCACTGCATGTACCCTGTTCAGGTTTCTGGTGTTAATGTAACAGCGCTGTATAGCATCAAGACAGCGACCTCGCTATTGTACAACGCGCTTACTGCAAGATGCTCCAGTCAAAAGAAAAAGGTACACAAGCCTGTCAATGCCAGGACAGAACCGCGGAAGTGCAGACACCTCGCAATAGACGCCTGCGCTTGCTGGCTTGGCTAGCTCACAACACTGGGAAACGCTGGCTTGCAGCTCCCATCACACAATTATTTTACTCTGGCACATTTAACTTAACTCGTCTTGGTTTTCACAATGTTTGCAAAGCGAGAGCCAGGCAACTAATTATAACAGACGACACAAGGGTCTTGGGAGTATAACTCGGAGGCTATTAATTCATTCGAAACGCCATACGGTACGCGCACGGTTCGTTATTTGAACTGGAGAAGAGCGGGCCGTTTGTCACTGTTTAAATGTTATTTTCGAGAGCTAATTCCAAAGAGAAAAACGCGTCTGGATATGCAATAGCTAGCAACTGCAGTGTTTAAACGAATAACGATAGTAACAGCCCCGCAGATCGCCTCGTTGTCCTGAAATTCTTGACGAAAAGACTCGTCTCTTTCATTCTCTTATTCCCCTTCTCTTCTGCGCAGTTCCCAAGACTGGCAAGAGCAGCAGCCGAATACCACGTCGCGTGAGGACAAGGGAGTAAAGCATAGCGTAAAGTCAGACAGTTTGCCCTTACCTGGGCGGAGCTTATACTGTGTCGTCCAATCACATCTTATTCTGATACATGACGTTGCCAAAATACAGAAAACCGTCTTAAAGCAACGGACCGCCTGGAGCCAGCAGCCTGTTGACGCACAGCGAAAGTCTGTTGAGGCTTGAACACTTACCGTCTATATGTCATTGGTATAAAAATACAATTATTGCTAGCATGCATTATTTTCTGTGAAATGACTGTTAGCCACAGGTGTCAGACCTGTTTTGTGCTGTTTTTGGTGCGTTCAGTACCAGATATTCAGTCGTTGGTTGGTTAAACAATTCAGAGATTGTGCTCTCTACTGATTGAAATTAACCACAGATATATGTAGAAACTCTAGCCCTTAAGGACTTGCATTTGACCCCCCTGCTAATTATAAACATTTAAAGAAACTGACCTCTGGACCACATGCTGCCTTGTGGCTGCCCACTGTCCTAAGTAAATGGTAAATGGTTGGAATTTATATAGCACCTTTATCCAAAGCACTGTACAATTGATGCTTCTCATTCACACACACACACACACACACACACACACACACACACACACACGGCGATTGGCTGCCATGCAAGGTACCAACCAGCTCATCAGGAGCATTTGGGGGTTAGGTGTCTTGCTCAAGAACACTTCAACACACCCAGGGTGGGATTCGAACCGGCGACCCTCCGACTGCCAGACGACTGCTCTTACCACCTGAGCCATTGTCACCCCCGTAAGTAATTACAAAGGGTTAAACCCAAATTACCACATTGGGTTCAATAAAGTATATATTAACTTCTTATAATAAATCAAAACTTTATTTATGCTATGAACTGCTTTTCTGAAAGCAAATTTTTCAAAAAAAATCAGGTTGTCACCTATTAGGAAATGCCAATACTGTTGGTTAGTTCCTTGTTTGAAATATCACTGCGATATTACAAAGCAAATCATTTTCTATTTCCAAGCCCAAAAGTGAGGCTAGAACTGAGGTTGACTCTTTTCAAAGTCCTGGCAGCATCTATTTCTCCAGGTTACAGGGTTTCTAAAAGCCGTGAGGGGGGCCTGTAGTGCAGTGGTTAAGGTAAATGACTGGGACACGCAAGGTCTGGGGTTTGAATCCCAGTGTAGCCACAATAAGATCTTCACAGCCGTTGAGCAAGATAAGATGAGGAGCAAGGCCCTTAACCCTGCATTGCTCCAGGGGAGGACTGTCTCCTGCTTAGTCTAATCAACTGTACGTTGCTCTGGATAAGGGCGTCTCCCAAATGCCAATAGTGTAATGTATAATGTGAGGCTTTGTGATCCTGTGATCCTGTGATCCTGTGACCCTGTTGTTTGACAATCCCCCCCCCCCCCCCCCCCCAGAAGCTTGCAAACTCCAGTGGTTACTAGAACTATTGCAGTTTAGTAAGCCTCTAGCACCAGATGTGCAAGTGCACTGCGTAACCTCCACGTGCCCCTGCCCCCTAGTCAAGCATGGCCTCCATGAATCGGGTTGATGCGGCAATGAGCAGCTCCCGTAGGAATCCATGGAACCCCGTAAGCAGAAGCTGTCTCCAGTTCTCGTACACCGCGATGCTGACAGAACATGATGCCTCCATCCATTATGGGCTTCCTGAAGCCTTGTTCTGCCATCACTATCAGCACAGACCCTGTTGCCAATGCGGCAAAGGCAATGCACCAAACTCACACCATGAAAAAATGTCTTAATGGGTTTGGGTTTTTCTGCTTGATTGTTGTTGTTTTTATGTGCTTATTAAACACAGTCTCATCTAGGGTGATATATATTGTTAATATCCAACACATTACATATTTTCGTGTAGCTATATATTTCAGGATTTTCAGCAGTTCATGTCAAATTGCTTTTCAAGGCTAGTGGAAAGAAATCTCTTGATAAATGCTTTCATATGGGAACATAGAGACATTATGCGCTTAACATGGATATGTGAATAATAGGAGTATAAGCAAAGTCAGTATAATTAAATCTGGACAAGCTGTATACTGTGTATTAAATTGGAGTATACAACTACCCAATGTGCAATTAAGTGGAACTTGGATTTTTTTTTATCCAAAAGCATGTGGTGTTCTTGGTCATCAAACCAAGGAATAAAGACCTGCAAAAAAATCTCATTTAAACAGTGCAATGAGTGGGTCAGCCTCCCTGCAGCCAGAGTAATATGGGGAGAGGCAGTGGAACATCACTGGCCTTTATTTGCAGGGCGTTCAGATAGTCCTGTGCTGTCTGAAGGGAACGGCACAGACGATAAGCAACGCGTGAACAGCTTGTTATTTGAAGACAGACCTCTCTCACCCACCCAACTGTTTCAGACGGCTGAATGTTCAATGCTCTGGGGGTGGGGTTTTTCACTCCCCGCTTGTAGACATTTCCCTGCGTATTTCCCCACATCTGAAGACTCCGGCAGTCCTCAAAAGACCTTTCGAATAAGCAACTAGTGTCGTGTATTTAGGCTCGCTTGACGTATTTGAAGCTTTAATTTGAGTCATCGTCCTCGGAGGCAGTCACTGCCCCTTTGTGTCCTTGTTCTGTGTCTTTTATTCTGCATATCGGGGGGCAGAGGGGGGAGGGCAGATGGACCCCAGTACACACAGTGCGCCTGATTTCCCTTCAATGGGCTGGTCAAAAAGGTCACGCTCCTCCCACGACTAGAAACCACCAGAATTGTTTCTAGTCACAAAACTGGCACAACCAGGTGAAGAAGATTTCATAACCTACTGGCTGCAAACAAAAGAGCGGACCTCATACCTGGACTGAAGACGCTCTGGAGTCTAGACTGTGGAGGACAGCTTTACATTAACATTTACATTTTAGTCATTTGGCAGAGGCTTTTAATCCAAAGCGACTTACAAGTGCATAGGTTCTACCGTAAGTCAAAGCATCACATCCAGAAACTAGCAAAATACACATGAAATGCTGTTCTAAACATAGTTGTCATCATAAGTACATTTTTTCTTTTTTCTTTTTTTTTGGGGGGGGGGGGGGGGTTAGACAAGGATAGGGATATCAGAAAGGAGGGGCAGGGGAAATCAGGAGGGAGGACTAAGGTAGAGTTTGAAAAGGTGAGTTTTGAGTCTGCGTCGAAATAGGGGGAGAGATTCTGCTGCTCTGACAGTGGTAGGCAAGTCATTCCACCACTGAGGAACCAGAACGGAAAACAGGCGTGAACGTGCAGCTCGACCGCCAGGTGCACGTAGAGAGGGAACCGTAAGGCGACCGGAGCTGGCAGACCGGAGTGGTCTAGCTGGGGAGAAGGGAGTGATCAGGGATTGTATGTAAGGTGCTTTTCTAAAGGAACCATCGTGTGCCACCCGAGGGCAATTATTATTAACCCTTGTGTTGTCTTAAGGGTCAAAAATGACCTGCCGCTATGTTTAACAGCAGAGGAAACCCCTTAAATTATCTTTTCTTCCAACTTGAAATTTGATGACAAAGGTTGTGATGAGTGACAGGTTGTTTCTTCATGCAAAATAGATTTGGGGTTTACAATTCAATTAAGCTGCTTTATTTTAGGGGTTTAATGAAGGTGGGGGGCAGCCTGTAGCGTAGTGGTTAGGGTAAATGACTGGGACACGCAAGGTCAGTGGTTCTAATCCCGGTGTAGCCACAATAAGATCCGCACAGCCGTTGGGCCCTTGAGCAAGGCCCTTAACCCTGCATTGCTCCAGGGGAGGATTGTCTCCTGCTTAGTCTAATCAACTGTACGTCGCTCTGGATAAGAGCATCTGCCAAAATGCCAATAATTTAATGTAATGGGTCATTTTCTTTTACCCTTAGGACAAGGGGACTATACAGAATGTTAAGACTACACAAAGGTTAAATCACTCTAAATCCTCTGGGGTATTATTTTATAACACCACTCTTTTCTCTCTCTCTCACTCTGGATAGAAAGTAAAATAAGTTACTAATATTCTCCAATGTGTAGCTCTTACATGCACTAGTTGCAGTGCACACTCCAGATCATTTATGACATTAAGAAGAACCTGATCTAGTGGCCAATAAATGTTTTAGTCGCATTGCATATCTCCTCCCATAGTTTCATGAGATTTGCATGTGGGGTAATGGATTACAGAATAGCCTCACAACAAAAACAACCTGGGTTCAAATCCAAACCAGGCCCTTCTTGTGTGGAGTTAGCACTTTCCTATTTCTCAGTTCTGTATCCCACTCCCAGTCTCCCTCCTTCTCCAATACATTTTAGTTTTGGGAGCCAAGTTGAGTTGAGGTGGTGAGGCGTTGAGGTGGTGAGGCGGTCCAGACCACGCCCCCTACAATCCTGACATTGTTTTCAAGACAGGTTTTATGTCTGACTTGCAATGTGTGTTATTATAGCTATTGACATGACATGACATTTATTTTAATAGATATTTGGTGGATGTGTAGTGATCATCCAACCCCTGTGATAATGTATTGTTCTATTTCCAGCCCTGTTAGTCACTTTAAATACTGCGATTACCAAAACCTTCCGCTAGAGGGCGTTATATATATGGCTTTCATTTTACTGGTCATCTAGTTAACTCTACTCATTTTTGTCGACCAAAGATGGTTGTTTACTTTTTACAAACCAGTGGTAGCTAGTTGACTAACCTGCAGCTGGTTAGGTATGCTTGCAAAGTAGCTAGTTAGAGATATACACCCACTGAATCATCGTAATCATTTGTATCTAAAGTTGCATTATTTTATTTTGCGAAACCTGTGATGGTGAAATGGAGGGTGTGTATGCTGGGTTTGAATTGTACAATTTCAATGAAGATCCAAAATACCAAGACGGTTTAAAGCGTCTGCGCCTTACCGACGAAAACCTCGATCATATTCTGAAGCTGAAAATATTCTATTACAACAGGTGTGTGTTCTGCTGCATTATAATTTGGTCTGTAAGCACACTAGCTAGCCAGCTGTCGCCCATACGAAATACAGCAATGTTTCTTTAATCATACTCGACCCCTTCGTGTGGCTAAAATGTCTGATTTTCGGTAAGCGATTTTAATGTACTTTTTCTTTGTGTTTTTCCCCGTCTTAGGTACGTCAGACCCATTGAGCTCGAAGGTTACCTGCAATGGGCCGCGTCACACAAAGACAGTCAGACGCAAGTGAGAAATGACAGCATGCTCGAACTTCAAGATAAATGCGGCAAATTGTGCATTGAAAAAGACAACGCCAACTCTGATCACAGTGAGGGGAACTCGCCCGAGGCCAGCCTTGAACAAATACGACCGCCTGTAGTCGGCCCTGAAACTAGCGTCAGCTCCGCGGTCACGAACGCCGAGCCCACGGAACGCCCGTCGTTATCATTTGCAGAGGTGTTTCGGCTGATCCAGGCAGGAGAAGTCGTTCCTGGGGTCCAGAATCTCGACATCCGCCCGTGTCACCAGAATCCCACGGCTTCCATATTAACCCGGAGACCGAAACCTTGGGAGAAGAGTCCAATTGCGCCATAAAAACAGAATGTTCACGCCTTGAAATGTGATTTTATGCTCTTCCTTGTATGCGTTATTTCATGTTATGACATTTGATTATATTGTTGGAATTGCACCTTTTCCCCCACTGGTATTCAATTATTCAGTGTGTGTGTGAGTGAATCATGTGCCAGTTTAATCCATCTATATGCACACACTGTCCAACGGAGTTTAAATACACAGCTCAAAAAAATAATAAAGGGAACACATAATCATTACAATGTAACTCCAAGTCAATCACACTTCTGGGATATCAACCTGTCCAGTTAGGAAGCAACACTGATTGTGAATCAATTTCACCTGCTGTTGTGCAAATGGAACAGACAACAGGTGGAAATGAGAGGCAATTAGCAAGACAACCCCGGAATGGTTCTGCAGGTGGTGGCCACAGACCATTTCCCTGTCCTCATCCTTTCTGGAAGATTTTTGGTCACGTTTGCATTTTGCCAGTGCCCTCACCACTAGAGGTAGCATGAGGCGGTGTCTGAAACCCACAGAAGTTGCTCAGGTAGTGCAGCTCATCCAGGACGGCACATCAATGCACGCTGTGGCAAGAAGGTTTGCTGTGTCTCCCAGCATAGTGTCAAGAGCATGGAGGAGATACCAGGAGACGGGCCAGTACACCAGGAGACGTGGAGGGGGCCGTAGGAGGACCGCTATCTGCTCCTTTGTGCAAGGAGGAACAGGAGGAGCAAAATGACCTCCAGCAGGCCACTAATGTGCATGTTTCTGCTCAAACTGTGAGAAACAGACTCCATGAGGGTGGTATGAGGGCCCGACGTCCACAAGTGGGGCCTGTGCTCACAGCCCAACACCGTGTAGCCCGATTGGCATTTGCCAGAGAACACCAGGATTGGCAGATTCGCCATTGGCACCCTGTGCTCTTCACGGATGAGAGCAGGTTCACACTGAGCACGTGTGACAGAGTCTGGAGACGCCGTGGAGAACGTTCTGCTGCCTGCAACATCCTCCAGCATGACCGGTTTGGCGTCATGGGTCAGTGATGGTCTGGGGAGGCATATCCTTGGAGGGCCGCACAGACCTCCATGTGCTAGCCAGAGGTACCCTGACTGTCATTAGGTACCGGGATGAGATCCTCAGACCCATTGTCAGACCATATGCTGGTGCAGTGGGCCCTGGGTTCCTTCTGATGCATGACAATGCTCGGCCTCATGTGGCTGGAGTGTGTCAGCAGCTCCTGCATGACGAAGGCATTGATGCTATGGACCGGCCTGCCCGTTCCCCACACCCGAATCCAATCGAGCACCTCTGGGCCATCATGTCCCGTTCCATCCACCGACGCCACGTCGCACCACAGACTGTCCAGGACGTTGACTGATGCCCTGATCCAGGTCTGGGAGGAGATCCCTCAGGAGAACTTCTGTCGTCTCATCAGGAGCATGCCCAGACATTGTAGGGAGTGCATACAGGCACGTGGAGGCCACACACACTACTGAGCCTCATTTTGAATTGTCTTGAGGAATTTCCACAGAAGTTGGATCAGCCTGTGATTTGATTTTTCCACTTTTATTTTGAGTATGATTCTGAATCCAGACCTCCGTGGGTTAATGATTTTGATTTCCATTGATCATCCCTATGTTATTTTGTTCTCAACGCATTCCAGTATGTGATTAATAAAGATTTTTAACTGGAATATTTAATTCATCGAGATCTAGGATGTGTTGTTTAAGCGTTCCCTTAATTTTTTTGAGCAGTGTATTTCGGACAAATACGCTCCTGCTATTATCAGATGCAATTAAGCTGTCCAATATTTACCTCTGCTTTTACTTATTTGCCAGCCACGACACACTCGTATACTATTCAGGCACGCACCAAAAAGTTGACTTAACCTGAATAACCGACATCAGTACATTTTGGAGAAATATTAAGCTGCTACACAATTTACAAGTATGTTAGCTGCCTGTGCACACAACAAATGGTCTGTGTTCAGAACAGACGCACCCTTCCTTTCTGTAACGGCAAAGGTGCCGGAATAAACATTTAAGTCTTAACAATAAAACTGGTGCATTAAATCAGTCTCATGTACACACGCAACCAGGATGAACGTTTACCTGAACGCCCCAGTGTGTGACGTTGTGTAGCTGCCGTTGCGCTAAACTGACAGGTAGGATACTGGCTCAGACTGCATATGTGCATGGAGCTCAGTGACACAAGCTGAGGTATCCATCCACCCATTCATCCATTATCTGAACCCGCTTATCCTGATCAGGGTCACAGGGGGGCTGGAGCCTATCCCAGCATACATACTATCCCAGCCAAAAGGCAGGAATACACCCTGGACAGGTCACCAGTCCATCGCAGGGCACACACACCATTCACTCACACACTCATACCTATGGGCAATTTAGACTCTCCAATCAGCCTAACCTGCATGTCTGGACTGTGGGAGGAAACCCACGCAAACACGGGGAGAACATGCAAACTCCGCACAGAGAGGCCCCGGCCGACGGGGATTCGAACCCAGGACCTCCTTGCTGTGAGGCGGCAGTGCTACCCACTGCACCATCCATGCCGCCGCGCCAAGGTATCCATTAACCTTTATTCTGTTGCCAGTTTCACCAGAGTTCATACAAAGAACGTCTCTGTGCTTAAAATAAATACTCAGCCTTGACTTGAGCTCTGGCCATTTAGGAAGGATTTAAAAAAACGTTACAATTGGTGTCTCGGTGGCGCTGCCTGTAGAGCACTGACCGCATGCTCATTGCGAGCCGCGACGTCGGCGGTTCGAATCCGACCGTCCGACATTTGTCGCATTTGTCTCTCTCGCTCCCATTCTTCCTGTCTCTCTATACTACATACTGTCCAATAAAGCTGAAAAAGGCCTAAAAAATATCTTTCAAAAAAAAAGTATAGGAACCCATGACCATTTAATGCATGAAATGGCGTGCTAGTTAAGTTATTCCAAATACATATTTGTAGGCCATATTGCCAGTTGCCTGAATTTTTTAACACGGACGGAGAACCACAGTAAAGGCAAGGCAGTAGAGGACGCTGGGTAAATCGCTGAGACTAAACTTGAAATTAAAGTAGGCTCCAATCTTTAGCGTCAACGGTTTCCCTGGGTCTCCAGGGATGGATTGGGAATGACAAACCCCTCCTGAGGAGAAAGAGAACGTAGCATTTAAAGGTACAATAGGTAAGATGTTTGTGTTAAAACACTGTTACAAGATTGTAAATCCCTTCCTACAATTGAAAAAGGCTCACTGACATGTTGACTGCCTGTGTTTATAGTGCTTAAATTCTGGGTTCAAAATATAGTTGACTGACCGACCAAAACATTGTATAGCTGCACAATAATTCAAGCATATTGGTTTAAAATTGGTTCTAATTGCCACAACTAATGAAGTGGTTGAAGTGATGTTGGTTGCACAAGCATTACATTACATTAATGGCATTTGGCCGACACTCTTATCCAGAGCGACGTACAGTCGATTAGACTAAGCAGGAGACAATCCTCCCCTGGAGCAATGCAAGGGTTAAGTGCCTTGCTCAAGGGCCCAACGGCTGTGTGGATCCTATTGCGGCTACACCGGGGATCGAACCACCGACCTTGCGGGTCCCAGTCACGTCCCCTTAAAGCACTGCGCTACAGGCCAGCGTGGTGGCAGGTGGTGGTCTCTGCACTTGCACAAACCTCTATCGCGTAAAGGATCTCCAGGATGGTCTTCAGCGCGGAGTCTCCCACTCCCTCCCTCTCCTGGCAGATGAGCTCGATGCTCCGCAGCTTACTGAAGTAGAAGTCCCGCTCCTTTTCCAGGTCCTGCAGGGCGGACTGCAGCACGACCACCTGGAGGGGGAGGGGGAGGGGGAGGGGGGGGGGTCGATGCTGTACAGTTACTGTACACGGCTCATTTGCTGAATGCTACAAAATTCCCTGCACGGTTCTATCCCACTTAAGATAAGAAGACTTCCTGAAGGCGATCCTCTGACCTCCTGGAGCAGATCAGCAGTCGTCATGGCGACGCTGCCTGACGATGGCCCCTGCCCCCGATTGGCTGCTGTGTTGGGCGGAACGCTCGGCTCACCTCCCATTACCGCCGGCTGAGGGTCTGAGGAAAAGCAAGCAAAACAGTGATGACATCATACAGACAATGACATCATACAGACAAACTCATCATACAGACAATCACACCAGAGACAAACTCATCATACAATCACACCATAGAGACAAACTCATCATACAGACAAACTCATCATACAGACAATCACACCAGAGACAAACTCATCATACAATCACACCATAGAGACAAACTCATCATACAGACAAACTCATCATACAGACAATCACACCAGAGACAAACTCATCACACAGACAATCACATCATACAGACAAACTCATCATACAGACAATCACACCATAGAAACAAACTCATCACACAATCACATCATACAAACTCATCATACAGACAATCACATCATACAATCACACCATACAGACAATCACATCATACAGACAAACTCATCATACAGACAATCACACCATAGAAACAAACTCATCACACAATCACATCATACAAACTCATCATACAGACAATCACATCATACAGACAAACTCATCATACAATCACACCATAGAGACAAACAAATCATACAGACAATCACATCATACAAACTCATCATACAGACAATCACACCATAGAGACAAACTCATCATACAGACAATCACACCATACAGACAAACTCATCATACAGACAAACTCATGCTGAACATGACCCCCATATTGCACATATCAGCAATGGCCAGAAAAAGTAGGATTACTCTACATCAGACCTCACAGGGGCAGCAGGTCACACACAGGGTCAAAATGTGTCCGTGGCAGAGTTACGTAAGGAAAGGATTGAGTGCTTCCCTCCTCCTGTATCCCCCAGGCTTACAGCTGTACTCAGAGTTGGGAACTTCGACTGTACTGGCAATAGAAACAGTCTCCTGGTCTACTCTGGCTTCCAGTGGCTTACAGTAGTTGGCATCAAAGAATTTCTTGAACCACTGCACAAACTCAAAGTTGTCCTGGAACTTCCCTCGGATCAGTTTCTCCACAGGGATGACCTGGAGGAGGGTGCATTTACATTTTTGTCATTTGGCAGACACTTTTAATCCAAAGCGACTTACAAGTGCATAGGTTCTACCACAAGTCAAAGCATCACATCCAGAACTAGGAAAATACACATGAAATGCTGTTCTAAACGTATAGTCGCCATCATAAGTGCAATTTTTTTTTGGGGGGGGCTTAGACAAGGATAGGGGTATCAGAAAGGGGGGGGGGGGGGGGGGAAATCAGGAGGGAGGACTAAGGTAGAGTTTGAATCTTATTGTGGGGTTAGAACCAACGACCTTGCGTGTCCCAGTCACTTGCCTTAACCACTACACTACAGGCCGCCCTACAGTTTACTGTCTGTCTGTGATCATTCTGCAGGTTAGCTTTGCCACACCAGGCTCTATCTGCATGTTTGCATCAAACACTCCAGCTGAAAGAACGGCAGCTTTTTTACCAAGGTTCAAATCTACACAACATTCCAATTTTTATTTCCTGAAAGCCAATAATAAAATAACGAGAAACAGAAAGGAATTAATAAGAACTGAAACAAGGGGCTGAAATATCTGAGACAGTAAGCAAAATAGATAAATACTGTGTACAATATATACTGTCAATGGAAAAAAACCATTGATTGACTAAATAAAACAAAAAAAATACGCACTTTGTCAACCTGCATTTTCCTAAAGCTGGCTTGCAGTATCTTGAAGTTGTGGATGAATTCATGTTCCAGTCTGGCCTGGAATTTGACCTTCTTCAGAGACACACAGTCCCCAAACAACATGTGCATGAGCTGGCAATAGGCAGCCCCTGCAAAGACGACAGGAACAGATTTCACCACCTTTAAACCCCTTATTATGGTGTTCATAACGCTGCAAGATCATTCTTGAGTGAGTATGTAATATTGGGGGAGACATGGCTCAATATTGGGGGTGACATGGCTCATGTCGTCTGGCAGTCGGAGGGTTGCCGGTTCGATACCCCCGCCAGGGCTGTGTCGAAGTGTCCCTGAGCAAGACACCTAACCCCCATTTGCTCCTGATGAGCTGATCGGTGCCTTGCATGGCAGCCAATCGCCGTTGGTGTGTGAATGCGTGTACGAATGGGTGAATGAGGAGCATCAATTGTGCAGCGCTTCGGATAAAGGCGCTATATAAATGCCAACCATTTATATGCGGAGACAGCGACAACATTATAAACCAATGGGACATCAGCAACGGGAAGTATAATTTCACTCAACAGCCACGGTCAGCTGTGTCCTTGATCACATGCCTCATCACACGTAATGTGAGGAGTAGCGAGCAGTGATGTGAGACAGCTTCATGAACTCCCCCTCCTCCATGGGTGATAAACACCAAATAAAAGTTTTCATGCTGGCAATGTGTAGCGACGGCTAATTACAGGGCCTATGTACAGAGATGACGCATCAGCAAGTGCATTATGTTGTTTATGTATAATGGAATTGGCCGATACAATTATGTGTGCTAACGCAATGTTCATGGTTAGAAACACAACATGTCAGGCCTAGCTACAATGGGAGGCCTTACAATAAGCCTGCCATTTTATTAAACAATGTAGCTCTGATATTAAGGGACTTCTCTAACCGTATAGCAGCCTCACACGGTGTCCTGGATTTACCGGTAAGGTCTATCCCCTGTTTGAGCCTGAACAAATGGTATTGCTGTCAGCAGCAACTGCCGTTATGACAAAATAGCTTACTTATTACAAATGTACCGACACTGAAAAATGTTAATTTGGCAACTCGGATAAGGCGAGCTGACATGCCACAGTATTCTTAACCAATCTGGATTTTGAATGATATTATTACATTTAAAGGCACAGGACAATAAACACAGCCAGGAGTGGCCTCGGAAAAATAATAAGTAATATTATATCGCACAATGAGTTAACATCAATATTATATGAGTGGAAGTCAAAATTATTTTGCAGTAAAAAAATTATGGAGCCATGGAATGAGGAAACTGGCTTTTCAAAATCATATCACTCGCCTATCAGCAGGGGGAATCATTATATGCTGAGGTTTATAACGGAAAGCTGGCCCCTTGTGCAAGACCAGCAGCTATATTAAATAATATTACAAAATTCAACTTTTAGAAAACTTTGGAATATGAACCAACCTGGACCCTCCCCCATCATCACTCTTGGGAATAAACTAGAGCACAAGATTAGGATCAGTTCGTAAGGGACAAATTTTTGTAAAATGGACATTAAAGCAATCACTTCTTACTTACTTCTGACTGACAATTTTACACTCAATTGAGAAAAGGATGACACTCAATCCACTCACCTGAGCACAGCAACTCAATCTTTGCAAGGGCTATTTTCGAAGTTTCGTTTACCCAAATAAGGATGTCATGGCGACTAAGGTTGTCACCGGTCGCTGAGGTCGAATACACGTTCACAGCCATTATAAGCAAACTACAAGACCAGAAATGACATGTATTAATTAGAAACTAATTATTGTCATGTAATGTACTGAAATACACCCACAGCTGATTCAATTCAAATTATTTGCCCAAAAAAAATCACTTGTGCACTGACGTATATTGTACGTGTAACTACAGTTGTAATTACCAATCAAATTCATTAAAATATTGCCTAAAAAATAACATTTGCAGCGACAGTAAGTAAGGTTATTAGTGTTAGTAACATTTCATTAGGACATCAGACAGGCGTTTCTACCCGATTTACACGGATTAACGTTACAGTTTAATACCATTCGCATTGTTTGAATATTTTACAGAAACAATTCTGGTCATGGATATCAAGCACCATTCGCGCTAGAAATGAACCCCAACCGTTATGTAGCGCATCTTCCGGCGTACAAAACTACAACCAGTGAACAGTTAAATGTCTGCAACAAATTCTGTTGCGAAGCTATAAAGTCTAGCATTGAACTATAAAACATAGCTAAGTTTGAATTCGAAACAAACGTTTGAAATCGTAGCTAACTAACGTTCTCTAATTAGCTAGACGTCTTAGCTAGCTAACATTAACTACAGGTTAGCTTCTGCATGGTTTTGTATGTTCTTTCAATAAATGTTCATTGACCACTATGAATGTATATTGCCATGGCCTTTGCGGTGAATACAAAATATTACAATATAGCTAATGTTTTTCTCTTTACCCACACCTTGCCACTGCCAGCCCAGAACCGTGGTGGAAGTTCCCGCGCCTTCACGTCCATGACGATGACCTCGCGCCACATTGACCAGGCGCAAGGCTGATTCTGTTGTAAACATCAACGCGATTGCTAGGTACCAAAAGATATACAATAAAGTATCGCAGGCATCTCTCCCTTTCAAATGCCTGCCCGATGTGGCAGCTTGTTCACAATTGTTCTGTGTTTGAAAACAGACTTGCACCCTTCCCTGTTACGGCAGATGAGTATGACTACCTCAGGTAGGTAGGTAGGTAGCCATGCAAGGCCTTGGCTGCAGAGAACTGTAAATTCAGGACAAAGGGAATTTCTCAATATAAGAAATTAATGAAGGAATGAATAACCTTCATTGCAGGGTGAACTTTAAATGTCTATTCTGGATCCATCTGGCATTTTTGTGTTATAGCGCTATCACACAGGATGGCGCCATTTAGCAAGGTACAAGATATATTATTATTATTTTATATATTTATTTTATGCCCTGCGATGGACTGGCGACCTGTCCGGGGTGTATTCCTGTCTTTCGCCCAATGTATGCTGGGATAGGCTCCAGCCCCCCTGCGACCTTGTTCAGGATAAGCAGGTTAGGATAATGAATGAATGAATGAATATTTATTTTATTCACATTGAATAGTGTTATTCACTGAAAATGTTAATGTCACTGTATGATAATTGTGTTCTCGGTGCATTACGCTATAGGCTAGGGTGAGGGACTGAACAAATAGCATTTGCGTACGTAGTTTATGGCCTATATATTGTAGTCGGTAAATGTGCATGTGGTTTTCTGCCTTACGTTCCAAATCACTATGTTTGTGCATCCCTAAATTCTGAGCTAGTGCTATGTAACATAATGTACGCATGCAAGGAGCAGGTAGACCAAGAAACGTGAAAATAGACCCATCACTAAAACACTGAAATAAGGGTTATTCTGAAACAAATCACATTTATTTATTTAGTTTCTAAACGGATTTCTTCAAAGTATTACAGCATGAAATTCTGGGCTTGTTTATATTTAGGCTGGAAAAGTTCTGCACCGGGAGATAAAGATGAATTTCCTTCACTTATGCTTAGAACAATAGCAATAGAAATTGTAAAAACGATGACGATCGATGAGAGAGAAATATGAAAGACATAATTGGCCTCTGGTTTCATCTGTGCAGAACTGACTCCATGTTAATTGGCAGCACGAGTTCCTCTGCGGCCGGAAAAGGCGTGGGTTGGAGTAGGACTGCTGTGGAAGGTTCGATGGCCAAAGCTTGGGCTGCTCTGGGTTACACAGGTCTGTGTCCCATTCAGATGGCCAGGCTGGTGAGAGACCCAGAGCTGCTGATCTTCTTAAACCTGTTGGCTGCCGCTATGGCGATGTAATTTTTCTGACAGGTGACGTAGACCCAGAGAAAAAGAAACACATGCGCGTGACTTTAGAAGATACTTAACAAAATATTTCAAAGCAAAGGTCTACAACCCTGGTCCTGGAGAGCTGCAGGGTCTGCCGGCATTGGTTGTTACGTAGACGTAACATAAGTTACATAACATAACGTTTGATAAGTTAATACAGTTACGCAGTTTATACGTGGGTTTTTGGAATGTGCAGATTGCAGTGTGGGGGTTAGTCAGTCACCCTTGGATTGTGGGGGTTAGTCAGTGACCCTTGGATTGTGGGGATTAGTCAGTGACCCTTGGATTGTGGGGATTAGTCAGTGACCCTTGGATTGTGGGGATTAGTCAGTGACCCTTGGATTGTGGGGATTAGTCAGTGACCCTTGGATTGTGGGGATTAGTCAGTGACCCTTGGATTGTGGGGGTTAGTCAGTGACCCTTGGATTGTGGGGGTTAGTCAGTGACCCTGTGTTCGGATCGCCCCACCTTCCACAGGCGCTTGGCCATGTACTTCCTCAGCTGGACCTGGGACCTGAGCAGGACGTTGCTGTGTTTGGCTCTGTCCTGGAGGCTGTGCAGCCAGGGGTGTCTGAGACACTGCCCAGCACTCAGGCGCCCACTGCAACACGCACACACACAGTCTTAAAGACACACGCACACACACACACACACACACACACAGTCTTAAAGACACAGACACACACACACACACACACACAGTCTTAAAGACACAGGCACACACACACATACACTCATAAAGACACGAGTGTGCACACTCACACACACACATACACGCACACACACAGTCTTAAAGACACACACACACACAGTCTTAAAGACACAGGCAGACACAGGCATACACACACAATCTTAAAGACACAGACACACACACACATCTTTAAGACACACACACATACACACACACACACACACACACAGTCTTAAAGACACACACACACACACACACACACACAGCCTTAAAGACACAGACACACACACACACACACAATCTTAAAGACACACACACAAACAGTCTTAAAGACACAGACACACACACACAGCCTTAAAGACACACACACACACACACACACAATCTTAAAGACACAGACACACACACAATCTTAAAGACACAGACACACACACAATCTTAAAGACACACACACAAACAGTCTTAAAGACACAGACACACACACAGAGTCTTAAAGACACAGACACACACACACACAATCTTAAAGACACAGACACACACACACAATCGTAAAGACACAGGCACACACACAGTCTTAAAGACACACACACACACACACACAGTCTTAAAGACACAGACACACACACAGTCTTAAAGACACAGACACACACAATCTTAAAGACACAGACACACAATCTTAAAGACACAGACACACACACACAATCTTAAAGACACAAACACACACAGTCTTAAAGACACAGACACACACAGTCTTAAAGACAGACACATACACACAATCCTAAAGACACAGACAGACACACAGTCTTAAAGACACAGACACATACACACAATCTTAAAGACACAGACACACACACAATCTTAAAGACACAGGCACACACACACATTCACTCATAAAGACACGGGTGCACACACTCACACACACACACACACATACATACACGCACACACACACAGGCATATAGACATGGGCACACACAGAAACGCACACAATCATAAAGCCACAGGCATACACACATACACTCATAGAGACAGGGGTGTGCGCACAAACACACACACACACATAAAGACACAGGCACACACACAATCATAAAGGCACCTGCACACATAGACTACACACACAAACATAAAGACTCATACACGCAGATACAATCATAAAGGCACATGCACACATAGACACACAAAGACACACACACAGACAAGACACACACACACTACCACAGAGACCCACACATCAGAGCATGGCAGGGTTTACACCAAACAGCACAGTTGAACAGAAAAGTAAAAGGTAAACCTAATAATAATTCCACATTGTGCTAAGTGTGATGAAAAGATTTAATCTCAGGAGATGGAGCAGGATCTTTAAGAACTCATTCGCATGATGAACCCAGTCACTGCTCCAAGGTATAAAGGGGAATTTGGGATGCCTTACAGTCAGGATGACGAGCACAGTGGCCTCAACCATTAGGAACAGACCCCTCCCACCCACCCCTCCACCCCGCCCCTCACCTCCTCTCCCGGATCAGCAGGTTGGACACAAAGTCTTTGGCCTGGGGGGAGACGTGCTCGAAGCCCTCCTCGTCAAAGTACCAGTTCACACTGAGCACGTTGTTCAGGGTCTGGGTGTCATCATCTCCCATGAAGGGGGACAGGCCACTCAGCCTGCGGGAGACACAACACACACTTTCAGCTCTCAGGGGGGTCACGCGGTGCACGGCCAGTGTAGTTGGCTGCAGTGGTGGCTGTTCATTGGCTGACGGTTGGGGGGCTGTCAGTCACAGTTGTTACTGTTGTTTTGTGGTGGTGGAAGCCATTGGGGCATCTGGGGATCAATCCGGTCGGCGCCTTGCATGGCAGCCAATCGCCGTCGGTGTGCGAGTGCACGTATGAACGGGTGAATGAGAAGCATCAATTGTGCAGCGCTTTGGATAAAGGCGCTATTATAGATGCCAACCGTTTAGCATTTTTACGATTCGATCAAAGTGGTCAGGTGACTCACAGCATGTAGGTGATGACCCCCACTGTCCACATGTCTGTGGGGAAGGACACAAAGTCAAAGTTTACTATCTCGGGCGCCAGGAACTCTGGAGTGCCGAATGAAACGCGGAGATTCTCTCGCGGCTTATATCTGAGGACACACAGACAAACAGAAAAAGGGGAAGAATTCTGAGATTTGGAATGTAAAATCATAACATTAAGTATGCTGTGCACTGCATACATGTAAAAAAATATCAAATAGTTTAATTAATAATACATATTCACAATATAACTGTGATTTATGTTTAATTGCACAAATTAGGTGATTTTCATTCATACTGACAAAAAACATATCTGGGAAAACTGCAGGTTTTCCTGCCAGTTCACTTTTTGTATATGACTGTTGACAAACAAATGGAGGTAGAGAAACACTACCTCCTGGCCAACCCAAAGTCAATGATCTTCACCTGGTGCCCATTGCGATTCACACAGAGGATGTTCTCAGGCTGCAGGTCATACAGAACAGTGGAACAGATTAGGCACTGACCACATTTTGCCATACACACACACACACACACCATCTGTCGGTCTCACCTTTAGGTCCAGGTGTAGAACATACATCTGGTGCATGTACTGAATCCCCTCACAGATCTGCTTCACAAAGATCACGGCGTCCAGCTCTGTGAGTGGGAAGCTCTCGTCTAAAATCCTCTCAAACAGCTCGCCGCCTCCCACACTGCACAAAACAAACGCACAGTGTAGCCCAAACCTCTTTATGTGCTACCGAACACAAACACACATCTTCGCCACTAAGCTAACCTCCACACTGCACAATACAAACGCACAGTGTAGCCCAAACCTCTTTATATGCTACCGAACAGAAACACACATCTTCTCCACTAAGCTAACCTCCACACTGCACAGTACAAACACACAGTGTAGCCCAAACCTCTTTATATGCTACAGAACACAAACACACATCTTCGCCACTAAGCTAACCTCCACACTGCACAATACAAACACACAGTGTAGCCCAAACCTCTTTATGTGCTACCGAACACAAACACACATCTTCGCCACTAAGCTAACCTCCACACTGCACAATACAAACGCACAGTGTAGCCGAAAACTCTTGATATGCTACCGAACGCAAACACACATCTTCTCCAATCCCCACTAAGCTAACCTCCACACTGCAGAAACACACTGTAACCCTAAACCTCAGCTGTACCCCCAAACAATCCCCTCCACACTAAATACGCTAACTCTCACTAGACTCTCCATAAGAGCCCCATTTATGTCTGCTGAATATGTCTTTCATTAGATTTCATAGCAGGGCAGCAACCGTTGCCTCATAGAGAGGGATATACACTCAGGGACCACTTTATTAGGTAAACCAAGATCAGTTAGATCTAGTCCGGCACACAGTAGACTTAAGTGTGATTCAGTTAGATCAATTAGATCCAGTCCGGCACACAATAGACTTGAGTGTTATTCAGTTAGATCAATTCGAACAATTAGATCCAGTCTGGCACACGGAGGGTGCCAGCATTACTCACAACTCCAGGATCAGAACCACCTGGTTCCGAACCTCGTAGGCATCAAACAGCTGGATGATGTTGGGGTGGCTCAGCTGGTTCATCACCTGTATCTCATTAAGCGACATATCCTGCCCATACAATGCACACGCACAGAGACACACACATTCACACCCACGCAGTCGAGTGGGGCAGGATACAGTCAGAGATGGACAGATATATTAAAGCATGTGGGTACTGGTAGCAAATCTCTTTCACACACACACATTAAATCATGTGTGTACAGGTAGCAGGTCTGTTTGATACACATACACACACACACACACTAAGGGTATATGTGTACAGATAGCAGGTCTGTTTGACACACACACACACGTACACGCTAAAGGTACGTGTGCACAGATAGCAGGTCTGTTTGACACACACACACACACACATACACAGACACTAAAGGTACATGTGTACAGATAGCAGGTCTGTTTCATACACACACACATTAAATCATGTGTGTACAGGTAGCAGATCTTTTTGATATACACGTTAAATCATGTGTGTACAGATAGCAGGTCTGTTTGACACACACATACACACTAAAGGTACATGTGTACAGATAGCAGGTCTGTTTGATACACACACACGTTAAATCATGTGTGTACAGATAGCAGGTCTGTTTGACACACACACACACACACACACACACACACACACAAACACAAACACACACACTAAAGGTATATGTGTACGAGTAGCAGGTCTGTTTGACACACACACACACACACACAAACACACACACTAAAGGTATATGTGTACAGATAGCAGGTCTGTTTGATACACACACACGTTAAATCATGTGTGTACAGATAGCAGGTCTGTTTCACACACACACACACACACACACAAACACACACACTAAAGGTATATGTGTACGAGTAGCAGGTCTGTTTGACACACACACACACTCACACACACACACATACTAAAGGTTGATGTGTACAGGTGCGAGTAGCAGGTCTGTTTGACACACACATACACACACAAACACACACACTAAAGGTATATGTGTACGAGTAGCAGGTCTGTTTGACACTCACGGATGCCTTCTCTTTCGCACTTCGCGCCGTTATGATTTTTGCTGCCAGTTTCAGCCCCGATGCTTTCTCTGTGCAGCGGTGCACTGTGCCAAACCGACCCCTGAGAGAGCAGAGCAACATGAGGATCACCAGGAGCGGTGCAACTGCTCTCTACACTCCCTCTATACTCCTATACTCACTCCAGGACCATTCAAACGTCGGTAAATTCTCACTCACCCATTCATACACACACTCGCACAACAACAGCAATTGGCTGGCATTCAAGTCACCAACCAGCTCATCTGGAGCACCGACTGCCAGATGACTGCTCTTACCACCTCAGCCAATGTCACCCATTTAGTAAACGCAACAAAGTCTGCTCAGTATGGAAAAACACTACTTTGTAGTGACGCCACTGCATCCCTGAGTAACGGGAAGCACTATTATGCAGGATATTAGGGATGCTGTTGGTAGTGTGTGAGGATCCACAGGACTGTGATCAGTGTAAAAACCCACAAAAAAAGATCTTGTGTATTTTCCTTATAGTGAACCTGGAAGGATCGATTTAACAGATTGAGCTGGTCAGTGAGACCTCATTGATTCAAGCTGAGTTGGAAAAGCATTTATAGTATAGTTATTTAGCTGATGCTTTTATCCAAAGCGACTTATCGTTCATTAGTCAAAGCAGGGGACAATCCCCCCAGGAGCAATGTAGGGTTAACGGCCTTGCTCAAGGACCCAACAGCTACACGGATCTTATTGTGGCTATACTGGGGCTTGAACGACCAACCTTCCGGGTTGCAGTCATGTACCTTAGCCACTAGGCTACAGGCTGCATTTGTCTGAGTGCCCTCCCTCCCCACCCCCCATGGGTGCATCTCTTACCCCCCCAGGACCTCCCGAGTGTTGATGACGTAAGTGTCGTGGGGCTGGCTGGGCCGCAGGGTCACCACGCGATGGGGGAAGGGCGCGGGGTGAGGCGGGTCATCGTCTAAGGCAAGGAAGAAAACAGTTCTGTATCTGTCCACCAGGGGGGGCAGTGTTTCCACACATCCAGCACCATTTATCCATGCCAGGAGCAGCCATTGCTCTTCAGTACCACTGCTTCACAATCACGACTGGCCGGGCTGATAATACAGTCACATTTACAAGCAGGCGCTTGACTTTCCGATTCTTAGGTGTGACAACTGGCAGTAATAGTTGGCACACAGAGCTACAGCATAAAATGAAGTGCCATAGTCGGTACAACAGGGAGATTGAAGATACAGCAGTGATTACAGAGTCGGTGTTATCAGTGTGTTACGCCTGCAGGCAGAGCTTTACGGAAGCAAACCAGCCTTTATACCCTCCCTGACCTCTACGGCACATATTCACCACCGTGCCTGTAGCCCAACACCTGTGATCATTACATTACATTACATTATTGGCATTTTGGCAGACGCTCTTATCCAGAGCGACGTACAACAAAGTGCATACCCATAACCAGGGATAAGTTCGCTGAAAGACCCTAGAGGGAAGTACAATTTCAACTGCTACCTGTACAACAAAGATAAGGACGAGGGCCAATTTTTTTTTTTTGATCAACACCTTCATTTGACCCCATGAAATAAAATGATGCTCAAAAGGCTGTTGACAGATACATTCATCGTGAACACTGGTTCCATAACCTGCATGCCTTAATCTCTGGAGGTACAAGCACATGCACGCGCACTCACGCCTTTAGATTGTACATTTGGGGATGTTCCCAGAGTTCAAAATGGATTGTCGTCGCTTTGGTGGAGGAAATGCTGTGTAATGTCTTTATCACTGTCTATTACCTAGAATTTGATGAGGGTGTGGAGTTACCCACAATCCAAATGCAGTTTATAGATCAAAGAGGTGTCCATTCCTGCGTGGCAGTTGCATGTGGGGGCGGTTGTGCGGGTGGGGGGGCAGGTGGCTGGAAGCAATCCCCCACTTTCATTATAGGATCAGCGGGTTTGGAAGGTCGGATGCCTCTCATCGTTTCGGGATTAAAAAGCTACTCCTGTCCACTTTCTGGCAGAGTATTCCTGTAGACTTTCTGCAATTACTCTAGTCTGATTTTATGTACTCTCACTCCTTGTTCAGATCCACTTCATTGTAATAATTAAAACAAATGTATAACTAATTTAATTGAAAAATATTTCTGGGCCATTCTGTGTCAACTCAGATTAAGTGCACCGCAGCATGTCTTCAATTCCTTTAAATGGACAGTAAAAATCAGTTTACTTTTTGAAAAAAAGGAACAAAATATCAGTTTTAAAAATATCCTTAAAACGAAGAGAGATAAATGACACCAGAAGTCTACATACTAAGTGCTCCCAAGATACCAAATATCAAATAATTTGGCAGTTTGCCTGTAAAATGATGGCCATTTTTTACAATGGATTTCATGCAACTAGGCACTCGGCCCCCTAAATTCTAGCACAAAAACAAAGCAGCGTATGAGGCTTGCATTTTCAGGATTTCTCTTCCTCATCATTGCCTACCAAAACAAGAAGGCAAAGAGATTGAAGACAATTCTATAATACACTGCATTCAAGTTGACACGGAATGGCCCCTCTCATATGTGTGACTGCCGACAACATCCCCGTGCTCTTCCCTCCCAACAGTCAGATCCGTACGTACCGAGTATTTTCTGGCAGACGGCGGACGTGGCCTTGGCCGTGTCTGGGCGCAAGGTGCCGTCGGGTGCTGTGCTCACTGTGATCTTAATGCCTGGGGCAGCAGGTGGTTTCGCCAGCACTGCTGGGACCCCTGCACCTGCACTACCTGTCTGTGACAGAGGGGGCGCCACTGAGTCAGACGGTGTGAGTTTCATGCTGCCGTCTGAGTCCTGTAGCCTGGAAAAGTTAAGAATGCACTGTAAGATACTGTAATGTGAGAAAAGAAGAGCACACTTTAAAACAAAGCATTAGGTTATTAAAAAAAAAAATTTGCATTGTTTGAGGATCCAACAGCAATGATCAGCTCAGGACCCAAATCCTGCAACCCTTCTTAGCGTCTCTGTTCAAGCCCAGTTCTCTCCACACTGCACCACATAGCTGCCCTATCAGTAAACTTCCTGTTCTGAGAGGGAAGACAAATTATCCGCAGTGACTTACATCGGAAACGTTTTTTTGGCCTGGCAGCAGAAAGACACGTGCTCAGAATCACTGCAGCCGATGTAGATGCATAAATACACTATAATTGTGTAACATCTTTATTATTAAACGGATGGTTAACTCCTGAATACCTTTGCAAAGAGACAGGACAGCTGTTTACGTGTCTGAGCGAACTATGGCTGTCGCCTGTCGTCAGCTTGGGAACAGTCACCGCCAGCAGCTGTCCCTGTGGGAGACTTGGGGTCATGGACGTCGTCGTCACCGTCGTTGTCCCTGACGACGGTGGAGGGGGCGTCATGGTAACCTCTGTACGGATCTGTCCCGGGGGTTTACAGGATGAACCGTCCCCAGTGTGGTCCTCAGCCCTGCCCAGGCCAGTGTGAGACAGGGCTCCCCCAGGGTGGCTCTGCTCCTCAGCCCTGCCCTGGCCAGTGTGAGACAGGGCTGCCCCAGGGTGGCTCTGCTCCTCAGCCCAGCCCTGGCCAGTGTGAGACAGGGCTCCCCCAAGGTAACTCTGCGCCTCAGCCCAGCCCTGGCCGGTGTGAGACAGGGATCCACTGGCCCTCCTGCCATCGTTCCTCACGGCCCCTGTCCCTGTATGAGGGGGCTCGTGACCCGGCAGCCCTGTTTTAGGGGCCAGCCCTGTTTTAGGGGCGCCAGGTTTCTGTGTCTTTCCCCTGGAGCTGAGCGAGGGTGCTGGCTGTGTGAAACAGGGCGCTGTGGGGATAAACCTGGGCTTTGACTCTCTGTCCTGTGGGGGAGCAGGTGCTTTCTCCACGCTCGTAGCCTTGTCCCTCCTCACGTCGTTCTTCACCTGTGCCGGGACACCTGTTGAGGAGACGACACCAGGTATCATCAGTCAGTCCTCTGTCTGCGTTACCCGTCTGCCCCCCACACTGCCCATCAGCTTACTACATTACCCATCAGCCCCCTGCACTACCCATCAGCTTACTACATTACCCATCAGCCCCCCGCACTACCCATCAGCTTACTACATTACCCATCAGCCCCCCGCACTACCCATCAGCTTACTACATTACCCATCAGCCCCCTGCACTACCCATCAGCTTACTGCATTACCCATCAGCCCCCTGCACTACCCATCAGGCCCCTGTGCTGTTCCACAGACCCCCGTGCTGACGGCTTTTCGCTCGGTGAATGTGTCACAGGTGAAACGTTTTGTTTGTTGAATGTGAAATTTGAGAAGGGTTAGGGTTATGTCCAGGATTAAAAAGCACACTGGGATACATGAGCTCCCGGTAGTATTTATAAATGTTCAGCATTTACCCTTCTGGAGTGTCACAAAGATGTGCTGTTTTACGGCCTGGTTTCTCTTCTCCGCTGTGGGGACAGTGCCCTCCTGCACGGGGCAGAGATAGAGCAGGTAAGCACACTAACAGGGCGGCATGTAAACACATCGTATACAGTGGGGTCAAAATGTCTGAGACCACTCGTGAAAATGCTTCCATTTTGCTTCTATTCCTTTCTGATTTAATACAAACTTCCCAGCATAACCATTTGAGTGAAAAGTTGAATCTCAGCATTATATGTTCCAAAGAGCATCTTGTGATGGTACTGAATGCTTGGCTTTTGTCAGTCTTCAAGTGCCCCCATAATTGTTCAATGGGGTTGAGGTTAGGCGATTATGGATTGTCCTGCTCTTCTTTGGTCTTTGAGCAGTTCTTGCAAAGCTTTGAAGTAACTTTCATTTGTTAAAAGTTTTTGAAAAATCCTTTCTGTTAAATTCTCGGATAACATGAAAAAACCCCTCCAGATTTGCAATGTCGCCTCAAAACCTCAGACCCCACTGTATCTGTACATTTGTTAATCTAATTCTGATAATGCTACAATCACTTTCAAGGCTTTAATATGTTGTAATATAAGTCACATTTGGCCTTTAATAAATAATTTAAAAAATGGCGGTACCTTTGCCTCTCCGCAGGAGTTTCTGACCGGCACGGAGGTCCTGCAGCACGGAAGCTTCTGAGGGCCGCCTCGGCCCTCCTGCCCGGGCGTGGCTCCGCTCTGAGCGCCCGGTGTGGCCCCGCCGTTCCGGCCCTCCGGGCCCCCGGGGAGCAGCATCTCCAGGCTGTGCAGCCGGTGGGCCTGGGCCGTGAGCGCGCTCAGTATCGCCTCCTGCTGTGCGGCGTGGGCACTGCAGGCGCCGCAGAAAGCGCAGGCGGGCCGCGGCGGGCCCAACAGCAGCGCCTCTAGCTTCTGCCCCAGGACGTCCAGCTTCGCCTCCAGCGCCACCAGACCCCGGAGAGGGGCCCCGGCCGCCCGCGCCGTCCCCATGGCTACGGCAGGACCCCGACGAAGGCTGACCGCCGGGCTTCACAAGAGCGCGGGGCCGGTGACAGTCAGTGAGGGTACCAGCGCACACTACCGGAAAAAGAGTTACACACAAGCATAACCACGGCAACACACATGCAATGTAGAAATTCGTACATACGCGAGAGCAGATTTCTCCTGTGCCTGAGTCCACCTGTAGAGACCAATGGACACCCAGCCCAGCTGCAGGGTGTCAGATCAGCTATATGAACGAGTTGCGAGGTGGGGGGTGGGGGGCCCTGCTGGATTCTTCTTCTATCTTTCCCAGTCTCAGCTCCAAATAGAAGCTGAATATGGGGGGGGGGGGAGAATTGTTAATGTGCCCTGATAACAGAGGCATGCGGGGCAGCTGGTGGCACATTGGGGCTTTAGGGACAGCGTGAGGACGCAATCTTTCCATTTCGCTCAAAGGCATGCATGCACACACGCGCACACACGCACACACATTCTCACACACATACACCCTCCAAGCAATTTATTAGGTAGACCTGTACACCGGCTTGTTAATGCTGATATTTCATCAGCCGGTCATGTGGCAGCAACTGAATGCTGAATAAAAGCATGCCGACGTGGTCAAGAGGTTCAGCTGTTGCTCAGACCAAATGTGAGAATGGGGAAGAAATGTGATCCAAGTGATTTTGACTGTGGCATGATTGTTGGTGCCAGACAGGGTGGTTTCAGTATCTCAGAAACAGCTGATAACCTGTGATTTTGACAAACAAGGCTCTAGAGACTGCAGAGAATGGTGCGAAAAACATAAAATTATTTTATTCATATATTCAGATCAATTTTCACTTCCAGATACTGTACCTGGTCTGCAAATCCATGAACATATGTATAGCATCATTGAATTTTTCTAAAAAAAGCTATATCCTATAATACAAGTAGATCCATAATTTAATGCCAACCACACTTCCGTTTCCTAATGTGCCAAATAACCACTACAATGCTGTGTCACAGGGTGCATCCAGATTGGTGGCCAGCATGGCTTACAGTGGCCCAGGAAACAAAACCTGATAAATCCAAGTTATCCCCACAGATATGAAATCTGGCAGGGTGGTGTGCGCCACACCGATCCGCCACCCCGTTAATAAAGCCAGCGGTGTGAGCCCTAGACCCCGTCCGCACGTTGCGTGAGAGATGGAGCGAAATCTCCAGCTGAAAGCTTTACGGCTGCGGACGGGAGACCCTGTTCCACCAGGGCCTTAACGGTTTGAATTTAGCCGTCATTTTAAATACATGTATATATTACTTGCAATTTCACATCACCACCAGGCAAGTTTCACCTGTTGGGCTAATCCAACGAGCCTCAGCCACAGCTCAACAGAAGGCATTTGCAAAAGGGGCTGAGAATTTGCAGCTAAAGCCCATTATGAAGCATGAAAGCAACACTGCCGTGACGGTAGTCTACCGTTGTAGACAGAGAGATTTATGGAAATGATCTTGTTAAAGGACACTGCATCCAGCGATGATGGGGTAATGTTATAGTAGGTCGTAACCACAGGAATTCAGGACAGACCTGGCAGGGTAAACCGATTTTCCAGCGGGGCCAGAGGCAGGGCAGGCCTTGACCCAGATGGCTAAACTTAGGCCAACAAGACTTGGCGTAGGCCAACCATGAAACGGTCTCAATTTTCACCCTTAGACGCAAAAACCCCATCTAAGCAAGAACACACAAACACCTAGTTCAATAAAACGGTTTAATGTAAAACAAGAACAAATGAATACATAAATAAAACTCGGCAAATTGCAGCACAATAAAAGCACCGGGTCAGGAATCGCAGGGGGGGGGGTTCACAGAGGTCAGAAGCGGGATCAGAGGCGGAAGCGGTCGGAGAAGTTTGGCGATTCGGGAACGGTCAGGGGCACCTCCCCCCGCTTCAGCTCCAGTGGTTTGTAGTGTCGGATCGGCTGAGCTTTGTACACCTGCGGGGGGGAGGCAGATTACGGACTTTGAGAAGACACAAAAACGTACGTTTCCCCATACGGGACACTGAACCGAAGACCTGCTTGCAGAACCTGGCAGGTGCAGCAAGCGGGTTATCGTGGTGTGTGCTGCCACCGACACCAACGGCCAGAAAATATCTCCCAAGAGTGCCTCAAAATAGTCACAGAACTCATAGCTCAAGACAAAAACTCAGAACATTACATTATTGGCATTTGGCAGACGCTCTTATCCAGAGCGACATACAATTGAGTAAACTAAGCAGGAGACAATCCTCCCCTGGAGCAATGCAGGGTTAAGGGCCTTGCTCAAAAGGCCCAACGGCTGTGCGGATCTTATTGTGGCCACACCGGGGGATCGAACCGCCGACCTTGCGGGTCCCAGTCATGTGTACACCTTAGCCACTACGCCACAGGGCGGTTACATCGGTCGAAGCAGCGAGAATTTCGGGCCGCACAGGAACAAGCGTACCTGCTCCTGCCTGAGGCGGGCGATTTCCTCCTGCTCCCTCTCCTCCTCGTCCCGCCTCCTCTGCTCCTCCATGCGCGCGCGCAGCGCCTCCTTCTCGCACACGCCCTGGTCGAACTCCAGCCGCTCCTTGGCCCGGCGCTCCGTGTTGAGCAGGAAGCCGTCGGTAACTGTGGGATGACAGGTGTCGTCTGAAAAGGGGAGAAGACAGCAGCCAGCCAAGCCAGAAAGCGCCAGAGAGAGGGGGGGGGGGGCAGCCCAAACACAAGACGGTTAAGCCAACCAGCAGACAAACGGCACTCCCACTCGGCGCTTCTCATGGTCCTTGCTCCCCCCGTAAATTGCATTTTATGAACAAATGTATGATGAGAATCTCTGTAGCAAATTGTTTTGGGCCTACAAAAGGGATAGGGAAATATTTCCATGGATCAAAATATATCCAGTAACCATGGGAACCCCGAGTGCACACGCAAGCACACCTGACACTTACCCACAACAGACCGATTCTCCTTCTTGGGCAGGAAGGGCTCCTTGTAGACGACTGTGTTGGGGCAGGCCTTGAACGTGGCAGCGTCCATCTGCTGCTTCAGCTCCTCCTTCATCTGGGAGGGGAGGAGAGCGAAGAGGCGCCGACATCGTGACGTGGGGCACAATAATTAGGAGTAGCGCACACTACTGGAATTAAAACCCTTCAGTGTAAATGATCGACGCGAACGGCTGCGGGGCCCCCCGGTGGCGGGAGGAACTGACCTGCCTCTCCCAGCGCTCGCTCTTGGTGGCCCCGCGCTGGTCGATCAGCAGCTGGAAGGGCTCCACCTGGGTGGGCACGGCCACCTTCTTCGCAGGCAGGTGAACCGCGCTGAAGTCCGGCAGCGGCTGCGCCTTGAACTTGGGCACCTGCAGGGCACACGGCCAGAGGGCTTGGGTCATACAAACATAACTAGATCCATCAATTCTATTAAACAGTCCTCCAGACAGGTCTTTTAAAAAGGTACAATAGGTAATTCCGGATATAACGGCGGAGAGGGAATGCAGCAACAAACACGATGAAACCACAACACTGTCTACTCCACCCCTTCTGTGGAAATTAGAACAGATTATCTACCAATGTGCATAATCACCCATTGTACCTTTTAAGAACCATACCTGCAATTTGGATGTCAGACGTGATGGCCATTCACTACAAATTTCCTGCCAAAAGTCACATTTGTTTGGAAAAAATATTTTCTCCATTACCAAATTCCTGGCGGAAAAGACATTTGATTGAGGTGGGGATATTCTGGATCATTCATGACATGCTAAAAAAAAATAATAATAATAAAATCTGTCGCTGGGGGCTTTTAATAGCACAAAGCATGTAAAAATGTTGTGGCAGTCGGCATGAGGGAATGACAGCGCTGTTGCAGTCGGCACTAGGGAAAGCGAGCGGTGTGGCAGTTGGGCAGTTTGTTTACCCCTTCATTGTTTGTTTACCCCTGCATTGTTTGTTTACCCCTTCATTGCGCAGCTCCTCCAGCCTCTTCTCCTTGAGAGCCAGCCTCTCCTGCTCGCGGGCGTCGAAGGAGAAGGGGCACACCTCCACCTGCGTCCTCTTGGGCTGGACGGGCAGGCCCAGGTGCGGCACGGCGTGGGCCTTCACCACCGACACGGGCTTCTCCTGCAGCACAGGTCAGGCTCACCAAACCACACCACGGCCCAGAACCACGGCCAACGCCATCCCCCCCCCACATACCCCACACGCAAACCAGACCACAGGCGTGCGCTCGCTTCTGAAAATGAGGCAGATACGTTGGTGGTGTGACTTTATGGTGCGTTCCATTTGTACTGGGAATTTCCGAGTTCCCAGTCGGACATTTCAACTGGAACGCCCCCTGAGGTGGGATTTCCGACTGGGAAAGTCGGAACGACCGAGTAACCCCGAGTTAGAAATCCAAGATGGCTGCTCCGTGCGTCAACGGTAAATGAAATCTCTCGTAATGTATTATTTAGCACTTCTGTTTTGTTTTTGTGTAATTAAATAAGTGGTATACGTAGTACTGTCCAACGTCTATCTGTGGACATGTTACTACGGTGTTTGTATGTATAGAATACCGTGTAATGTGGTGTTTTCAACTGGTATTGCTAACAATGGCTACAACGATAGCAACAATAGCACTGGAGGCGTCCATCTTGGTTATCCGAGTTGTTTACTGGAATGCGGTCAACTCGGGTGTGACGTCATTCCCAGCTCCGACTTCCGACTTCCGAGGTAAATGGAACGCGCCATTACATTCATGCAGAAGAATGGTTCCACTCACCGGTTCCACCTTGCGCTCCACGCGCACGCGGTTCTTCAGAGCGAAGGCTGGCGATTCTGGGACGGTGGGCTGCTGCACGCGCTTCTCTGGAACACCCTGAAATTTTTAAGGGGGGAAAAACATTAAGGGGGGTCCAGCCAGAGTGTCTTCGAATTATTGCAACCAAAAACACAACACAATACAAAACAACTGCATGGAGCAATCTGCTACAAACCAATCAATGGAGTTCATTTAGGCTGAATTCTAGGGACCTCGAACACCGGGCCTAGCTTAAGCTAGTTTAAGGCGTTGGAGATGAGCCAAAATGGGTGCATCAACACTGAGGCCAATTAATGACGGAAAATGAAGCGCCCAAAAGCTCTAAGCCACAGGTGTCAAACTCCAGTCCTGGAGGGCCGTAGTGTCTGCTGGTTTTTGGGGTGTTCTGGGTTCATTCATGTCATTGATTGGTTAAAGAATCCACACGCCTTGTTCTCAAGGCTTTAATTCGCCTTAATTGGCAGCTGATTGAAAGGAAACCGCAAAAACCTGCAGACACTGCGGCCCCCTGGGGATTCAGTTTGACACCCCTGCTCTAAGCTCGGAGTACGCACCACCACTTCCTTGAGGATGCGGAGGGGGACGGGCCGGGGGTGGAAGGTGTCGTCCTGCGGCTCGTCGGGCTTCCGGCCCGCCTGCCGCTCGTGGATGCGCCGGTCCGTCTCCAGGTGGAAGGCTTCGGTCTTCGTGGCTTCTTTAGGAGCCGGCTTTTTGGGCATCACCACCCCGTCCAAGATCTTCCTGTTCAGCTCCAGCGGTTTGATTTTAAACCTGCGCCACAGACGACGGCAAACAAAAAAACAACAACAAAAAAAAACAAAACACAAATGAATAAAACATTACATTATTGGCATTTGGCAGAAGCTCTTATCCAGAGCGACGTACAGTTGATTAGACTAAGCAGGAGACAATCCTCCCCTGGAGCAATGCAGGGTTAAGGGCCCAACGGCTGTGTGGATCTTATTGTGGCTACACCAGGGATTGAACCACCGACCTTGTGGGTCCCAGCCCTGTACCTTAACCACTATGCTACAAGCCGCCCTATAAAGCAAGCTCATTTTTTTTTTTTTTTTTAAACAGAGGATGTGCTCATATTAGTCAATGCTACAGAAACTACAAATTCCGTCACCCTGACCAGGCTTGTCACTTCACCAAACCAGCATTCAGCCAAGGCACAACATTTAGGTGACGCAGTACGAACACACTTGACGTGAAACCACAGCCAGCAAAGTCAGACCTGCTGACAGACTGGCAGCCATTCCTTGGGTAAAATATTACGAGGAATACAGAGTTCCATTGAACGTACTGCCTGATCTTCTCCAGCTCCTCTTCCTCCACCTCTGCGGTGCTCTTGACCGTCACGGGCCGGGCCTTGGGTCGTTTCATGAGCAGGGGCGTCTGGGGGCGCGTGATTCTCAGCTTTTCGCTCCTCACTGGGGACGGACCTGGGGGAGAAAAACATTTCTTTTTAATAAATCATAATCGATAACATTTAATCCGTAGTTGAAGCAGGTCAGTGTACAGACATTAACCACATGTAACCAGGGATACAAGAGCAAGGTCTGCAAGCAGTATGAGCCACATTATAACCAATACAACTAGGCTCACCACACGACACCCATTGCAATTCCCCTCACCTTGTTTCTTGTTAAGGTCCCCCCTCCCCGCCCCCGCCAATGCCCCCCCACAACCAACCTGCCAGCGATAAATTGAAAAATTAAACCAAGTGCAGTTCTGGGGACCGCACTATAAGAAGGACAGAGGTACTAGAAAAGGTTCAGAGAAGGGCAACCAGATTGATTGGAGGTATAAAAGATAAGTTACGAGGATACTTAAGATGCTTAATGTTTAAGCTTAGTAAAAGGAGGTTAAGGGGGGGGGGGGGGGGGGGGGGGGTTTGATTGAGGCTTTTGGAAATGAAAAATTGGCTAAGGAGAAATTCCGCACAGATATTCGGAAGCATTCTCGCACAGCAAGTGGTCAATGTGTGGAATAACTCGCCAACGCATGTCGTGGAGGCAGAAACACCGGGGGTTTTCAAAACCAGGCTTGATACAGCGTTAGATTCTATTTAGCATTTAGGCAATTTAGCTAGTAGGTACACGTAGGGGTAGGAAAAAGGCGAGCATTGCTGGGCTGAATGGCCTGTTCCCGCCGTTATGTTATGATTGCGAATCAGGTGCGAATCACTTGACTGACAGGTCGGTACAGTCACAATCAGACAGCAACTGCCAACATAGCGCCACGTCATCAGTTTAAAAAAATGAATAATAAATAAAAACTGGCGGTACCCTTCTCCTCCCTCTGGCGGCTGCGGAGGTGGTAGCGAGCCGGCGTGCGTTTCTGGAACTGCTGGACCTGCTCCGCCATGGACACGTAGGCCTCCCTCTCCGAATGCTTGCGCTTGGCCGGGACCGTCAGTTTGAAGGGCTTGGGGACCGTGGCCCCCCTCGGACCATTTGCCTAAGAAGCGGGACAAACGCACTTTCAGACACCCCACGTTTAAATTAGAAGACCGTTACACTACCAGCTAAAAATAAATAACACCATTCCTATATAATCATTGGAGTACATTGGTCTACGGCAGGGCGCTAGGGGGCAGGCACGACATACTGGGGCGGCCAGGGGCTTGCGAAGCTGGGAGTTGAAGTCCACCTCCTTGTAGTCCTGGGCCGCGTCGGTCGGCTTCAGGCGCCCGTCCGTGCGGAAGTGGAACTCCACCGGGACGGTGGTGGACAGCACCAGCTTTTTGGCGGGCTGACCTGAGGAGCGCACGGGAGGGACGTTAAAACAAAATCAGCACGCATCGCTCAGAAACACACACAGCTCCGCTAACGCAGCGGTACTGACTTCCTGCCACGGCCGCCTTCAGGCTGGCCTCGTTCCTCCTGCGCTGCTCGCCGACTTCCTTCTGCATGGCCTGCATGCGCTCCACCTCCTGCTGCTCCGAGCTCTTCAGCTTCGTGCTCCGCCTGCAGGCAAAACAGACACCGCGAATGAACGGGAGGGGCCGAGCGGAAATGCTAGCGGACAGATTAGGACGGATGCGTCAGTCCAGTCCCACTTTGCCCTTGGACTAAAATTTTACAAAAATGTAAAGAATCTAAAAAAAATAAAATAAAATATAAAATTAAGGGGTATAAAAGCTCCCAAGTTCAGCCACACAGCAGACAGGTGAAGGTGTATAAAAGCGGTCAGGCGAGGGGCGAGAGGGCAGTGGGGGAGCTCACCCGAGGCCGGAGGAGGGCAGAACCGACCTGCGGACCCTCTGAGCCCCGGCCGCTCCGCTGCGGCGCGAGGGCCTCGCCACGGAGCTCCTGGGGAAACAAAACCAACCCGCACACGCCGAGTCGTCAGGCCACGTCCACAACCACGGCGAGCGGACCGGCCGAGCCTGTCAAACCCTAGGCCAGGGGCGCCAAAAGCCAGTCCCGGAGGGCCGCGGTGTCTGCAGGTATTCGGTGCGTCTCAGCACGAGATGCACATTTCAGAGTCTTTCATTGGCTAAAGAGTCCACACACCCTGTTCTCAAGGCCTTAATTGGCGGCTGATTGAAAGGAAACCAGAAATACCTGCAGACACTGCGGCCCTCCAGGACTGGAGTTTGACACTCCTGCTCGAGGCCATAGACCAGAAAGTAAATGAGCTCAATAGCCAAAGCAACACTTGCACATTCAACTGACTTTGTCCCCCCACTAATCAATGCGCACCATGGAAAGGAAGTGTTTTTTTTATTTTAGGTTCAAATGGACCAAGACAGACCAAGCACTCCCTTGGGAGAGAAATGACACCCGGGAATAGTCAAGCATCAAATTCCTAGCATTCCAGAATTTCCCCAGAATGCATCCCCAATTGCATTCACAACCACACCCATGGTTGCCTGCAACCTCCCAAAGATTTTCACACTGCAGGCAAAGTTCAGCTAACTTTACAGCACTGAAGGCCACATTCAGCATTGGTATAGTTTTGATTTCACACCACGGGTGTCATTCCAATCCTCGGTGGCCAGGACAGCAGGCCACGGGGCGCTGCCAGACAGGGGAAACGCATGAACAGCCTCTCGGCGGGCAGGCAGGGCTGCCGGACCCCCTCACCTGCGTGGCTTCTTAACCGGCGGAGTGGTAGGCACATCAGCAGGTCCCCCCCTTGGATTCTGCCGTCTGGTGGATTCCATGCGCTTGGACACCCTGGCGGAGACAACACAGAAGAGTCAGACATCCAATTTTAAGTGCTTTAAACAAACAAAAAATAAATAAATAAATACAATCTCACTTCTCCACCTGCCATTTCCTAGTGCGTGAACATCATTGAAGGAGGGGGGAGAGGGAAAAAAATAATAAAATAATTTTTAAAAAAAGCTCTGGGCCCTGGGTGAGCAACACCCAATTCCACAAAGAGCAGTGTTCCTACACCTCCACTCCCTGCTCCCACTGTCTCTATTCTCCAAAAAGACTGAATAGAATGCTGTTGCTTTGTCACCGTCCCAAGTCGAGTGTGAATAGTATAAACTGTCAAACTCAACCCCAAATTATTTGGCAATACCTTCTTGCAGTGACCCAACTCCCAAAAACAGTGCAATGCCATGACAAAGTGAAAAGTAAATAAAATATACAAGCAAATATGAACACCTGCGTGGTTGGCGGGAGGGGCCGTTCCTCTGATTTTGACCTGACGTGGATGGGGCGGCATTAGCCCATGAGGTCACAACATTCGGCAGGGCCGGCGCATTCCCTTGGTCTGGATCTGAACAATAAGGCAAGAACGTACAGTCAGTCACACGTTCCTCTTATATACAGAATTAGAGTCCACAACAGAGTAGCGGATGAGACAAGGACTTCACACAGTACAACCAGCGGTCGTAAACCTCAGTGTTAACCCGATATGTTGATCAGGATGCTTAGGACATAATTTGCAAGGGACTAGAGAAGGGCATTAATAGCAGACTTGTGCAAACAGACCAGTGAAATACGGACCTGTGGCGGACTTGGCATCGTCACGTCGGGGAGACACCACAGCCCTTGGGAGGTCCATTCTGCGGGGTCTGCCCAGCGGCTTCTCGGGCTGCGGGGTAGTGAGCTGACCCGCAGCATTTGGGTCGGCCATCTGATCTATAGACAAATCAGTGTTAGCGTCCGAAGCAGTCCATCAGCTAAACGTGCAGATGTACGAATTACAAAAAGTGTCTACATTAACAATTTCACAAGCAGCTTTACAAAAGCCGTAAATGGCGAGTATCCTAGTTACTGGGAAGGCTGGGCACAAAGGCTCCGTGCAACAAAATCGCAGAACACCGTTGCGTACGTTAGTTGCTGTAACTTCATCGAATGTGGCGGATGCTCTTTAAATAAAGAATACAATAAAAAAAACAGATCGCCCAACTTACCGAACCACTCGTCAGCATTGTCGTCTGCATCCAAAGAACCGAAGTCAATGACATGCGATGGTGCATCAAACTCGTAGACGGCGGTGTTTTCTTCAGGCAGATCCATCTTCCTTTCAACGAACGACAGTAACAATAGCGTTAGCTAACGCTAAATGCTAAAGGCTCAAGTTAGTGGTTAACATTCAGCTCAGTGGGGAACTAGCCAAGTTCACAAATTTCAAGCAATTCGCCCAACGAGACGAATGTATACAACGTGACTAACTTAACCATACAATTAATAAGGAACCAATGTCACTTCATTGAGCTAACAGATTAAAGTTAGCTATCGGATTAAAGTTAGCTATCAGATTAAAGTTAGCTATCAGATTAAAGTTAGCTATCAGATTAAAGTTAGCTAACAACTTTGCATAGGGAAATGCACAACTTGGCTAAAGGTAGCGTGTGCGCTGAAACTAGCTAGTAGACTATCTTAAGTTAGCCATGAGGTTAGCCAACTAGCAAAGTTAACTGACCAGTTGACCACCTGCAAAGCCAGATAGGACCTCAGCCAAGTTTGTGCAAGTTATTAGTTATGGAGTTATTATAACATTAGCTAATCAACCACCTCAGCGAGCTCGCATAGCATAGCTGTATATATATATATATATATATATATATATATATATATATATATATATATACACAAGCTAGCCAACTCATTTAATGATGAGGTATTGACTAATGTTCGTTAGCTAACCAAGTTAACGTTAGCTCCGCAGGCCTGACTTTAGCTAGTTTAGTTAAATTTCCCATAAATTAGACAATGCAAGCAAACTAGCTAGGTAAGTGAACTGTTAGCTAACGTTTACGTATCTGATCATAGATTAAGACAACCAGCTAGCAAGCTACCGCCTGCTAAAGTAATTGGACAACGCGTCAGACTGAATTTAAGCAAAGATTATTCATAATGCTCCACAATTTCATAAAGTTGTTTATTCAGAGTTATTCACAGTTGTTTATTCCGCAATAAACAACTTCAGTCGAAATGCATGTTAACTTTAGCCAACCAAATTTGCTAGTGAATTAACTTATAGCAAGATTAAACATTGATGGAGGGGTTCCGTAGTTTGCAGACCTCACTGAAGCGAACACCAAAAAAGTCAAAACACATTCGCTTAAGTGATCAGTTCCGTCTTACCTCTAAAGCCTTTGGCTCCAAAAAGCGGATTTATAAATGACAAACTCCCTATGAGGAACTTGCTGGTTAATATTACAAAAGAATTTAGTTAGCTAGCTATATATGCTCACAGAGAAGATTAAAAGCGACTACCCGCACACGGACGATCAGTTGTGATTTGAATTTCCCCCAGTTTTAAACCAACCTATCGCTAGCTATTTCCGGATCACGTGCTGGAATGTTGCTATGACCCCCTTCCTTTGACGTGACTGGTGGCGGCCAAAAACAACATTCCAAAGCATGGGCGACGGGTTTTGTCTGTAAAAAGATATTCCACATTTGTTTTACAATTGCAGTGTTGTATTGTTTTTAATATTTACGTTCTTATGTATATGCATTTGACTGTGGTCAGGTATGGGGTGCCATAAAAAAGTAGCACACTATCTAACCCTGCTCAGTTTGTGCACATTTAGCAAGTGTAACATGCACTTTAATTAAATAATTACGAGATCAATTAATCAAAACATTTGTAATCACCTTTCCATGCGCAATATTATGCATTAAAGCAAGATTGAAAACATAAATATAAAAGGGGCAAATACCTTTTCACGGCACTGTAAAATCTCAAGGCATTTAGGTTATGTCAAAGAGAGTCAAGTCGCAACATAATATGTCCATCTTGATAGCATGCAGTAAATGTATTTTCATAATGATCTACAATGATAAGTGTCATCCAGTAAAAACCAAATCAGTGGCTATAGTGGAGATCTTTGTTTAAGCTTGCAGGCTTCAGGATAAGGACACAGGACACTGCTCTCTGTACCTCCCCCACCCCTCCCGGACACACACATTTAGCTCACAGACTATCTTTTCGTTACATTGTTCATGAAAAATGTGCAATAGCCAGGTGAGTTATGTTATTTCCTATGACTTGAGACCCGTCAGAGGCCCTCTTGTGGTGGGTTGTGTTCTTCTGCACGCTCCTGGAATTTGGAGGGCTTTATACACTCAGTGAGGTATTTATTCGACTTATTCTTTAGATTTCTACTGCTGTAGCCTATCCACTTAGAGTTATGATGCGTTGTGTCTTCAGAGATGCTCTTCTGCATACCACTGTTGTAATGTGTGGTTATTTGTGTTACTGTCAACTTCCTGTCAGCTTTGACCAGTCTGGCCATTCTCCTCTGATGTCTCTCATTAACAAGGCATTTCTGTCTGCAGAACTGCTGCTCACTGGATTTCCTTTTTGTTTTTTGCACCATTCTTTGCAAACTAGTGTGACTAGTGTGGGTGAAAATCCCAAGAGATACTCAAACCACCCTGTCTGCCACCAACAATTATTCCAAGGTCAAAGTCACTTAGATCACATTTTCTCCCAATTCTGATGTTTGATGTGAGCATTAACTGAAGCTCCTGACCCGTATCTACATGATTGTATGCATTGCACTGCTGCCTCAAGATTGGCTGATTAGATAATTACTTAGGTGTAATAAAGTAAAGTAAAAATGTTCCTTATAAAGTGCTCGGTGGGTGTGTATATAGAAGCCAATGTAACGGATGTCCTCTTGTTTTCTGTATGTTTGCAGGAGTACCTGAAGCAGTGCAAAGTCGTGCTGGGTGTTAACACATCAGCGCAAGGCTCTTGTGCGGTCATGGTTGTACGAAAGGCATCTGTGCTATTTCCCTGCAGGCCGCTGTTAACCGGACTGAGGACCCTTCTGTCCGCCAGGGTGTCTGACCCTGCCCTGCAGCTCTAAGCAAATGTCCTTACAGGGGAAGTTAACATCAAGCCAACTCCGTCAGGCTCCGTCCTTGGTTCCGATAATGTTTATTCCTATTTTTCTAACTGGTCGTAGCTATGTATGACCATGTAATGTATTTGATTAATGTATTTGACTATATTCATGCCCTGGCATTGTAATTTTGCTCTGAACAAGAAAGTGGATGTAAGTCTGTATCATTTAATTTATTGAGAACAGATACACATTATCCAACAACTACTGGCGACCATAAGTTTTTGTTTCCCTGTTTTCGCTTCTAAATATCTTAATATTTTAAATATGTAGACTTGAGCTGCAACTCAGCATCAACATCACTGATGGGCAACTGTGCCAGCATGAATCATGAATCGAATGGATCTATTATTCAATTAATTCACCAAACCAATGCGCTTTATACAATTTCACATAATCTCTTCATCTGCTGAAAATCATGTCATTATTATGAATGGCCTTTTATTTTTATTTTTTATTAAGGGTAACTTCACTTTCATGTAACCCCCCTTTTAATGTGTAGGCAACTGTATAGATTAAAAAAACAAAGCAGAAGAAATGGTGACTGTAGCCCTCTGTCCATGCTGCCTCCAATATAATATACAAGATAGAACCCTGTGGCCTGGCCAATGGCCAACCCTGCTGTAGCGCCCTCCATTTTGGAACTTCACAAATATGCCTATTTTGTGCACCGTATTTCTGTAGACACCGCAGGAGGTGAGGAGGTGTACCTGTGGGTTGTACCCAGGGCGTGTCCTGATCAGCTCCTCTGCATAGCTTTGTACCCTCAGTCCATATAGCACCGATGCAGTAGCTCATATCGCCAAGAGTTCAAGAGCCCATCAACTAGAAAGGTAAGCTTGACCACTTTCCTGAGCCTATTGACCTTTCCTGACAATTCATTCCTGCATGTGCGCACTTGCTATTTTGGCACTGTCTTAGAGGTTTATGTTAGGCTATAAATGTGTTTGTAAGTCAAAGTTCTTCATCGCAAAATAAAGTAGATAATCATTTTTGTAAGTATTAAATTGTTAATATATTTATTTAATTTTAATATTAGTATTGTTCCTTTTTTACCTTTATAATATACAATTATAAAAGTAGGCTATATTTCTAGCTTTAGAAATTGGTCAAATGGACAGTAATCTCTTGGTATTTGTTTATTTATTTTAAGTGGTAATGATTTTAATAACATCATCATCCTATGTTTTTCATACATATCCGTATTGGCCGATCTAGTGACAAATGCTGCTCAGGTGAAACATGCTTGAGTCTGTGATATTTTTAGCTCTGAACCATGGGGATTTATGACTCCTTGCACCACAATAATGTTTGACCAGTGTACATATTGATTTTCTTTCATGTAAAGTCATAAAGAGGAAAATACCTTTCACTCTGTTTCTGACCTGACCTGACCTGAGTTCAGCCTGAGGGGGAAATCTCATTGTTTTGTCTGAATTTCTCAGGCGTTTGGAAAAGAAAGTCCAAAAAATATCAAAGTACCAAAGTAAATATCTCTGGAGTGGTTTTTTTCTGCAGACCGCTGCTTCTGAGTGCTTGTGGCATTGTGTCTGTCTGGATAAAGAGTGCGCTTGTACACAGCGCAGTAGATAGATAGATAGATAGATAGATAGAAACCTTTATTTCGACAGGGAAGAACATACTGAGACCAGGTCTCTTTCATAGATGTGCCCTGCTTACAAACAACATATACAGAGCATACAGAAGTAAAAAAATACAAAAGTGCAAAATACAGTGATAAAGTACAGAAGTATAGTAGTTGTCAAAATACTGTAAGCAAATGAAAATCAGATAATCAGATAATCGTGTGTGTGTGTGTGTGTGTGTGTGTGAGCGTGTGTGAGTTAATCTGCTTTTCACTGCAATGCACGAGTCAGCACAGCACCAGCGTCAAACTCACGCTGTTGCCTCTTACCTCTCAGGTTCCTTGCCCGGTGAGCTTCCACACTCTGTGGTCACCCATCACAATGCCTGGATCCTTCATCCTCTTCTTCTTGGGTAAGAGCGCTTCGGGAACGTTCTCACCAGTATATTACAACTAAATGGGAATCTGAATGGAATCTGTTTGGGAAACATTTTGCATTAGCTCTCAAAACTGAGAGCACGGGAGAAAACATAGCAGGAAAACCCCCGGCACGGTTGACCTATGACCCTGCGGCCTGACCCCTGACCCTGCCCCGTCTCTTGTAGCATCAGCTCTGTGCACAGCTGCGCAACTCCTGCCTTCTAGCCGGCAGGGCTGTGCCGGGGGCAGCTGTTACCCCTCGACGGGGAACCTCCTCATTGGCCGAGCCGCCAGCTTGACGGCCACCTCCACCTGCGGCCTGCAGGGCCCAGAGAGGTACTGCATAGTCAGCCACCTGCAGGTAGGACACATCTTCAGCTCAGATACAGACACGCTCAAACATAGAGCTGCATTAACCTAATCCTAAGGGTAAAAAATTACCCGCCGTCACTAAACCCCTAACATAAAGCAGCGTAATTGAATTTATATTTTTAAAATCTATTTTGCATGAAGAAACAAACCTGTCACTCATCACAAACCTTGGAATCAAATTTGGAAAAAGATCATTTAGGGGGTTTTCTCTGCTTTTAAACATAGTGGCAGGTCATTTTTTACCCTTAGGACAGGGGTTAATACAGACACACAAACAAGCGTAAGCACAGACACACTGGCATGCACTAAAGCAATCAAACACAGACAGGCATGCACATGCACACATGGACAAAGACACACTAGCACATCCAGCGCGGGGTAATGGACTCTTCACTTGTGCCCTCCGGGGTAATCGCCGTTGCCCATGGTTCCTGCTCCCTCCTGCAGGACTCAGATAAGTGCTTCCTGTGTGACTCCCGGAGGCCATTTGACCTGAACGAGTCCAGGCACAGCCATCGCATAGAGAACATCATCCGCCTCACCCACCACAATGAGGACGCCACCTGGTGGCAGTCAGAAAACGGTGCGTCTCCGTGTATTTGTGTCTTACTGCGTCTGTGTGTCTCACTGTGTCTCTGTGTCTTACTGTGTAACTGTGTCTCTGTGCCTCACTGTGTCTCTGTGTCTTACTGTGTAACTGTGTCTCTGTGCCTCACTGTGTCTCTGTGCCTCACTGTGTGTCTGTGTCTTACTGTGTAACTGTGTCTCTGTGTCTTAATGTGTCTCTGTGTCTTACTGTGTGTCTGTGTCTTACTGTGTCTCTGTGCCTCACTGTGTCTCTGTGTCTTACTGTGTGTTTGTGTTTTACTGTGCCTCACTGTGTCTCTGTGTCTTACTGTGTGTCTGTGTCTTACTGTGTCTGTGCGCCTCACTGTGTCTCTGTGCCTCACTGTGTCTCTGTGTCTTACTGTGTATTTGTGTTTTACTGTGCCTCACTGTGTCTCTGTGTCTTACTGTGTCTCTGTGCTCATCCCTGCTTGTCTCTGATCGACTGAGCTTAGATGAGCAGCATGGCATACAGGCAACGCGTCCAGTAGACAGCGTGTCATGTAAAGGCTGTATTGGAAGTCTACCTGGTTCCAGGTGTCCATGCAGTAAGGTGTGTGTAATCCCCTGGTCTCCTTGCAGGTGTGGAGACGGTCAGTATCCAGCTGAACCTGGAGGCACAGTTCCACTTCACTCACCTCATCATGAAGTTCAAGGTGCTCCTGTGGTTGTGGTTGTGTTTGGTTGTGTTTGTGTATTTGTTTGTGTGTGCTGTGGGCTGGTTGTGTGGGCTGGGGGCTGGTTGTGTGGGCTGGGGGCTGGTTATGTGGGCTGGGGGCTGGTTGTGTGGGCTGGGGGGTGGTTGTGTGGGCTGGGGGCTGGTTGTGTGGGCTGGGGGCTGGTTGTGTTTGTGTTTTGCTGTGGACTGACTCTGGCTGCTTCAGTCCTTTCGGCCGGCGGCCATGCTGATCGAGCGCTCGGCAGACTTCGGCCGTTCGTGGAGGCCGTACCGCTATTTTGCGGAAAACTGCACCAGGGACTTCCCCTCCGTCCCCTCCCGCCCTCTGCGCCGCATCGACGACGTCGTCTGTGAGGAACGCTACTCTGACATCGAGCCGTCCACCCGTGGAGAGGTGAGGGCCCTGGATGCTTCCCTGATGCTTCCACACGGCTTAGTGTACATTGCATTACATTACATTACATTATTGGCATTTGGCAGACGCTCTTATCCAGAGCGACGTACAGTTGATTAGACTAAGCAGGAGACAATCCTCCCCTGGAGCAATGCAGGGTTAAGGACACCTTGTGTGTCCCAGTCATTTACCATTATTTTTTTTTTTAAAGATATTTTTTAGGCCTTTTTCAGCTTTATTGGACAGTATAGTATAGAGAGACAGGAACAATGGGAGCGAGAGAGAGGGGAAGACATGCAACAAATGTCAGACGGTCGGATTCGAACCGCCAACGTCGCGGCTCACAATGAGCATGCAGTCAGTGCTCTACAGGCTGCGCCACCGAGACACCCCAGTCATTTACCTTAACCACTACGCTACAGGCCGTCCTACCTTAAACTGAATCTCCCCCATTCCTCCTGTGCCCACCCGCCCTCTCTCTCTCTCTCTCTCTCTCCTTCTCTAGGTCATATTTAAGGTGCTTGATCCTGCTATCAGTGTCAAAGACCCATACAGTCCTCAGATCCAAGGTAAGAGATGTGCATTTTAGTGCCAATGATGTCAGATGCGTGAACATATTACTCACAAACTGTATTATTTGAATTCCTAAAATTGATTTTTTTGTTCAATACTTTTTATTTCAGAACAGATAATAGTCCCACTCACTATATCTTGCAGATTCTCTATCAGAGGATGAACAAGTCTTTCCTCAGCGTCATAAAAATAATTTGACTCTGTCTGTGCCTCTGATTTCCCCACGCTTAGTTTCTGCTCCTTCTCTCTTTCCTTACCGTCTCCCTCCCTCCATCCTTCGGTCCCCTCCCTCTCTCCCCCCCCCCCCAGAGCTGCTGAAGGTGACGGGTCTGAGGGTGACCCTCAGCAGGCTGCACACGCTGGGGGACAGCCTGCTGGACCCGAGGCCTGAGGTGCTGCAGAAGTACTACTACTCCCTGTACCAGCTGCTGGTGCGCGGCAGCTGCCTCTGCTACGGACACGCGTCCCACTGCGCCCCTGCACACACGCCCGCGGGCTACAGCACAGAGCCTGGCATGGTGGGTACAGATCAACACACACGCGCACACACGCACGCACGCACGCACGCACACACACACACACGCACACACACACGCACACACACAAGCACACACACACACACAAGCACACACACCCGCGGGCTACAGCACAGAGCCTGGCATGGTGGGTACAGATCAACACACACGCGCACACACGCACGCACGCACGCACGCACACACACACACACACGCACACACACACGCACACACACAAGCACACACACACACACAAGCACACACACCCGCGGGCTACAGCACAGAGCCTGGCATGGTGGGTACAGATCAACACACACACACACGCGCACACACACACACACACCCACCAGCTTCCACACCCGCCAGCTACAGCACAGAGCCTGGCATGGTGGGTACAGATAAACACACACACACACACACACACACACCCCTGCACACACACCCGCGGGCTACAGCACAGAGCCTGGCATGGTGGGTACAGATCAACACACACACACACGCGCACACACACACACACACCCACCAGCTTCCACACCCGCCAGCTACAGCACAGAGCCTGGCATGGTGGGTACAGATAAACACACACACACACACACACACACACACCCACCAGCTTCCACACCCGCCGGCTACAGCACAGAGCCTGGCATGGTGGGTACAGATAAACACGCTCACACACATACATACACACAGGCACACACACACACAGACACACACACACACGTACACCTGCCAGCTGCAGCACAGAGCCAGGCATAGTGGGTACAGATAAACATGCACACATGCACGGTTTCTAGTGTGTTTATGTAGATTCTACTGAACCTCATGTTCTTTAATGAAGTAATTCTTTTACTGTATCATTTTGGTAATCTTCTTAAGAAGGTGCTGATTTTGTTGAAGCCAAATGTCATGGCCACCGTGTGTCTTTTTTTATTGAAAGAGAACATGTACGCATATACGTAGAAGTACCAAAATATAGTGTTTTATGGGTTCTGACACCCCTCTGAGCACAGATCTGCTCTGGTCAATCTGTCCGCTGGGGAAATGTCCACCAAACATACCTTTTCACTTCAGTAGTATGTAATACTACATAACGTTTCTCATTGGTCACATGGGGGCTGTGCTTTATCCTGATTGGTCCTGGCAGATTTATGGACGCTGCTTGTGTGAGCACAACACAGTGGGGCTGAACTGTGAGCGCTGCAGAGACTTCTACCATGACCTGCCCTGGAGCCCTGCTGAAGGACACCACACACACACCTGCAGGGGTACGCTCACCTGTAACACACACACCTGCAGGGTTATACTCGCCTGTAACACACACACCTGCAGGCTTACACTTACCTGTAACACACACACCTGCAGGGGTACGCTCACCTGTAACACACACACCTGCAGGCTGACACTTACCTGTAACACACACACCTGCAGGGGTACGCTCACCTGTAACACACACACCTGCAGGCTTACACTTACCTGTAACACACACACCTGCAGGGGTATGCTCACCTGTCACACACACACCTGCAGGGTTATACTCACCTGTAACACACACACCTGCAGGGTTATACTCGCCTGTAACACACACACCTGCAGGGTTATACTCACCTGTAACACACACACCTGCAGGGTTATACTCGCCTGTAACACACACACCTGCAGGGTTATACTCACCTGTAACACACACACCTGCAGGGGTACACTCACCTGTAACACACACACCTGCAGGGTTATACTCACCTGTAACACACACACCTGCAGGGTTATACTCACCTGTAACACACACACCTGCAGGGTTATACTCACCTGTAACACACACACCTGCAGGGTTATACTCACCTGTAACACACACACCTGCAGGGTTATACTCGCCTGTAACACACACACTTGCAGGGTTACTCTCACCTATCACATTCACACACCGACAGAATTGCCTCATATTTCTCCCTTTAGTATCCCTTTATGCATCACTCCACTGTTTCCCAGAATGCAACTGCAATGGCCACTCCAATCAATGCCACTTCGACATGGCGGTGTTCCTGGCCACGGGGAATGTGAGCGGCGGGGTCTGTGACGACTGTCTCCACCACACCGTGGGCCTCAACTGCGAGACGTGCGGGCCCTTCTACTACCACCACCCGACCAGGGACATCCGCGACCCGGCTGCATGCGTCTGTGAGTTTAACAGCCTCACAGGAACACACAGTCCGTGACAGAACACAGCCTAGCATAGTTTAAAATCACTACAGGTGCATGGCTAATATTCCTCACAAAAACACGGAGTTCACTGCACTACAGAATCATTGGTCTCGTTGTGCTCAAGATGAAGATCATAATTCTCAGTTGTGTTAAATCACCAATGGTATGTTTAACTGTACACTGCATTACATGTTATTTAGCCAACGCTTTTATCCAAAGCCACTTGCAGTTTGCGGATCTTATTGAGGCTGCGCCAGCGATTGAACCACCGACCTCACCTGTCCCAGTCATGTCCCGTATCCACTATGCTACAGGCCCCTGTAGTCCCCACTGTAGTTCCCTCTGTAGTGCCCTCTGTAGTCCCCTCTGTAGTGCCCTCTGTAGTCCCCTCTGTGGTGCCCTCTGTAGTCCCCTCTGTAGTCCCCACTGTAGTCCCCTCTGTAGTACCCTCTGTAGTGCCCTCTGTAGTGCCCTCTCTAGTCCCCTCTGTGGTGCCCTCTGTAGTGCCCTCTGTAGTCCCCTCTGTAGTCCCCACTGTAGTCCCCTCTGTAGTCCAACCTGTAGTCCTGGCAATATGTGTATGTGTACTTTTACCATTTACGATCTATACTTCCTTTGTTACAAGACATTTTAAATCCCTTCCTCTCATTGGAAAATGCTCATTGACATGTTGACTCACCCTCTGCCTGTATTTATAGTCTTTAAATCCGGGTTTCAAAATATGCAGTTGACGGGCTTTGTATAGCTGTACAATAATTCAAGCTCATTGGTTGAAAATTGAGCGTTCACAGAGAAGGGGGAGGGATAAACAGTGTTGTGGTTTGTTGCTGCAATTCTTCTTTTTACCGTTAGAAGTTAGAAATGGCCTAGTGTACCTTTAACACAGTTAAGATGTTCTTCCCTGAGAATGCTGTCCGTTCCCCCAGCGTGTGACTGTGACCCCGTGGGCTCACTAGAGGGCGGGTCTTGTGACCGCCGCACCGACCCGGCCCTGAGAACGATCGCTGGCCAGTGCCGCTGCAAGCCCAACGTCAGGGGAGACCGCTGTGACTCCTGCAAGCCCGGCTTCTTCGGCCTCAGCCACACCGACCCGCAGGGCTGCCAGCGTGAGTGTGTGATCCAGGCTGACCCACAGAATACATTGCATTACATTGCATGGCATTTGGCAGACGCTCTTATCCAGAGCGACGTACAGTTGATTAGATTAAGCAGCAGACAATCCTCCCCTGGTCAAAGGCGATCAAACTGCCGACCTTGCGGGTCCCAATCATTTGCCTTATGCTACAGGCCGCCCCAGGGGATGTAACGGAGAAGAGGGGTTAATGATGTAAGCATTACAAAGGCTTTCTTTGCTAGCTGTGAAACTGCTTTGACACCTATGTGTGTGTGTGCGTGTGTGTGTGTCCGTGTTTGTGTGTGTGTGTGTGTGCGCGTGCGTGTGTGTGTGTGTGTGTGCGCGTGCGTGTGTGTGTGTGTGTGTGTGTGTGTGTGTGTGTGCTCCCATAGCCTGCCAGTGTGACCAGCGTGGGAGTGTGCCAGGAGGGTCATGTGACCCAGTCAGTGGAGACTGTGTCTGTAAGAGACGTGTCACTGGCCGCCGCTGTGACCTGTGTTTGGTAAGAACAGAGAAACTCCGTGGCCTCATTTAAATTGTTTATTTTTTATTTTTCTTGCTTTTTCTTCTATTCCTGGCTCCACCCATTGGGAGAGGCTTAGAAAAAGAGGCAAGAAAAGGAAATGGAGACAGGGAAATCGAGAAAACAGGAATTAAGCAAATGCCTTGCAAACGTAGCCAGGTCAGTCACAGACAGTTTTTTTTTTACAGTATTCGACGCATTCATTAGCTTGTCTTGATTAGCTTGTCTTATTTGCAGAACTAGTGGTGTTTAAAGTTATAAAATGGAAGTATTTTGTAGCGCTGGGAATACAGATTAGGGTGGTGTGTTTGGTGGCTGATGTTGCCCCCCTCGCCTGCAGCCGGAGTTCTGGGGGCTGAGTGTGGACGTCCTGGGCTGTAGAGAGTGTGACTGTGACTTTGGGGGAGCATATGGTAACAGGTAACACCCATGCATGCAGCTCACCCAATCGCTAAGGCAACACCAGCTGCACATTTAGTTTACATTTACATTTTATTTTATTTTTTTAACATTTTTGTCATTTGGCAGACGCTTTTAATCCAAAGTGACTTACAAGTGCATAGGTTCTTCCACAAGTTAAAGCATCACATCCATAACTAGTAAAATACACATGAAGTGTTGTTCTAAACATATAGTCATCATAAGTGCAATTTCTTTTTTTCTTTTTTTGGGGGGTTAGACAAGAGGGATAGGGATATCGGAAAGGGGGGCGGGGGAAATCAGGAGGTAGGACTAAGGTACAGTTTGAAAAGGTGTGTTCTTAGTCTGCGTCGAAATAGGGGGGGGGGGGGGGGGGGGGGGATTCTGCTGTCCTGACAGTGGTAGGCAAGTCATTCCACCACTGAGGAACCAGAACGGAAAACAGGCGTGAACCGCCAGGTGCTCTTAGTGAGGGAACCATAAGTTTATCCAAGTCTGGGGCCGCCTCCCACTCCTCTCACCTTCAATCATAGTCTCTGAGCATTTGAACTGTAATGCGTGGACTAGCGATTCCAAGTTGATATTGTATCAGTGGCAGCCAGCCCATTATGTGGGAAGCAGAAACTGTCCTGTCATTGAAATTAACTCAAAAATAACTTTTTTAAGCTTCTCATTCAACAATTGTCCCCCTATTTTGAGACGCTACTGAAAACAAATCCATCAGGGGCTTTTAAGTTGGCTGTTTTCTGTTGTACCTTTTGTCACTAGCTTTTCATCTTTTATTTACTCCTGTATTTTGACTTGCATTATATTGCTTTTTTAGCTTCCATTTATCTGTTCTACTTCATGTACATTTGGCTATTATTATTATTATATTATAACATATAGTCCCCATACTGATTGTGAAGCATGTACTATGTGGTGATTTGTAGATGGCACTTTACAAAAACAAGGACTGACTGTCTGTGCCTGGGTTTGTGTCTCTGTGTCTGTGTGTCTGTCGTGTCTGTGTGTGAACCGGTTTGTGTCTCTGTGTCTGTGTGTCTGTCGTGTCTGTGTGTGACCCGGTTTGTGTCTCTGTGTCTGCGTGTCTGTCGTGTCTGTGTGTGACCCGGTTTGTGTCTCTGTGTCTGTGTGTCTGTCGTGTCTGTGTGTGACCCGGTATGTGTCTCTGTGTCTGTGTGTCTGTCGTGTCTGTGTGTGACCCGGTTTGTGTCTGTGTGTCTGGCGTGTCTGTGTGTGACCCGGTTTGTGTCTCTGTGTCTGTGTGTCTGTCGTGTCTGTGTGTGACCCGGTTTGTGTCTCTGTGTCTGTGTGTCTGTCGTGTCTGTGTGTGACCCGGTTTGTGTCTCTGTGTCTGTGTGTCTGTCGTGTCTGTGTGTGACCCGGTTTGTGTCTCTGTGTCTGTGTCTGTGTCTCTGTCTGTCACTGTTCTCCCTGTGTGTGTCTGTGCTAGGTGTGCGCCGCACAGTGGACAGTGCGACTGTCGTCCACACCTGCGTGGGCGGCGGTGCTCAGAGGTGCATTCTGGGTACTTCACCGCCCCACTAGACTTCTACCAATACGAAGCCGAGGACGCTGAAGGCCACGCCCCGGACAGCCCCGCCCTTCTGGTGAGGGGTCATCAGCAGGGGTCATCAGTCAGTCGGACAAATCGTTCTTGACAGTGTAAAGAGTGATGAGTCATAAAAGAAATAAAATAGTTAGCTCTATATCAGTCACCCATAGGAAGTACAGTTGTTTTATGTATAGGATAGTTTGCCTCCTACCAGTACAAAGTGTAGTATTATTTGTATTCATTATAACCTTTACACTGAGGACTTCCTAGTAGAAAACCTAAAACAAACATCATGCAAGAATGGGTTTAAGACAAAAAATGATTTCTGCTGCTTTATATTCAGTGCATCTCGGTTGTCTCGCCATGTAGTGCCAGACAACTCAGTTTTTATTTGTGCTGTTTAGAATATTTATATGTCAAAATTCCATCCATCCATTATCTTAACCCGGTTATCCTGAGTAAATGCGGAAGCGACATCCCTAACTATCCCATCCCTCGCCCCTGACTGCCCCAGGGCAAGCCGAAACCCAGGGCTCTGACCGGCTGTGAGGATCGTCTCACCAATCAGCTCCTCCGCCTGCGCCACCGCCGCCTTACCACATCTCACCAGCAGAGGGCAGCACCAAGACGCCGACGATGTCCCCTGCAGCAGACGGTAACAAGAGTGTTCAGAAATAACACGTCGAATGTCATTTTGGAACTTTATCCTGGTGATGTCATGAGGCGATGTGAATCTGTGCAGAATCTGTGTGGCGTTGTTCCAAAAAGATCTCTTTCACCCTCCAACTGAAGATGAGCACTGTGCAGGTCAGAGAGACACTGTTACCATCAGGACGGGCTCGAGAGCTGTCTCCCTCCCTCTCCCCCTCTTTCTTTCTTTACTAGTACTAACACAAATGGCCGGTAATGAGAAATTCAATTAAATTGGCATGTGTGTATTTGCACACTGGAGGGAAACAAAACTGTCTCTGTGTCAGATGCTTACATAATACCCGTAGTCAGTGAGATATATCTCCCTCCAATTTGTTGATTTGCTATGAATACTGGAGAAAAATATTTTTTCTGTAATGAATGAATGAATATAGTTTATTTAGGTCACACTTTTTTATAAGGAACAAACTTAACAAATTGTATGAATATAGGACAAAACATCATCATACATGTTTATGCCAGTCCATTTCACACAATACAATTCACACAGTAATCTGTAGAACTTTTACTGGCATTTAAAGGATCAAAGTATTTCAAATAACTCGTATAATTGTTAATGATGGGCTCTGGCATGGAGCCAGCTGAGATCAGTTTACTGGCGCTGTGGAATGTGACCTCACACTCCTGGCCAATAGCACTTTGACCTTCGACCTTCGACCTCTGCAGTGAGGATGTATGTGTTTAGCCTGCCCATCAGACCCACTGCTAAACAGAAAGATTTACACGTCAGCTATGCTTCACACAAACACAGGAGAATGTGTGATTGTGACGGGACAAACTTGCTAGAAGAATTGGACTGAACCAGAACTTGGCAAATCATGCTAATACTTCTTTGCCACTCACCAATACTTTACTTGTTACATTACATTACATTAATGGCATTTGGTGACCGTTTATAATTTGTTTTCATGTAGCCTGTCCTCAGTTGGTTGCAAGCCTCCTTACACCAATAGGACAATGATGCATCACACTATAGTCATGAAGTATATTTGTGTCTATACTAGTGGACTGTCAATGATCAGTTTAATATGTCCTGCATTTGTCCCTGCATTTTGGATTTCATATATTCCCTATATTAGTAAAGAAGGGGGAAAATGTATCACTCAACAGCTCTTTCTCTTTATGTGTGCATGCGTGTGTTCTCTAGCCGGACGTAGAGAATATCCAGAGAAGCAGGCTTCCTGGCCACACGGCTACCTGGACCGGACCGGGCCTGGCCAGGGTCAGGGATGGTGCCGGGCTCGTCTTCCATATCGACAACATCCCCTTCGCCATGGACTATGATCTCATGCTGAGATACGAGCCACACGACAATAAACCAGAGGTACAATTTCACCTTTTACTAAAGCTCACCACACCCACCATTGGCTGTCCATTTCCTGTTGGGTTAAGTTTGCCTGGTGCTCAGTCTATACATCCAGCAGGCCTGCAGTGACTTCAGTCTGGAAAGAGTACTGTACTGATACTGTACTGGTTCATTGTTTCAATAATGAAGGGGATGAACTTATTGGATTACCATTCCTTGTATTTAATAAATGCTTCTGTTTTCAAATACTTCTACATATCAGAGAGGTCTAACTCCTTTGAAGAACTGCTATGTGCTAAGCAATGCATGCATCCTATATGGGTGAATATTGCTTTTACATTGGCTTTCAATGAGCTACCAGACCTACTATTACTTCTACAACTACAACTACTTCTATTAATACTACTACTGCTAATACTATTACTACTACTACTATAGGCTTAACTGGTACTCAACCTTGTATTTCTTTTACAACTACTATTGAAGCTGAAACATTCACATTTAATTTGTTTGTGGAGTATGTGCGTCTCTGCAGCCTGTGCCATGCTCATGTGGTGTGGTCTGGGCCCTAGGTGAGGGCAGAGGACTGGGAGGCTGTTGTCAGCATCTCCGCTCAGCGGCTGTCCTCCAGCCAGCGCTGTGGGAACATGCTGCCCTCTGAACAGATGTACACCATCACACTGCCACACCAAACACGGTACGTTCCGCACCAAACACAGCGGCACACGGTCCTGTTTCACTCAAACACAGCTGCACACGGTGGTCCTGTTTCTCTCAAACACAGCCGCACACTGTCCTGTTTCACCCAAACACAGCCACACACAGACCTGTTTCACCCAAACACAGCCTCACACGGACCTGTTTCACTCAAACACAGCCGCACACGGTCCTGTTTCACCCAAACACAGCCTCACACGGACCTGTTTCACCCAAACACAGCCTCACACGGTCCTGTTTCACTCAAACACAGCCTCACATGGACCTGTTTCACCCAAACACAGCCTCACACGGTCCTGTTTCACTCAAACACAGCCTCACACGGACCTGTTTCACCCAAACACAGCCTCACACGGTCCTGTTTCACTCAAACACAGCCTCACACGGTCCTGTTTCACTCAAACACAGCCTCACACGGACCTGTTTCACTCAAACACAGCCTCACACGGTCCTGTTTAACTCAAAAACAGCCGCACACGGTCCTGTTTCACCCAAACACAGCCACACAACCACCTACAGTGTGTTAAGCGATTCTACAGATTCTACGATGTGCAGAAATTGAAACTGATGTGTTAGACGGATGTTTTTTGTGTGCGCCTGACGATGTCTTCAAAATGCGCTTCTACATGCCTGCTCAGGCATTTGCGGCAGACACCTGTGTGCTGTCCGTAATGAAGGCCCCCCAGGGGCATTCCTCCATGGGATGGCTCAGGATAATTACAGACAGTGACCCCAAAGTCTGGAGCAGCTTTCAGTTACTCACAGCAGCAGGGCCTGCGGGTGACTGGTGGGGATCCCAGCTCCTCTCCTGACAGCCCTGTGCAGTAGAGGGTGAATGGGGTCACAGGTAGTCAATGTGTTACTCTGCCCAAAGCCTAATGGCTAATTTGCTTGTCTGGGATCCGGAAGGTTGGTGGTTCAAGCCAGGCCCCTTAAGCCCACATTGTTCCGGGGGGGGGGGGTTGGTCCCTGCTTAGTCTAATCACCTGTATCTAAATTGCTTTGGATAAAAGCCTCAACTAAAGAACAGTAATGTGACTGTAATGTAATGCACAGGTCTACAGCTCTGCAGTTCTGCACCGGTCATAACTATACACTGACACTCAGCTCATGTACTGTGCTCTACGCTGTATTCAGGTGCAACATACAAACACAGTTGGATAAATAAACCGAGATTTGTAGACAAGTACCGGATTTTGATATATGGCTTTTTCACGGAAGATAATCATATTGATCTTGTTCTGTCGTGTTGCCTTTGAGCATAGCGTAGTGGTTAAGGTACATGCCTGGGACCCACAAGGTCGGTGGTTCGATCCCCGGTGTAGCCACAATAAGATACAAGAATGAACAGCCGTTGGGCCCTTGAGCAAGGCCCTTAGCCCTGCATTGCTCCAGGGGAGGATTGTCTCCTGCTTAGTCTAATCAACTGTACGTCGCTCTGGATAAGAGCATCTGCCAAATGCCATTAATGTGATGTAGTGTAGTGTAATGTAATGTAGTGTAGTGTAGTGTAATGTAATGTAATGTAATGTAATGTGATGTGATGTAATGTAATGTAATGTAGTGTAATGTAATGTAGTGTAGTGTAATGTAATGTAATGTAATGTAGTGTAATGTGATGTAATGTGATGTAATGTGATGTAATGTAATGTAATGTAAACCCCGGCCGCTCTCCCAGGTATGTGCGAGCGGAGCGCTCGTTCTGCTTCGAGCCCCACAACAGGTACACGGTGGCTGTGCGGTTCCAGCGCCACAGCGCCCCCTGGAGGGACCTCCCAGACTCCCTGCTCTCAGACTCGGTAGGTCATCCGTCCACTTCATTACCGTTTACTCTCTTCCTCGCAGTTTGGATTAACCCGGCCGTGTTGATAGGCCTGCCTCAGCTTCAGTCAGAGGAGGGATGGGGTCTGTGGTGGGAGATGAGATGAGGACAATCAGGGCCGTTGAAACTGAACATCGATATCGAGCAGTGCATGTGGATATTAGAAGGCAACTGTAACCTGCATATTGCAGGTTTGAATCCCAAATACAGCATTGCAAAGTACTTAATGTATATAGATACCCAGCGGTATGTACATCATGTGTAAAAAGTTATTAATAATAATAAGCACCATGACAACTCATCCCTTTGGTCCAATCACAGCTGGTCCTGATCCCTAAGTACACGGAGCTTCCGGGTTTCCTTGGAGACGGCGGGGCGGAGCAGCGTCGCCGTGACGACATGCTGCTTCACACGTGCGTGGACTCCTTCGCAGCCCCGCCCACGGCCCCTCCCACTCCAGCCCCCGCCTGCGCCGGCCTCGCCCACAGCATCTCGGCCATGATGCACGACGGCGCCCTATGTGAGTCACGTGACCGCCTGCACCAATCAGCACCACCGGGAGATCTCTGCTTTAAACGAGCCGCTGAGAACATCACTCCCCTTTTCTGCTGGATATGCAGCCTGTAGCGTAGTGGCTAAGGTACATGACTGGGACCCGCAAGGTCGGTGGTTCGATCCCCGGTGTAGCCACAATAAAATCCGTGCAGCCGTTGGGCCCTTGAACAAGGCCCTTAACCCTGCATTGCTCCAGGGGAGGATTGTCTCCTGCTTAGTCTAATCAACTGTACATCGCTCTGGATAAGAGCGTCTGCCAAATGCTATTAATGTAATGTAATGTAATGTAATATCCTGTGTCTATACTGATGGATGTATGGCTCCCATCAGGAGTTTGTATGTTCAGGGGGCATTTTGACAGTTGCGTTTTCTTGCCTTAAGGGTCTGAAAATGATCTGTGCAGTCAGGGCTGTAACTGCCATTGAGGACACCAAGCTTATGTCCTCTCTATTGTCCGTTATTAAGCCTATATTTAATTACATTTTTTAGTGAGGACATCAGGTTCAATTAATTTATGACAGGAATGACTGGGCTTTAGTATTTTCTCAAATTTAAGCCTAATTTAGAGGCATATGTACAGAATTTACGCTCTAAAATGCGTCCTCCAATAAATTGTTAAATGAAAAGGGTAAAAAGGTCACCCGTCCAAACCCCCGACCCTAACCCCACCCCGGCCAAGGCTCTTCACCTTGGTGTTTTATAGGTCCTGGTTGTGCCTCTTGGTTGTGCCCCTGCTACCACTGTGATTTCTGTATATTTCATTGGCACTATACTGTTAGGCAGTGTGTTTGAGAGGACACACAGGCGTATTGGGCTGACGGTGTGTCTGTTTGGCAGTGTGTTTGAGAGGACACACAGGCGTATTGGGCTGACAGTGTGTCTGTTTGGCAGTGTGTTTGAGAGGACACACAGGAGTATTGGGCTGACAGTGTGTCTGTTTGGCAGTGTGTTTGAGAGGACACACAGGCGTATTGGGCTGACAGTGTGTCTGTTTGGCAGTGTGTTTGAGAGGACACACGGGCGTATTGGGCTGACGGTGTGATGATGATTTCCCTTCCCGACAGCGTGTCTGTGTGACCCGGAGGGCTCAGTGTCGGCGGAGTGTGCCGGGCTGGGCGGGCAGTGCCGGTGCAAGCCGGGCGTGGCCGGCAGGCGCTGCGACCGCTGTGAGCCGGGAACGTTTGGATTCGGACCGCAGGGCTGCACAGGTGAGGACCGCAGTCCCCCGAATCTCCACACAACGCTGAGCCGCCTTCTACAATGCCTTGGATAAAGCTCTATAAACGCCAACCATTTACCACTGACACTGCAATCTACATTTGACCAGGGTACCAGTGTGACACAGTCCGTCTGCATACTTAACCGTGTGACACAGTCTGTCTGCATACTTAACCGTGTGACACAGTCCGTCTGCACACTTAACCGTGTGACATAGTCCGTCTGCATACTTAACCGTGTGACGCAGTCCGTCTGCATACTTAACCGTGTGACACAGTCCGTCTGCATACTTAACCGTGTGTCATAGTCCGTCTGCATACTTAACCGTGTGACACAGTCCGTCTGCATACTTAACCGTGTGACATAGTCCGTCTGCATACTTAACCGTGTGACATAGTCCATCTGCATACTTAACCGTGTGACATAGTCCGTCTGCATACTTAACCGTGTGACATAGTCCGTCTGCATATTTAACCGTGTGTCATAGTCCGTCTGCATACTTAACCGTGTGACATAGTCCATCTGCATACTTAAATGTGTGTCATAGTCCGTCTGCATACTTAACTGTGTGACACAGTCTGTCTGCATACTTAACCGTGTGACGTAGTCCATCTGCATACTTAACTGTGTGACAGTCTGCATACTTAACCATGTGACATAGTCCGTCTGCATACTTAACTGTGTGACAGTCTGCATACTTAACCATGTGACATAGTCCGTCTGCATACTTAACTGTGTGACAGTCTGCATACTTAACCATGTGACATAGTCCGTCTGCATACTTAACTGTGTGACATAGTCCGTCTGCATACTTTACCGTGTGACATAGTCCGTCTGCATACTTAACCATATGACGTAGTCCGTCTGCATACTTAACCGTGTGACGTAGTCCGTCTGCATACTTAACTGTGTGACATAGTCTATCTGCATACCTAACCGTGTGACGTAGTCCGTCTGCATTCCTTACCGTATGACATAGTCCGTCTGCATACCTAACCGTGTGACATAGTCCGTCTGCATACTTAACCGTGTGACGTAGTCCGTCTGCATACTTAACCGTGTGACGTAGTCCATCTGCATACTTAACTGTGTGACAGTCTGCATACTTAACCGTGTGACATAGTCCGTCTGCATACTTAACTGTGTGACAGTCTGCATACTTAACCATGTGACATAGTCCGTCTGCATACTTAACTGTGTGACATAGTCCGTCTGCATACTTTACCGTGTGACATAGTCCGTCTGCATACTTAACCATATGACATAGTCCGTCTGCATACTTAACCGTGTGACGTAGTCCGTCTGCATACTTAACTGTGTGACATAGTCTATCTGCATACCTAACCGTGTGACGTAGTCCGTCTGCATACTTAACTGTGTGACATAGTCTATCTGCATACCTAACTGTGTGACAGTCTGCATACTTAACCATGTGACATAGTCCGTCTGCATACTTAACCGTGTGACGTAGTCCGTCTGCATACTTAACCGTGTGACGTAGTCCGTCTGCATACTTAACCGTGTGACATAGTCTATCTGCATACCTAACCGTGTGACGTAGTCCGTCTGCATACTTAACCGTGTGACGTAGTCCGTCTGCATACTTAACCGTGTGACATAGTCTATCTGCATACCTAACCGTGTGACGTAGTCCGTCTGCATACTTAACCGTGTGACGTAGTCCGTCTGCATACTTAACCGTGTTTCTCTCTGGACCAGCCTGTGACTGCGACCCCCAGGGGTCTACAGGCCCTCAATGTGACCCCGCATCGGGCCGGTGTGAGTGCCGTCGGGGGGTGTCGGAGCGACGGTGTGCCTCCTGCCTGCCGGGTCTGTGGGGCTTCCCTGCCTGCAGGCCCTGCCAGTGTAACGGCCACGCCCTGCTCTGCCACCCGCACACGGGCGGCTGTGCGGACTGCCGGGACCACACCACGGGCCACCTGTGTGACAGGTACATGCTCGGGGTCGGGGTTGTGGGCGCAGCTTCAGACTGCGGGGTCTGGGTGGGACGTATGGCCGGCGGGGCCTGTGGGTGGGGCCTGGGGCAGTGGGAGGGGCCAGAGCTTTGCTGTAGTTGATGTTTTTCCGGTGAGACCTTCTCTCCATGCTGAATGCTTCTGTAAAGGTCTTCTTCAGGACCTCTTTGCAGGATCAGAAAATATTCATCCAAGGGTGGATCTCCCCATCATGAGTTCTGTCCTGTAAAGGCCTGCACTGTCCAATGCTAAAAATCTGGGATTTATTGTTGTTAAAGGTACAATCGGTAATTTCGGACTTCTAGCAGGCAAGAGAGGAATTGCAGCAACAAATACCCACAAACCACAACACTGTTTATCCCTCCCCCTTCTCTGCGAATGTGCTGACGCTGTGTTACACAGCGTCAGCGTAACACAGGCAGAGAATGAATCGACATGTCAGTGAGCCTTTTTCAATGAAGGGATTGGAATTTACACTGGCATTGTTACAATGTTTTAACAGAAACATCTTACCTATTGTACCTTTAAATATAGTCAAGATATTTACCCTCTGAATCACACACTGCAGGTTCTTACTGTGCTCTGAAGAGATACTAGCCTGTGTGCCCTTCCACACCAGGTGCGTGAATGGTTTCTATGGAAACCCCGTGCTGGGATCCGGGGACCACTGCCGCCCCTGTCTCTGCCCAGGAGGACCAGGAAGCTCTCGCTCCAATGCAGACTCCTGCTCCCCCGACCCCACGTCCGGCCAGATCATATGCCACTGCAGACAGGGCTACACAGGTGAGAGAACCACGTACAATACCTGTGTCAACCTGGCTCCTAATGATGCTCATGCACATTCAGACAAGCATGTTAGTGCAACTGCAACGCGTGTTCATTTAGACTGCAGTGAAACCGGGGGTTGTGTGTTTATTTCTCTCAGGTGAGCTAAGCTATTGAGGTAGGCTATTGTCTGCAATTGGCTGGCAGGCCACAGCAGTAGTAGCAGGAGGAGCCAATAGTTTGCACCTTGTCCAGGGTTAAGAACCTATGCACTTGAAAGTCGCTTCGGATTAAAAGCGTCCGCCAAATTAAAAAAAATTAAAATGTAATGTGGTAACCCTCCGTCCCGTCCCGCCCAGGCCCTCGCTGTGACCGCTGTGCCCCGGGGCATTTTGGGGACCTGGGGACACAGGGGGGGCAGTGCCTCCCCTGCCAGTGCAGCGGCAACATCGACCTCCGCGACCCCGAGGCGTGTGACCCTCAGACGGGACGGTGCCTGAGGTGCCTGCACAACACGGACGGCCCCCTCTGCTCCGCCTGCCGGCTCGGTTACTACGGCAACGCCCTGCGCCAGGACTGCCGGCGTGAGTTAGCCTCATTCTCAAACTCGGGAAACGTTTGGAGCGACACCTCAGGTGTCTCTGCTTGCACATGTCTGGGTGTAAACTATTTAATGTGTCAAATAATTATTTTCTTAAATGTAACACACTTTAGACAAATCTGAAAGTTCAGCTGATTATCAGCATAAAAAAAACACCACTGATATTTTGTGATTTCACAAATATTCAATATTCATGATTGTACATCTGGTTAATAAAAGGTTTCATTAATAATTCTGCCATAGAACATGTTACATTTTTGCCAGCATCTAAAGAGTTAAAGATCCCAATATGTGTATTATCCTGCTGTGTGTGATGATACGTTTCCTGTCCCGTGCTGTGTGCGATGATGTACTTCCTGTCCCGTGCTGTGTGCGATGATGCGTTTCCTGTCCCATCCTTTGTGTGATGATGTGTTTCCTGTCCCATCCTGTGTGTGATGATGTGTTTCCTGTCCCATCCTGTGTGTGATGATGTGTTTCCTGTCCCATGCTGTGCGTGATGATGCGTTTCCTGTCCTGTGTTGTGTGCGATGATGCGTTTCCTGTCCCATGTACAGGCTGTGCCTGTGTGCTGGAGGGCACCCTGCCCTCCCACTGTCATGGGGGTCAGTGTCACTGCCAGGAGCAGACAGGGGCGTGTGCGTGCCGGGACAGCGTGGTGGGGCCGACCTGTGACCAGTGCGCCCCTCAGCACTGGAACTTTGGGGCAGAGCGAGGCTGTGAGCCCTGCAACTGCCACCCAGAAAACTCTGCTGCACCCCACTGCGACATGGTGGGTCGCCTGGGTGACCAGGGACTAGGCAGGAATGGAGTTCTGTTCATGCTTTAATAGTGTGTTTGCAATGGTCAGGAATGTACCGTCAGTAGCTTATTATAGGTGAAAATAGTCGATTTTTCCTTTTTTTTTGGCACCGATTTTGCTCATTCCCAATTGAGTGTCTGAGTGTCTGAGCTGAACATACAGTGTGCTCCGTATGTCTTGTTGGTGCACGCTGGTGTCGCTCCTCCTGTTTGAACGTCCCGGTGTGACACTTTCGCTGTGTGGTTCTCCTCCTCTGCAGTCCAGCGGCAGGTGTCAGTGCCGGCCGGGGTTCGGAGGGAGAACGTGCTCAGAGTGCGAGAGAAATCACTGGGGAGACCCTCAGACTGAATGCAGAGGTAACGCTGTGTTCTCCATATACTGTATATTTATGTATTTGTATATAATATTATCCAGTGAGTTTGGAGGCTTTTGCTTGAATGCAACGACATTAGCTCAGGCGGTAAGAGCAGTCGTCTGGCAGTCAGAGGGTTGCCGGTTCAATTCCCGCCCTGGGTGTGACGAAGTGTCCCTGAGCAAGTCCCCCAAATGCTCCTGAAGAGCTGGTTGGTGCCTTGCATGACAGACAATCCCCGTTGGTGTGTGAGTCTGTCTGTGTGTGTGTATGAATGGGTGAATGAGAAGCATCAATTGTAAAGTGCTTTGGATAAAGGCGTTATATAAATGCCAGCCATTAACATGAGTGCAGCATTTTTAGAGTTAACTGTATTCCTCTGTAGAACATGACGGGTGCAGTGTGTGTGTGTGTGTGACAGGTACAGGTGTGACAGAATGGCTGTGTTCCTCCAGAGTGCCGCTGTGACCCGTTGGGGTCAGAGACTCTGCAGTGGAGCGGTGGCAGGTAGAACATGACGGGGTGCAGTGTGTGTGTGTGTGTGTGACAGGTACAGGTGTGACAGAATGGCTGTGTTCCTCTAGCGTGCCGCTGTGACCCGTTGGGGTCAGAGACTCTGCAGTGGAGCGGTGGCAGGTAGAACATGACGGGGTGCAGTGTGTGTGTGTGTGTGTGACAGGTACAGGTGTGACAGAATGGCTGTGTTCCTCCAGAGTGCCGCTGTGACCCGTTGGGGTCAGAGACTCTGCAGTGTGACGGGCTGACGGGGGCGTGCGTGTGCCGGGAGGGCGTATCCGGGCGGAGCTGCGACAGGTGCGTCCGCGGGTTCGCGGGGAGGTTCCCTCCGTGCGTGCGCTGCGGCCCCTGCTTCCACCAATGGGAGAGCAGCGCGGAGCAGCTGCGCCGGGGCCTGGACCGCGCCCAGCGCTCTGTCGGGGGAGCGCGGAACAACACGGCCGCCGGGAGCCACGCCCACGTCGCGCACACAGTCTTCAGCGGCCTGCAGAGGAGGCTGGCTCTGCTCCGGGACCTGGCGCGTGGCCCCCGCACGCTCAAACCCCACGGGCCGCTGTACCATCTGCTCAGCCGCGCTGCTGATGACCTGGGGTGGGTCACATTCTTCTGTCACTGCGTACACCATGTGCAGTGTGTGTGCTGTTGGAGCAGTGTGGATGTCTGCACATTACAGTCTGTGTGTTAATGGGACAGTGTGTGTAGAGTATGTGCGTGTGTGTATATACTGTATAGTGTACTATATATGTTAATGGGATAGTGTGTGTGTTATGTATGGGGGTATGTGTGTGGTTCCAGTCTCGTCCTGCAGGTGGAGCCAGGAGGTGTACCCTGCACTGATTACTAACCCGCCACACCTGCCATAGGCTGGAGTTTATAAACTCCTCCCTTCCTCCACTCTCTCTCTCTTTGTCTTGGCAGCCAGCTCTGCAGCAGCAGGGCCTTCAACCTCCACCATTTTGTTTTGATCAGTTCATAGTTCCTGTGTTGCATTTTACATTTAGTCATTTGGCAATAAATGGCAATAAATGGCAATAAATGACATTGTTGCAATAAATGTAGTTATTTTCAAACACTTTAACTGTGTCTGTTTCCCTTATGTTATATTCCCTGAGCCAGGGTTGTAACAGTGTGTGTAGTGTATGTGCGTGTGTATATACTGTATAGTGTACTGTATATGTTAATGGGACAGTGAATACTCTGTGTGTCTGTGTGTGTGGGTGTGGTTTGTATGTGAGTGTCTGGTGTGTAAAGCTCTGTTCTTGCTGTGGTGCTTTAGGATGGAGGCCTCGTTCGTTGGCAGGCGGGTGGCGGGCGCCGGGGGGATGATGATGCGCTCTGCGGAGAGAGAGGAGTTTCTGCTGCAGGACCTGGAGGAGGCAGAGACAGAGCTCCGGGGCATCAACACAACGCTCGCACAACTACACCTGCACCTGCACCTGCACCAGCTCAGCCCTGAGTCTGCAGGTTAGTCCTCTCACACACACCTGCTCTGTACTCAGTGCACAGGTTAGTCCTCTCACACACACCTGCTCTGTACTCAGTGCACTGGTAAAATCTCACACATACACCTGCTCTGTACTCAGTGCGCAGGTTAGTACTCTCACACACACCTGCTCTGTACTCAGTGCACAGGTTAGTCCTCTCACACACACCTGCTCTGTACTGTGTGCACAGGTAAAATCTCACACACACCTGCTCTGTACTGTGTGCACAGGTAAAATCTCACACACACCTGCTCTGTACTCAGTGCACAGGTTAGTCCTCTCACACACACCTACTCTGTACTCAGTGCACAGGTAAGTCCTCTCACACACACCTGCTCTGTACTCAGTGCACAGGTTAGTCCTCTCACACACACCTGCTCTGTACTGTGTGCACAGGTAAAATCTCACACACACCTGCTCTGTACTGAGTGCACAGGTAACTCCTCTCACACACACACCTGCTCTGTGCTGAGTGCACAGGTAACTCCTCTCACACACACCTGCTCTGTACTCAGTGGACAGGTAAGTCCTCTCACACACACCTGCTCTGTACTCAGTGCACAGGTAAGTCCTCTCTCACACACCTGCTCTGTACTGTGTGCACAGGTAAGTTCTCTCACACACACCTGCTCTGTGCTGAGTGCACATGAATCCCCCTTGGGTCTGTCGAAGTGTCCCTGAGCAAGACACCAAATGCTCCTGACAAACTTTTTGGTGCCTTGCATGGCAACCAATCACCGTTGGTGTGTGAGTGCGTATATGAATGGTTGAATGAGAAGCATCGATTGTACAGCGCTTTGGATAAACCATTTACCATTTACCTTTCCTGTGCATCTGTCCCAGATGCGTTTGGACCGGTCCGTGGCTGGTACCAGGACTCTCTGGAGGTAGAGCGGCAGTGCCAGGCCAGTACGCGGGACCCGGACAGCCCGGTGGGGAGGTCTCACGACGTGCGGAGACACACAGAGAGCCTGCTGACTGGTTGGCGGGACAGCCTTCAGGGCGAGTCCTCGACCCAGCGTAGGCTCCAGGGGCTGCAGACCAAGGTCAGGACCAGGCCACCCACACCTGCTCACACACTCATGCCTACTCACGCCTTCTGCATTCACACCAGTGCGCACTCACAGACTGCACCTACTCATGTGCTGTGTCTGCTCTCACATTCACAAATTACATCTACCTGTACTGTACAGTACTGTGCAGGCGTCTTAGGCACCCTGGACATAATTATATATATGTTTATTTTTTTGTGTGTGTTAGTATAAAAGAATACATTTAAGATTTTACTGAGACATTTTTGTATTTAATTAAAAAAAGTAAAACTATTCTGCCAAATTACTAAAATGTAAATGTAAAATGTATAGCACGTTTATTTAGGACCTTTCATTGAATTGGCCTAAGACCTTTGCACAGTGCTGTATATCTGAGTCTACTCATAGACCATCATCTACTCATTCACTGTGTCTCACTCATCCACACCATCTGCTCATACACTATGTCTACTGATACACAACTACACATACGGGGGCGGCATGGCTCAGGCAGTAAGAGCAGTCGTCTGGCAGTCGGAGGGTTGCCGGTTCGATCCCCTCCCCGGGCTGTGTTGAAGTGTCCCTGAGCAAGACACCTAACCCCTAAAAATGCTCCTGACCAGCTGGTCGGTACCTAGCAAGACGTCTAACCCCTTAAATGCTCCTGACGAGCTGGTTGGTGCCTCGCATGGCAGCCAATCGCTGGTGGTGTGTGAGTGTGTGTATGAATGCATGAATGAAAAGCATCAATTGTACAGCGCTTTGGATAAAGGCGCTATATAAATTCCAACCATTTACCATACTCATTCAGCCTCTCATAAACTGCATTTACTCACACACCCAGGTCAGCTCATGCACCTGTGCCTACTCATACAGTGCACCTACACATTCATGTCGACTGAAACACCAGGCTCCACTCACACACCCATGTCTGCTCGTACAAACAAGTGACATTACATACATTACATTACATTAATGGCATTTAGACGTACAGTTGATTAGACTAAGCAGGAGACAATCCTCCCCTGGAGCAATGCAGGGTTAAGGGCCTTGCTCAAGGGCCCAACGGCTGTGCGGATCTTATTGTGGCTACACCGGGATTAGAACCACCGACCTTGCGTGTCCCAGTCATGTCGTGTAACCACTACACTACAGGCTGCCCGCCGACACACAAGCATACACCACGCATTCACCAGCCCCACCGTTATTGTCATCGTCCTTCTCTCCCAGGTGTGTGGGGGCCACGGCAGGGGCGATGGTGGCTGCCGGAGTCTGTGGCAGAGACTGTGCGGAGGAAAGGGGTGTGCTCAGGTCCCAGGAGCCTCTGCCCTGCAGACAGTCTCCAACACTACCGACCACATCACCGCCACCAGCAAACACCTGCAGGACGCAGCCAAGGAGGTCTGCATGAGAGAGTGTGTGTGTGTGTGTGTACGACCTTGGTAAAATACGTAATTGCTTTGGATTCAAATACTTTTCTGAGCTTGATCGATCTTGCCAGGTGTAAATCAGCCAACCAAGTGCACCAGAAGCCAAGGTTTGCACTTCTTGAGAGTATTGCACAGGTTCCAACACACCAGACAAGCTCAGTAAGGCGTAGACGACTATTTGGATCGAAAATATGTGTGTTGAAATGTAGCGGTATGTGTGTTGAAATGTAGCGCTGCTCTCTTCAGCTGCAGGATGTGGGGAGGCTGGCTCGTGCCCTGAAGATACACGCTGCGGGCGCTCTGCTGACCACAAAGACGAAGAGCAAGTTCTTCAGCGACTCTAATAAAGAGCTCAGAGACTCGCTGCAGAACATCCGCTCATTCCTCTCTGGTTGGTTATCCATTAGCCGGCTTTCAGTCGTGTGTAATTAAAAAAACGTTTTTTTTACGAGTGGTAAATTTGTGTTGCAAAAACCCTTGATGGAAAGATAAAACTCTGTAACAGGCTAATTAGCAAAACAGTCAGTTCAGTCTGTAGTCCTGAATGCATGGGGCGGCCTGTAGCGTGGTTAAGGTAAATGACTGGGAGCCACAGTAAGATCTGCACAGCCGTTGGGCCCTTGAGCAAGGCCCTTAACCCTGCATTGCTCCAGGGGAGGATTGTCTCCGGCTTAGTCTAATCACCTGTACATCGCTCTGGATAAGAGCGTCTGCCAAATGCCAGTAATGTAATGTAATGAATGCTCTTGTTCCTTCCCCTGCGCTTGCAGATGAAGGGGCGGACCCAGACGCTGTCTCATGGGTGTCTGACCGGGTCCTGGCCGTCTCCCTGCCCGCGAACGGCAGCGTTGTAACTGCCATTTTGAAGGAGATCCAGCACAGCATCGCCAATCTGACCCACGCGCACAGAAACTTTGACACCGAGCAGTCCAACCGCACACAGGAGCTGCTACAGCAGGCCCGGAATACACAGTGAGTGAGGCACCGGCAGGGGGCCCAGCGGTAGGGGCACACATGGACACACGGATGTTGCGGAGATATATTGTGCGTTCAAGATTATAGACTTCGAGGCACTATAATAATCTCTGCAGGGTGTTTTGGAATGCTGTTCAAAGAGTCCACTCAGCTCAGGAAAGAGACGGTCAGATCTTTGAGAACGTCAGTGGCCACTGAGTGAGCGCCTCACACGGATGGAAGCAGTGACAATGCTCCCGACTCCCTGCAGGGCGCGAGCGAGCCAGACCGAGGTCTCCGCCAACCAGACCCGGCAAAGGCTGGATGCCGTACACAAGGCCATCAGGACCACGGAGGGGGCCCTGGAGACTGACCGCGAGATCCTCAACAGCACACGCAGCACCATTCTGACGGTAGACGTCCTCGTGCCAACCACACACATCAGCAGCCATGGAGCCACAGTTTAAACAAGGCTGTGTCACCTATCGTGCACAAATAAACATGAGAAGTTGGCGGCATTAGCTCAGGCGGTAAGAGCAGTCATCTGGCAGTGGGAAGGTGTGCCGCCCTGGGTGTGTTGAAGTGTCGCTGAGCAAGACGCCTAACCCCCTAAATGCTCCTGACGAGCTGGTTGGTGCCTCGCATGGCAGCCAATCGCTGGTGGTGTGTGAGTGTGTGTATGAATGCATGAATGAAAAGCATCAATTGTACAGCGCTTTGGATGAAGGCGCTATATAAATGCCAACCATTTACCAAGTATAATTCAAAGCCCGCTCCCACTATGTTCTTTCTGAGTCACTATTTTGTCTCTCCTTCTCCGTCCCGCTCACCTGTCGTTCTCTTCCTCTCATTATTTCCTTTTCTCCATCTATCTCTCCCCTTTGTTCCTTTCCCTCTACCACGTCTCTCTCCACTTTCCCTTCTCTCCGTTCTATCTCTCTTCCTTGTTTTCTCCTTTTTCACTCTCCTGCTTCTACCTCTGTCCCTCTCTCCCTTTCTTCCTCTCTCACTCTCTCGTTCTCTCTCGTTCTCTCTCTCTTAAGGGGAAAGATGCCGTCCTGAGACTGGAGAATAAGCAGACATACGCCGCGCTGCGATTGGCCGACGTGCAGCGGGAGGCGGAGTCCCTGCGGAGGAAGCTGAACGAGAGCGGTGTGGCCGCGCGGAACATCAGCGCTCACGCCAACAACACCGCACACGCAGCCGGGGACCTCACCGAGGTGCACGCCCGTGACCCCTCCCGTGACCCCGCCCGCATTATGGCGGCTACTCACGACCACTCATCGCACACGCAAGCCTTTCTGAGGCTCTCCGGCTAAGTCCTAAAAATGTACACTTCAGCAAACACAAACCCTGACTGTGTGGTTGGTGTTTGCAGAAAGCCTGGGTCAAAATATTGTGTAAAAAACTTTCGAGCTAAATGTGCGCATGACCTAAAACATACTACCACATGAGTTATTTGTTCTGAATACTGGTGAACATCAGATGTTTCTTTTAAAATGGTCCGTGACCCGCGGGCATTACACTGGTGTCTAGCGGGTTAAAGCATTTGACCTGGGCCTGGTCTGCCGCGTGTGTGGGTCACTCGGGATGTTTCTCCCGCATGAGGAGCTGGAGGAGGCCCAGGAGAGACAGAGGGAGCTGCAGGAGAGGGTGAGGACAGCCGGGGAGCGGGGAGCGCAGAGTCTGGATGACGTGAACGAGAGGGTGAGATACATCCAGCAGCAGGCCCAGGACGTGCTGAAGAAAGCCACGGAGACCATGGAGACACTGCACAGTACGACTGCACCTCCCTCACTGCACTGCACCTCCCCCACCGCACCTCCCTCCCCCACTGCCCCAGAGCACTGCGCGCCCTCACTGCCCCAGAGCACTGCACCTCTCTCACTGCCCCAGAGCACTGCACCTCCCTCACTGCCCCAGTGCACTGCACCCCCCTCACTGCCCCAGAGCACTGCACCCCCCTCACTGCCCCAGAGCACTGCACCGGACGGCGTTTACTGTACAGGGCAGCCTGCAGCGTAGTGGTTAAGGTACATGACTGGGACCTGCAAGGTCGGAGGTTCAATCCCCGGTGTAGGCACAATAAGATCCGCAAGGCCCTTAACCTTGCATTGCTCCAGGGGAGGATTGTCTCCTGCTTAGTCTAATCAACTGTAAGTGAATAAGAGCGTCTGCCAAATGCCATTAATGTAATGTACTGTACAGAAGAACCTCAAAGGTACAAACTTACTCTGAACTGAAATGTGTACAACTTCTCTGCGTGACATGAAAACACATTTTTAAGAATCTGTATTCTGTATTTTAACTGTATAGTCGCATTACGGTAGGCTTGTTGTTTTAAGTCGGCAACTCTCATTTTGTAGCTGTAAACCTTTGATAACCAATGAGCAAACCAATCTGGAACTTGGGCCATTCACTTGAATTTGAATCAGCTTTCTCAACCACATATCTTATCAGTGACCTCGTCAGGGATTACCTTGAGCTGGTTGGTTTTGTTCTGGCCCATTTCATATCAATCACTGTCGAGTGTGGGTGTTCTGGTTTTTTTTTGGTTATCATGAAGTGTGTATCTCTGAGGTTCTGCTGTGTTTGTGCTGCTCCTTTCGTGTAGGGCTGGAGAGGGAATTCCAGGAGAACAAGAGGAAAATGCAGGATCAAAACGCAGAGCTTGCCAGTCTGGAGCGCAACATCACAGCCACCAGAGACTACATCCTGGAGAGCGTCATTAAGTACAGCTCCTGCTAGTGGTTCTCCCATATTCCTCCACTGTGGAGTTCCTCACTTTAAGATGAGATAAAACATTTAATCTTGTCATGATCCACTCACCACTCAGTCCTGGGGAGGAAATGCTGTTATAAATATACCTTATTCTGTAATTTGAATAGAACTATAAACAATAAACAAATATTTAGTATACATTTTAATCGTTTCAGGATATTAATTTCCATCATAAATAATAATAATAATAATAATGTACTGAGGACAGTATACATAGGACAGTAATACAGTACTTGCTACTGTAGGTGTAGGTGTAGGTGTTGAGCCAGTAAGGGGTAGGCAGCCAGAAATAACGTTCCTGAAGACAGAGGGATTAACAGGACTTGACATTTCTAAAATATATTGGGCGTTTACACCTGGCAAAGGCATTATTAAAAAAGCATAGCTTTGTGATCAGAAACGTTGAAATCAAAACTTGATATTTGTAGGACTGAGACCAGAGGAATTAAACTACATCCAGGATGTGACCATGGTAATGAGTAGGGAAATGGCACACAAAATCAAAACATCCCAGTAAGAACAGAAAATCAGCAGGACATTTTAAATGAATTTTAAAACCTTGTTAAACCCTTCCATATGAAGTGGCTCTGATGGATTGGTGGAAAAGGTATACGGTCGAGAGTGCCCTATGACCATCTTGGGATTTTACGGTAGTTACGCTTGAGTGCTATATGGCCATAGACCATATAAAAACAAGCTGACACTCATGGGGTTTCGGTCAAGTAGCGTATTGCTGCCACAAGAGTGTGCTAGCCACCTGGGATTTGGGGGGATGGAGGTCTGTAGTGTACAGAAAACCCACCTCAACATTTCAGCTGGTAATTGTTTTGACTTTAATTGTTGCAGATGGGGCAGTTAACACAAATACAGTGCAGCTTGCTTGGTAGCCCTGATGAGTGCACAACTTATCTGGATAAGTTCTATACCAAGCATCCAGCTGTTCTCCGTACATTTTAAAATGGCCAGTTAATCTACCCCTAGTTAGAGGAATGATTTTGGCAGCTACAGATAGAAATAGTAGTGACTAATATCTGAAGGTCAACAACAGCCTTAGAAATGACAGCTGAATCAATGTGCTAAAATGCTTAGATATCAGATATTTCAGGGGTGATGTTACCATGGAGACAACAGGTCTAAAACAGGTAAATTATATTATAATTTAATAAAGGCTCAGTGCAAATCAATAGGCTTTTTTTTTACACAATATTCAAACGATTAAAGGCAAACATGGTCCACGTGGGAAATGATCATAATAATAATAATAATAACGAACATTAAATTAAATTAATACACAGTAGTCCACAACACAGTGTGCATGCAGGAACATTTCAAACACTTAAAAAGGCAGTAAAACTGAGACGTGATTTTTCAAGTGTTTCATGTTGAGTGGGGACTCCTCTGTTCCTCACATCTTCTGGATCATCACCTGGAATTTACCTGCAGAGACAGAGCGGAGTGTGAAGACCTCCTCCACCAGGCTGTGACACTGTAGCTACCTCAGGCCGAAGGGTCTGCCAATAGGCCCTGCACTCACACGCAGGTGAGCCACAACCACAACAAGCGAGCGAGTAAATGCGCAGTTTCAGCATTACAGCAATCATTCTTCCGTTTTCCAGAGGGGTTCATATTCATCGCAATCAGCATCTGCATACGTTATATTAATCTCCTGCATTTTGGGAGGAGGGGGTGGCTCAGGTTCCCATCCCAACCCCAACCCCAACCCCAACCCCCCCCCCCCTTAGCCATGTCTCTGTTTACAGTGGTGCCGTTGTTCTCTTAGATCAGGTGACACTTACAGGCTGGCATGACGGACACCTCTGCCGTGACTATGCTCTTCACACCCAGATTGGCCAGTCCACCCCTCACGAGCCCACAGGTGAATGCCAGGTACTGTGGGAAAAGCACAAACCAAGTGTTACTGCACAGCACACACAAGGCCTTCTCCAAAACATAAGAGGGCTTGTGGGCTTGCCTCAACCTTATCTGTCCGTCTATATGCCTGTATGTTTTTTTTTTTTTTTTTACCTATGTATACAAGTCTCATTTGAAAAAGAGATTCCCATCTCAATGTGACTACCTATTAAAATAAAGGATTAATAATAGATCCATAAAGCACCTCAAAGTAGCACTGAGATTACTGATCTAAGATCAGGTTTCCCTTGTCCATATACTGACTATTCATTATGAGTTAAATGGGTGAATTGATACTTGGTCGCCACTCCAGCTCAGAGACGTTTAATAAACATAAGCCCAGTTGTCACCGTGTAACGTAGACTCACTGAGTACTGAAGACCAAGTTAGCTCACGATGTTCCGAACAGTTCCGAACTTTCATGATGAATAAATCAGAAATGACTTCCAGGTCATCTTTGTTTTTGTGTGTGCGTAGTCTCATTCTTTCCCATTTTTATAAAAACTTGGTATGAGACACGTATTTGATCAGTCTCAGCACACAGTGACATGGTAATGGTGCTTCACAGAGACATTGTGGTGGGGAAGATGTTGCTAACGAGAGACTACGAACCAGGCTGGCTTATACGGCTCTGCCAAAAGTGTTCCTTGTAAGACTGTTCACACACGTGCACTCGCCGTTTTATTTAAATGCCATCAGTTTTTAACTGACGTTAAGATTACCCACATAATGATTTAATAGAGTTTTGCCTAAATAACAGACTTTAGTAGTTGTGCTTCAGGTGCTGTTCAGAAAATCATGAATAGGTGTTCAGAACATCGGGAACTTACGTGGTCTTCCAAACACGAGGAAGTTGTGCAGTTATTTGTTGTTTTCTCTATAATTATTTGTTCAATTCACATCAAAGTGTTTTAGCGTCTGGGATAGGCAATGGGCAACCGTAATCATAAACCACATTCCTTGATATGGTAACACATCTCCAAACTTCAGTGAAATGCTTCCGGGGGAGAAAAAAAACATCACTTGTATCTATTCAATGTTGGTTAACTAGGCCTATTAGTTTTGAAAAACACATTTCTCACATTTTCGCTCCTTATCCTCATGTCTTTATCTACCACATGGAAACAACATGGCCCTGTTGCTGTCATATCAACATTGAAAAGACACGAGTGACGTTTATTTCCCCCCCCCCGTAAGCATTTCGCACTTTGTGAAAAAAAAAAAAAAAAAAAAAAAAAAAAAGACTGAAAGAAATCCTTGCCGGAGATGGTTGCTACTGCGCTTACAAAAAAATTAATTGTTTGGGCTAAAAAAATAAATCATCCGCAATGGCTATATCACTCAGCCCTAGCCCAGATACGTCACATTCTCGCAAGGCAGAACACTACTGAGCCAATCAGAGGCTACTAGGTTGAGCGCGCACTCAATCAGAGGTTACTAGGTTGAGTGCGCACTCAATCAGAGGTTACTAGGTTGAGTGCGCACTGAAAATGCCAAGAGTGGTACAGTGACTAAAGCTGATCAATCTAAGCAATAAAATTTTACACGATTATACAGTAATGCACACAACATACAATATAGTGAATAACTATCAATATAATGCATGAAAAAGCACCATTGCACTGAAAGGCTTCATCCAGATTTTGAGGTGCTCAAGTAACATGGTGGTACTATTCTACCCTTCCCCCCCAATGAATATTTGAACTGACCTTTGGGGCATGTTCTAAATACTGTTTTCCTGTGGAGAGCTGTGTCAGCAAACGGAACTTGTTATCCTGTAGCACATAAATCCCCTGGGAAAAAAACAGAATACATAGTCTGGGTTTTGGGACTGAACAGCATAATGTACATAACTGGGTTTTCAATTTTGTCTTCAGTCAGTCAGTTATGTCATGAGTGCAAGCACACAAGGATTACAGACATGACAACACCAAGTTGGAAGAAATTACCTGGTGATTTGTTCGCAAGTTATCAATTTGCTTTTTGAAAACACTGGTCCAGAAATCTTTGCAGACAAACTTCATAACATCCAGCTCATCCTTGAACCGTGCAGTGTCTCGCGTGAACCTGACAGAGATAATTACACACCTCAGACCTGCAGCACACAATGAAACAGTACAAATCAAGCAACCATGGACACTCTACAGTAGGAGGTGCCATTTTAGGATGAGGTTCTGACTATCCCAGGTCACTAGCTCGCAACCCGACAATCTTGTTACTACTCCATTACCTGACATCACTCAAGCACATCTTACATGTAGGTTAACAGAACATTTCGAAACATGAATTTCTACGTTTAAAATAAATACACCGGTGACACTTCGTGAGCTTATGTGAAGACATTATCTAAATTTTAATTATCCGTTTTGTGTAATTAGGACAGACCTTTCAATTAGCCCTTGGCCAACGCGGAATCCCATGTTCTCCAGCTTTGTAATGCACCTCCCGTTTTCCTCAAGGGGGACGCAAAATTGCCAAAGTTAGTATATATAGTTTATTTAATAATATTATAACCCGCTATTATTTACTTAGCCATAAGACATACATATATATGCATAGAATTGACTGCTCCTGTCAATATCCTTCTAATTAACGTAGAAAAGTATAATAGCTATACCTAGTTACCAATTAAAATAGCGGCGTTAACGTTAAAAAAAAAACGACTGATATAGCTAAATTAGCTAGTCTAGCTAATTCGGCGACAGATCTGCTAGCAATAGCTCCAACTTACCATCTCGCCGTGCTCTGCTGATTTGTACACATACTGTATCAGTTCATTGTGAAGAAATTGAAAAAGTGCCTCGTCCGCCATTCTTGGCAAAATAAATGTCCGCCTCAGACCCTTTGGAAATATACATACATATGTTACCACACAATAATTAGAAAACGGATTATGTGTAGCTAGCTAACGTTGTATACACCGGTCCTAGCTAGCTAGTATGTTTTGGCACTTCTCCGTTGCTTTGATGGCAAAGATTAACTACAGAATGAAGTCACTTGGAGACCTAGCTCGCTGTCGTTTAAATGGCGCTTTAAATGACAAATGTCTGCCGATATGCTAACCCAACACAGAATTAGATTTACAGTTCATATTTATCCAGGTAACACACTAGTAGCTAGACTACTACCAGACAACTGCGGAGTGCGGACCCCGTACTACAGCCGGGTAACGTAGTTTCATAGTCGTAGAAAATGAGTTAGTTGCCTTCTAGTGCGCCTGCGTGTCATTTTATTTTCCCGGTATAAAATATAGCTTTCTAGCTCAATGATGTCTATGCAAAATTGTTCACTTTAACGTTTTATTGTTACACTGTAGAATATTTTGGGTTTACCTTTTCGTGGAGTCTATGTGCTATACCGGGCGGGTACACACACTGGACTATAAAGAAACCTCAGTCATATGACTGCTGGTTGAGGAAGTTGCATGGTCATTAAACTGTAACCATCGCGTATGGCTTTATGGCTCTGGATAGTGGCGTTATATGGAACCACGGAAAACACAGATAGCAAACTTTGCCAAAGAAATATCACACGTTGTGTCCCTTAGCAGATTTATTTGTGAGAGAGATCTCGTGCAGACTGGCGAACAATCGTCCTTCAGGTTAATTCAAACACGTCATCAGCGCACCTGGTTGGGTAACCGCCGTTTGCCGTTTCTAAATATAGCACATCGGGTTTGTACAATAAATATTTATTTTGAAAATAGAGAATAGAGAATTTCAAAATGTGAAACCCAATCTTGATAATTTCAAGGAAAGAAATGTAGGCCTACCAACTACCAACAACCAATGTAACCTTATCATGCCAATAAAAATAATTCATATAATACATACAGCACATCACACTTTTCACTGAACATCTGAATGCAAGCCTTATAAGTCGTTATTTGACCATTTTAGTTTGGAAATATAATGTGATGTAGATACATCACATTGGTGGGGATGATGGCACCAGATATGTTAGGATTGGACTGAACTACAAAGAGGTTCAGAGGTGCTTTGGTGATGGCAGCCAAGACGCAGGTCTAAATATTGTTTGCAGAAGACAAGAGGCTGACTGAGGTCCGCACCATAAACCACACCCTTGAGACACATTTAATAATCATCGCTGTAATATTGCAGTTATTAATCATGCGCACTGTGGCAAATTTAATTTTGACAGCATTTTTGTAATATTGCATAGTAGAAATGTCTGTATCCTCTCCTTGCTCTGCTACTTGTTAAGCCGAACAGGGCATAGCCGATGTGTGTATGGTGCAGTAAGACTTCGACCACGTGTTTGCCTACCCAACGGAAACCATAAGGAAGGTCAATAGATGGCATTTAACAATATTGGTCATATCCATAGATCAGAAAAGTAGGCCTTTTTTAATGCACTTTAACCAAACATACAATATTTACTCGTTTCATTGTGACGGTAGTTCTGGAATGCTGTAATTTTCTAGGTAGTTTCGTTCCAAAATAACTAGAGACACATGGATCTCTTCAAAATATCCCATTTTCGAATTCAGGCAGTCTAAAATATGCAGAACATAGTGTGGAATAGCAAATAATAATTTTCCTAAATAGTTATTCCTAGTAGGCCTAATATGTAGGCATACGGCTATTTAAACTATATGGCTACTGAACCAAAGAAGGTAGACACAGACGCGAAGCATATTTCTGAAAACAAACTTGAAGCCAAAAGTTGAATGTTTTTAAGAAGTAGTATTTTGACCCCTCGTGTTAAACGAAATAAACCTCCCATACCGGTCCTATCCAAAGTTATTTTGTCCGCGTGCAGGCCGGGGTGGGCTAACGGTTAGTTCTCGCTGCCTGCACGTGTGGAGGACGTTTAACGTCTGCCACTTTCATTCATCCAGAATTAATTCAATGACCATCTCTAGCTAGATAACTAATCAACATTAGGTGATTTAACTTTTGCTACCAAAACATAGCTGATGAGAGGAAACTCTAACGAAAAAATATTCAGGTATTAATAACATTTTTATATTCGCATTAACGAATTTATAATGTTTTACCTAAAAGGAAACGCTCGACTAGCTAACACCATCTCATTAGCTAACGTTAGTGGTTAACGTAAAAACTTGCCGTCGTTAGATAACTGGCAACTTTCGTCGGATTGCTAACCGATTCGCAATCTGGCCATTGTCCCTACTCTTTAGAGCCACTGCTGAATGTTTCTGTTTATAAATCCTGTATCCAGCAAATGATAAACAAAGCTTACCCACACAGCAAATTAATCAACAGTGCTTTTTTTCATCGAAACAGATCGAAACATGTATTCCAGCGTGTGGAATATTAAAGAGATTTTAAATGTATCGAATGGGTGAGTAACATTACATGAAAGATCTGCAACCCAGCCAGACTTGATGTTGCAGTTAACCATATTTTTGAAGATGTTACTAAAAATGTGACATTTTAGCTAAATTAGCTAAATTAATTAAATACTTATGATTAGCAATATGATGAATTGCTCTTTTAGCCAACTACTAATGTTCCAAAGTTATTTTTGTTATATTAAGCTTATGTAGGCCTAAAGTTGCTCTAGCTGTGTATAGTAATTCTCAGTGTTTTTGTAAAAACAAAATTTCACAGAGGGAGTAAATCCTCTGGCCGAAGTGGTGCGACCAGCGATTACTCCAGCCTGACAGACTCCCAGTTTTTGTTTGGGTCCCAGTTCTTGTCCGAACAAACTGGCCTGTCCCAGGAAATGAGTCTACAGGCCAGGAACTCCCTGCAAAACTCACAGGAGGTACATTACAGTCTCTGTCCCCTTCTGTACCCATCTGTTCGGTTCTAAAGCCCCTCTGTAGACTATACCCCAACTGAGCTGCACTGATCTCTACGCCACCATGTTCTGTATTTCACCATTTTTGGCTTTTCCCCTCATTTTCTCTGGCAAATGGCATACAGCCATGCTCACACTGCAGTCTCTGCAGCTCACGTTGGCAGAATGACGGAAAGCTTACACACTCCTTAGAACAGGCTCTTCTTGCAGGAGTCTTTTGGCAGAAATGATTATGTGTGAGGGCGGCACGGATGGTGCAGTGGGGTGGGGTGGGGTGGGGTGGGGTGGGGTGGGGGGCGGCACAGATGGCGCAGTGGGTAGCACTGCCGCCTCACAGCAAGGAGGTCCTGGGTTTGAATCCCGGTCGGCCGGGGCCTCTCTGTGTGGAGTTTGCATGTTCTCCCCGTGCCTGCGAGGGTTTCCTCCGGGTACTCCGGTTTCCTCCCAAAGTCCAAAGACATGCAGGTTAGGCTGATTGGAGAGTCTAAATTGCCCTTGGGTATGAGTGTGTGAGTGAATGGTGTGTGTGCCCTGTGATGGACTGGCGACCTGTCCAGGGTGTATTCCTGCCTTTCGCCCAATGTATGCTGGGATAGGCTCCAGCCCCCCTGCGACCCTGTTCAGGATAAGCGCGTTAGGATAATGAATGAATCAATGAATGATTATGTGTGAGTGATGTGTTATGTATGCGGTTGGAAAATAAAGTTTGACGTTTATGGTAAATGAGCCCAAAGTTTCGACAAACTACCGCACCAAGCCGTACTTGTTCGGCGGAGACTCGGCGGACAAGAGCAAGGTGCCTAATTTCACCGGCGGCAAAACCAGAGGAATCCTGGAGCAGTTTGAAGAGGAGAGGAAACAGGCGAAAGAGAAAACTGAAAGGTGACTGTTGTTTTTTAAAGGTACAATGGGCAAGATTTTTGTGTTAAAATATTGTTACAAGACCATTCTACAAGTCCCTTCCTATCATTGAAAAAGGCTCACTGACAAGTTGACTCAGCCTCTGCCTGTGTTTATAGTCCTTAAATTCGGGTTTCAAAATATACAGTTGACGGCCCGACACTGTATATGTACCAAAACATTCTATAACTGTACAATAATTCAAACTCATTGGTTAAAAATTGGTTCCAACTGCCACAGCCAATGGCATTTCAACGTCAGCGCATTTACAGAGAAGGGGGAGGGATAAACAGTGTTGTGGTTTGAAGGTGTTTTTTGGTGCTATTCCTCTCTTGACCGTTAGAAGTCCGAAATTACCTATTGTACCCTTAACATTAGTATGGCGATTGACATCCATCGGTGTACAATACCGGTGCAATGTGTAATCTTTTTTTTTTCTCTATTTTAGTGAGATGCTCATGAGTGAATTATCGCACCTCAAGGAATGCATGGAAAATGTAAGATGTGTAATTGGCATAGCAAAGTAAACTAACTGAATGCTCCACTTACTGTTTTATAAAATCAAGCCTTTAGATTTTCATGAAGTTGGTGAAAAGGTTAACGAGGAGAACGCGGGCTTGTTTCAGATGAAGACTTCTTTGAGCAGCATGGATGGAAACATAAATTCGACTGAAAGAGTTGTGGTGGAAGCCTTGGATGGTTTCATGAAAACATGTAAGTGGTATCGTCTGAACTATAATACAGCAACAAAGCAAGATCTTTGTATTGACACAATTTGTAAAAAGTTTTTTGTGGCTTTTATTCAAGGATAATGCACTTGAGGGTCTTAATATATGTTTTACATTTTGATTATCGTTCACACATGTTGAAATTGTAATCTGAAGGGAGGAGGAGCTAAACCCAGTTTAATATTCTCTCTGTTGCAGCAGTGTCCAAATAAATTAAAATGGTGGCATTGTCATACGTTATTACACAGTATGAGCAGTAGAGGGTGCTGCCTGGGAATATTAAATGAACATACCGGTCTGTGCATCCCACTGGGTGATTTTGGAATAGTAATAGAACTGTTTCAAATACGGTTTGTTTAAATTCTTTGAATTTCACAGTTTTTTTTTTTGTTATCATGTTTGATATGTTTAAAGCCCAAATCAATGACACTGTTCAAATTAAAATGGGAAGTGACATGGCTGCACTGTGTAAAGAGACTGAATGATGTAATTTGCTTTTGCTTTTAGTTCAGGGTGCTGTGGGCAGCACGCAGGAAGGCTTGGCAGAGCAGGTGGGGTCCGCGCTGAACAACCTCAACTGCCAGCTAGAAGCCCTACGAGACATGGAGGACAGGGGGTCCAAGGTGAGCAGGGCAAAATAATAAGCACACAGGGCGACATTGCCTCAGGAGGTAAGAGCAGTCGTCTGGCAGTCGGAGGGCTGCCAGTTCGATCCCGCCCTGGGTGTGTCGAAGTGTCCCTGAGCAAGACACCTAACCCACAAATGCTCCTGACGAGCTGGTTGGTGCCTTGCATGGCAGCCAATTGTCATTGGTGTGTGAGTGTGTGTGTGAATGGGCGAATGAGAAGCATCAATTGTATAGCACTTTGGATAAAGGCGCTATATAAAAAATGCCAACCACATTTGCACTTTGGAGCACCCTCAGATGGTCTCAGAGGTGTTTCTGTTTGCTGTGTCTCAGATGGTCTCAGAGGTGGCCACTCTGGCCACAGGTGTGCACGGCCTGCAGAGGGATCTGGAGAGCTTGAGGACGGAGCAGGCCAGGGGGCAGTGCATGATGGGAGAGATCCTCTCCGTGCTGCAGGCCCTCGCCTCCGCAAAGCCGCCGTCGGCGCCCGTGGCAGACAGCGGGGTACAGACGTCTCCCTGCGCCTGGGAGAGGCTCCGTCTGATCAGCGAGAAAACGCGCTACTTCCAGAGCCTGGAGCTGAGCGCCGGGCCCACACCACAGCCCCAGGGAGAGAGCGCGAACCCCGGGCCACTGCTGCCCGTCGAGCAGGAGCCCGGCCGAACCAGCGCTCCAAACCTCCGGGCAGCTGCCCGCACAGAGCTGGGCCGAACCAGCGCTCCAAACCTCCGGGCAGCAGCCCGCACAGAGCCGGGCCGAGCCGAGGCTCTGGCGGACAGAGCGCACGAGAAGCCCGGGCGGGGAGCGCGCTGCACCCGCTCCGCCACACGGATCCCGGGCGGTGCGGCCGGCACACGGACACCGGACACGCCCGCTTCCTGCAGCCAGCCCGGCGCCGAGCTGGAGAAGCTTGCGGTCCTCACCGAGGCTGGCGGGGGCGCCCCACGCCCTGGAGGAGCCCCGAAGCGCGCTGGCGGGCGGAAGAGAGCCGTCCCGAGAGGGCACAGGACCAGGGTCCCCAAGAGGAGGAGGAAGGCCCTGCCGCTGCCTGGGGGGCGTGGCAACGGCAACAGGGGCGGAGCTATAACGCCCTCCCGCCCCACTTCCTGCCAGATTCCGGCCAATCGTATGTCTGAGAATGCAGGGGCGCCCTTCAACCCCTGCGGTGGCTGGTCCCAGGACAGCAATGGCACACAGTTTGTCTCCGGGTGCGAGACCACCGCGGCATCGTGGGTAATGCCCCTCTCTGAGGTCAACGCTGGGGTCACACAGAAGGGGTTTTGGCAGCTGTTTGACTTCTGTGATGATTCTGACTAGATGCACCGTCTGTAAGCATGCTGATGTGTCTCATTTGAATAGGACCAGTTCATGCCTAGTTACTGGAGGTCAGTGATGGTGTCAAACCTATGTCCTGGAGGCCTGCAGCGTCTGCAGGTTTTTCTGGCTTTTTCCTTTCAATTAGTTCAGGCATTGCAACACGTTACATGGACTCTTTAGCGAATCAGTGTCTTAAATGAATCATTTGACTGCTGAAACATGGCAAAGTCCAGCAAACCCCGCGGCCTACCAGGACTGTTGTAGCTCCCAATAGATGCTGTGCACGGTTATTAGCACAATTTGCTGTCATATGCAAGCCTTACATTACTTGTTCTATGATGATGACTTCCAGGGATTGTTTATATAATATTTAAAAGTAAAATGTTTGGAACCGTAACACGTTCTGTCTTACCATTGCTGTCGTCTCCTTGAAGGCTTTGGGCAAACCACTTTACCTGTGGTAAGACTACTTTTTTATTTATAACGGTACGTTACTGCTTTAAAGGTAACGTTTTTCCTGTGACAGTTCATTTGGAATTCAAGACATGCAGACAGGCTTTTTTCCCCAAGGAATTCATTTGTGTTTGCAGCAGTGTCTGTGGAATTTTATTTCTTGATCAATAAAACTGACCGCATATTTCTCATCTTTGTGCTCAATTTGCTCTTATTGGCTAAACAAATTATACATTTGTGTTGCTGAATCACATACACTCAATAAGAATAATGAATAATGAATTTGTTTTTCATGTGAACAGTGTTACTTGCATCTCAAATGAAAACCTAGTTTATAGCTTGCAGAGATATCTGTATAAAGCCATTCTTATTCAAACCTTTTCTCACAAACATGGCTTTCTCAAGTTTTCAGTTTTGCACCAACTTTATTAGTTGTCGACATGTACAGTACATGGGTGAAAAAACTCCACATGACAAGAAATGGACGTACAATATTTCTGCATGACACCCAGCAATATTATAAAATAACTGCCATTACAATTATACATATGAATTCACCACTGCACTTCTGGAATTCCCACTCGCATTGGTTGAGAACGGATTTGAAAGCGATGCTCCCAAGATCTATGCCAATAGAGGACCGACCGTCCAGTAGATGGATGTGAGATGAGGAGCTTAAGATAGTGTTCCATGATAACAACGATAAGGTTAAGATAATACGCTATACCAATGAGAAGCATGAATCTGGCCTGAATCATATATACTGATGAACGATATACTGCTTTCAGTTCTTGGTGTTCCCAAGTTCACCTGCAACCCCACTGTCTTGGAGCAGGACACATTGCATTGGCTGGTTGGTATCAGGGTGGTGGTCGCCACTCTTTGAGAACTGGCAGTACCTCCGCAAACTCCCTCCTTGGAAAAGCCTCACCTGGCAAGCCAAGGAGATAGAGGCATGGGCCGATAATCACGGCTTGGCATTTCTTCCGAATCAGAATTCTTTCGCGGCCATTGCTTGGTGGTCTCTGGTACATCGGACATAAAATAGGCATACATTTTTTTTTACTTCAAACTTTTATCTTCAGAACCCGACGTATGCTACAAGGACTACTAAAAATGTGTAACGTCGTGTTTAAAGTAATCTAAATAAGTTAAGTTGGTTTTTCGGCAAGGGGAAACGCAAGCTTTTTTTTTCAGCTTTTGACTCAGCCCCGCTGCTGGTGGGTGAGAGGACTGAGAGACCTCCAGGCGTTCCCTGGGAGCGGCCAGCTCAGGCAGTCCCGGTGAGAGGTGGACGTGTGCGGGTTCCTTCTCCCCGACTTCCTCACCAGCGACGGGGGGGAAAAACAGGAAGTGGCAACTGGCAAGGTCAGCGCCAAATAATACTGCAAGCTGGTTTCTCAAATTATCTACAATCAAACCCCCAACCCCCCACCATTCTCAGTTCCCTTAACTGGAAAGATCTATTTGACAGTCAAATCCTCATGATAACTTTAGTTCCCCACCCCCAATCTCAATTTATATATACAAACTGTGAGCAGAAGCGGTGTGCAAATACCCCTTTTGACCTGTCCGTTAAACCCTGACAGACATAAGCGCCCCAAACAACCCCAGGACGAGTAGCACAGACCCCAGCTCGGCTGCTCCATGGCTGAAGTCACGCAGACCGTTTTCACTTGTCCTGTCAGGGGTGTTCTTGAGTGTAGATTAGGCTTTATTTATCGACAATAAAAAAAGAACAAAAAAAAAAAAAGGCATGTTAAATTCCTTATTAATTCAGCGATTGCCAAGGATGCATCGTCTTCAGAACCACTGACCGAAAATATAACCATCTACTCCTTTGTGTAAACGCGTGAAAACGTGCTTGCTTGGGTAGTTTTCATACATTTAGAGATGTATGTATGCAGAGATGAGCTGAAAACTTGGTGAAATAAAATACAAAGTAAAAGTTCCAATAAAGACATTCAAACATGGATGTTTTTTACCTTAAAAAAAAACAAAAAACATAAAAAGTAAAAAAAAAAAAGAGTTGAGACAGCCAACCTTCCTTGAGTCAAAATATAGATAACTGTACTCCATTCAGACTAAAATAATGCTGGTCTACAGAAAACACAATGTAACACACATGGACAAAACATGCTCTCTTGGAATAATTTACATATTGCAGATTGTACACAACGATATATCACGCGGGTAAGAAGCAGCAAGCTATTCGAAGAAGCCGAAGACAGCAATAAATATCAAACTCTTGTGGATTCTTTGTTTAGAAAAAAAAATTATAATAAATCCCAGGATGCACTGTGAGGAAATGTCACATTAAAAAAAATGCGGGAGTCTCTTGAGAAGCGGTTTTGGGCACGAGAAGCCCGGTTTGTTTTGCCTCGCTGTCCTATCGCGTAACGCGCGGCGTCCGTGTCGTGTCCGTGTTCATCCGCGCGGCGTCCGTGTCGTGTCCGTGTTCATCCGTGTTCATCCGCGCGGCGTCCGTGTCGTGTCCGTGTTCATCCGCGCGCGCGTAGCCTCTCAGCCGGTCAGCTCCACCGGCAGCTCCCGGCTACACAGCGCCTCCCACTGGCGAGCCAGGAGCGAGATCAGCCGCTCCCTGCTGTCCGCGCCGGGGACGAACACGCACCACTGCACCTCGCCCTGGTCCCCGCCCCGCGCCCCGCCCCCGGCCCCGCCCCCGCCCCGCTCGTCGGCGAAGTGGTCCATGGTGAGGTGGCAGAGGAGGTCGGGGCCCGGCACGTCGTCGAACACCAGCGTGAGCGCCTGCGGGTAGGTCTGGTACCCCAGGAGCACCCGGTCCAGGTCGCGGATGCGCCGCGCGTCCGTCAGCCGGTACTTGTCGCGCTGCGGCGGCTCCTTGGCGAAGGCGGGCAGCGGGTAGCTGATGTAGTCCTCCTCCAGGAGGAAGACGTCGGAGCTGGTGAGGATGAGCGTCCGGGGCTGCAGGAGCTGCTGCTGCTGCCGCTGCTGCCGGGTTTCCGCGGCGACCGGCGCCAGCCCGCTCTGCACCTGGAAGGCCAGCACGTAGAACAGGATGTTGCAGGAGAGCGAGTGGCCCGGCGCGCCCTTCCTCTCCGCCACGATGAAGGTCAGGTCCCCGATCTCCTCCTCGCTGGGGTACACGAACTTCACCTTGCTGGAGTGGACCAGCTCGTAGTTCTCCATTTTACCTGCACGCGGATGAGAAACGACGCCGTTTTACCTCTTGCGAGCTAATGCTAAACGCTAAAGCTCCCGGCTGCCGCGCCCATCGCAACCTCAGCCGTCTCCCTCCTCAGGAGAACGCCGTGTCAGGGGTCTCTCGTTATGACACTGCGCTGTCACCACGCAAAACAAACGGATGCAAAACTATTACAGAAAAATCATAATATGCATACGATTGTACAATTGTGGTCAGGTAACATGTTCAAAATCCCCAGGGATCTGCAGGAATTTTAGCGGTACTTTAAGAGTTAAAGAATTTCAAATTAGTGTACGTGTTTAGCACAAGAGAGCAGGGTTAGGGTTAGGGTGGGGGAGTGGTAGGACATTAGCACTGAAATAAGCGTGCTGGTGTGTGTGAGAGGCGGCTAGCGGACGCTGTACGCTTGCCTGTGCTCTTGTTGCCGAACTGGGAGTAGAAGTCTGGCTCGGAGGGCTCAGGCGAGGGCAGCTTCTCCAGGAAGGACAGCACGGTCATCAGCTGCTGCAGGAAATGGTGCGTCCCATAGCTGTCCCGGGTCAGACAGGAGATGATATGATCTGCTGACGGACCTGGAAACACAGAGGAGGGTTTACCCAGAAAAGTACTGACAAATGTAATGACATTTCAAAAAAGTTTTGAACAAAAGTGTACGTTTGCAAAAAAATAATAAAAAGAAAGAAAAAACAATCCATAGTTATTCTCATTTTTTAAAATCATTACCATGAACTTATTAAACAGGTCATAACTTGGAACACTACTGTACAACTTGCCCAACTTGTTATTGGACATGGTGGGTAACATTCAGTCCAAAAACATACAACACACTGTAGCATTGGGTTGCCTCTCAGTCAGGTAATAATCCCCAACTGGGAGGAGTGTGGGCTTATGGTGGGAGTGGCTGTCACTCCACTGGACTGATAGAGGACTACACAGACTTTGGGACATAGTTAGAGCATACATGTGCGCAATGAAAGCACTGAAGTTTCTTGTACAAATTGTGTAATGTTATACAATTGTGTAGTGGGGTCCTCTTCCCCTTGACAATTAGCATGTAAATGGTAAATGGTTGGCATTTTTATAGCGCCTTTATCCAAAGCGCTGTACAATTGATGCTTCTCATTCACCCATTCATACACACACTCACACACAGACAGCGATTGGCTGCCATGCAAGGCGCCGACCAGCTCGTCAGGAGCATTTGGGGGTTAGGTGTCTTGCTCAGGGACACTTCGACACACCCAGGGCGGGGGATCGAACCAGCAACCCTCCGACTGCCAGACAACTGCTCTTACTGCCTGAGCCATGTCGCATGTTTTATGGGAGGAAAAAAAACTTCAGTACAACTCACCGACCACTCTGAAGTACTGGTCAAACAGCCCAACGTTGACACTCTGCAGCTCGTTCAGTTTCATGGCAAAGCAGTAGGAAATGATGAAGTCCGTCTCCTCGTAATTCGAAGGGTTCCAGTTCCACAGCACTGTGTGGAGAGACAGAAGAGGCAGCACGCTGCACGTGATGAAGGGAGGGAGGCAGAGAGCGGATTCTGTGTGGGCAGCGGAAGGCTGGTCGCTTACAAGCCTGGTCGCTGAGCGTGGACGCGGTGTCGTCCAGGATGAAGTACAGCGCTTTGGTGGAGAGCATGATGCAGGCCGTCAGCTCCACGTCGGGAGACTTGTAGAAGAGCACGGAGGACCAGAGGATGTGCCTCAGCTCCTCGTTCTCCACCTGCAGTCAGTGCCATTTTACACACCAGCATTTCAGCTCCGCTCCACAACACACACAGAGCTAAGCCCTGGCATGGCACACACAACGTGTGTTTTCACAAATTTCATATAAATTTTTTTTAAAAAAGACAGAACTGAACAAAGTGTGTGTGTGTGTGTGTGAGAGAGAGTGTGTGTGTGTGTGTGTGTGTGTGTGTGAGAGAGTGTGTGCGTGTGTGTGAGTGAGTGTGAGTTTGTGTGTGTGTGTGTGTGTGTGTGAGAGAGTGTGTGTGTGTGTGTGTGTGTGTGAGTGTGTGTGTGTGTGTGTGTGCGTGTGCGTGAGTGTGTGTGTGTGTGTGTGTGTGTGTGAGAATGTGTGTGTGTGTGTGTGCTGTAGAGACTACAACTTCCACATTCCCACAGGAAAATTCCGCGACGTCCACCACGAATGACGTCTAACTTGGTTCAGCCAATCCCGTAATGGCGGGAGCAATAAACGGTCCCGTATAAGAGCAAGACACGTTCTTGGGATCTCTCTTCTGCTTTTTCTGCTTCTTCTGCTTCTTCTCTTCGACGCACCCTTTTTGGCCATTCGCTTCAGCTCATCTGCTCCGAGACTCGGACAGAGGCTGAATGCTGCACAGCGCACTACCAGGCCTACGGACACACCCAGTTACCTCGCGGTAACTTCGTGGCCTATAGCGAGTGGAAACTGGTGTACGCGGAACGCTACATCAGTTTACCCCTGCAAAGCTCACCAAAGAACAACAGCAACGAACTTTTCCACCCGGAAAAGGGACCAACGAACATCCTTCCAGCAACCGAGCGGACCAGACGACAACGCGCGGCTAAGACGCCCCAGCCTGCGCATCTCTCCAGGACACATATTCACAGCACCATCGCGGCTCCTACAAGGACAGCACGTCTTTTGGATCCAATGCGTATGGACTCAGTAAGAGAACAAACATTCAGGCATAGCCAGTGTTTAGTTTAGTCTTAACTGTTTTTGTGAATCTGTGTTTCCATATTTGCCGTCTTATCATTGGAATGTATTTTGTTAGCTATATATGTACGTGAATTGATTCGCCGTCTTTTGCGCATATATAGAGTAAACTACGCAAGTAGTCTTCTCACAGCTAACAATAACTAACACACCCAGAACTCTAGCTTACCCAAGCTAGCTACTCACACTTTTACCTTTCCTTTGTTCAAGCGACACGCGCGCTTGCGCGCGCCACACACACGCACACACACATACCCAACTAAATTTCCTTACTAACTTCCCGTTAGTTTATCTGTTCTGTGTTTTACGTTTGTTTAATAAATATATTTTATTAAACCCCGGTGTCCGTTTTGGAATCACATAGACATGAGAGCCGAGTTAAAGCAGTCTTTCGAAGAACTTCCAACCTTCAGGTTATCGGTATGTTTAATCATTAATATTAAACATATTCGGTTTCGTAGAGAGTAAAATCCCTGCGTTATTTGGCGGCCCGTGCGAGGACCCTACATAATTTGGAGTCCCGCGCGAAAACCCCTACAGTGCGTGTGTGTGTGCGTGTGCATGAGTGTGTGTGTATGTACACTTCCTCTGCTATGGTCCGTGTCTGTGTGTGTGTGTCTGTGTGAGTGTGTGTGTGTGTGTGTGAGAGTGTGTTTGAGAGTGTGTGTGAGTGTGAGAGTGTGTGTGAGTGAGTGAGAGAGTGTGTGTGAGTGTGAGAGTGTGTGTGAGTGTGTGTGTGTGTGTGTGTGAGAGTGTGTGTGAGTGTGTGTGTGTGAGAGTGTGTGTGAGTGTGAGAGTGTGTGTGTGTGTGTCTGTGTGAGTGTGAGAGTGTGTGTGAGTGTGTGTGTGTGAGTGTGAGAGTGTGTGAGTGTGTGTGTACCACACTACCTCTGCGATAGTGTTGTAGAAGAACTCCACCAGCTCCTTCCCCCTGAGGCCAGAGAGGAAGAGCAGGGAGGGGGAGACGGACAGGTGAGCCGGGCACTGGTTCTCCTCGGACAGCTTCTGGATCAGGGGGTCAGCGGGGTACAGCAGGGACAGGGTTAAATGCGGCCTCTGCGGTCCCTGAGGAGCACTATAGGGGAAGAGCAGGAGGAGGAGGAGGAGAGAGCAGGAGGAGGAGGAGAGAGCAGGAGGAGGAGGAGAGAACAGGAGGAGGAGAGAGCAGGAGGAGGAGAAGAGAGGAGGAGGAGGAGAGAGCAGGAGGAGGAGGAGGAGAGAGGAGGAGAGAGAAGGGTCATTCTATTTGATGGGATCTGCCATTGAAAGCATCCGTTTTTATACAAGGCTCCACCCATCACATCAATGGACATATATTTTGAGACACATTTTGAAGGCATTATTAACATATTCGAATAATTTGCTTTTGCTAGTGGAAATGATGTACAAGCCAGTGAGCTGCCCAATTTGTTAGCACTGGTATTCATATCAAATGAAATCAAGCAATTGAGTTGACATGAACGATCAATTCACTTCTCTTAATGGAAAGGTATTTCTTTTTAATTGGGCAATTTTCCCTGACTTTTCAAGGATAGTGGGTTATTCAAATAAACTGCATTAGTAGTAGTAGGTACTTTATTGTCCCCGTGGGGAAATTCGTTTTCGGTAGAAAATCATTGTTGGCGGCGTTGCATAAAAACAGGCACAGTTTTCCATGACTTTCAGTGACTTTCATTAGAATGAAGTACGAAATGAAGCAGAACCAGGAATTTAAGGGCAGCAGAAAGTGGCAACATTAACAGAAGTAAAAGTTCATCGGGGAAACCTCCAACATATTTGTCACCCAAGGGGCGACATTGGCTCAGGCAATAAGAGCAGTCATCTGGCAGTCGGAGGGTTGCCGGTTCGATCCCGCCCTGGGTGTGTCGAAGTGACCCTGAGCAAGACACCTAACCCCCAAATGCTCCTGATGAGCTGTTTGGGGCCTTGCATGGCAGCACTTGGTGTATGAGTGTGTGCATGGGTGAATCAGAAGCATTACTTGTACAGCGCTTTGGATAAAGACACTATATAAATGCCACTTATTTACCATTTACCGTTTACATTTCTGGCGCTGAGTATGAGTCGCCGTACTGTACCTGCTCAGCGGCTCCCTCTGGTGGCCGTTTGTCTTCCTGCGGCAGGGTCCGGCCTGCAGGAAGGCCACGGTCTTGATGTCCCTCAGGCAGGAGCGGAGCTGGCCCAGCAGGCTCAGGAACAGGAACTTGTCGTGCGGGAGAGGGAAGACGGCCGTGACCAGCTCGTGGCCCACCATCAGCTCCAGGGCGTGTCCGTCGCGGAGCCAGTGTCCGGGCGGCGAGGCGGGGCAGCCCCGCTGGGGCCTGGGGAGCACGGCCGCCAGGGGCACGCGGGTCAGCCTGGCCCCGGGCCTCGTCCCGCGCGGGCCCTCCGGGGGCCCGGCCGGCGCGGAGAAGTCCAGCTTCAGGACGCAGAGGTGGCGCAGCGTGAGGAACAGGAAGCAGGGCAGGCAGCGGGGCGGGCCGCCCTCCGTCTCCGCCGCGCTGACGTGCGACAGGATGTCCGGGCGCGGCGAGCCCGGGGCACGCTGGGAGACGGAGTCCGTCGCGGCGGGGTCCAGGAGGTGGGCGGAGAAGGCCCCTTTGACCGCGCAGTCGCTCTCCTCGCACTCCCAGGAGGGCAGCAGCTGGCGGAGGAGCTGCTGGGGCGTGGCCGGGGAGCCGTGCGCGGAGGCGGAGAGGCAGGAGCGCATGTCGCTGAGGCTCTGCGCGTCCGTGAGGAAGTACCAGCGCGTGGCGCCGGCGCGCAGCCTGAGCGACAGGCACAGCTCGGGCACGTCCGCGCGCACGTCCTCCAGCTCGCCGTAGGGCGCCAGCAGCTCGCTCTCCAGACGGCCGGCCAGGTCCCGCGCGCTCACGGGCAGCGCCCCGCCCGCCACGCGGTACGCCGCCAGCACGCCGTCCGTCAGGGCCACGCACACGGGCGCCTGCGCCACGCCCTTCCCCACGCGCACGCAGTGCGCCCACACCACCCTGGACACGCGGAGCAGCTCCGGCCCGCCGTCCCCGTCCTCCGAGGACGCGGAGCACACCTCGCCCTCCTCGCCCTGGGACAGGCCCATCTCGAAGTACCCGTCGCCCGAGCTCTGGCTGCCGCGCTCCTCCTCCTCCTCCTTCCCGCCGTCGCGCTGCGTCTGGCCCCGCTGCGGGGCCCCGGGCCCCTCGGCCTCCAGCGCCGTGCGGGTCACCAGCGCGGCCAGCTGCGCCAGGAAGTCCAGGTTGCCCGCGGTGTAGGCCGCCAGGGAGAAGGGCAGCACGGGGGCCGCCCCGGAGTCCGCCCAGGTGATGCGGTCCTCCGCACGGCAACAGCAGCTGCAGCGTGGAAACACCAATCAGCTCAGCCCGCAGCACACACACACACACACAGACACTCACACACATACACACATCCAAACATTATACTTCCCTGAAATGGGGGGGGGGGGGGCTATGTAGAGAAAGTGCTGCAAATTCTACATGGTGAAACCAAAATGTATATAAAAGCTGCACTTCAAACCATGTGTGAACTGTGTATTACAAACCTAAAATTGTGGATTAATTTGTGGAGTAAATGGGGCCAAATAATGAACATTAATATTTGTCCAAACCGTACAGTTTACACACTCCCATACGGTATATACCTCCATCAGATCATTTAGCAGCATTGAGAATTTAAAACTGGTTACCAGGCAACGAGTACTCCCGAGACCTCAATGAACCATATCTCATTTTTCAAAGGACCTCACAAGCGTCGGGTTTTCCGGAGGGGAAACGCGCACACACTCCCATACCTCATCTGCTGATCACTGCTGATTTTCCGGGACAAACAGGAAGCAAGTGGTTGTGTCTGAATCTGAAACAAAAGGGATCTAGTGTCCAGGATCAACCAAAACACAAAAACATCTATACGCCTGTTATGTACCAGTTAGCAGTTTTGTTTGTAATTAGTGCAGCTTTTTATATTTTTGCAAAATGACATGAGTTATAAATTAGACAAAAATACTGGCACGTGCTAGAAAGAAACCTAAATAAATACATAAAATAATGTATGGTACTTAAATTCATTCATTCAAGTACAAATACCTGTAATGTTTCCTCACAAGTAGTATTTTGTAAATTGTAGCACCTCTGGGTAATTGCAGAATCCACAGGAGTAAGCAGTTTACTGGTAACTAAGGCTTCTTCTATACATATTACTTCTGAAAGGAAATTGCAAAAAAAAAAAAACATTACAACTGCTTTGCAGACAATTTTTTTAAATGAATAACTTAACCCTGCGTATCCAGCAGTAGTGCATTCCTGAACCATTTCTACTCACACAGAACATTTTCATGGCACAGTTTGTGTAACAGGACCGAGTAAATCCAACTGAGCCGAAATCAGATGAGCATGCTATAATGGAGTATGCAGTTATAGCCAGATGAGTGTATACTCATTTTAGCTATTTACACTTGCATACTTCCGTTACGGGCTGGCTTCCCAGATATGGATTAAGCCCAGTATTAGATAGAAGCTTTTATCAATGGAGAATGTTTCTTTTTGTCTAGGACTAGGCTCAATCCGTGTCTGGGAAACAGGCCCCGTGCGATCCGCACTTTGAGTCCTGCTTCACAGTTTGTTTTACTTTCTACAGACATGTCTGCTGCTTAGCAAGAAAGATTCATAATCACCAATCAATCATGCTAGTGGCATTTTTTAAGAATTACCAGAAACTTTCAAGAAAAAAAAAAATATTGAACTGAACCAAATCAAAATGAATAGAAACCACTGGAATGTATGGCTTTGGTCTGATAAGGGAACCGAGTATGATTGTCTCAACAAGTATGGTCACATGCAGAGAAGTTCCATTTTACAGGGATAGTTCACTTTCTGAAGTTTCTTTTCAGCAATGTCATGTCTCCAGAGGCTGTACATTTGAACACATTGGGCCTTATGCAAGAGCCACTTGTATGAACAGATTTGTTCTTAAATCACTCGTAATTTACGTGCGGTAAAAGTCAGCCCAGCTTGCCTGGCTCACATACCTTAGATCAAACTTTCAATTTAGGCATCGCAAATCAAATATGAATCAAGATTCAGCAGCTGCATTGCTTATTTCTCGTCTCAAATGTTTTCAGAAACTTATTTTAGTGGATGGTTTAGGAGAAATAAGCGAAAATGTATCGATGGTCCGCCATATTGTTACGTTTTGCCAAAACCAATGAACCACGGTTGACCCAATCAGGCACCGATTACATCCCATTGTCCATATATCCGACAGAACCCACCTACAGTACTGCATATACTGTAGTATAACGGACATCTTCACTTAGGACAGTTCACTTCTCAAGTTAGGAGTGTTTGTTGAATCCGACGTGGCACACACATAAAGGGATGAGAAATTTACAATAAGAAAAATCTTCTCAGGCAAATTGCACTGAAAGGGCCCTGTATGTATTTGTCTGATACAAGTAGTTATCTTTCTCTCTAACACACGATTTCAAATGATGAGTGACAGACAGACGTTGAAGAGTGTCAATATCTACTGCTCTTGCCTTAAAATGAAGCAGCAACACAATTCATAACACTGTTTTTGTTTTATAGAGTACATTTTCTAAAATGGATTTAATCGACACTTTCAGTCCTTTACTTTGGCAAATAAATGTTTGGTGGGTAAACTTTACCTCGGCGGTAAACCTTGCATTTAATACTTGCATGTATTTGAAAAGAAAACATTTAAAGTTGCAATAAATCGCAACACCAAGTTATGCTCGAGTACTAAACGTACAACTCGTGCTGCACTCTGAATAACACAATTAGAGATATTTAAGTGTCAAAAAAGGCTGTATGAAAGTCGGGTGCAAAGAAGAGTTGGCAAAGTGCAGGTTAGGAAAGCGTGTGGGCCACTTTCACACTGAAATCAAGCTGGCTCCAGCCCTGGCGCAAAGCAGGCGAAAAAGGTGGCTCTTGCTGCAGTCTGAAAGTAGCCTCACACGTCCTCCGGGTGGAAAACAGGGCACGAGACACTTCTGGCGCGCTTTGAGGGGATGAACGCTGCACAGCATCGTAATGTCATTACATTACATTATCGGCATTCTTATCCAGAGCAACTTACAGTTGATTAGACTAAGCAGGAGACAATCCTCCCCTGGAGCAGTGTAGGGTTATGGGCCTTGCTCAAGGGCCCAACGGCTGTGCAGATCATATTGTGGCTTGTTGTGGCTACAGCGGTGATCGAACCGGCGACCTTTGCGGGTCCTAGTCATGTACCTTAACCGCTACGCTACATGCCGCCCACAACAATAGCAAGGAGACCAAAAGGGATTCCTCAGGGATTTATGGGAACTGGCTCCACCTCCTCCTCCTGTCATTCTCCTGAAAATTGGTAGGCTGCCGACTCCTATAGGCTTCAAGTCTTTATGCTAAGCTGACACGTTATGCTAACATAAATGAAAACCTGAGCCAGTAAATTGCACACTTCCACTGAGAGACGCTGAGGTCCTACATACACCACTGCAGCATTCACCCCCCCCCCCCCCCTCCCCGCCCCGGTTTTGAGAGAGCAGCAACAGGTAAAGCAGGCCCCCACACCCACGGCCCTGCCCGTCAGCCTGATACATACATGATTACCTTGGCTGGAGCTGGGCGGGCGGGACAGGGGGGGAGAGGAGGGCGGAGCAGCAAGAGAGGAGGAAGGTGAGGGGGATCCACCACCTGAGGGCCTGGAGTCCTCACAGATCTGACAACGAGATTGTTAAAGGCTTTCTTTAGGGGGGGGAAAATTAAATAAAAACAAGGCTCAATAAGCTTCTGGCTTAAAGCAATTATATGGTGGGGGGGGGGGGGGGGGGGGGTAAATACAGTTAAGTGCTTTGTAAAAACACATATTTTTAAAAATATTAATAATGAATTAATCTTCTATTCAATTATTACTAACTCATTTCTTCATTTGTCCAGCTCCATTTCACGGCATTTAACTGCGAAAAAGAGCCAAAGAAATGAAGAGATGAAGCTCAGCTTGCAGACTTGGCCCTGAGACCTGCAACAAAACCATCTAAAGTGGCGCGGCATTAAAGGAGTACACCAACCTTTTTCCAACTTGTGCAATTCACTGGCTCGGCTTCCATGTTAACATAACATGTTAGCTTAGCATAAAGACTTGAAGCCAGTAGCCTACCTCCTTCAAGAAGGTTGGAACTATAGTTGCTGAAAACACATGTATCTTTCAGTCTTCCGATTAAACATTTTTTTCCTCCTGCACAACTATTTCAAATACACGATACCTTGTGTCACTTTGAAGGAGAGAGCCCACTGACCCCTATATGCTTCAAGTCTTTACGCTAAGCTAACACTTAGCAAAGTCTGGGTAAGTCAGAAAAAAAGGGTATATTGGTGCATTCCTTTAATAAGAAAAATGCATAAGCCATCCGCGGCCAACAGGAGCTGTGAATCCACGTCCCTCCACAAGGTGTCATTAGCAGGCCTCAGGATGTCCCTTCAAATGTAAAAATGGCCTCTAGTCAGGTATGACATGTGCAGAGATGCAGAGAATATTAGCGTTAGCCCAGGGCACACTTTTGTGCCCCATTTGGTAAAAATGACGCTTGCATAAAAGCCCACAGACACCCCCCGCTCGGTCCCACTGTAAATAAGCTGAGCGCGCGTGAGAGGGTCCTGCCCACAAGCAGCCCCGGAGCAGCTGGGCCAGCGTGCGCCTGCCGGTCGGGGAGAAGCGCCTCCACGTACCAATCCAACACAGACGCTAACTGACGCTCGCTTCTGCGGGCGATGAGCAGGTGCTGCCAGAGCCAAAATGGCGTCCGCGAGGGGGGGCTCAGACGGGTGTGGCGGCAGGGCCTCTGTGTTTTAAACCTGAGGAAAGGAACGGCGACGAGAAAGAGCTCTCCTCCTGCAGGCTGGACCCGAAGAGCGCTCCAAGGTCAAATCAGTCACACTACAAGGTCAAATCAGTCACACTCCAAGGTCAAATCAGTCACACTCCAAGGTCAAATCAGTCCGCGGACAGACAGCCCCAGCCTTCATCTCAGGGGCCGAACACGGAGGACAATGCAAAGGAAAACTACCCAAGTGAGTTAAGAGTTCATTACCCAAAGCCTTTCGATCGCTGCATTGTACACTCCCCTATTTTGCCATATTTTAAAATCTCATATTCAAGATGGGAGTTCTCTGATGTTGAAGAAAAAACTACAGCAGTTATACTTGCAAAGAGGCCAGGAAAGGGCCACGTTTGATCCGGCGCTCCTCGTGGAATTGGGTTAACGCTAATGATTCTTCTGAAGCAGAGTATTCAGAGAGGTTTGCATGAAAAGGGACAGTCATACTTCAGTAGTGAACTGGCCTCTCAATAGTGCTGCAGCCGCAGGTTCGAAGTGTGGTGCATTCCGTCCTCTTACCCACACATACTGTGACCGGAAGTAACGGAAAGGTAAAAAATAAAAAACAAATCAAATAAAATTTGAACATTGTTCTCTAGAATAAATGACAGAGGGGTACCAATTAGCAACACACCTTCTTCACTTCACTGTTTGCCATTCTATCCTTGGCTTCTTTGGCTTTCTGTATGGCTTTCAGCACCTCCACCGTGTCCAGCTCCTTTTCGGTTGTTGCGGTACAGTCCAGGCAAACCTGGAACACACAAGATGGAAGGTGCTCCGCTCAGCAGAGCTGAACTTCATTTCTATTTAAAGGTACAACAGGTAATTTCGGACTTCTAACGGTCAAGAGAGGAATAGCAGCAACAAACTACAACACTGTTTATCTCCCCCTTCTCTGTGAATGCGCTGATGTTGAAATGCCATTGGCTGTGCCCATTAGAACCAATTTTCAACCAATGAGCTTGAATCATCATACAGTTATATGTTTTGGTACAAAGTGTCGGGCCGTCAACTGAACATGATAGGAAGGGATTTACAGTAGTCAATGTTTTAACACAAAAGTATTGAATACATATATATATTTTGTTTAAGATTTTTTCCCATTTTCTCCCAATTTGGGTGCCAATTCTACTGTTTATTTTAATCGCCCATTTAGTTGAGGAAGCACTGCTCGGTATGCAAACCCCGGTCCTCGGTGTGCAGCTGCACCGAACTGACACCTGGACCGAGGTCTTCACCTTAGCCGCTCGCCAGCGCGGCACTGCTGAACTTCCATTTCAGTCGGGAGGGGCAGTGCGATCCGAAGGGCCTACCTCTGACGCCCGGTCCCAGAACTGTGCCAGAACCTTCCGCCTGTAGTCCGGGATGATGCTCAGCGGGTTCTTGGTGAGGGAGAGCTTTTCCAAGCACGGCAGCATCCCGATGTGCTTAATCTCCTCAAACTGGGGACAGAAACAAACATTGCCTTAGAATGGGAGGCAGCCATTTTGTGAGGTGGAGAAGCAAGCCCCAGCAGTCAGGTCTCGCCTCTCTCTCGGTTCTGCTGTTCAGACTAATATCATATACAGTACATCTTAAAACCATGACTCAATTAAATGTTTTCCCAAGTTCTTTCCTCTCTCCAGGAAGCCAAATGCAACACTTCCACTAAATAATCATACACATTACAAGCCAGTTCAGTTTACAATTAAATTGTAAATGTTCATTGTACAGCCAATTGGGTTAACAAACGCCTACAACCATCACCTTGGGCATTCCCACTTTGTTGGAATATATTATGAGAAAATTATTATTTCACTTTAACGCATGTCTTGAGAAAGGCTAAGTAGCAACATAATCTTTCTGAGGATATAAATAACAGTACTTGTAATTCTAGGCTCACATGGGTAGGGATTGAAAATGCATAACTGCTTCTGCGGTGAATAAAAGGTAACATACCATCACGTACAGCGCTAATCTTTTTAAAAAGAATTACCTATAGGAACATTAACAAGACCAAACAATAGCCAACACAGAAATTGGCATTTTCTTATTGACCAATTTGGCAGAACTGCAAAATGCTTTATAATTTGCAGACAATGAGCCTCATGCAAGAACCACTTGTACGAACAGATTTGTTCTTATATCTCTTAAAACGAGTGATTTCAGAACAGAACTTTCACAACTTTCATGTTAAACCCATTGGCCATATATCCAATGTAGCCCACCTACAGTACCGTAATGCTGAATTATAACGGACATATTCATTAAGGACAGTTGTCTGAAGTTAGGTGCGTTTGTTGAATCTGACTTGGCACACTCGTATGAGGCCTAAGAATACAAAAACGTTCTTGCATGTGGCCCTTTGTGTGAATACTCTGTTTTCTTTAAAAATAGGCTCTTACTAGCCAAGTATCACACGCTTAATTTAATACCAAATTACTTAGTTCCGTTAAAGATATGATACTTTATAAATGATGGTCTGAAACAATAATTAAAATAGAAAATGGAACATACAGTAGCACAGTAATCACAGAGATGCTGACAAATTTAGTTAGAATTTCTCCCCCTATCAAAGAGGGGAACCAATACCTGTGATAGTTTGTTGTTGCTCAAGTCCAAATTTACAAGGGAGTAAAGTTTATTAAGACCAGAGAGACTTTCCAGCTGATTCCCAGCCAAGTTGAGGGTTTTGATGTTCCCAAGCTTTGTATGAACTCCCTCTAGCACAGTGAGCTTATTGTAGGACAGGTCCAAGTGAATCAGATTATACAGATGCTGTAACGAAAAATCACAATTGCCAAAACAAAACCAGTTATATACACACGTTCTTCCATTATTGTTTGTCCTAGGCTTAAATCGTACATTCAAATGTAAAAATCGTTGCATTAATATTAATATAAAGCGTGTATTACCTGCAAGTTTTCCACTCGAGAAAGTTCATTGTAACTTAGGTCTAGGAATTCTACTTTTGGTATTAATTTCTGTAGAAAAAGAGTGAAGCAAGAAATACCCAAGTCATTCAGGGCCTAAATTTAACAAATGTATTTTTGCACATTTATATTGGCAAACTGCAAAACGTGTTAAGCACCAAGAAGCAAATTACAGCTTACACTTGGACCGATGGAGCAGTCGGGCAGATCCACTTACCACTGACTCATCAATGCAGTTTATGTGATTGTGGCTCATGTCCAGGGTGGTCAGTGTTCCCCATGTAGGAATGATGGCAGTGACAGGGCAGTCAGTGGCCACGCCCTCTGCTTCCCACTGGGCGAACTCAGCAGATTCGGGAACCAGGATGTCCTGGAAGCGCAGCAGCGGAGTTAGTGATGAACAGCAACAGCTGAGTGTGCGCAAGACCACCTCGTGCCTTTCTCCCCTCCCCCCCTCCCTCACGCATCACACACTGTCTGTATTTCCAACTTCCACATTTCACCCATTACATTAGATTACATTAGATTACATCACAAAGCTTTTTACATTACATTACATCAATGGCATTTGGCAGACGCTCTTTATCCAGAGCGACGTACAGTTGATTCGACTAAGCAGGAGACAACCCTCCCCTGGAGCAATGCAGGTTTAAGAGCCTTGCTCAAGGGCCCTGACGGCTGTGCGGATCTTATTGTGGCCAGACTGGGGATCGAACCACCAACCTTGCGGGTCCCAGTCATGTACCTTAACCACTACCACTGCAGGCCGCCCATTTTGCAGATATTCTTATCCAGAGCGACTTACGACGAAGAGCTCAACCCGAGTGGACCTAATGCGCGATAAGGGCTATACCTTCATCGACTCCGCCGAATAGTGGACGCTCATTGTGGCCAGAGATGTTCGTAAAGAGGGAAGCCCTACGACCCGTTTGGACTCACACTGGCTGATCTGCAACGAACAGAACACGTTTATTGCAGTACATTTCAGAGCGATCATGTCCACAGCCAGCGAGATGCGTGCGGATGAAGCGGTTGCACAGGTTCTGCGACTACCTCGATCTGCAGGAGGGATTTGAAGACTGACAAGTCAAACGAGAGAAGGTGTTCCTGAATGTTGCTGGTGCCAACCACTCCCCGTGTGCCTGGTATCTGGAGATTAAAAAAACAAGACAAGACAAGGACACGTATATGTGGATTATCAAGCTGAAAAAGTGAAATCACTAAAGATGTAGGTTTACTTTTTGCAAATTTGATCTAAAGTATGTTGTTCCTAAATAGAAGGGCTGGGGACTGGCCTATTCACATCTGATTGACTGCCTACTTTATGGATGCGCCATTGATAAATTAAATGTAGACATCATGACACACAAAAAACATTGTATCTAATTTACTAAGGCAAAATCACAGAGCACAAGCAAAAGAATTTAGTTGCTTTCCGGATTTATGAAAAAAATTAATCCGGAAATAGGCTCATCACAACTGAATAAAATAAGTGTTTGGTTTATTTGGTTCTTTGTAACGCAAGGTGACTACGGAAAAAATAAATCCTCTGCAACTGTTTAAAATAATGGATTTGGATTGAAGGTGACCAACTGACTTAAAATTCATCTTTGATCAGAGTAAAGGAGTAAACGCTACCTTTAGATATTTCAGTCGACAGGTGAAGTCCAGAATGTGTCCGAGGTCTGCCTTGGCGTCTCCATTTGCGCAGGTGGGCTTGGCGAGCTTCAGCTGCTGGGTGATAGCGTACAGCTGCAGGGGCCGCAGCAGGTACACTTCCCCCACAAGCAGGAGCTGCTCTCCTGGAAACCACGAGTTACACACAACCGGGCCAACGCACGTGTGAAAAACTGCAATCAAACTAAAACCCAGCCGTCATGTCAGGCGAAACCAGATGCTGACCCTCTGTGCTCATTACAGATCCCACGGCACTTTTTTTTTAGCAGTGTTTTATTCCAATTCCACAAAAATGCCTCTCTATGTGTACAATCTGCATGAATTTCATTGTGTATCAAAGTATTTCAAGTATTTCAAATGGACTATTTGACCCATCTCAGGGTGAAACAACTTTCTCAATTTGGGGATATTTTTACACCCTCTTGAGCTTTCTCAGGAAAAAATTAATTACATGCTATGTGTTTTAAATAGTACTGATTGACATTTTGTAGCATTTAGGTTGTTGCACCTTTATGAAACAGTTCCTCTGCCAGTGCAGCTGTTATCCCATTGATTTCCTGAAAAAAATGGGCAGAAAAAAAAGTCATGCTTTTAATATCACAAAATCTAAAGGGGAAAAAAAACCTCAAACTGCTTTACACAAGTCAAGCAGTCTTACTTATCTGGTTGCTAAAGATCAAATGCTTGCTTCCAGAAAATAAATACACAAATAAAGAAATACAATCAGTAACCTTAGGCACTGCACATTTTTACATCAGAATTAAAGGCAATAACAAAAGCAGCAAGAAAGATTTATTAACTATATTCATCCATGTCACATGCCAGTTCACCCAGTAACCCCTTCAGCAGTGATGTATTAACAAAGTCGCTCTCTGTAGCAATCCACAGTCCAGTGTCCCTACAGTATGTGCTCAATGATAGCAGGTTAACATGCAGTATAGATCACTATCAAAGACATGGTAACAGAGAATGTTAACTAACACAATGTCAAACGGAGGAATGAACTCTGCTGATAACGTCAGCGGATTAGTGTTAACGGAAGATTGCACTGTTCCAATCTGCCACACAGGATAAGATGAGCCATTCTCCTGATTAAAAGGACAGATGTCATTCATGAAAATGTGATTAACAATTTGCACACAGTGAATGAAACAAAAGCAACTGAGAATTTGAAAATCTCTGTGAAGGAGAGGTGTACAGCATGAATAGCATAAATATATATTTTTTCAAAACATACTTACGTATAAATGAAAATGCAGAAAACAGGATAAGACTTTGGGAGCAGCCAAAGGGAATTTCACAAGGAGCGTTTGGAGGTAGACCTCTAGTTCCTTTTGTCGTTTCTCCACCAAGCTTTTGGAATTCTTGCCGATCATCTTCTTGGGTGGTAGTAGATTTTTGTCAATTTTATTTTCTGCAGTGAGCTTTTTTTTGTGTGTGTGGGGGGGGGGGGGGAGAGAGAGAGTTACATTTTTATTTATGCAAGTCTACGCACGTTACATCAGTACTGAATACTCAACAGCAGCATACACCTCTTTCCTCTAACACAGTGGTTCTTAACCTGGGTTCGATCGAACCCCAGGGGCTCGTTGCGACAGTCTCAGGGGTTCAGCAGGGGTCATAAAATATATACCTACGTTTTGAAGAAATCATATTTTATTTTTCCAATTACGAAGGGTTCGGTGAATAGAACCACTGCTCTAACACAAACTGGATTTACAAGCAGTAAGATATCTACAACATCAATAACTATATTTTAGGTACATTGTATGACATTGTATGGGGGGGGTCTTCCTTCTTTACCATAATATAGCTATCGTGATGCATTACCGAATTCTCATCTCTGCCCATCTTTTGCGTTCCTGCGCATTTATACCCATTCTAATCTTGGAATAAGCAGACTACACTATGGCAGCATTTAGTCAAATTTGGGGTGTTGTGAAATTCTGTGATAATAAAAATGTGGAACATTCACCTTTTCGTGGAGATCATGGAAATCACTGTAGCGATGCTTTATTGTCCACTGGTGATCCCCAACTGTCACTTCAATGATGTAGACCTGAAGGTAGTTGAAAGGGATTGTAGGAACACACAAAAACGCGTAGCTACTTGTTTCAGACAAGCAGTTTGCTATGTATTATGGCTATACTAAATATAATATCAGTTGTGTAGCCAAATACGGAAAGAGTTAAAAATATGATAAGGAGAAAAAGAATAACACAATGATTAGTTATTAATAATAATAATGATGATTCGATCTAATTCATAAATACGTAGATATTAGCTCGTTAGCTTAGAAGCATAAAATCATTAAGAGTCCACAGCATATCAGAGATTATAAGATGAATGCTTGCTAATAACGTAAATCATGTACCCAGCGTCCTAGCAAGGCGGTTAGCTCAGTTATGTAATATTTACATTAGTTGTTAACTATTTTGCTAGCCCAAGATAACACTAGCTTAATATGATCTTAAAAGTCAGTTTAGATAGCTGGCTAGGTAAAGTTAACAAGCCAGGCCATATAGCTAACAAGTTTTGGAATACTGTAAGAACTAGCTAGCTACGTGAGTGTTTGCATCCAAATAGCTAGCCAACCCAAATACGTTAAGTATTATATAAGAAATAGAAATTCAGTACATTAGCACTGTATTTGGCTAGCTAGATTTGGCTTCTGGTTAACAACATTAGCTAATATTAGCATCATTACTGTAAGCGAACAGTGACATACAGTGTAGTTCTCCACAAGCTCCGATCCGACGATGCGGATCTTCTTCTGTTCAGTGATGTCCTCAGGGAACAAAGCAGAATCCATTGTCAGTGCCAAATGTGAAAACCCGTGTAGGAACTAAACTGACGAATGTATTGTGTCGTTAGGATCCTCGGTCGACATCGCTTGATTCGCTTGTGGTTATGTCACGGAGCTTTTAGTTTCGTCCACTCCATCTTCATGTTGTGTTTTCTTGCAGCAGTCTGGTTCAATCGAGGAAAACTTTATTCACAGCATACGTCATAGGACATGAACAATGAGCGTTCGGAACAAATCGGCAGTGGACGAACGAACGATCGAGGCATTCGGGATAACATGATTGAGTTTGAACGGCTCATCCTGCCCATATAGAAAAATATCCAATCTACAAGGTTGAATTGTAAGTGAATTTGCGCTGGTGGCACACATCTCTGACTTTTGGAGGCGCTTGACATATATGCATACATTAGATGGATTACAATATATTTTATATTAGAAATTATGTATAGTATTTCCATTCATAGACTGTTACATATATGCCCAAATACCTTCAAATGTATTAATAAAAATAAGACATGTAGCAAATTAATTAATAAACCACAAAACTGTTTATTCATATAGTCTAATGCTGACTACAGTCCCAGACTTAAATGTCAAAGAACCAAGTATTCATGTTTGTTTGCGGTGATTGTGGTGGCCCTGGCTAGACCCAAATTTATGTTATAAAAATGACAATAGTATGGATTTTACAAATTACACGATGCCTGTTCATTTCGCAACTTTGCAGGTCCCAAACTTAGCCTGCTGTTAGTGAGTAATGAACAGCTAAGGGTAGTTTTTTCCCCTTTTTTATTTTTGGAAATTGTTTGACAGGTTTTTTTGTTTTGGTTTTTTGTGTTGGATGTCTAATTCTGTGGATTACAGCCATATGTGGGTAAATGGTTGGAATTTATATAGCACCTTCATGCAAAGCGCTGTAGAATTGATGCTTCTCATTCACCCATTCATACACAAACTCACACACCAAAGGCAACAGTACAATGAATTTCCACTGACAGACAGTTAAAAGACCCTATGCAATCACCTATCCCATGCATCAAACATATTCATTATGCCACAAGATATTGTATACTTCTTTAAAATGTATACACAGGACAATAAGGCAAGTAAACTTGAATATAAAAGTATGCTCTCGTGGAGAATATAATAATTCATTTCAGACTTAAGAAAAAAACTCTTTTCAAAACTCAAACAGGCTTGATATCATAATGTTTTATTTCGTTTTTTATATATAACTTTCATATATAATTATTTTTAGATTATTTTGATTGCACTGGGTTGTAAACCCCAAATCACAAATCCCCCTAAGAGAAGTCAACCAGTAAACTGCTGAGTCCACTGGGGAAGCTCGTGAGTTAATCACTTGAGACTGTGTGTCTGAAAATAAGGAACAAGACCGGGCGAGTCCGTTTTAGCCAGACCCTGATGTAGCTAACTGTATGTGTAGCAGAAACTACATGGGATGTCAACGTAGAAAGTGGAACTGGACCCTCTCTCACTTTAGGAACAGGATGTAATGAAATAAGGGGGATTATTTTGAGATGATTAGGGCTTTAATTTTAAGGTAATGAATAGGAATTAATGAATGAGTACTGCTAGCTGCTGGAAGAACGGGGGTTAGCACCTGTTATATGCGTCCGTGATAACTACTATTATTAACAATGACTTCAACCTGTTTACAACACCCCTACATCTTATGTAACGATTATTGCAAACAATTATCTATTAGGACGAATATAAATTCGTAATTCACACAGAACCGTAGCTTCTATCAAATCACTCATTTCCTTTGTATTCTCCAAGCAACATAGTGATATATTTTAGGACTTTATTACACGGTTTATGAATCTAGTTGATTGTGTATGAGCAATCGGGGAAGAACGCCGTCTCCTCCCCATCTGCGCGAACGATTCACTTTCAGCAAACGCCAATTCCTTCTGTTATTCCGAAATGTGCGTACACTGTATAGTGGCGTTTCATACGGAGTGTTTCAATCGTTACGCATAAAACAACGCTAAAAGAAAAGAAGTTACCGTACAGGCCCTTTGGAACGTCAAACAAGAACAGATCGTTCCATTACAACGATCTGTTCCATTACATAGAGATTACTAGATGTGGTAATAATGTCATAAAACGTTTGCAATGGAGATTATCAAAATAATGATTTCAATAAAAGCTACATTATTTACAGATTCAGAGAAATGTGTGTTCGTAGTTTACGTTTTTTTAAATGTAATCTTAGCTGCGAGACACTTGTGTACACCCCCGTATTTCCAGCATCGATTGGAAGGATCCAACTGAATATAGCTGGAAGTAAGCGTCCTGTCCGTTAAACTGCTAAGTGTGTCGTATCAGGGTGAGTGTAGGATTACATAATCGCGGAGGTGTAAATGAACACCAATGCGGTTCAATAAACATTTAATGAGTATAAACATTTTAAACAAGCATATCCACAGTGTCTATTCACGCATTATCTAAAATCGATTTCTAAAGTATTCGACGAAAGAAAAGCAGCAGCAGAAGAAAAGAGGTGTGACTGTCACCGTAATAGACAGCTGCGAGCGCGTCAAGCTGCCTGTGATACAGGAGGCACTACAGGCTATGTCCTACCGAAAGTCTGTGGTAAAGAAAAAAACGAAAAAGACTGTAAAAAGGTAGACTACTCGTGGACTCGTGTGGTTACACACAATAGACGAAGTCCCTCAACAGAGAAATAATTTCTTTGTTAGCTCTCAGCTGGCTGCAGCGGAGAAGATTATGTGACAGAGTAGGTAGCTAACGGGAGCTAGCCTGTGCTTTTCGACGAAGAAATGTGTGGTAAAGGCATGATGTGCCAATGGCAAATTTACACCAGCAGACCTGCATTTAGCGACGTGCAAAGTCTGGGGTTCAAGGATGACTCAAGGAGAGGGAGCAACAAGCATAGCTGGCACAAGTGTGGTGGAAAGAAACCAGGTTATCGTGGGAAGAGGGGCAGGGCGCACGGCCACCCTTACAACAAACACGATCGACCAGATCCTCAGCCTCCAGGGACGCCGTCGCTCCGTCCTGTCAACATTCAAGGCAACATAGCGCCAGGCATGAGAGCCCCAAGAAACACAAATCAATTCTTAATGCACGAGAAATACCAGATGATGCATATGCGATCAGACTCAATTGGCACAGACAGCGGCTCGGACTGCGAGATGGACTTCGCGGACATGGACTCTTATCTCGGTGTGCTGGAAAACGCCAGAGGCGCTCTGATGGACAGTCCCGATCCACCTCTGGCACCGTCTGCCCGGTTTTGTTCGCGACAGTTGGCGAAGCACCAACAGTTTAGGTTCTTCAGCTTCGGCGAGGTGCACCAGGAGGAGAGTATGCCGTATTTCCCTTCAGAACACGACGTAATGCAAAGTGAGGATTTCATGCAAAAAGACTTCAATGAGTTCTGCAGTGCAATAGCCACAGTACCGCCCTATGCTGTTGCATAAGGGACCACAAGATAGCCAAGATAACAAAACTTGGCTGTGTTTTTATACAGACCAACGGGTGTACTTAATGTATTCTAGTAACATGTCTGATTGTTATTTTGGCAAATGTTACATATGATTTATTTTTTCTGTATGTTATTGTCTAACGGAGAACGAAAGGGTGGAGTAGGAGTTCGCCCTAACAGCCAATCATACTCGGGCTCGTGAAATTATTGACTCTGGTAATAATACGCCATTGCCTAGTGCTTTCATTGTAAATACTGTACACAATTTTTGAAAATAAATGTGACAAACTGTTTATTGAGCTTTGCTTCCTCTTTTTTTTGTTAGTTTAACGAATTGTAGTTATGTAATTTTGTAATCATATAGATTTGTCGGATTTGCAATTTACATCACAATGAATAAGGTTTCAGCATAAACCTAGGTAAAGTAGGATTTGTACATTGAAGAGTATAATGCGACTGACACTTTAATAACATCGTTTGAATTGTAGTGTGCCATTACAGCAGAGCAATCATGTAATGTAAATTCAGTTTTATTTTTTTAATCCAATCAATAAACTATTACATTCAAGAAAACGATGCAGATGCAGCTTTAAAAACATCAACAAATTCAAGGTGAATATACAAATATCAATAAATGCCATTCTTGCATTGTCTCTTATCTAATTTACGAATAGAACATTTGAGTAAAAACCCATTCAATTATTTCTTCCTTTTAGACTACAGAATTCAAGGCAAATATATTAACATATTCAAAGTTACAAGGAAATTAACAAGCATTTGAAGTTCATGTGTCAGGTTGTCATATGCCTGTGAAAAAGGCTAAACCTGGCTTTGTAGCATTAAAAGCATTAAAAATCATACTTAATATGATTCATAATGTATCATTCCTCACAAATAAACATGTTTCATACAGCATGCAAGTGTCTTAAGAGATAATATATGAAAACCATTTCCAATCAAAAATATATTTAATGTATGCTATATGTCTGACTCTTTCTGAACACAAGCACTTAGGAGCAAATAAAAAAATCACACTGGCGTATTTTTATGCTGCTGTAGTTATCTGCAGTCTTTTGCATATCCCACCATTAATCATTGTAGAGTATTTACAGGATTTGTGTTTAGACATGTTTTTAGAAAATTAATCTGTGTGGGTGTTGCTTGTGGTCTGCTTTAAATGTGCCCCGAAAAAGGCCCATTAGATCTGGGTATGTGTGTTTACACATGCTACTGAAAGGAGCATTGTGCCCGATTTGAAGTCTTTTGGACAGGAGGTTGGGGGTGGAAACCCCAGCCTTCGTCCTGGATGCTTTTCTTCAACACACGAAGGCCTGAATACCCCTACCATGTTTCTTTTTTTGTCACACTTTCCTCCTACTTACCTACTTTCCATTACAGTAAGTTGCTTCACAGTTTATACGTGCCTTTTTGCACAAAGCTTTAAGGAGCTGGCGTCGAGGTGCAGCTTGTCAGCCGTTACAGGAAGTAACTGCGGACAGCAGCTGTGTGACTTTGCAGAAGCTACTCAAAATGTGTCTTTTATGACACGTTATGTATGATGAATATGAAGATTATTATAATAAAATCTTTACAGATTTAACAGCAGCAATTCAATCGTAATTTTCATAATTTCAAGTATCTTCCAGATTGTCTCTCCTTGGGTTCCAGGAGGAGTGTAAAGCACATACTTGCTTTAACTTGTTCGTTTAAAAAAAAGTTGAAACCGCAACAAATTAACACCAATGCTGATGCGCCTAGGAACCAGAGCCAATGTTTGTCCAAGAGATTGCGCACATACAGTATAACCAGAGAAAGCCTTAACTCAAAATGGATCCAAAAATATTTTTAAATGACCTGGTGTTTGTCAGTATACATTCAGCTGTAAGCATGTCCATTCCTCATCAAATGCTCCAATGAGCTTAACCTTGAAGCCAGATGTCAGAAAGCTTCTGATAGCTAATTATTCCACAGGTCTGATAGTGTTATTTTGACCTTGTCAAAGTGGTACAGAGGATATAGGACAGAATTGTGCTTATCTTTATTTTCCATAGTACTTTACAAAGCAAAGGGAACATGCAGAAGGAAAGATTGTTACGTAATAATGTTAGAGCAGGTGTGTTCAGAGACATAGTCCCTCACCTTAGCTTCCACTAATACTTAGGTTAATTAAATATATTGTGTTCTGGCATAGAGATAACTTGCACAGCATATATAGTATATTCTCCCACATAATTATTTTAATTGTATTATCCCATTAAAATAATTTTAAAAAACTGAGGCATAGCATTTTCACAGATGATTATTTATATTAATTGGTCATAAAGCATACAGACCTTACTGCTCGATGTAAACAGTTTTAGTAATTGTTCTTCAATGACAGTGACAAGTGTAACTGTATGCTAATTACTCTAAAAATCATCAGCAGTGGTTTATTTGGTCAAGGGGTTCTCACAGACTTGCAATTGCTAACTTACCTTATCCTTCAGAATTTAAGTCTGGGTGTTGACTTTGGTCTGTGGAACAGTGTGATTTTTTTGTTTTTGTTTTGCAGTTTTCACAGTATATAATTTTTACAGGAACAGGATTGTCAAATCAATAAAGGAAGCAAAGCAATAAAACATTAAGAGATTATTTATAATGTTATTTTATTGTTCACTGCTCATAATCTGTACACCTTGATATTTGTGAGGAAGGCCAGGGTGGCCAAAGCATGTCTTTAATAAACATTTATTTTATTTTAAGTGTCATATCTTTCATTTAGGGCTCAAGCCTTCATACCCACAAATTAAATTCTTAATCAAATATAGTTCAGTGAGAATTCCCTTTCATTCCTGTATCAACCGCAACTCCAAGGTGTTAAGCATTTAAACGCCAGCTTCTGATAGAGAGCAACGTAACAAAAGGGCACCTCCGAGAGTGTAAACAGTGTCGCAACGACAGACGGAAAGAGTGCACTTTCCCTTTAAGACCAGTGGCTGCTCAAGAGACGGCAGACTGAACACTTTCCCTTTAACTGCAGGGGCTGCTCGAGAGACGGCATACTGAACAGGCCCCGAGAGGGAGGGAGGGAGGGGGGGGGGGGGGGGGCGGGGAATGAGAGAGTGATGTGGGGGATGGGACTGTCTGCATTTATATTACATTGCTATTGCTATATTCTGTACTGCATGTCTCTGCACAGAGGTGTGTGTGTGTGGGGGGGGGGGGATGACAACATCAGAAATAGACAACTGAACAGTGTCTTGTCAAATTACGGTCTAATGCTGCAGAGAGGAGTATCAATAGGGGCCAATATGGCATCGCGAATGTGTGAATGTACACGGCTGTAGCATGGTAAGAAATGCAGTAGTCGCACTGGATGTTAGGAACATTAGCTGCAATGAGAGAATATACAGCAGCTGACATGATTTCAGCTTTACCTCCCTGCCGCAGCAGCGAATCATTGGAAGCTTCTGAAGAAGCCTGGAGCAGGTTTATACACAGTGTTAACATTATAAAGGCAAGACTCAATAATCCCAATAAAGCCCTCTCAAAGGTCTCTCTCTCTCCCCTCTCTCTCTCTCTCCCTCTCTCTCCTTCTCTCTCTGTCTCTCTCCCCCCTCTCTCTCTCCCCCTCTCTCTCCTTCTCTCTCTCTCTCTCTCTCTCTCTCTCTCATGCTCCCTCCCTCTTTCTCTCTCTGTAACAGAAATCACCAGGTTCCGCCCCCGCACTTGCTCAACAACCAATCAGGGGGTCAAGCAGGTGAACGCGGAGCAGTTAAAAACGACAGTCTTTACATTCTGACTGCTCTAATGTTGCTGACCCAGGCGTAATTTGAGCTCTTATTTAAACTTGAACTGCCTTGGAGCCTTGGATAGATAGACTCACAAACAAGTACAGCAGAATGCATGCAGGGAGGGGAGGAGAAGGGGTGGGACGTCGGGGGAAGGGGGGGGGGGGTTGGGTACGACAGAAGCAAGGGAGACGTGCAACTTGCAAGTGTGGAAAAGTACAGGGAGTGTGTTTTTAACTTGTAGGGGGTGTGTAGCCATTGTGAGCACAGAAGCATGCTACGATGTGTTTACTAAATCATAGGGAACAAAACTCATGCAACGAGATCACTGGGATCTTTCTGTTTTCTGATGTCAAAAACATGTAGTTTTGTGTCAGAACTTTTTTTGCAGATTATAAAGCTTTCCAGAAAAGCTCCTCTCCCAATTCAAAATGTTAGACGGCATGAAAAAAACTCACTCCATGTTTTACATGAGAATCTGCTTACTTTACTAAATGTGTGCTTAAAAAACTGTCTCAACACAAACAAAAATTTGCTGTCAACCTAAATGTTATTAGCAATATTGTTCTCTAAATGAATGGCAGCATATTCCTTAACTGCCATTAAAAGTCCACCCTGAAATTCCCTACATGGTCAATATTTTGACATGGTGTGAACCAATAGCCATTCATCAAATGTTGTCTATGGCGCATAGTTAAATATCTGCCTCTTTTTCTTTTTTTTGGTTACAGCAATAAGCACCCGTTGGGCTCAGACTCCATGTTCAGCAATGTTTTACTCTAAGGAGAGTAGGCTGTATATTTTCTTACAGACTGTCCTATAAATACTGGGAAGGTCACATGGATAACATCGTTGTCCAAGTTGTGAGAGCTCCTGTGGAATTAAGTTTAAAATAAACATCCTGTACGATCACGTAACAAATCACTAAACCAGCTCATGATCGATAATAATAATTTTACTTAAGGTGTAAAGTTAACTCAAAAAGTTTCAAACCATCACAACTTGAGTTACTGGGCTAAACCAAATACCTGGCAATAACTAAACGCTCCCTTAAACAAATGTCATTATCAGTAAGCGACAAGCAGGAGATGGAATTTGCCCAGCAACTCGCTTGAAGGAGTACAGGCTAGCATATTTGTTTCTGTACGAACGTGTTTCTCTGTCCTGGGGCCTAATTTATAAATGTTGCGTATGCACAAAAGAATGTGTACGCCACTTTCTAAGCAAACTTTGGCATTTATAAAAAACGAACTTGACGGGAAAATGTGCGGTCCTCCACGGAAACTCTGACCCATGCGTATACGCACATTATTAACTGGAGAAATGAGAAACTGCGACTCCGATGGCAATGGGATGAAACGCGAGAAATGGTGTGAAATTGATACCACTGTATAAAATAAATCGAAATATTACCTCTCACATATCATATATGAAGATTTAATTTGCAAAAACGGATAAAAGCCTCTCTTACAACGAATAAACAAACAGCTGTTTGATTGATGCTCCCTGGAGTGCCCAAAAAATATGATTTAGGATGATAACTATAAACGTTGTTATTTGTAATATAAATGTTGTTGTAAAATCATCCCTCAAATATGTAGAGGAATTGTTAAACAATACTTCATGTTATTTAATGTATTCTCATAAATAATATGGTGAAAAGTCGGACAAATTACGCTGCACTGATGCCGATTACAATGAGTCAGTCGGGCAGATACGAGTGCATAGTTTCATATATTGTTATCATATTCATATATTATGTTTTATAATGTGTTTATTGTTATGGATTTTTGTTCGTTTTATCTCTTAATTTTGTAAGTGTGTTTTCAATGGTACTAGACAAATAACGTGTATTATTATTATTATTATTATTATTATTATTATTATTATCATCGTCATCATCACATTCGTTGTGCAGAACTGTTCGTCATTTACAATCAATCAGGATAATATCCCACACCTGTAGCTTTTCAGAGGCAATCAAATGGCTGAAATCCCTTTTCTTGGCCTTCTTTTCAGCGTTTGCCATTGTCGTATCGGGCTTGTGCTGCCGCACAGCGGGCGCTTGAAAAGGCACAGTCGAAAATGAAAAAATTGTTTAACCGCAAAGCTAAAAACCGAAGCTTTAAACTAGGGGACCATGTTTAGGCTTTGTTGCCGCTGCAAGTAAAATGTATGGGTCCATATGTTATCGACAAACAACTTTCTGAGGTCAATTATCTTATCCGTACACCGGATCGCCGAAAGAAAGTTCAGTTGTGCCATATAAATATTTTAAAACCGTACTGTGCCCGAATTCCTGAACCTGCTGTACCCCCCGATGTTCGTGTATGTGCCAAGTCTGAGTCCACAGTTGTTCCTGTGTCTCCAGTCTGCAGTGTTGTGACATCTTCATTTTCTCCTGTGAGTGAGCCCGTGGCTGTGGAGGACTTGAGTGAGGCTGAAATCCAAACACCGGGAGAAGGTATATTACGGGGCAGGTTGGGAAACTCGGCCTACTTAAACTTTAAACTCAATTTGACTGTTTAACTAAGGAACACCGTAATTATCTAGTCCAGTTCCTTGGCTCATGTCCCTGTTTTCCCTTGTCTCTCTCTCTCCTCTGATTGTATCCGCCTTGTTGGGTGCGCAACTGCAAGTGTGGAGTTTGAGCTGGCTGTTGGAGAAACTTTGGAACAAAAGAGGCGTGGGTTAAGTAAGCGGGAATTAAAAGGGAAGTATCTTTGTTATTGGTTTTTGTGTGTAAATATTGTATATAAATTTGGTGTTAAATGGTTTTGACGGGCCACGGAGGCTCCGTCTTTGTGGGGGAGGTGTTACGACCCAGGTTCGCGATCCGCTCTGGGTTTTTCCCCTCTGCTCGTGTGCTCTGATTGCAGGAACGGAAAGGTGGGCGGAGCCAAGGAGAACTGAGCCAGCGGTGATTGTTGGATTTGACGCACCTGGAAGCTGGGGGTGGGGGTGAAACGCAGCTTCACCATTCTGGAGCTAGCATTCGGGAGCTAGCTCACGTTAGCTCATGGCTGCGCTGCGAATGCTCCTTCCTCTCTCTGGCATTGTGTTTTGTATTTGGTTGTTGGCTTTGACACTTGTTTAAAAGGCTTGCATAAGTCTTCAATAAAAGAAAGTAATTAATAAATTATTAAATATTTAATTTATAAGTCTTATAAATTTATAAGACTTTCATATTAAAGTCCACTGTATATAAATTAGAGATTTCAGTTTTTCATTTGTAATAAATTTGCTAACATTTCTGAAAACATGTTTTCACTTTGTCATTATGTGGTTATTGAAGTCTGAATACTTTCTGAATCTACTGTAAATGACAGTACCCTAGACATAGGCGGTTGGCTGGAGTTGGCACTCAGTGTATCCGTTGGCTTTGGTTGCTGCAGCTTTGGTTGGCCCAGCTAACGGGAAAGTTTGTTGTCTCCATGTAAAAACTGAAATAATGTATTTGACGTTAATTAATTAATTCATGAAAAGTTAATAATTGTCTGACTTGACTCCAGAGTCCTCCTGCTGAGGGGACTCAAGTCAGAATGCAGGAATTACATGCATGATGTTCTGTATTCTCTGTTCTGGAATAGTGGTAGAGACTTCAACAAAATGTTACCCTTGGGGATCCAAGGGCAGCTGGTTCATACCCAAGTGTAGCCCTCAGGGAGGGGGTAGGGGATGTGCCTCTTTGGCATGAGGATGAAGGTTCTCATGAGGTGGATTATGCTGCATGCCGACAAGAAGAAAAAAGAGTGGTGCAGAGAGATTCCTCTCTCAGATGCCACCTGTAACCACAGATGGAGAGGGTCATCATAATCACTATTGGCACAGATTGGCCACTTGGTGGCACAACAGCGATAGTTCAATATTCAGTAATGAAACACCCATAACTTTTGACTGTCCTAGTAAAATAGGACCAAGGTTTGTAGATTTTTCTCCTCACAAAGACCAAGTCTCTTGGACCATATACACTCACTAAGGACTTTATTAGAATCACCTGTACACCTACTTATTAATGCAATGATATAAGCAGCCAATTGTGTAGCAGCAGTGCAATGCATAAAATCATGCAGATTTTGTCTTGGCACACTTTAGGCCAGTTAATACCAACTGCGTTGAACTCGTAGTTGGTCTCATACATGGGACAGAGGCTATTTGTATTACATATTTGAATATATCTTTTTAACTGAAAAACAAACATTGGTTGCCTCACCAAATGCCACTTTGGCCCAACCAATGGTTGCTTTTACTTTTTACATTACATAAAAAAAAGATCACACAATACATTCCTTGCATTAATACAAAATGTTATTTTGTTAATAAAAAATATTCTAGCCTTTTAAGGACAGGAAGCAAAACCACCGTAAGGAAAGTTAGGTTGGAAACCATGAACAGTGCACAAGCTAATTGTTGTGTTAAGGAATTCCTAGTGCATTATAAAACATAATATTCTAAGCGAGGTTGTATTGATATAATGAAATGTACAGTACTGTACAGAAGTCTTAGGCACCTGTATAACATTCTGTACAGATATGATTCTTTCAAAAATATCAAAATAATATTAATAAAAAATAATTCAATGATAGGTCCTAAATTAACGTACTATGCATTTTACATTGTATTTTAGTAATTTGGCAGAATAGTTCAAAACTGAATCAAATCAATATTCGGCATTAAAACTGCATCACTTCAGCAGGGAGGTTGTTCCAAGCATGTTCTTCTGCAGACTTTGGTTGGCTCCTTGCTTCTGATGTCAGACAGCCTTGATCAAGTTTTTATGTATTAGGGGGCGGCCTGTAGCATAGTGGTCAAGGTAAATGACTAGGACACCCAAGGTCGGTGGTTCTAATCCCGGTGTAGCCACAATAAGATCCGCACAGCCGTTGGGCCCTTGAGCAAGGCCCTTAACCCTGCATTGCTCCAGGGGAGGATTGTCTCCTACTTAGTCTAATCAGCTGTACGTCGCTCTGGATAAGAGCGTCTGCCAAATGCCATTAATGTAATGTGTTTATACAAACACACACAAAAAATAAACGTATATATAATAAAGTCTAGGGTGCCTAAGACTTCTGCACAGTGCTGTATATGTACAGTGCCATGAAAATATATTAGTCTCCTTTCTTATTTGCTCTATAATTGCATATTTGTCACACTGAATGATTTCAGATCTTGAGACAAAATGTAGTATCAGACAAATATAGACATTTCAAAACAAGACACATGGTAATTCTATCTGTGCCTTTACTTTCTTTTAAAATGTGTCTTTCAATGTACAAGTTCTGAAAAAGTTGCAAGATTAAGTGCAGCCATATTACTTGGAGCAAACCATATTATTCCCTTATTTTTCAGCATTGTTGGTTCTTGGAACAGAATGACTCGCCGTCATTATATTTATTAACATTATTATTGGCTGTAATATTGGCATTACCTTTATTGCATGAACTGCACATCCTCTGATTTTCTACAAGTTGGTGCTGTTACTCTAGAAGCTGCTCGAGCAGTGGATTCCCAGGACACATTTTTCATTTGCTATTTAATGTCTGTTATCTTGATGATGAGGAAGATGATGGCAGAGGAATCGTAGGCTCCATTGTACAAGGTGATGATGGTGAGGTGTCAAAGAGGCTCCCCACCTGTTGAAAGAGTCAAAAATGCACAACCACAACTCCACAGAGAGCCCACGATTGTATGCTGTATTTTCAGTTCATACATCTAGGTGGGGCTAGAGAAGCCATTGATTGCTGTGGTTAATCGAGTGATCTGATACACCAGTATTTCAAAATGTTTAATCTGGATCAGAATTATTCACATTTTAAAATCTTTTCTGATATGTCAGAGTGCAGGCTTTTAGTGAAATCGAGAGAAAAGTGCAAGGTGGTTTGTCGATACAGATGCTACACAAGCGTCACAACTCTACTGGTGGTCAGAAGACCATTCAAGTCATTTAACTCTGACATCCAGATATCTGTTCAGAAAAAGTAACACAAATAATGCAGTACAATATAACAAGCTTTCCATAGCTAAACTTCAAGTTCAGATGTGTCATGTTCAAACACTGGAATAAAACATCTTTTACATCCTCGACATTCACATAAGGTGCGTGTTTAACATAGGATTGATACATTTGCAACGATAAAACAACATTTAATAGCTAACCGAATTGAAATCAAACAGGATAGTGCAATGCTATTTTGACATGAACATCAATATGAACAACATAGGAGGCTTCGCTGCTCGTTCACTATAGTTTTGTTATTCAACGTAATTCAACCCAAACCGAGCTCATTTTCATTTAGTTGACTCGAACCAGACTGCCCATCACTAGTACCTGGTGATTGGTTGAGCCCTCTGGTTTCTATTCCAAGCCATAGGACATTCTTTGGTGATGATAATATTTCCCCTAAATATTTTATTTTCCCTTGTAAGTCTTGTCTTGCATATGATTCATTGAGAATGGGGACAAACCTGAAGGTTTGTGATGAGTAACATTAAGCCTCCAACTGAAATGCAGATCAGAGCTGGATACTTCTGCAGGAAAATGGGATAAAAAATGAGAGGCTAAGCATTCATTGACAGACAAACCTACAGTGGGCTCCGGAATTACTGGACCCTTGATAAATATGCACAAAGAAATAATACAGTTATTGACATAAGCTTTATTTTCCAACATATGTAGAGTATTGGGCTTTATTAAAGATTCAATGGAATAAACCAAAGTTAAACATTTATTTCCCAGAAAAACAGGTTCCACAATTATTAGCACCAGAGGTTTAGTATTTTCTGCAATGTACTGGCAAAGGTGACAGCCAGCTATTATTTGTGATAGTTAGAGAACACACTTGGATGGATTTTTGACCATTCGTCCATGCACAACTTTTGAAAAGAATTTATATCCTTGGGATACCCCACTCTTCAGTTCAGACCATAGGTTTTTCCATGGGATTTATGTCTGGGGACATAAATTGTTGTTGTTTTTACTTAACCATTTCTGTGTGGATTTTGATGTATGCTTGTCCTGCTGGACAATCCCCCTATGACCAAGACGCAGCTTCCTAGTAGAGGCCACCAGGTTTCCTGACAAGATTTCCTGGTACTTATTATGTGCAGGCTTTTTTAAATTAAGGGTGCCAATAATTCTGGAGCCCACTGTGTATGGCTTGCTAACTGCCACTGTGTCAGGTGAAAGACACTTTACCTGGATGTGAAAAAGCAATCATCAAGGTTCCAATGGTGTACAGTATTCTGGGAAAAGAAAAAAGAAAACACAAATCACACAAATGAGTTTAATCACTGAAAGCACAGGAGTTGGGGGGCTTGATTTCTGGGGGTCAGAGTGAAAGTTTTAGTTTGTATATATGCAAAGAATTGATGTACAGTTCAGCATAATTACAGTCCCCCAAATAGTATTGGAACAGCAAGGTCAGTTCCTTTGTTTTTGCTACACAGACAATTGGGTTTGTGATCAAAAGATTTACATGAGATGACAGATCAGAATTTCAGCTTTTATTTGGTATTTTTTACTTAGAACATGTCACCTTGAATCAGACTGCCCAATTTTTACGTGAGAAAAAGTATTGGAACATGTGACTGGCAGGTGTTTCTTTTTGTTCAGATGTGTCCTGTTAGATTGATTGGTTAAACAATAAATAGTTCTGAATGTCTACTCTTGGTCTTAGCCTTGGGTTTTGCCTGTGAAGACTGCATTTGTGTCTTTGGGAAAAAAGCAAGCCATTGGGGATAGCTTGTACAACAACTTGGAATGACCTGAAAAGAAAGAAACCACTGGCATATTGAGCAACAGACAGAGTTCTGGAAAAAGGTCTTGTGGACAGATGAGACCCAGATTGACCTATCAGAGTGATGGCTGAAGATCAAAGTGTAGAGGCCAAAAGCAACTGCCCAAGAACCATCTGAAACATGGTGGTGGGGGTATTATAGTTTGGGCAATTATGGCTGCCACAGGTGCTGGCTCACTTGTCTTCATTGATATTGTAACTGCTAATAGCAGCAGCAGAATGAATTCTGAAGTGTACTGAAGCATCTTATTGGCTCAAGATCACTCAAATGCCTCCAAGCACATTGGATGGTGCTTCATCCCACAGTAACACAATAATCCCAATCAAACTTTTTTTCATCACTTTTCTCCCGAATGCCACATTAAGTCCAGCTCAGTGTTATTTTCTTGACTGACAGGTAAGATATTTTCCTACGTAGGTCATCCTGGTAGGATTGGTAGTTTTTCCTTTTATCAAAAAGACTTGCATGTGAAGAAATTGTCCTATATATATATATATATATATATATATATATATATATATATATATACACACACACACACATACTCTCATTGCTGCTGCATACCACTGTGGTATTGCGTGGTTATTTGCGTTACTGTATCGTTCCTGTCAGCTTTGACCAGTCTGGCCATTCTCCTCGGACATCTCTCATTAACAAGGTGTTTCTGTCTGCTGAACTGCTGCTCACTGGATGTTTTGTGTTTTTTTGCACCATTCTTTGCAAACTCTAGACTAGTGTGCGTGAAAATCCAAGGAGATCAGCAGTTTCAGAGATACTCAAAACACCCTGTGTGCCACCAACAATCATTCAATGGTCAAAGTCACTTAGATCACATTTTTTCCCCATTCTGATGGTTGATGTGAACATTACCTGAAGCTCCTGACCCGTATCTACATGATTGCATGCATTGCACTGCTGCCACACAATTGGCTGATTAGATGATCGCATTAATAAGTAGGTGTAATAAAGTAAAAATGTTCCTAATAAAGTGCTCAGTGAGTGTGTGTAAATATATATTTAAAATTATTTAAGTTCAGGGATTCCACCTATCCCGGAAAGGGAGTCTCCTGGAATTTGTCACCCGGTCCCTGGTACCCTAGTATCTTATGCAATGTGCACATGATTCACCTGCTCCTTGGTACCTGCGCCTGCAGTACTGCCCCAAGTGGACAGAAATCTCCTGATGTGGATAGTTTCAAAATCAATCTGGATCCATTCATGATTAATTGTCATAATAAACTTTGAAGGCAGGGGAATTTACAGGAGTTTCCCCGGAGAAACAACAAAATGGGAGACCACCAATAGACAGCCTTAAAATACAGTAGGAAGCTGGGAAAAGACGGAAGAGTTTGGTTTTCCCTCAGAAGCTGACATCATCAGCCAATATTGCATCAAGCACTGCCTACATGCCATTCATTCCAGTCAGATAACCTGATTTACCTGCATAGGACATTGAAGCATGTGAGCGGTTTGCAGGATGGAAGCAGGGCAATCCGAGCATGCCTACTGGTTAAGCAGGCACACCTGGATGGCATTAAGGCTGTGACATTTTGGTGCTGAGATGTCAAACATCATTTGACTCCCTTGGGAAGAGCTAGACACACGGAGATATGCCAAAATGCATACACAAAAGCAAACATTAACTCAATTGACCAGCTGACAGACAACATAAATGACATACTTTTCAGAACCCTGGATACTATTGCACCTCTTAAGAAGAGGAAAGTCTGCCAAAGGAAATTAGCACCTTGGTACATTGACCATACTCATGCTCTCAAGCAAGCTTCATGCCAACTCGAGCGCAAATGGTGTTCTACCAAATTGCAGGTATTCCTCCATACCTGGAAAGACAGCCTACTAACCTATAAACATACCCTCTTCCACAGCACCTTCCTCATATTTCTCTACCTTAATTGACAAAAATAGAACAATCCACCCATTTCCCTGACTGATCCCAGTGTTTCAATATCATTTAGCAGCAATGATTTTATGAATTTCTTTGATGACAAAATTATAAAAATCAGGGACAAGATTCAAAGTTCTTCTACCACCCCTCATATAGGGTCTGCCCTTCCATTAACTCAACACATGCAGAATCTTCAGAAGGACGGGTGGCCTATCTGCTCCAATAGATCTCATGAAGTTTAATACCATAGTTCATTTTTCAAAATCTTCTACTTGTCTTCTATGTTTGTAGGTCTTACAGTGAGTTCTTAAAATTAATGTAGCACAGACATTGTTCTGTCAATATTGACACTGAGAATGTTGCACTGATAATGCATTGAAATCAGCTGATCCTGAGACGGGTGCGTGGGGGGTTGGACCCAAAATGCACGACTCAGACAAAAGGGGTGAAATAAAGTCCCGTCAGGGCTTTATTCAGGGAATGTCCAGTGAGAGTAGTCAAAAAACAAGCAATGTTCATACACGTAAAATCCAGCCAAAACCAAAGTACAGTACCGAGGGAGAAGGCAGTCTCGTAATCGGTACATCATGCAAAAAGTCCAGTCGCCAAGAAAGCTGTCAGCAGGGCAGAAGTATAGGCGGACAGTAGGCAGGCTCAGAGTTGATGGCGGCGCAAGAGTCAAGACCGAAGTCTGCTCCACGGGGCAAAAGCACAAAGACAGCAGGCAAAGTCGTGGTATAGGCAGGCAATTGTCAACAAAACAGAAGTCAATAATCTTTGGTCAATAAACAGGCTTGGATCGTAACGGGTAATAACGGGTTAGTAATAAACCTATCCTGTCCTAGCGTTAGTAAATTAGTAAATGACATGCACAAGAAACGTAAGGTAACATGAACACATGGTTTAAATGTTAGTATTACCCAATCCTGATCTAAAGTTAGTAGATTAGTAAGAAGACAAGGAAAATTGAAACAATTAGGGAAGTGTGAGTGACAGAAAGGGAGAGAGAGAAAAAGCATGAATGCAAGGTCTGCAGAAAGACACAAAAAAGTGTATGCTAATCAATGAACAGAACATGAAACAAACAAAAATCGTGACATAACAAGTTTGCGAAATGTGACATGAATAAACTACATAACGTGACATGACAAGACTAACAATTAAATCGTGACAACTAAACGAAATGATGAAACGTAACATGACATGAAAATAAAATGTAACGAAATAAAACATAAAAACATGGCGAGACTATCCATCCATCCATCCATTATCTGAACCCGCTTATCCTGAACAGGGTCGCAGGGGGGCTGGAGCCTATCCCAGCATACATTGGGCGAAAGGCAGGAATACACCCTGGACAGGTCGCCAGTCCATCGCAGGGCACACACACCATTCACTCACACACTCATACCTACGGGCAATTTTAGACTCTCCAATCAGCCTAACATGCATGTCTTTGGACTGTGGGAGGAAACCGGAGTACCCGGAGGAAACCCACGCAGACACGGGGAGAACATGCAAACTCCACACAGAGAGGCCCCGGCCGACAGGGATTCGAACCCAGGACCTCCTTGCTGTGAGGCGGCAGTGCTACCCACTGCACCATCCGTGCCGCCCATGGCGAGACTAGACTAACATAATACGTGACATGACAATGACGTAACAAAGACAATGACTAAACATGAAACATGACGTGACAAACATGAAACGTGACAGATCCAATGGTATAAAGTCTGTGTGAGAGCAAACAATGTATTCAAATAGGCTATTGTGTACCAAAAATGTAGGCTAAACAAACATCCCTTCTTTCTTACCACCAACTCACTTTTAATGCATTTTGAACCATTCCTGTAAAATCAGTAAGAGTCTTCTTGTGAGCAAAGATGTTTCCGTTATGGAGATGAATGGGATGAGATGAAAAAGACAGTGGCCTGAGGTGACCGAAGTTATCTGTCCAATCTTAACTAGCTAACCCTGAGTACTGTAAGTTGGACCACATTGAACAGGTACCGTTAATTTTAAACTGTCATACATAACATAATTCGACCGTTAAACTGTCGAATTATGAGGCTATCCAGTGCTTTAAGATAAAATCACATTGACAAGAAGCAGAGTACCACTTGTGATGACTGATGAGATTGTTATAGTTTGATTAACGTTACAAGCTAGCTAGCTGTTTCAGAGACGTTTGACAATTGCCTCACTGTTGCTTGGCAGCAGAGCTACATGCTTGGCAGCAGAGCTACATACTACCACTCTCTCCCCCACTCTTTCCTCAGCAAACACAGTTTTTCGAACTTTTAGGCAGGCTCTTCCTGAATCACTTTTTGTCAATTCGTAAACCATACATGCAGTATTATATTTACCGTTTGATAACAGTGAGTGTTAGCAAGTCTAGCTGACGTTAGATTGCATTAGCTAACGCTAGCTAATTAGCTAACGTAGTGGATACAAAATGATGCGGAATGACATTCTCGAGCGCTGCTGTCCCACAGGTAGTGAACGGACCGGTTCAACAGATAGCTTGTGTGAACATGGTAAATATATAAATTGTATATTTACCAAGGGTGACCATATTTCGGTTTTCAAAAAAAAGGACACTAAAACGTTACTCACTGCTGGCAGGCTCTCATTGTTCTTATCCCTCCGACTATCAGACGTGAGAGAAACACGGTCGCTTATCATTGAGGAATAAGTTCTAATTGGCTAAAAGTCTCGATACGACCATTCCTACAGAAAATTCTCTCAGATTTGTTGACTGTTGCGTCGGAAAGGGGAATTAATACCGAAGTCAAAACACTTAAAAATATTAAATCAAATCATGTTAATTCACGCACACCTATAATGCTAAATGTCAGCGTGAGAGAGAAGAAATTGCCGAGGCCCAGACCTCGGTGACCTCATAGCTGGCTACGGGGGTGATTCCATGTTAGGAAAGGCGTCGTGCAGATGGTAGCCGATAGCTACTAAGGAATACAAAAATTAATTTAGTTTTTTGTATTTATTATTATAATAGGCCAAATAATAAAAAAATATGTTTTTTAAAAAGGAATAATGTTCGTTCATCAAATAGGCTTAGGGGTATCAGAGTGTTTGAATTTACTTAATGCCAGGAAGTAGAGCTGACTTTTTATTTTCCAAGGAAACTACATTGGCAACTAAAACAAAACTCAGTTTTAAACTGAAAACTGTAAAAATTTTGAGGTCCCTAACTGCCGGAATTCTAGGACACGTTATTGAGGATGATCTGAGACAATCATTTTTGGTTGTGCTCTGGACTGGCATGACAGCTGTTAGGATGGCCCTGGTGCGTTATACCTTTCCCAAAACTTGAAAAACGGACAAAACATCTAAAAAGGCATTGGTTGTCAGATCAAACATCTCACCTCCCCTGCCAAAAGCCAAGTTTGGCCGGCTCATGTGGAGCGGCATTAATTGGCTCGCCGCTCCAGAGGGAGGGTCTTGGCAGGGTTAGCTGATCAACAATAAGCGCCTCGGACGCCTTGGAACCACAGACACGATTAGAGAGATGAGACGTCTTGAAGAAGACGTGTCACTCTTCCTCGGCCCGCCAGCGGGCGGGGTGCGGACGGTGTATCTAACACTAACTCGAATTGAATTAGAGGAGGGTACAATTGGCTACTAAATTGGGAGAAAAAAAAAAAAAAAACCTCACCTCCTTGGTACCGGAGGGGTTAAGATAGCACTGTCACAAATTCAGGGGGCCATTGATGTCCTGCTCATAGAAATCACAGAGGCAACATGTGTCAGAGAGAATCTCTGTCCTGAAAAGTTATATCATTATCATGTTTGTACAAGATAAAATAAAATTGTCAAACTGACCATCATCTTGCCTGTGTGCTTTGTTGCCTACTACACAGCAGCACCATTGGCCATTTTTTTACATAGTTATGTTAGCCTACTGTATGAGCGATACAGTATATTCAGTTAGCTAGCTACACCCTGGTCATATAAAGAAGTACAATGAGGAAGCCAAAACTGACAGCAAAAAAAAGTGTTTGGCTTCATCATTGAGATTCCTAGATAGCAAGGAGAGACCAGGAGACATCAGGGAAGTCCCAAACAGCAAGGTAAAAGAACCGGTCCCAAGTTGCTTGCTATCTGGGCCTGAGGCTGAGTTTGGACAAATTAAAATAATCATAGATTAAATTGTAATTTTCTTATACTTGGTTGCATATCCTTTGCATGCCATGACTTCCTGATGTCCGTGACCTATCAACGTCATTAGAGTCCGGATATCTTATTTTCAGGTTGTCCTACAAGGGATTGGGGGGTGGGCCTAGATTCAACTAAAAATTATGCTTATACAGCATGGAACACATTTGTTGGCTAAATTGTTTTAAGTCGTAAAGGGTCCAAGGTATCCTAGTATCCTAATTTTTCCATTGGTTGCAGTAGGACAACCAAAAAGCCACAAAACACGAAACACTCCAACATTCTGTCTGTAGTAATAGACGTAGCCTACGGAGATGGAAATGCCTCAATGAAGGAAGTAAATGCAAGTAAATGGGAAATGGGAATGGGAAAATGGGAAAAACGGGAGTATATTTAACATCGCTTCTGGTTTCATGGGGGAGCCATTTTATCACCTATATAATGTTTTATATTTTTATTCATAAAAAGGTGAAATAGGGTCCAGTTCCATTTCTGCGTTGACAGGCATGGGTCAACCCAACCTGTTTCTGCCACACATGCCCCCCCCCCTTAGCTGCAGGGTCAGCCAAAACCAGGCTCACTTGGTCTTGTTTCTTAATTTTCATACATAGCTGTTTAATAAAGGAGTACATGGGACTTTTATTGATATGCAATTTATATCTGCATAATTTATTAGGTATCGAGAGTCATGGAATTTTTCTGGTATTGGTATCAACTACCAAAATGCTTACCACCCCCAGTACATTCAATGTGTCAATTGTATTCATGAATGCAGTTTTTGATGAGATGCTCTTTACAGAAACAGGAAAGAAGAAGCCAAGACCAAGCCTGAACCCTCCCCAAAAAATCCTGACATAGCCACCATTGTCATGAACCAGTGGGTCGGGGAAAGGAGAGGGGATATTGTGAGTGTCCCTTTTTGGGGGTGTCTAAGAGGAGCCTGGGACATCCTGGGGTTGGTCTTCATTGTCTCCAGAGAAGGCGTTCTCATCGTTGGGAGGTGGCTGGGCGGCGCGTCTTCTCTGATTGGCCAATCTGCGCCAGCGGATATAGACATAGGCCGGGTGAATGAACATGGCCAGGCACAGGATGCACAGGGCTATGTTTATCTGCAGAGGGAGTAAGAGAAGAGACTGGAACAGCTATGCATATATATTTTCGTTTTTTGGTGCTGTAAAAACACACCTCCAGAGTATTCAGTGAAACATGCTCTTTTTAAATTGTTTGTAGGACATTTAGGCAGCAATGTAACATACAATTACGTCTTCTCATAGACCGACAAAAACAAATCTTGTTGGCCTAAGTGGACAGGCCCTCTCCTGGTTCAGGTCCTATCTATCATTTGTTTATACTACAAATTTGTCCATATATCGCTCTAGAGTAAGATATGGAATACCACAAGGATCTGTGCTCAGACCTCTGCTCTTCCCCTTATATATGTTACCTTTTAGCAACCATAGCATTACGTTCCACTGTTATGCAAATGATACCGAGCTGTACATATCAGCCAGACCTGAGACCATTGTGAAACTATCAAACATGGAAGCCTGCCTCAAAGCCATAAAGGACTCTTAACTCTGGTAAAACAGAATATTGGTTGTTGGCCCAAAGTCCATCGGAAACAAAATGCCTGACAGTTCATTACACCTTGGTGTCTCTATGGCTTCGAATACAGTCATCAAAAACCTTGGTGTCACTTTTGATCCTGAGCTCTCCTTCAAAACGCATAAAAAGCACTTCATTATATAGGCAAGAGAAATATTGGCAAAATTTGGAAAATGCTTTTAGTATATGATGCTGAAAAGCATTTGTTCCATCCAGATTGGATTATTGTAATGCCCTCTTGTCAGAATGTTCAAATATCTCCTTAAAGCCCCTGTAGCTTGTTCAAAATGCAGCTGCTTGTATTCTAATTAGAGCAAAATGCTTTGAGCACATTACCCCAGTATTATCATCTCTCCATTGGCAATCTATTAAATTTTGCATTGATTTCAAACTACTCCTCACATTTAAGGCCGTAATGTGGCTCCCCCATCTTAAGGACCTCCTCCACCCATACATTCCTCCACAAACTCTTTGTTCCCAAAATGCAGGACTCCTCATCGTTCCAAGAGTGGCTACTGTAAGCGGAAGAGCCTTCACCTATCGAGCCCCTCTCTTATGGATTTACCCATTGAGCAGACACACTTCCTATATTTAAGTCTAGGCTCAAATTTTACCTATATAGCAAATCCTTTAGTTGAGGGACACGGTTTGGTGTTGGCATGAATGATTTAACTCATTAATTTTATGTATTTACAGTGGTGTGAAAAAGTGTTTGCCCCCTTCCTGATTTCTTATTTTTTTGCATGTTTGTCACACTTAAATGTTTCAGATCATCAAACAAATGTAAATATTAGTCAAAGACAACACAAGTAAACACAAAATGCAGTTTTTAAATGAAGGTTTTTATTATTATTATTAAGGAAGAAAAAAAATCCAAACCTACATGGCCCTGTGTGAAAAAGTGATTGCCCCCCCTGTTAAAACATAACTTAACTGTGGTTTATCAAACCTGAGTTCAATTTCTCTAGCCACACCCAGGCCTGATTACTGCCACACCTGTTCTCAATCAATAAATCACTTAAATAGGACCTGCCTGACAAAGTGAAGTGGACCAAATGATCCAGCTAGACATCATGCCTAGATCTAAAGAAATTCAGAAACAAATGAGAAAGAAAGTAATTGAGATCTATCAGTCTGGAAAAGGTTATAAAGCCATTTCTAAAGCTTTGGCCGGCCGACCAAAATTACCCCAAGAGCGCAGCGACGACTCATCCAAGAGGTCACAAAAGACCCCACAACAACATCCAAAGAACTGCAGGCCTCACTTGCCTCAGTTAAGGTCAGTGTTCATGACTCCACCATAAGAAAGAGACTGGGCAAAAATGGCCTGCATGGCAGAGTTCCAAGACGAAAACCACTGCTGAGCAAAAAGAACATTAAGGCTCATCTCAATTTTGCCAGAAAACATCTTGATGATCCCCAAGACTTTTGGGAAAATAATCTGTGGTCTGATGAGACAAAAGTTTAACTTTTTGGAAGGTGTGTGTCCCATTACATCTGGCGTAAAAGTAACACCGCATTTCAGAAAAAGAACATCATACCAACAGTAAAATATGGTGGTGGTAGTGTGATGGCCTGGGGCTGTTTTGCTGCTTCAGGACCTGGAAGACTTGCTGTGATAAATGGAACCATGAATTCTGCTGTCTACCAAAAAATCCTGAAGGAGAATGTCCGGCCATCTGTTTGTGACCTCAAGCTGAAACGAACTTGGGTTCTGCAGCAGGACAATGATCCAAAACACACCAGCAAGTCCACCTCTGAATGGCTGAAGAAAAAAAAAAAATGAAGACTTTGGAGTGGTCTAGTCAAAGTCCTGACCTGAATCCTATTGAGATGCTGTGGCATGACCTTAAAAAGGCGGTTCATGCTCGAAAACCCTCCAATGTGGCTGAATTACAACAATTCTGCAAAGATGAGTGGGCCAAAATTCCTCCACGGCGCTGTAAGAGACTCATTGCAAGGGTGGCCCAACCAGTTATTAGGTTTAGGGGGCAATCACTTTTTCACACAGGGCCATGTAGGTTTGGATTTTTTTTCTCCCTTAATAATAAAAACCTTCATTTAAAAACTGCATTTTGTGTTTACTTGTGTTGTCTTTGACTAATATTTAAATTTGTTTGATGATCTGAAACATTTAAGTGTGACAAACATGCAAAAAAATAAGAAATCAGGAAGGGGGCAAACACTTTTTCACACCACTGTATATATTACATATAACACTACTGTTAAACTCACTGTTTGCCCATTGCCAAAGTTTTGTCCTGTTAGTGAGGGAGTTTTTCCATGCCACTGTTGCCCTAGGCTTGCTCTGAGGGGGTCTCAGGCCTGGGCTCTTTGTAAAGCTGTTTTGTGACAATCTTGCGTTGTAAAAAGCACTATATAAAGAAAATGTAATTGATGGGGAAGTATCACAGGTGGTAAGGAGTCTGAATTCTTAATTCTTAAATATTTCAGAATAACACCAAAAACACAGAATTGAGAGTACCTCTGACAAAGGATATGCAAGGGAATTCCACAGACTCGAAAATGTGTGTGCATGGGTCACAGTTCACATAAATGTTTTGACATCAAGCTCATTTTCATAAATCACACAATCTGCAGGGAAAGTGATGTCCCTATTCTCCAAAGTGCTACTTTTAATTTTAAAATGGAACAAAAGGCTGACAAAGGTATCAACTAATTTTAATGGGAAATATCAGCAACTGAACGTTGCACATATCTTCACATATCTTCACTGGCCACTAAGCGAAAAGTGATTAATATTATGATTCTGCTGTGACTGGATGCTGGGTGTGTGGGTGCGGTGCTCACAGTGGTGCGGTGCTCACATATAAGGGGTCTCCATCCAACACCTCATTCACCAGGATGATGTAGGGGAATTGCAGGAGCAACACCACAGTCACTGTAGCATTAGCCACACCGATTAGCTTACCAAAGTGACAGACTGGAAAACTGTACAGACAAGAGGAGAGTATGATTAGAAAAAAATGGTTGAATAGAGGACAGGAGAATGATAGGATAGGGGGAAAAGTGGAAAGAATAGGGGTAAAACAGAGGGGTATGACAGAGAATGAGGGAAAGGAAGAGAGACATCCTGGCTGCACTGCTACTCAATAATCATGACAATTTCATCCATCCATCAATTATCTTAACCCGCTTATCCTGAACAGGGTCGCAGGGGGGCTGGAGCCCATCCCAGGATACATTGGGCGAAAAGCAGGAATACACCCTGGACAGCCAGTCCATCGCAGGGCACACATACCATTCACTCACACACTCATACCCATGGGCAATTTAGACTCTCCAATCAACCTAATCTGCATGTCTTTGGACAGTGGGAGGAAACCGGAGTGCCCGGAGGAAACCCACGCGAACACGGGGAGAACATGCAAACTCCACACACAGAGGCCCCGGCCGACCGGGATTCGAACCCAGGACCGCCTTGCTGTGAGGCATCATGACAATTAGCAACAACAATTATTCAGAGCTCTCAAGTACGAGTACGAGAGTACGAGCATCTGCTAAATGACTGAATATGAATGTATGTTATGCTCACACAGAGAACGGCCCCAGGCTGGGAACATTCTGGATAAGCAGTTCTGAAAAACTGTATGTGACTCTGGACATGTGATGCTTCATATATTCCTCTGGATAAGAGGGCTGCTAAATGAGTGGATTTGGTCACTCACGCAATGCTGATGAAGGCTGCTTTCCCTCCAATCGAGAAGGCACGGTTGAGCACTTGCAGGACGAAAGTCAGGTACTGCAGCGGGAGCACAGGTATGGTGGCGCAGATGGAGAATAAGAGGCACTGCAGGGCAGTGAGGAAGAGGGAGAGCACCACAGAGTGCAGGTTACTCTCCTCCTCCGTCTCTCCTGTGGCAGAGGCAAGAGCTAGGTTAGCAGAGTTAGAGGCAGCTACAGGCAGCCCCCAAACACTTAACTGCTGCGATATTCTGATTTCAGAATCTAGTGTTGATTCTAGGCTTTCGAGTGCCTTTATAGTCTGTTATTAGTGTTTGTCAACATGAAGCCAAGATTTGTGCCATGAACAGTCAAGGAAGCCATTATTGTTCCCTCTCCCAGTAGTTTTCTCCAATTGCTGTGTAAAGTGTAGTAGCCTTCCGGATGAAATGTCTGATTTGAACATGTGAAGCTTCTTTCCAAAAGCAACCAGTTTTTTTGTTCCTCCCTTGCAGCTGAATGTTTAATGCATTCAGGTAACAAAATATGTCCAGCAAAAAAATCCCTGGTTTTGTAAACATTTTCACACAGTGATATTCACCATCATGATTTCCATATCTTGTGGCACTGCTGTATTTGCATTCCCTGCTGCAGCACACCTGTGGGAAGGTAACACAGGTACCTACCTTCGGCCCGTTGCTTGGCCTTGTATCTGTCAATGATCAGGCCATTCAAGGGGGCGCACAGTATGCCAAATAACTGTGTGTAGGCGAAGACGTTGGTGTAGTGGCTCACTGAGACAGAGGGAGAGCAGAGCAGAGGATTAGCATACAGCAGCACACCATAGCATGGCCTCACACACTACTTCAGCTCCTCAGCCTGTCTCTCTTCTGCTCATTGTCTCACAGAAAAGCACCATTAAGCTGGATTCCATATTTCTCCTTCACTTTATCTAAATGCAATTCAAAAATGCTTTTCCCTTTTCTCTCCAAATTGGAATTAGCAATTGTATACAATAAGATTCGCACAGCCGTTGGGCCCTTGAGCAAGGCCCTTAACCCTGGGGATGGATTGCTCCAGGGGAGGATTGTCTTCTGCTTAGTCTAATCAACTGTACGTCTGCCAAATGCCAGTAATGTAATGTAATCTAATGCCAGATCACGGGGCCCATTCCTGCACTAGAACAGTGCCTTGACTAGATGAGTTATCTCGTAGACGTCTGAGCAGCAGACTGAAGACAGGGGATTACCTTGGGCTGTGTCTCCGTGAGCCAGCAGGGTCAGCATGGGGTTCAGGGTGCTAATGAACAGGATATGCCGCAGAGCCGTAACAGACAACCACACCAGGTGCCACAGAAAAAGCCAGCTGAGCACACACTGCTTAAAACTGTCTACAGGGAGAGGGTGAACAGAGAGATCGAGAAGGAGAGAGGGGCAGACAGATATATAGTGGCACACAGCGAGTCAGAGAGGACACACTCCTATCAATCTATACTCAAACAATGACCTGTAATAACAAAGTAAAAAAATGTTTTTGCAAATGTATTAAAAATCAAACACTGAAAACTCTCATTTACATAATTATTCAGAACCTTTACTGTGGCACTCCAAATTGTTGTCAGGTGCATCCTATTTGCCTTAATTATCCTGTGTCTAGAACTTGATTGTCCACATATGGCTAATTTAATTGCCGATTAATACATTTCCCTGCACAGAGGGAAATGTCCATCCATCCATCCATCTTCATCTGCTTATCCGGAGTCAGGTCGCGGTGGCAGTAGGCTAAGCTGGGTATTCCAGGCGTCCCTCTCCCCAGCAACACATTCCAGGTGTTCCCAGGCCAGGAGAGATATATAATCTCTCCAGCGGGTTCTGGGTCTACCGCGGGGTCTCCGCTCAGTTGGATGAGCCCGGAAAACCTCCGAAGGGAGGCACCCAGGAGGCATTCTGATCAGATGCCCGAACCACCTCAATTGGCTCCTTTCGACACGAAGGAGCAGCGGCTCTACTCTGAGCTCCCTCCGGATGTCTGAGAACCATGGCCTCGGATTTGGAGGTGCTGACTCTCATCCCAGCCACTTCACACTCGGCTGCAAACCGCTCCAGTGCGTGCTGAAGGCCACGGTCCGATGAAGCCAGCAGAACCACGTCGTCTGCAAAAAGCAGAGACGCAATTCTGAGGTCACCAAACCGGACACTCTCCTCACCTCGGCTGCGCCTTGAGATCCTGTCCGTTAATATCACAAACAGGACCGGTGACAAGGGGCAACCTTGGCGGTGTCCCACACTCACTGGAAACGTGCTTGACTTTGTGCCGAGGATGCGGACACAGCTCTCACTTTGGTTATACAGGGACCGGATGGCTTCCCCGGGGGACACGGTCGAAAGCCTTCTCCAAGTCCACAAAGCATATGTGGACTGGATGGGCAAACTCCCATGACCCCGGCAGCAACCCCGCTGTTAAAGAGCTGGTCCACTGTTCCATGACCAGGAAGGAAGCCACATTGCTCCTCCTGAATCCGAGGTTCGACCGTCGGTCGGAGCCTCCTTTCCAGCACCCTAGAGTAAACTTTCCCGGGGAGGCTGAGGAGTGTGATACCCCGATAATTGGAGCACACCCTTCGGTCCCCCTTCTTGAAAATGGGGACCACCACCCCGGTCTGCCACTCTGCAGGTACTGTCTCTGACCTCCCCGCGACACTGAAGAGGCGTGTCAGCCAAGACAGCCCAACAATGTCCAGAGCCTTCAGCATCTCATCCACACCTGGCGACTTGCCACTGAGGAGCTTTTTGACTACATCAGCAACTTCCACCAAGGATATAGGTGCAGATTGCCCCGAGTCTTGGGGCTCTGCCTCTTCCACAGAGGACGTGTTGTTTGGGTTCAGGAGCTCCTCGAAGTGCTCTTTCCACCGCCCGACAACATCCCCAGTCCGGGTCAGTCCGAGTCCGAGTCGTCGGATGGTTTGCCAGAACTTCCTTGAGGCCAACCGAAAGTCCTTCTTCATAGCCTCCCCGAACTCCTCCTATAGCCAGGTTTTTGCTTCAGTGACTGCCGAAGCCGCAGCCCTTCTGGCCACCCGGTACCTGTCTGCTGCTTCGGGGGACCCCCAGGCCAGCCAAGCATGAAAGGCCTCCTTCTTCAGTTTGACGGCCTCCCTCACCGCTGGTGTCCGCCAGCGGGTTCTTGGGTTGCCGCCCCGACAGGCACCAATGACCTTCTGGCCACAGCTCCTGCTTGCCGCCTCTGCAATGGAAGCTTGGAACATGGCCCATTCGGACTCCATGTCCCCAGCCTCCCCCAGGATGCACGAGAAGTTCCTCCGGAGGTGGGAGTTGAAGACCTCCTGGACGGGGGCCTCCGCCAGACATTCCCAGTTCACCCTCACTACACGTTTGGGTTTACCGGGTCTGTCCGGCAGCCTCCCCGCCCACTTGATCCAACTCACCACCAGGTGGTGATCAGTTGACAGCTCTGCTCCTCTCTTCACCCGAGTGTCCAAGACATACGGCCGCAGGTCTGATGATACGACCACAAAGTCAATCATTGATCTTTGGCCTAAGGTGCTCTGGTACCAAGTACACTTATGAGCTACCCTATGCTCAAACATGGTGTTCGTTATGGACAATCCAAGTCCAATAACAAGACACCGCTCGGGTTAAGATCAGGCAGGCCATTCCTCCCAATCACCCCCTTCCAGGTTTCTCTGTCCTAGCCCACGTGATCGTTGAAGTCGCCCAGCAGAACTATGGAGTCTCCGGGCGGCACCCTTTCCAGGATGCTGCCCAGTGACTCCAAGAAGGCCGGATACTCTGAACTGCCATTTGGTGCATAAGCACAAATGGCAGTCAGAGCTTTCCCCCCAGCGACACGTAGTCGCAGAGGGGCGACCCTCTCGTTCCCTGGGTGAAAGTCCAACCCAGTGGCACTCAGCCGGTGGCTTGTGAGTATCCCCACACCTGCCCGGCACCTCTCACCCTGAGCAACTCCAGAAAAGAACAGAGTCCAGCCCCTCTCCAGGAGTTTGGTTCCGGAACCAGTGCTATGCGTGGAGGTGAGCCCAACTATATCTAGTTGGTACCGCTCCGCCTCCCACACTAGCTCCGGTTCCTTCCCCACCAGAGAGGTGACATTCCACGTCCCCAGAACCAGTCTGCGACGCTGAGTATCAGCACGCCCGGATCCCCGCCTTCGCCCACTGCCCGTTGTGCAAAGCATCGATGCCGACCCCTGCAAGTGGTGAGCCCACAGGGCGGCAACCCCGCGTTACCAGTTCAGGCTGTGCCCGGCCGGGCCCCATGGGATAAGGCCCGGCCACCAGACGCTCGCCGACGAGCTTCCCTCCCGGGTCTGGCTCCAGAAGGGGGCCCCGGTTTCCCTTTTTCCGGGTGAGGTAGCTGGGTATCTGTGAGGCCATGTCATGGAGTTTTTTAATCTTAGTCTGGCCCCTCACCCGGGACCAATTTGCCTTGGGAGACCCTACTGGGGGCTAATGCTAATGCCCCCGACAACATAGCTCCCAGGATCACCAGGACACACAAACCCCTCCACCACGTTAAGGTGGCGATTCCTTGGAGAGGGAAATATAACACACCCAATGTGGATGTGAACACCCTTATATTAAAGATGACAGTCTCCATTTTAACGTCATTATCCATTGCTTGATTTCAAATCCAATGTGAATCCAAATTGTACCATTGTCCAAATACTTACAGACTTCACAGTATGTCTACTGCATGGCAGAGCCATACCTGTCTGTGGGGTCTGCTGGGGGTTTCCTTGTTCAGATGTTGCGTTCTCTATCCCTTCCTCTCCCTGCACAGGCTCTGTGTTGTCTGTCTGTGCTTTTTCTGTGAAGCAATGGGTGTTACATTTGCTCTGTCCACAGCTCCTCCTGTAACAGAAACCAGGATTTAATACCTTTGTGAAAGCCGGCTACACCACTGTCAGTCAGCCAGCCAGCTGTTAGGCCACTGGTCTAGTCTACCCTTGTGGATGTAAGCCTCCCTTTCCCCTGTGAAGCTGGTTCATACCCATAAGTGTAGCCCTCAGGGACGGGGTAGGGGATGTGCCTCTTTGGCATGAGGATGAAGGTTCTCATGAGGTGGATTATGCTGCATGCTGACAAGAAGAAAAAAGCATGGTGCAGAGAGATCCCTCTTTCAGATGCCACCTGTAACCAAAGATGGAGAGGATCATCATTATCCATATAATGATTCTGCTACAGTACCTCAGAGTGCCTGCACTTCCAAGTGTTCTGTCAGTTCTGGCCAGTTGGTTTGCACTTTCCACAGTCCTCAACAAATCTGCCAACTCTCAGAAAATGTGGTAAATATTTTCCACTCCTGAAAAGCTACTAATTTCCTTCATTATGAAAACATTCCTGGTGATAGGTTCCCAGTTTTATTATCTGTAGCTTCATCAGTACCACAAAAATTGTGGATATATGTTCCATGTCCTGTGGGACGCAGTGGCTGCAGCTATTTGTTCCTACCGTGTGCTACAGCACCTGATTTCACTAATTATTTCACCTGCCTGGTTCAGATAATAAGCTCATTCATGAAATCAGGTGGTGTAACGAGCAGTTGAAGCAAATGCCTGAAGACACTGTGACCTGCTGGACGTGGAGTTGAGTAGCGCTGTACTAGGAATTATTCAGTGAGCAATGGAAACCCTCTGACCACAGCAAGGTGGCAATTCACTGCCCATTATAGATGGTCTAGTGATAGGATTATTATTATTATTCCCCTTAATATTATTTTATATTATGATTCTTTTATGGCATGAACTTCACATAATCTCTTTTCTGCAAATGTTTCTGCTGTTACTCTAGCAGCTGCCTTCACCTGTTTTTCTCCAGTAGAGCAGCACATACCTCTCAGAACACATTTTTGGTTTGTTATTTAACTGCCGTTACCTTGATTATGAGGAAGATTATGGCAGAGGAGCTGTAGGCTCCAATATACAAGGTGATGACAGTGGAACGATGGGTGTCAAAGAGGTTCCCCACCTGGATGATAGAGAGGGTCAAAGAAACACTTCTTTAAGCAGCAATCTCAAACTATACCTGGGAGGCTACAATGTGTCTGTTGGTTTTCAGCCCACAAGTATTTCATCCACAAATCTTGTTTTAAGGACTTTCTGAAATAGTCCCCCTTGTTGATACACTTCTTGGAGGAAACTACTCATATACAGAACAGGGTCAACTATGGCTCTCTATTATAACTAATGTCATTTTTCTTTCCCGCCATCTGTGATTAATCAGAACATCACATTTTTGTGACCTGAGCCAATCAATTCATAGATAAAATGTACATTTTAGCTGATTTCCAATTAATCCCTGCATTACTTGATCTCAAATGTGCCTTGCAATTGGTTGAGCTTATCTGGATTCTATTATTTTCTATTCTTCGCAAAAGTTAGTAATCATAGAGCATTCTATGGTGATGATGCCAGGTCCCATCCCTATTTCATAACTCATTTAAGTTGTAGCCAACTTTCATCCCATGCATATGATTGAGCAGTGATAATGGGGACACACCTGCATGTTTGTGAGCAATAACATGTCACTTCCAACTGCAATGAAGGCCAGACCTGGAAACAGTATATTGGATATCTCTGCAGGAGAAAGAGGGGGAGATAAAGAGATAGGGAAACTGAGAAAGGGTTACTCATATACTGACACAGAAGCCTGCATGGAAAACTGCCACTGTGTCAGGGTGAGTGTCAGTTAAAGGCCCAGAACACTTTACCTGGATGTGAAAAAGCAATCAGCAAGGTGCCAGTGGTGTACAGTATTCTGGGAAAGGAAAAAAGAACACAAATCACACAAATGAGTTTAATCATTGGAAGAAAATTCCGAAAAGGTCTGACCAGGTCTGGGGTAAAGGAGTTCAGAAAGTTAGGTGATGGGCTTGGTGTGGGGGGACACATTTTATCTGCAGTGGGCTCCAGAATTATTGGCATACTTGATAAAAATTGAGAAAAAGGCTGCATATAAACAAGATAATGGGAGATGGGAGAAGCTGCCGGAAGGATCACCAACTCAGCAGCAGTCCATTAATCAAGCTTTTATAGTAGTGGCTATACGGAGGCAACTTGACAGCCCGCTTGGAATCAAAAGACATTTAAAGGAATTTTGTGGCATGAGGAAAGATATTCTCTGGTATGATGAGACAAAAATGTAACACAATGGGCAGAACTCCAAGCACTATATCTGGGCACTGCTCATCACCAGGCTAATACCATTCCTACGGTGAAGCATGGTGGTAGCAGCATCATGCTATGGGCGTGCTTCTCAGCGGCAGGGACAGGGAAGCTGGTCAGAATTGAGTGAAAGATGAATGCAGCCAAATACAGAGAGGTCCTTGAAGAAAATAACGCCACCTCCGACTCAGACCTCTGCTAGTGATAACACTTCAGATTCTTATTTGCAAAGCAGGGCAATAAAACACCAGGCACCCTCATGCCATGTTAACGGCTTAACAAGTCACAGACTGAGACAAGAAAAGGCATAAAAGGCATATTCTAACAATCCTTGATACCATTTCACTACGTCAAAAAATCATGTTCCAATATACAAACAAAAAATACAATTCAGAAGTTGCATGGATAAACGCACAGTTTTTTTCTCTTAGCTCAGTTTTATTGATGGAAATAAAAGTTTGTTTTGCTAATTATTAAATGCAGACACATTTATGGAACCAAATATCCCACCTGGTTATGAAGCTACGACTCTTTTCTGACAAAGTTTATTTCATAATCGGTTCAGCCAATTTCGAGAAATCTATGTTTTTGCCGGAACTATACCAAAGCAAATGCCGTCCTGAACGACTTGTTGTTGTTGCATAAATACATTGCTAGGTCATTTCCCTACAGAACTCATTTAAACCATAATGATCTTCTTGTAGAGGGTTTCCTACATTATACCTTCCAGCAAGGTATAATGTGTCATATTCAGATGACAGTTTAGGAATATTGCTGCATTTATTAAATTAATTAGTGCATTAATAATTCATTTGTAAATTAATTATTTAATGATTTATTTTCATTTTCTTTATATAAATGATGGGCTGTAAATTTACAAAACAATAAAAACAAACATTGTAATTCTTAGTTTACAGAGCACCGCTGAAAGTCTAACACAGGTCATACTTTACATTTCCTGGTTCACCCACCACCTGGCCACATGAGTACAAAATTTGAGAAAGAGACGTAAAACTACCGAGGTTCTACAAGGTCATTTGTAAACAGTGTATCTTGGCATCCCTTAGCCTCTTAGCATCTCCAAATCTATCCAAAATGGATAAGATATGCATTATAGTAAATCAAGAGATAATAACTTATTTTTACAGATACAGTATTCTGGCTCATAGAAAACCATTTCTACCCATTACATCAGGTAAATTGTAAATAAATAAATATTTTTCCAAAGAAATGGGTTGGATATACACCAACCTGCCTAATATTGTGTAGGTCCCCCTTGTACCTCCAAAACAGCTCTAACCCGTCGAGGCATGGACTCCACAAGACCTCAGAAGGTGTCCTATGGTATTTGGCACCAAGACGTTAGCAGTAGAAGACCAATAAGTTTAAAAAAAAGTCTGATAAATACCAAATAAAGTCTGCACTGAGTGCATATTGAGGTCAGAAAACCTATCCAAACCCATCTGAATATGACTACAATGCTTTTTTTCTCCATATGAAGCATATTAGTGTGTCCTTTTTGGTAGTAAGATAAGACATCACATTTAGAAGGTGATCAATTTCTTATCTCTTATTATCATTTGAGTTCATTCTGCCTAAAAGGTATTTTTACAGACTGCTGGGACAGCTTATCGGAGTGCACGACACCGAACTCTGCTCCTTGAAAGAGAGTGGGGCCAACTTACTCCACCAGGTTTACATGTTGGCAAATTCTCTGGCCAGCACCCTCATCTCCACGCCTCAACATGTTCCTGCTTCTGAACCAGTCTGGTCCCAGCCAGAGCCCTGTCTGCCACCGCTGGAGCACTATGACAGCAAACTCAAAGACTGTGCCTCCTTCCTGTCCCAGTGCTTGCTCATGTTCGAGCTCCAACCTTCCACCTTCCCCACCGAACAATCCAAGGTGTCATCACTCTCCTGTCCGGCCGAGCCCAGGAGTGAGGAACCGCTTTCTTGGCCTCTGGTGCCCCAGAATGCTACAAACTCTTCTCCACTGCCATGAATAGGGTGTTCGACCAGGCCATCTCCGGAGCAGCGGCTTCCTGTGAGCTGTCCTGAATCCGCCAGGGTTCTCGTTCCGTCTCTGATTGTCCCAACGAGTTCCGGACCCTGGTGGCCTCAGCTCGGTGGTCCCTGTTTTTCAATCGCTGCGATTTCACTCTGACCTACTGGCCTGGCTCACCTGACACATTTTCCCGTCTGCACTCACCTCCTCAATTAGACGAAGAGCCCACCACCATCCTGCCTCCCTGCACCCTGGTCACTGCCACACAGCTTGACATCACTAGCAAGGTGGAGGAAGCCCTGAGGAGCTGTCCTGTTCCTGATGACACTCCGGCCAACCGCCTGTTCATCCCTGAAGTGGTCCGTCTGCTTGTCCTGGAGTGGGCTCACTCATCCCATCTCGCCTATCATTCTGGGGTCAGCCATACGGTGGCTGTTCAGGATCGCCGCTTCTGGTAGCCATCGGTGAAATGTGGCTGAATTCATCGCTGCCTGTCCTGAATGCAAGTCCAGCAACCAGTGGCCCCAGGGACTCCTCCACCTGAATGTTCCCCTCGCAAGTACCGAGCTACCTAGGAAAAGGGAAACCGGGGCCCCCTTCCGGAGCCAGACCCAGGAGGCGAGCTTGTCGGTGAGCGTCTGGTGGCCAGGCCTTATCCTATGGGGCCCGACCGGGCACAGCCTGAATTGGTAACGTGGGGTCGCTGCCCTGTGGGCTCACCACCAGCAGGGGTCGGCATCGGAGTCGGATGCTTTGCTCCATAGTTCTGCTGGGCGACTTCAACGCTCACATGGGCAATGATGGAGAAACCATGTGTACTTGGTACCAGAGCACCTTAGGCCAAAGATCGATGATCGACTTTGTGGTCGTATCATCAGACCTGTGGCCATACGTCTTAGACACTCGGGTGAAGAGAGGAGCAGAGCTGTCAACTGATCACCACCTGGTGGTGAGTTGGATCAAGTGGCCGGGGAGCCTGCAGGACAGACCCGGTAAACCCAAATGTGTAGTGAGGGTGAACTGGGAACGTCTGGCGGAGGCCTCCGTCCCCGAGGTCTTCAACTCCCACCTCCAAAGGAACTTCTCACGCATCCCGTCCCAGTTTGTTATGTTATGTTTCACCCCATCCCAGTCTGCTCTCTCCCTTGCAGAAGACACCCCCTGCGACATGGGCCTCCATGGAGTCGGAACCCCTCCAACCTCAGCTACCCCCCGACTTCATCCCTCCATCCAGTCCCTACAATTCCTTGCCCTAACTGAGACCTGGATCACACCTGACAACACTTCCACTCCCGCTGCCCTCTCATCCTCCTTCTCCTTCTCTCACACTCCCCGGTCATCCGGCCGTAGCGGTGGTACTGGATTGTTAATTTCCCCCTGATGGAAATTCTCTGTTCTCCCCCCCTCTGACCTGTCCATATCCACTTTTGAATACCATTCTGTTGCAGTATCCTACCCTACTACACTCTTTATTGCAGTTATCTATCGTCCTCCAGGGCCCCTGGGAAGTTTCCTTGATGAGCTAGACACCCTTCTCAGCTCCTTCCCTGAGGATGGCACCCCACTGATTCTCCTTGGAGACTTCAACATCCACCTTGAAGCCTCCCAGGCTGCTGCCTTCCTACCACTAGTCCACTCCTTCGACCTCCCCCTGCAACACTCTCCTCCAACCCACAAGGCGGGCAATGTCCTAGACCTTGTCTTCGTGAGGAACTGCTCATGCTCCAATTTCATGGTTACCCCTCTGCATACATCTGATCACCACTTCATCTCATTCTCCCTCCCTCTTCCTCCCCCCCACTCACACTTCCTCAGCCCGCCGTAACCTCCACTCCCTCTCACCCACTTCGTTTGCCACCACTGTCACCGCCTCACTCCCCCCTCTCGAATCCTTCTCCAAACTTCCCACTGACTCGGCATCTGCCACCCTCCTTTCATCTCTCTCCTCCGCCTTTGACTCTCTCTGTCCCCTTGTCTCACAGCCACCTCACACATCTCCTCCCATTCCTTGGATATCTGACACCCTCCATACCTCCAGGGCCAGCCTCCGCACAGCGGAGAGGAAGTGGGGAAAATCCAGAGACCCATCAGACCTCACAACCTACCACTCTCTCCTGGCGTTACTGCCACCAAGGTAAAATACTATCAAACACAAATTCAGAACTCCACTTCTAACCCCCGGAAACTGTTCTATTTTTTCCTCTCTCCTCAGCACGCCGCCTCCTCCACCTCAGTCATCCTTCGCTGCTGATGACTTCGCTGAGTTTTTTTAGATGAGAAGGTCACAGACATCCGCAGATCCTTTGCAACCACCGCCCCCTTCTCTGTGCCCTTCCTCCCTTCTAGGCCCATCCCTTCCTTTTCTACTTTCTCTCCCCTTACAGACTCTGATGTTTCTGAACTCCTGCTCTCCCACTGCCCTACAACCTGTGCCCTTGACCCTATCCCCTCTTCTCCCCTCCAGACTATCACACCTGACATTCTCCCATTTGTCCCCTCCCTTGTCAACTCATCTTTATCTTCTGGCTGTTTTCCATCATCCTCCATGAGGGCCCACATCACTCCGCTGCTAAAAAATCATTATCCAGAACTACCGCCCTGTATCTCTTCTTCCTTTTCCATCTAAAACAATAGAACGATCTGCTTCTATTCAACTTTCTTCTTTATTTTCTCCGTCAGTGAATCACTCCGTGCTGCACGAGCAGCCTCCCTCTCTACTGTCCTCATTCTTCTAGACCTCTCGGCTGCCTTCGACACTGTGGATCACTCCATTCTTCTGTCCTCCCTGTCAGCAATGGGGATCTGTGGCACAGCTCTGGACTGGATTGAATCCTACCTCTCTGGTCACTCCTTCCAGGTTGCCTGGGCTGGTACGGTATCGACACCTCGGACCCTTGCTACCCTTGCTTGCCGCTTCTTTTCTCTCTTTACATTCGTTCCCTTGGCCCTGTTGTCACTGCATATAGTCTATCCTACCATTGCTATTTGGACGATACCTCTTCATCTCATTCCCACCACCTGATACACAGGTTTCAGCCTATATCTCTGCTTTCCTGAGTGACATCCAGAGCTGGATGGACAACCACCATCTAAAGCTCAACCCAGGTAAGACTGAAATGATATTCATCCCTGCTCTTACCTCACCCCATCTGGATCTCTCCATTTCCCTACCACACTGACACCATCACCCTGTGCCAGGAACCTCAGCGTGGTGATGGACAGCAGACTGTCCCTCTCCAAGAACATTTTGGCGGTGACTATACAACATACGGAGAATCCGCCCCTTTCTCACCCCCTACTCGACCCAGCTCCTGGTCCAAGCAATGGTTTTGTCCCACTTCGACTAATGCAACTCCCTCTTGGCTGGCCTCCCAGCGTCCACCATCAGACCCCTCCAACGTATCCAGAATGCAGCAGCTTGTCTGGTCTTCAACCTTCCAAAACACTCACATATCACCCCCCTGCTTACTTCCCTCCACTGTCTGCCTGTCATGGCTCGCATCAAATTCAAAACATTGGTGCTAGCCTTCCAAGCAGCTGCCCCAGCTTACCTCCAAAAAATCATCAGACCCTACACCCCTGCCAGACTTCTTCATTCGGCCTCCACAGGCTGCTTGGCGCCTCCCTCTCTCTGAACTTCCACCTCCCACTCACGACTACTGTCTGTTCTGGCTCCACGGTGGTGGAATGAACTCCCTGTTGAAGTCAGAACAGTAGAATCTCTTTCCATCTTCAAGCACAAACTGAAGACGCACCTCTTCAAGCTGCACCTCATCCTGTCTCTCCCTACCTCCCTGTAAACCTTAATTGTTGTCTTTCTGTGATATTTACTTGTGTATCAGGATGTTTAGTTTGGCTAGGTAAGCAGTGTTTGGCTAGGTAAGCGGTTTGTTCTTACATTTGCGTGTATTACGAAAAAAAAAAAGGAAAGATGATCAAATAAGCCCTGGTTCTTATCTTTGTTGCGCAGGTGGCAGTTGAAATTGTACTTCCCTCTAGCACACTTATCCGTGGTTATAGGTATGCACTTTGCACTTTGTTGTACGTCGCTCTGGATAAGAGCGTCTGCTAAATGCCATTAATGTAATGTGTATTTCAACAAGACAATGACCCTAAACACACGAGTAAGCGAGCAACATCTTGGTTCCAGACAAAAAGGATTGAGGTAATGGAGTGGCCAGCTCAATCAGTCAACCTCAACCCCATTGAAAACTTGTGGGGTGACATAAAAAATGCAGTTTCTGAAGCAAAACCCATCCTTCATCCTGGGCTGAAATACCTGTTTCTAGGTGCCAGAAGTTGGTTGACTCGATGCAACACAGATGCACAGCAGTTATCAAAAACAATGGTTATGCAACTGTAGCGTGGGAAGCTAAGCGGAGAGCCAGGGGCGACCAAAGGTAGAACCTTTTTTTACCAACACGCGAACGTGTCAGTCACTAAATCCCAGGGAGAACCGAAATAGGGATACCCAGCTAGGAACAGGACTTCTCCCGGAACAATGGGAGGAAGGAAATTAAACAAACCAAACTTAGAAATCGCAAACAGAGAAGTAGCTCAAAAACGGCTAGCGAACGTAAAACAACCCTTAAATAACTAGGGCGAACCAATAACTTTGGTACCGTGCCAAATAGCTGGGCACTGAGTGAAAACCAAAAGAAAATACAACCTAGCGAGAAAAGCTAGGCACGAAAATAAAAACCTCGAGGCGCAGCTCGGGACAAAAATGCAAACCAAAATACAACACCGGGGACAACGTCCCTCTACCATCAACTCACACGAAAAACAAAACCCTTGAGGAAGGCGCCAGCACACACAACACTTCCAGCTGTACGCCTTCCTTACCTTTTAGATATTTCTCCTTTTTAGCAATGAGAGAATTATCCACCAGCACCGAACCTGACTCGTATAGGTTTAGAGTCTACCGGGCGCTTTACCGGCTTTGTGCCAAGGGCGAACGGTTGAACACAAAAGCACTGAAAACTAGTCAATGCTGGTCTTAAATACTCTCCCGGGAGGTAATTCCCCTGGAGAATACGAGGAACGGGTGGAAACAATATCCTCGGCCATCTAGTGGCACCAGTGAGAATTACCTCCCACCATGACAGGACCCCCCTACTAAGGAGCGACCCCAGACGCCTGTGAAACTCACGAATCAGTTCGGGGTCTAAAATATCCCTAGAGGGAACCCAACAGCGTTCCTCCGGCCCGAAACCCTCCCAATCTATAAGGTATTGTCTCCCTCTGCCTACGCGACGTTCCGCCAGGATGCGACGGACGGTGTAGACCGGGCCCCCGTCAATTAATCGAGGAGGTGGCGGAGGAACTTCCGCAGGTGCCAGTACGCTCGTCGACACGGGCTTGAGACGGGAAACATGGAAGGTAGGGTGGATCCTCATAGAGCGAGGCAACTGGAGGCGCACCGTGACGGGGTTGATCCTCCTAATAATTTTAAAAGGTCCCATGTATCGAGGGGCAAGCTTACGCGACTCGACCCTCAATGGCAGATCGCGTGTGGACAGCCATACCCGCTGCCCCACCCTATAGCAGGGCGCTGCTCGACGACGCCTGTCGGCCAGCCTTTTCTGGTTGGCCGTAGCTCTTAAAAGGGCCACTCGCACTTTCCTCCATGTGGCCCGGCACCGCCGAACAAAGGCTTCAGCAGAGGGCACTTCACCCCCTCTCTCTAGCTCAGGGAACAGAGGCGGGGGATAGCCAAATTGTACCTCAAACGGTGAGAGACCTGTGGACACATTTAGTAACGTATTGTGGGCGTACTCCGCCCATGTGAGCTGGCGGCTCCATGACGTGGGGTTGTCCATAGCCAGACACCGGAGCGTGTTCTCGAGAGTTTGGTTAGTGCGTTCTGTCTGCCCGTTGGTCTCTGGGTGGAAGCCAGACGAAAGGCTCACCGAGGCCCCCAACAGAGAACAGAACGCACGCCAGAACCGGGAAGCGAACTGGGGTCCGCGATCAGAAACCACGTCCTGTGGGAGACCGTGAAGTCTAAACACATGATCTACCACCAACCTAGCGGTCTCCCCTGCCGATGGTAATCTTGGCAGTGCCACAAAATGAGCCGCATTGGAAAAACGGTCCACCACCACTAGAATGACCGTTTTACCATCCGATGGTGGCAACCCCGTGATAAAGTCTAGCGCGATGTGACTCCATGGGCGCTTCGGGATGGGTAACGGACGTAGCCACCCTGATGGTGGTCGGTGGGAGCCCTTGCTGCGTGCGCAAACTGGACACGCGGCTACGAATTCACGGACATCCTTTTCCATCCCGGGCCACCAGAACCGTCGAGACACCAAATCTTTGGTGCGGTGGACCCCGGGATGCCCCGCCAGCCGTGAGGAATTTCCCCATTGTAGTACTTGGGAACGGACCCCCGCAGGCACAAAAAGGCTACTAGGTGGACCCCCCCCTGGACCCGGATCTTGGCGCAGTGCTCTCCGCACTGCCGACTCCACCTTCCAAACCACAGGCGCCACAATTTGAACCCCCGACAGAATGGGTTCAGGCTCGTGCTCCCTATCTGCCTTGTCAAAAACCCGTGAGAGGGCATCTGGCTTGGTGTTCTTGGATCCGGGGCGGTACGTCATAGTAAATGAAAATCGCGCAAAAAACAGCGCCCAGCGGGCCTGGCGCGAGTTGCGAGTCTTAGCCGATTTAATATATTCCAAGTTCTTATGATCCGTCCACACTGTGAACGGATGCTCCGCCCCCTCCAGCCAATGCCGCCACTCCTCCAAAGCTAGTTTGACCGCTAGCAGCTCCCTGTCCCCCACATCGTAGTTTCTCTCGGGTTGGGACAGCGACCGCGAGAAAAACGCACAAGGGTGCACCTTTTGGTCTTGGGGGGACCGTTGAGACAAAATAGCCCCTACCCCCAGCTCAGAGGCGTCAACCTCTACAATGAATGGTAGGGAGGGGTTCGGAGTTATTAAAATAGGTTCCGAACAGAACCTATTCTTCAACTCAATGAATGCAGCTTCCGCACGAGCTGTCCATACAAAACGCGTTGGGGCCTTCTTTGTGAGCGGTGCCACTACGGTGCTAAAATTACGGATAAAACGACGATAAAAATTGGCGAAGCCTAGGAACCTCTGCACTTGCTTAACCGATTCTGGGGTAGGCCAATTTTTTACAGCAGAGATTTTATTCTGGTCCATCTCTGTTTTACCCGCAGATACAATGAACCCCAGGAAAGATACCGAATTAGCGTGAAACACGCACTTTTCAGCCTTTGCAAAAAGGCGAGCCTCCAAAAGACACGTGGCGAATATGCTCAGAGATAGTGGCGGAGAAGATCAGGATATCATCCAGATAGACGAATACAAACCTCTCCAGCATTTCTCTGAGCACATCATTAACTAATGCCTGAAACACAGCGGGGGCGTTGGTAAGACCGAATGGCATGACGCGATACTCATAATGGCCAGAGTGTGTGTTAAACGCGGTCTTCCATTCGTCGCCCTCTCGTATGCGTACCAAATTGTACGCATTACGGAGATCTAATTTTGTGAACACCGATGCCGCCTGCAGGCGCTCAAACGCAGAGTTCATCAGCGGTAAGGGATATCTATTTTTAACTGTGATCGCGTTTAGTCCCCGGTAATCAATACATGGCCTAAGACTGCCATCCTTTTTTTTAACAAAAAAAAATCCCGCTCCCGCTGGTGACGAAGATGGTCTGATAAAACCATTCGCTAAGGCTTCGCGAATGTATTCTTTCATTGCCTTGCTCTCAGGCACTGACAAAGAATAGAGTGCGCCCCGGGCTGGGACTGTCCCGGGGTGGGACTGTCCCTGGGTGTAACTCGATCACACAGTCGTATGACCGATGCGGAGGTAGTGTGGTCGCGCGCTGCTTGCTGAATACTTCTGCCAGCTCGCCATATACCCTCGGAACGTTGGTTGGTAGCGGAAATTCGATAGCCCCAACCATACGTTCCTCACCCCCACTACCCGTGGTCTGAAAAAAGCTCTCAGTGTCCCAATCAGAGCCCTCACTGCCCTCCCCGTCGTCAGTAAGACGATTCCAATCACACATGGAGTCCCACTCCAGGCTCCCCTCCTGCTCCTCCTCCCCCTCAGGCACCCTGACACTAGGATTATGGGGCTCCCTAGCCTCCTCCTCGTCCAATTCGGACCCTATGTCAGTCTCAATAGGAGGGGTCGAGGAGTTATACACATGATTGGAGTGCTCATCACACTGCGGACCCCACCGGGACACCGGGTTGCTCCCGTTACCCAAGTTTATTTGTGGCTGATGCTTTACCAACCAGACATGTCCTAAAATTACCGAATAAACCGGAGATTCCACCAAATAAAAATATATACGTTCCCGGCGCCCCCCAAACGGCATACGCATAACCACTCGCTCCGTTTTGTGACGAACCACCCCGGAACCCAATGGGCGGCCGTCCAGCGCCGTAATGGATTGGGGCTGCGGTACAGACCGAACCGGCAGATTATTTTGCCTAGCCCACTGACGGTCAACAAAGTTGTCCACTGCCCCAGAGTCGATAAAGGCTTCTGTCCTCACTACGGCCCCCTTCCACGTCAGTTCGACGGGAAGCACTGTGCGAAAGCTAATACCTGCACCTGGTCCCACTAGTGACTCTCGCTCCACTAGTGGGACTGCTCTTTTGCTTTCCGGTCAGGACAGTTTTTTATTAAGTGCCCTGGACGTTTACAGAAGAAGCACAACCATTCTCTCCCAGGCCGCCTCCTAGGACGCGCCAGCGTGGTGCTGTCAAGCTGCATGGGTTCCTCCAATTTGTGTACCCCCTGTCTCCGCTCCGCCTCTGTAAACTGGCTCAGGGAGGGCGGAACCGGCCAATTGAAACTGCCCATTCTGCCGGCTCTCTCTCGCTCACGTTCCCGAACCCGGTTGTCAATGCGAATCGCTGTCGATATTAGCGAGCCTAAATTCCCCGGTGGCTCCACTGTGGCCAGCGCGTCCCTGACCGGGTCTGACAGTGCGCACGTAAAAAGTGTCATTAGCGGTTCGTCCGCCCACCCCGTCTCCCCTGCCAGAGCCTGGAACGCCACTGAGAACTCTGCCACACTCTGAGTTCCCTGCCTCATCCACGTTAATCGGGCCGCCGCCTCTTTACCCGTGACATTGTGGTCGAATACTCTTGTCATCTCCTGCATTAGGAGCTGGGTGCTGCTCATTAGGGCGGATTGTGCCCGAATCAGCGGATCTGCCCAGGCCAGAGCGGTCCCGGTCAACAGGGATAAAATAAACGCTACTTGGGAATCCTCGGTTGAGAATCGTGAGGGTTGGGCTTTTAAAAAAATTAAGCACTGGGAAAGAAACCCCCTACATCTACCCGCCTCTCCCCCGTACCGCAACGGCAACTGTAACTTAGGTTCCCTTATTAGTGGTGAAATGGGCTGGGATGCGGATCCCGTAGATGGGGAGGAAGTGAGTGGCTGGGGGTTGTAGGGATGTGGTGCCTGTGCTTGTGGGGAATGGAACTCGCTTGCCAGTAATCGAAAACTACCATCGACTCACACGAGTCCAAAAGAAAAACAAAACCCTTGAGGAAGGCGCCAGCACACACAACACTTCCAGCTGTACGCCTTCCTTACCTTTTAGATATTTCTCCTTTTTAGCAATGAGAGAATTATCCACCAGCACCGTACCTGACTCGTATAGGTTTAGATTCTACCGGGCGCTTTACCGGCTTTGTGCCAAGGGCGAACGGTTGAACACAAAAGCACTGAAAACTAGTCGATGCTGGTCTTAAATACTCTCCCGGGAGGTAATTCCCCTGGAGAAAACGAGGAACAGGTGGAAACAATATCCTCGGCCATCTAGTGGCACCAGTGAGAATTACCTCCCACCATGACAGCAACTAAATATTAGTTCAGTAAGTGAAGTTAAATCTTGAAAAACTTCTTCAGTTTATACAGTTTGAAGAGTTTGAAGAGAAATTTCAACATTTTTTTGAACAGATTAATATTCCTTTTCTTTGCTTCCTGTAATGAGTAACACAGACTTGTTCAAATTTGCTAATGCTTTGATTTGGAATATGAATGTGTAATGTTTCCACTACATTTGAAATGAAAGCTATTAAAATTTTTTTTGGCACTTTATTCACTTTTTTTAACGCACTGCTATTTATTTGAACACAACTGTATCTAGCTACTTTTTCTTTCAGCAGGGAACAACAAACCTCAGTGGGCTTAATGCCCTGACATTGTTACTGTGTCTTCTTATGTTCATATTCTTAGGCTGTAGGCCAATTAGAAGACATTGCATTCATTTTGCAGTAACTTGCAGTGTAAGAAAGCATAAGTGCATCCAGCTAGTTCTGTGGGCAGCAGGGACAGACCTGCCTGCATTTCCATTTGCTTGAACATATTGTAATTTGCCCAGTTCTAGGACCTATTTTCATCTGCTTGCACACAGACCTCTCATCACCTTTGTTCACAATGACAACCATTTAATTCATGCACAGAAGATTTTGATTTGTTCATGTGCAGTATGTCCATCTCTTTTGTCCAGAATGCCACCTCAGGTCCAGCTCCTTTAGTTCAATCGCATATTAAATCTTGAGCTACCTGTCTTACATGTACTGTTCTTTACACCTCAACAACGTCTGAAACTCACATTGCCAGCAGTCTGGATGTCATGGTACCGAAGCGGTCAAAGAAGAATCCATTGAGAAGACTGAGGAAGTTCTGTAAGAAGGCGGCAATAGTGAAAACCAGGGAGAAGAGCTCATCCTGTTTGCTACAGTCTGGGGAAAGTAGAGGGAAGAGAGGTGTTCACACCACAAGCGTTTTTAAAAACTTCCATTTCAATTTCAGTTCACTGCATGTCATCATCTGCATTGTCTTTTATCATGTACTCTCACCGAGCACTTTATTAGGTTATAGCCTGTCCACTTAGAGTTATGATGCGTTGTGTGTTCAGAGATGCTCTTCTCCAAACCACTGTTGTAATGTGTGGTTATTTGTGTTACTGCCACCTTCTTGTCAGCCTTGACCAGTCTGGCCCTTCGCTGTCCAACTGCAGCGAACTGCAACCGCAATTCTGCTGCATCTTAGCCTGTTGCGCCACCGTGGCCCCGCTTTCACATATTTTTTAAATGGCAATTGTATTATTTGTGCAAGAAATGTTTCCTTAAATGTTTCATAAAAAATACAAACATCACAATTGATAGTCATTAGCCTGTCTTCTAGTGGCAAAAAATAAATGAAACAGTGAATTAAGTTTTTGTACTTTTCATCAAATATTTAAGTAAACAGTCACACTCACCCATGTACTGTGTGTCATTGGGTCCTGTGGCATTCACACACTGGTCTCTGAAATACCCACTGGCTTTCAGGATAAACACCAGGGAGGGCCACCCATAAACAACCCCAGTAAAACACAGGCACTCCACCAGTCCTGTGGCCAGGGTGAGCCAGAAGCGCAGACTCACTCCACGTAGCATCATGTGAATACAGTTCTCAGTAATTGCCTTGTAATGAAAATGAAAATAATTCACCATACAAAATTAGAATTTGTGTTGATAAAGTGTAAATTTTTTAACAAATTCACTATCACAACTTAAAACACAAGATTAAACACTCACCAAGCACTTTATTAGGTATTTATTAAACTTATTTTTCTGAATTCTACTGCTGTCGCCTATCCACTTAGAGTTATGATTGATGCGTTGTGTGTTCAGAGATGCTCTCCTGCATACCACTTTTGTAATGGTGTGGTTATTTGCATTACTGTCACCTTCCTGTCAGCTTTGTCCAGTCTGGCCCTTCTCCTCTAATCTCTCATTAGCAAGGCGTTTCTGTCTGCAGAACTGCTGCTCACTGCATTTTTTTTCTTCTTTGCAAACTCTAGAGACCAGTGTGCGTGAAAATCGATCCACGGTCTAAGTAACTTAGATCACATTTTTTCCCCAACTGACAATTGATGTCAACATTAACTGAAGCTGCTCGGTGAGTGTATATATAACGTTATGACCGCAAACTAATTCATGATGAACTTATTCACTAAATGATCTGACAACAACCTGGTGGCAATTCACAATAATAACTACTAGACATACCTGTGTGCTCTCTGCACCTGTGCCTAGGTCTTCTTTTATTGCTTCTGTTCCTTCCTTTCATTCCCTCCATCTTATAAGCCCTCTACTCATCCCTCCTCCTCCCTTTCCTCCTCCCTATACTGAATAATTGAATTTGAACTTTCACATCAAAACAGGTTTTTATCTTATCAGAAATGTATGGACCACATTCCAAAGCATGTACTGGATGGGCTGGATCAGGCTGTTCTTGTTATAATCCTGGTACAGGACAGGGAAGGACACACGTCACCCCCCTGCTTACTTCCCTCCACTGGCTGTCTGTTATGGCTCGCATCAAATTCAAAACATTGGTGCTAGCCTTCCAAGCAGTTAAGGGGTCTTCCCCAGCTTACCTACAAAAAATCATCAGACCCTACACCCCTGCCAGACCTCTTCGTTCAGCCTTCACATGCCGCTTGGCACCTCCCCCTCTCCAAACCTCCACCTCACGCTCACAACTACCGTCTGTTCTGGCTCCACGGTGGTGGAACGAACTCCCTGTTGAGGTCAGAACTGTAGAATCTCTCCCCACCTTCAAACGCAAACGGAAGACGACCCTCTTCAAGCAGCACCTCTCCCCGTCCCTCCCTACCTCCCTGTGAACCTTAATTGTTGTCTTTGTGATTTACTTTGTGTATCGGTATTTTTAGTTGGCTAGGTAAGCAGTGTTTGGATAGTTAAGTTTGGTCACTTTTGCTTTGTTTGTTTGTTTATTTGTTTGTTTAAAAAATAAATAAATAATAATAATAATAATTTCAAATAGGCCCTGGTCCTTATCTTTGTTGTACAGGTAGCAGTTGAATAGGGTCTTTCAGCACACTTATCCCTGGTTATGGGTATGCACTTTGTTGTACGTCGCTCTGGATAAGAGAGTCTGCCAAATGCCATTAATGTAATGTAATGTAATGTAATGTAATGACAGAATACAGTATGTGGACACAGGGTTAAATTCAATGAAACTGCAACAGTTGTGCAGATATCCTCCTGCCAGGCACCAGGAGGAGATGGGTTGCCATCTGAGTTTTATGGGGAGGACTTTCATCATGTGCAGCTGGAGTCCTTTCAGGGGAGCCTGCTCCCTGCTAGCCACCAATGGGCCATTCTCTCCCTTTTACCGAAGACACTTGGGACTGTCATAAAGAATGGTCACTAGCCAGTAGGTTTTGCAAAGATAGCCACTTGGAAAACAAGCAGAAGAATAATGTTCGGGATGCTGGCTGCTTGCCTCAGGACTACTATGGCAGTCGCTATACTCCCTGCACTATATACTCACTCTTTTGTTGCCTTAGATTTACCTTAGAGTCTTTGTCCATGTGGTCAGAGCACTCAGGTCCTTTTCGGTCCATTACATTACAAGCATGGCCACCTTAACCACTACGCTACAGGCTGCCCCAGGTCCCTTTTACTACATCTTCAGTCACTGGTCGTTGAGGTCAGGATCTCTCTGTCTTTCGCTTATAATCAGGAATGGAATGTACAGCAGGTGCTGGGACTTCAAGGTCTTTGGCATGAAGCCACTGGCACCTGGGCAGGGCTGGGCACTCTGGGAGTAATCAGCGGGATGCTAGGCTTAGAGATGCTTGCCAGCGTGGAGGATGGTAACTGCTGGGTGCATTCTAATGGGGGTGACCAATGATTGTCAATAAAGACAGAAGTATCATGAAGTGGCTTTAGTTCTGTAGTAGAGTTCTCTTGGAGAAGCTCTCCCTGTGTACATTGTAGCTGATTGGACCGGCTGTGGTCATCTCTCGTCTTGGGGTTCTTAAGTCTGTTACTGGAGAGTTGGTCACCACATCAGACAGATTTCCCGACTGGACCACTGGGCTAAAGGAGTTTGCTAGCCATCTAGCTATAGCAGGTCCACCTGTTACCACCTTGAATTTCGCTCTTTTCAAAAAACTTCCAACTTCCAAAAATTCAAAAAATCAATCCAACTTTGATAACTTGGTGACCTTTCTGTTGGTCTGTTTTCTCTAGAGATCCTCTTTTGTGTTTTATGGCATTTTAATTGTCTTTGGTGTTGTTCACTCATCCATGCTATTTTCTTAACTACTGACACTGACAAAACTATCTACGGTTAGATTTTGGACAATGACATACACAGGCATGTTTCCCAGAAATATTATCAGAAAAGAAGACACTACTTCTTTCAAAGAATGTACACTACCACTGAAATGAATTAAGAGTGTTTGCAATATTAGCATTCTCTGCACGTGTGACTAGGAACAGTTACAGATCTAGAACAATAATTGAAGAATGTACCAACGGTTCAACATAACATGATATCTCTGATACCATGTCTGCTGGTCACATTTTGGCTTGATCTAGTCACAATTGCAATGCAGTTGGTACACACTGATTAGCCTATGTTGCACCGAAAATGCATCTTTGCATTATATCTTCCAGATAATTTCAGAGGTATATACTTCAATTATCGTGAGGTATGGACTTGAAAAGATACATTCCAACAAAATATGTAAATTAGCTCATTTGCATACTTTCTTTCAGATTGTAAATAAGACATGTTTGCATTTATCAACACAGATCTTTCATGAATAAAAATTATGAAATTTCAGGATCTAATAATGAGATTTGTGATGCTGTATCTGCCTCTAAAGCTTATAACAAAAATGATTGGTCCTGTAATACCATCCAAAATCAGGTTTCGAGAAAATCGACTCCAAAGATATGGTAAATAATTATACTGATTTCACTATACACCCAGGGGCGTGTCTAGAACATTTTGAATGGGGGGGCCAGGCTGGGGCACAGACCCAGAGGAGGGGGGCCAGCCATCAAGGCTTACCATATATATTGTTTGCTGCGTACAATGGCCTATCATATTCCAGTTCTGGTAGGGGGGGCACCAGGGGTGGCCAATCAGATTCCAGGGGGGGCCAGTGCCACCCCTGGCCCCCCCCGGCCCCGCCCCTGTATACACCATACCCATGGCATAACACAAACAAAATAATATGTATTATCTTTGAAATGTATGAATTTGCCTTTACGTTCAGATGTGGATATTTTTATTCTGCGATGAAATTAAAGGAGGGACCTAAAAGGAAATAAGGTGCAACAGGGTTTAATATTAAACTGAGCTGAATGCATTCAAGTGCAAAATTAAAGTGTAATTAAGAGCATTATAATATTTTTAAATGAAAGCCGGTCAAAATACCCCACAGTGCATGGCAATATAAATTACATTACATTATTGGCATTTGGCAGACGCTCTTATCCAGAGCGACGTACAGTTGATTAGACTAAGCAGGAGACAATCCTCCCCTGGAGCAATGCAGGGTTAAGGGCCTTGCTCAAGGGCCCAACGGCTGTGCGGATCTTATTGTGGCTACACCGGGGATTAGAACCACCGACCTTGCGTGTCCCAGTCATTTACCTTAACCACTACGCTACAGGCCGCTACAGGCCGCTACAGGCCGCTACAGGCCGCTACAGGCCGCTACAGGCCGCTACAGGCCGCTACAGGCCGCTACAGGCCGCTACAGGCCGCTACAGGCCGCTACAGGCCGCTACAGGCCGCTACAGGCCGCTACAGGCCGCTTTCCTTTACTTGCAGATAACATACAGTAGTGTGCAAAGATTTGGGCACCCCAGGTCAAAAACCCTTTTAGAGTTAATATCTAATTGAACAGAAGCAAACCTGACATCTAAATGGTACAACCTCAAACACATTGAATGTACTGGGTGGAGCGGGTACACAGTATATATATAAATATACATATATATATACTGTGTACCTGCTCCACCCAGTACATTCAATGTGTCAATTTTACTTGGAAGGTTTTTTCAGAGACACTGTCACTGTAACCTGATAGGAATAGCCAAGCCTGAACCCCCCAAAAATCCTTTCTTTAACAAGCATGGCCACCATTTATCACCATGAACCCGTGGGTTGGGGAAAGAGGAGCACCCTCAGAAAACAGCAGACCTTCTGAGTGTCATTTTTAGGGGTGCCTAAGTGTCCTTTGTAGGGGAGCCTGGGACATCCTGGGGTTGGTCTGCATTGTCTCCAGAGAAGGGGTCTCATCGTTGGGAGGTGGCTGGGCGGAGCGTCTTCTCTGATTGGCCAATCTGCGCCAGCGGATATAGACATAGGCCGGGTGAATGAACGTGGCCAGGCACAGGATGCACAGGGCTATGTTTATCTGCAGAGGGAGTAAGAGAAGAGACTGGAACAGCTGTGCATATATTATTTGTCAGAACAGATCTGTGTCATTCTCCCTCCCTCTTCCTCCCCATCCTCCTCCCCCTCCTCCAACCCACACTTCCTCAGCCCGCCGTAACCTCCACTCCCTCTCACCCTCTTCCTTTGCCAGCACCGTCACCGCCTCACTCCCCCCTCTCGAATCCTCCTTCAAACTCCCCACTCACTCTGCATCTGTCACCCTCCTTTCATCTCTCTCCTCCACCTTTGACTCTCTCTGTCTACCTGTCTCAAAGCCACCTCGCACATCCCCTCCCAGTCCTTGGATATCTGACACCCTCCGTACCTCCAGGGCCAGCCTCCGTGCAGCGGAGAGGAAGTGGGGGAAATCCAGAGACGCTTCAGACCTCACGACTTACCAGTCTCTCCTGGCGGCATTCTCTTCCGCTGTCACTGCCGCCAAAGCAAAATACTATCAAACACAAATTCAGAACTCCGCTTCTAACCCCTGGAAACTTTTCTCTATGCACCGCCTCCTCCTCCTCAGTCCTCCTTCGCTGCTGATGACTTTGCTGATTTCTTCGATGAGACGGTCACAGTCATCCGCAGATCCTTTACAACCACCTCCCCCCTCACTGTGCCCATCCCCCCTCTAGGCCCATCCCTTCCTTTTCCACTTTCTCCCCCCTTACAGACTCTGATGTTTCTCAACTCCTGCTCTCCCACCGCCCTACAACCTGTGCCCTTGACCCTATCCCTTCTTCTCTTCTACAAACTATCACACCTGACATTCTCCCATTTGTCACCTCCCTTGTCAACTCCTCCCTGTCTTCCGGCTGTTTTCCGGCATCCTCCAAGAGGGCCCACATCACTCCGCTGCTAAAAAAGCCTACTCTGGATCCCTCCATCATCCAGAACTACCGCCCGGCATCTCTTCTTCCTTTCCTTTCTAAAACTATAGAACGAGCCGCTTCTACTCAACTTTCTTCTTTCTTTTCTAACAACAACCTGCTAGATCCCCATCAGTCTGGCTTCAGATCGGGCCACTCGACAGAGACTGCTCCTCTCCATCAGTGAGTCAACCCATGCCGCACGAGCAGCCTCCCTCTCCTCTGTCCTCATTCTTCTAGACCTCTCGGCTGCCTTCGACACTGCGGATCACTCCATCCTCCTGTCCTCCCTGTCAGCAACGGGCATCTGTGGCACAGCCCTGGACTGGATTGAGTCCTACCTCTCTGGTCGCTCCTTCCAGGTTGCCTGGGCTGGTTCGGTATCGACACCTCGGCCCCTCGCCACAGGAGTTCCCCAGGGCTCAGTCCTTGGCCCGCTTCCTTTTTTCTCTTTACACTCGCTCCCTTGGCCCTGTGATCACTGCACATGGGCTATCCTACTACTGCTATGCGGACGATACCCAACTCTTCGTTTCGTTCCCGCCGTCTGATACGCAGGTTTCAGCCCGTATCTCTGCTTGCCTGAGGGACATCCAGAGCTGGATGAACAACCACCATCTAAAGCTCAACCCAGGCAAGACTGAAATGATATTCATCCCTGGTAATAGCTCTCCCCATCTGCATCTCTCCATTTCCCTCGGGGATACCACACTCACGCCGTCACCCAGTGCAAGGAACCTCGGCGTGGTGATGGACAGCAGACTGTCCCTTTCCGAGAACATTGCAGCGGTGACCCAGTCTTGCAGGTTGTTCCTATACAACATACGGAGAATCTGCCCCTTTCTCACCCCCTACTCGACCCAGCTCCTGGTCCAAGCAATGGTTCTGTCCCGCCTGGACTACTGCAATTCCCTCTTGGCTGGCCTCCCAGCGTCCGCCATCAGACCCCTCCAACTCATCCAGAATGCAGCAGCTCGTCTGGTCTTCAACCTTCCCAAATACTCACACGTCACCCCCCTGCTTACTTCCCTCCACTGGCTGCCTGTCATGGCTCGCATCAAATTCAAAACATTGGTGCTAGCCTTCCAAGCAGTTAAAGGGTCTTCCCCAGCTTATCTACAAAAAAATCATCAGACCCTACACCCCTGCCAGACCTCTTCGTTCAGCCTCCACAGGCCGCTTGGCACCTCCCCCTCTCCAAACCTCCACCTCACGCTCACGACTACCGTCTGTTCTGGCTCCACGGTGGTGGAACGAACTCCCCGTTGAGGTCAGAACTGTAGAATCTCTCCCCACCTTCAAGCGCAAGCTGAAGACACACCTCTTCAAGCAGCACCTCTCCCCATCCCTCCCTACCTCCCTGTGAACCTTAATTGTTGTCTCTGTGACTTGCTTTGTGTATCGGTATTTTTAGTTGGCTAGGTAAGCAGTGTCTGGATAGTTAACTTTGGTCTCTTTTGCTCTGTTTCTTTGTATAAGAATAATAATCCTTATCTTTGTTGTACAGGTAGCAGTTGAAATTGTACTTCCCTCTAGGGTCTTTCAGCGAACTTATCCCTGGTTATGGGTATGCACTTTGTTGTACGTCGCTCTGGATAAGAGTGTCTGCCAAATGCCAATAATGTAATGTAATGTAATGTAACACAGACCTAAACATTATCAGTAAAGCACTAGCCACCAGAATGGAAACCGTTAACTCATCCATCCAGATCAAACCGTATTCATCAAAGGCCGACACTCATCAAATAGCATGCGCGGATTAGTTAATTTAATTCACGTATCAAAACAAAACAAATTGAAAACACTAATTGTACCATTAGACGCAGAAAAAGCTTTTGATAGAGTAAAATGGAAGTTCTTTCTTGGAACGCTGCACAAATTTGGTTTCAGAGAATTGTTCATTCACTGGATAAGAATTCTGTATAGTACACCAATGGCCAGTTGTTACTAACGGATTAACGTCACAGAGTTTCACACTGCACAGGGGTACCAGGCAAGGCTGCCCACTCTCTCCTTCCCTTTTTGCTCTGTTCATCAAACCCCTTGTCGCTGCAATACGTCAAAACATCAACATCAAGGGAATCCAAACCCTCAACACTCACCACAAGATTAGCCTATACACGGGTCATGTGTTGCTGTATCTACAAGAACCATCAAACTCTCCACAAGAAACCATCATTAATTCATTCTCCAACATTTCCTATGCTATAAATTGGACAAAATCAACAATTCTACCCATATATGGTGATGACTGGAATGCTGCAGCTCAAAACCCACCACTCCCCATTCAAACTGGTAACATTAAGTGTCTGGGCATAAATATTTCCGCCAGACTGTCACAGTTGTTTCACCTAAACTTCACTCCATTATTAAAAACAATAGAAGATGACCGCTGGATAAACGTACCCCTCTCATTAATTGGCAGAATAGCTACTGTAAAAATGATCATAATACCCTAAATTAATGACCTCTTCACAATGACTCCGACCCAGCCCACCACAAAATGGTTTAATTCACAAAATTCACTAAATGTGATCAAATTGGTCACATTGCAGAAGCTCAAAACTCAAGGAGGATTAGAATTAATTTTCAGAATTATTATTTGGCAAATCAACTACAATAGAAAATAGAACAATCACAATGTAAAGACATCTCAGTCTCCGATTTACTATTTCTCAACAACACAATAAAACACCATAATTGCTTTAATAACACCGTAATTTCAACAACCCTGACAGCCTGGTGGAAAATCAACAAAATCTTCAAATCTACAATGAAACCCTGGAAACCCTTCAACACACGGAAGCAAAGTGGTATCATACACCTCCACCACTTTGTCGAGGACCCGGCCCTAGGCCCGCCTGATGAGAGATTGACAGAAGATGGGTTAGGCAGGAATGCATTGTTAACCCCTCGCACATGCCAATGGGGTAGGAGTAAAAGCTCCCGTAAGAGGAGAAGTATATGGTACAAGATAAATGTACAACCGTATATGGACACTGAGGAGTCTGAAGTCAGAGGACTTAGATTCAGGGTTTTAGAGAGCAAGGCTAAAGGCCTGACTGAGGCCATGCATAGAATGTGTTCTAGCATGACCATGGAAGATGCTGAACAGGCTGAACGGGAAATTGGTGACCCAGGGAGTCTGGCATTCAAGGAGACGGTAGATGTGATAACATACTTAGTTGACACGTGTGGGCTTGCTCCTACAGGGGAGGAGCACAAGGCCTGGTTAAAGCAACAGGATGAGAAAAACAATGAAGATAATTGGGAGATCAAAGAGTATGAGGAGATGGAAAAATGTAGGAGAGGGATGTCAATACCGAAAGAAGATTAAGAGGCTTCAAGGGCCTTCCTGATTATAGCACAAATAATTTATCGGATAGATTCAAAGGACTAACAGTGGAGGAGTTAAATGATGAATTACACTCAGCTATTAGCTGGATGTCCTTTGTAGATCCCTTAAGGTGCCACAAAAAGGGGCACCTGAAGAGTGTATTGAGATGGTGGCAGGCACTAACTTCTGGCTTGCATGAGGTCAAGGTGTGGAGGAAGTCAAGGAGAGACTATGAAATTGAAACAGACACCAGTGATGAATAGGTTCCTTAAAAAAAATACAAAAAAGCTAGTGTTTTTCCACTCGTATATTGAGATGGTGGAAATTCCCAACCGGAGGGGCACATGAGATAAAGTATTGGGGAAATTGCTTTTGAGGTATGAGAAAATGACAGTGGGACAAACAGAAGTGATGAATATGGTCATTAAAAAGTTGCATAAGAGATAAATGTCTTCCCGCTTGATATATTGGGGACATTTCTTATCAAAAAGGTACACTCTTATACGCAAAAAGGATATATAAGGAATAAGCTTTTAGACCTTAGGATAGCATCTTAGAATTTTGCTTCACAAGATATCTATGAGCTGTTGAAGAAAGAGTCACGCAGAACAACTATAATCAAGCTTGAGTGGTAATTATAATCTATATTACTTGTAGAAGTAGGAAAAGTAATACATAGAAGTAATACATTATAAGTTTCCTTTTAATATTATGTCTTTTATTTCTCATTAAGGTACTGTATAAGGTAGAAAAATGTAGAGAAGTTTTTATAGTTAGATAAATATAATATTCTAGGAATAGTTTCTTTTAAACATCCAGAAGGGGGAGCCATAGGATAAGGCTAAGGCCAAAGAGGATGGGTATATGAGGGGTGTACCTTGATTTTTAAACATCATGGTGGAAAGGTAAATTAGAAAGAGCTAAAGGGGTATATGTAACTTGCATGTGATCAGCAAACTGAAAGATGATATTTACACTGTAATCTGTATAACTCTATTCTTTTGATTGATTATAATAAAGTATGTCTTACTATAATCATATGTGATAAAAATTCTTTAGAGGAATACATTGAATACAGGACATCGAATACCAGATTTGCATCACACCCTTCACTTCGAGACTGGGCTGGAAGTTCAGTAGAACTTACCAGGGCTCCAGAACGTTCGGAGTACTTGAGTTCGTCCCCGAGACACCTCATGGTGAGGTACTGCTCGTGGGAACGTGAGGTCTGAGCTCGGCAAGGGGTCCGTGGCTCACGACAATTTTGGCGCCCAACATGGGGCACGAGTAGTTGAGAACTGCTCACGGCCTATTGAGGCACTGCCCGAGTAGATTCCTACTTGTGAGGCTCGAGTCAATTACTGGCACTGACGAGAAAGGTGCTGGACACCTAAGTAGTGAAACCGTAATACTCGAACTCGAAAGGAATCGAGGTAATTTAGAATAAGTTACAATATTAGAAGACTGTATAGGACAGAAAATTCTAATAAAGTAATAGTATAAATAGAAATTTATAACTAGGTGGGAAAATGGCTGTTAGTGATATGCCAGACCCACATATAGAAGTATATTTCGGAGCGGTTGAATCACTGTTCCATGAAGTGCAGAGGCCTTTTCCTTGGCCGCTGCACTTAGCGGATCCATGCAACCTTGGCCAGAGTGCTGGAGCAGGTGTGTCATGGGCAATTAGTAGAATATTAGATGGGCATAATCAAAGGGGAGGATGGTATGAACGGAGATTACTGTTGGCTCAGCAGGATACGGCACGTCAGGTGATAATCTCCCAAGCAGCAGATTGGGTCCCGCTCAATTGGGTCCAAATATAACTGCAATTTTGCAGAGTCATGTGCCCCCTTATGGGCAACACCCTACTAGATCGAAGGCCCTGTTGTACAGTTACTATATGAGATTAATACGAGCCTCAGAGACAATTGGGGATGGGGGAATAGTAGCCACAACCTTAGCAGGAAGTGGGAACTTCGGTGGCAGTAGTAAAGATACCTTAGAGGCGTTAATGGGGGTAGCTCAGGCTATCAATGTCAATTCCATCGGTTCCCCGGTGTTCCTGATAATATGGAATCGCGCCGAGGATGAAATGGGGAGGTTGTATCGAGGCTGTAAACCATATCGTATGCCTTCTCAATACGCAATGCAAGCTGAGTACTTTGAAAAAGGCACTGAACCGACAGATAAAATAGAAAGAAAATTGTTAAATGAAATCTGGGATATGGCCTATCCAGGCCTAGGAGGGCCAGGCGATTCCAGAAGGGCCGGAGGCCGGAGGAGGGACTCCTTGATTTCTATGACAGGGCTCAGAGAAGACCTTGAAGACTGGGATGGAATAGCCTGATCGGTCTGAACATCCCCCTGGTTGGGAGGGGATTCCTTGGCAACTTTTCCAGAATAATGAATTCATTACTTTTCAGAATTAGCTCCAGAAGTTCAACATCGGGAAATAACAATACCTTCAATACTTCCAACGAAAGTTTGTTCTAAAATCTAAAATCTAAAATCTACAATTTACTCCCACCCCCACTAGTAGAAGAAATCAGCAAAATCTCCAACCCAAGGAAAATTCTTTCAAAATTATATAAACTAATATCCACCATAGACTCAACAATTTCCATCCCAATCAAAGCATGGGAAAAAGACCTGTCATTTACCGCCAAAACCGAATTCTGGACCCAAATCTGCAGGAACACCTTCACAATGACTAACAATACTAACTTGCAACTAATACAGTGCAAAGTAATCCACAGAGCACATATCACTCAGCACAAGATATATAGGGTGGGACATACAGACTGTGATGCATGCTCTCACTGCACACTAAACACACCAGACAATTACTTCCACTCCACCTGGCTCTGCCCACCAACTCAACGCTTTTGGCAAGAAGTTATCAAAAGAATTCATCTCATTTTGAGCTGCAGCATTCCAGTATCTCTATCCCTCTGCCTGCTCGGAGATCTCTCGGTAATAAAACCACCAATCCAAAACTGAAAACCAATACTCAGCGCCTTATCTGCCACCAAGAAAACTATTCTGCTAAACTGGCAAACTGGCATTAAACATCACACAATGGTTAAACCTCCTCAAATAACACGTATCCATGGAACAAATTACACTCCGGCACCAAACCTCATTCTTTAAAACAGTTTGGGGCCCCTTCATCATCTCATTAGACCTGCCTGTCACCTGTTTTGCGAAAATTTTCTTAATAGAACACTACAAATAGACGGCAGGCTCTGTTGCGTTTGTCACTGTCAGCTTTCCAAAACAGTGCACAAGAGCATGGAACTGTATAATAACACTTTATATTTTTGATGCTTTAGCTTGTGGAAGAACCTATGCACTTGTAAGTCGCTTTGGATTAAAAGCACCTGCCAAATTATTAAAATGTAAAATGTAAAAAAAAAAATATTACGCGTTATATTCAAAGACTGTGGGAACAGTGTTGTGGTTTGAGGTTGTTTGTTGCTGCAATTCCTCTCTTGACCATTAGGAGTACTGTACCTTTAAAGCAGTCAAACTCCAGTGCCGGAGGTCCACAGAGTCCGCAGATTTGTTATTTATTATATGTTGGAAGTATTAACTTAAGTGCTTGACTTAAGTTAAGCACAAGTGCTGAAAGACAATAAAAGACAAAAAATAAAAATAAAAGGTTTGGTAGTCACCATGGTGTACCTATTGCTTGTTCACCTCGTTCATTGTATTCTGGCATCGTCAGTCGAGTTGGAGGTTGTGTCGGCTTTGTTTATCTCACCAAACAATTACCTCCACTCCACCTGGCTCTGCCCACCAACTCAACACTTTTGGCAAGAAGTTATCAAAAGAATTCATCTCATTTTGAGCTGCAGCATTCCAGTATCTCTATCCCTCTGCCTGCTCGGAGATCTCTCGGTAATAAAACCACCAATCCAAAACTGAAAACCAATACTCAGCGCCTTATCTGCCACCAAGAAAACTATTCTGCTAAACTGGCAAACTGGCATTAAACATCTCACAATGGTTAAACCTCCTCAAATAACACGTATCCATGGAACAAATTACACTCCGGCACCAAACCTCATTCTTTAAAACAGTTTGGGGCCCCTTCATCATCTCATTAGACCTGCCTGTCACCTGTTTTGCGAAAATTTTCTTAATAGAATACTACAAATAGACGGCAGGCTCTGTTGCGTTTGTCACTGTCAGCTTTCCAAAACAGTGCACAAGAGCATGGAACTATATAATAACACTTTATATTTTTGATGCTTTAGCTTGTGGAAGAACCTATGCACTTGTAAGTCGCTTTGGATTAAAAGCATCTGCCAAATTATTAAAATGTAAAATGTAAAAAAAAAAATATTACGCGTTATATTCAAAGACTGTGGGAACAGTGTTGTGGTTTGAGGTTGTTTGTTGCTGCAATTCCTCTCTTGACCATTAGGAGTACTGTACCTTTAAAGCAGTCAAACTCCAGTGCTGGAGGTCCACAGAGTCCGCAGATTTGTTATTTATTATATGTTGGAAGTATTAACTTAAGTGCTTGACTTAAGTTAAGCACAAGTGCCGAAAGACAATAAAAGACAAAAAATAAAAATAAAAGGTTTGGTAGTCGCCATGGTGTACCTATTGCTTGTTCACCTCGTTCATTGTATTCTGGCATCGTCAGTCGAGTTGGAGGTTGTGTCGGCTTTGTTTATCTCACCATTAGGTCTGAATTACCTTGCCCGAGTCGGTGGAGACTGTCGTATGTGATAATAGATCATGTTACCAAGGCAGCAATATAGTGCCCTCCTGTATGGCAACTTAGGATGTAATATACAGTACTGTGCAAAAGTCTTAGTCACCTGTATAACATTCTGTACAGATAAGATCCTTTCAAAAATAATTCCATAGGTCCACTGCAACGTTACTAAATAAAGTTCCTGGAACTTTCTAGAAACATGTGATGTAAGAATGTTTCTTTTTCTTCATCATGTTTTCAGAACATTGCTCACATAACGTACCCAAGATAATGTCACTGCAGTGTTCTGGAAACATGTGATTTAAGAATGTTTTACTTTACAACGTTTTTAGAATGTTGCACGGAAGAGAAATTACATTCCGAAAATGCTGAAGTAACCTACAATACGGTTCATGTATCATTGTTGTGAGAATGTTAAGAAATGTTACATACAAACTTTATAAAAACTCTTGACACATTTATCAGTATTTTCGTAAATCCATGTGTAAATATTTGTGATCGAAACCAAACTAACGAATTTCAGCAGGATTTATCAAACGCGCGTAGATACAACATTTTTTTTGTATCCACGCATGTATGTGGATAAATACCAATCAATCGTAAACAAAAAGCTTGTGCACAGCACTTATGATTAGCATAAATTAACGCCCCTAAAATACCTAATAAGGACCAAGGAATTCAATGCCAGGCAGTTTAAAGAGATGGTCGAGAAATGATGAAAGAGCTTTGCTTTAGAATGCTGTGTAGCCTACACATGATCTGATTTTTAAAAATCATTATATGACTGTGTGCTACAGCTACTTTGTAGCATATTGTCTTTGCGATTGTAGCAGGGTAGAGGTTGCCTCTCTCCCTGTTGTTCTCTCTGCCGTCCACTTGAACTCTCTCACCCTGGCCCTCCCCTTTTTCTCCCTCTGCACTGCTTCGGCTTCGGTAGCCGAATTAGCATACGAGATTGGCACATTTTAGTATTTTGTTTATAAAAGTCCCATGCAAACCTCACCTGAACGTATGCCTTGCAAGTGCCTCCCTGTTTGCCACCTGACTTCTGCTGCTCGAGAGCTTGTCCTGGGAAGCTGCGGTTCTTGTCCGTGTTGCTTGACACCAATAGTTCAGGTCGGCTTCATTTTAGTTTAGTAATCCAGTCCGTTCATATCTTATCTTTGCAATGATTGTGGTGAAATTTTTTGTTTTTACCTCACGTGGCCCAACATCCTCCTTTAGCATCACTAGCCAGCACATAGTTTTATTTACGCAATCTCACTGCTGGTATGTAAACATAGCCACGTCAGAAATGTTCTTAGGCTGTACACTTTGGTTGTAATCTTGTCACCTTATCTTGCAGGGAGCTCGAGGCCAAATATCTATTGCTTGTCAGCCAATGAAGAGTGGGAAGGCTGCTGTTTTGTCTCTAGTTTGAATGGTTTTGTCTCAATCTTTTATTTTTTTGTTTTGGTTCCAATGGGAAATAAGTGTATGTGTTTTATTATTTCTAGTTCTTATGGTTTGGTATTGCTTCTTTAATATTGCCCCTTTTTGGGCGTTGTCTGTGTACATGGTTTACTTATAGCAAACTAATTAGTATTGATTAATTGTTTTTATTTCTGTGCATGGTTAAGTTTCCCTTTGGCACATGGTACCAACTGGTACATTTAGATTTTTGCCCTTGTGTGTTTGGTTCTCTGCTCATTATTTCCCCCCTTTTTCTTTAGCAATGACTGTGTGCCCCTGAGGAGGCTAGGCACCTGGTGGTGGTTTCCTGCACTGCATGTGACTTAACAGCACGTAGGTCGGTTGATCTCTGAGGTTTATTTCCCTGGGTAAAATTCCCAGGGTGGCATAAGTATACTAGCACACCATTCCTGGTTACCCTCATGCCACACAAACATAAAAATATACAGTAATATACAGCAATTAGTGTGTCAGTTGAAAAGAGCAAATTTGTCATTTTTGTATGTATTTCTTTAAATAAATTAATGTAACATATTAAGCAATCGACCACTATCCTGATAAAAACTTGATTGAGGCTGGGATTACCCGGAGAGCTAAAAGGAAGTGAAAGAGCCTGCAGAAGAACTGTGGCAAGTTATCTGATAGTACAGTACTGTGCAAAAGTCTTAGGCACCTGTATAACATTCTGTACAGATAAGATTCTTTCAAAAATAACACAATGAAATGTCCTAAATAAACCGACTATACATTTTACATTACATTTTAGTAATTTTGCAGAACAGTTAAAAACTAAATCAAATCAATATTTTTTGTGACCACCCATGGCGTTAAAACTGCATCAATTCTCTGAGATAGACAACGCTGTCCTGCAGTTCTATAAGACAATCAGCAGGGAGATTGTTCCAAGCATGTTGGAGAACTTGGATACTGTAAGCATGTTACAGTAGGGAATTGCTTCCAGTAATATGTTACTTTTTTAATTCAATACAAAAATGTCTCTGTAAAATCTTTTGGAAAATGAATATTTGGTAATCTCAAATGTGTTTCTTTATACTAGCATACACAAAAAAAGAAACATATATATAATAAAGTCTAGGGTGCCTAAGACTTCTGCACAGTACTGTATATTAACATGTATTTAGGAGTTGTTTATTCTGTTAAAAAATGGACAAGGAAAAACTGATCGTCCTCATGGAGAAATAGAAGAGCTATAGCTAAGACCCACAGAACCTGCTGTAAAAAGACAACATTGAAAAATATACTATTTGGGGCGCCGTCACCATTGCCATCAGAGCTTCTGATAAGTAACCAATTTCAATGTGCCAAACTAACATCTAAACGTATCTCACCTACTTTTGTTTACATAGGCAACATAAACTAGGTATGTGCCATGCAGGACTGGAATAAAACAAAGGCAGGCGGTGTAAAACGTGGTGCAGCGTCCTACATGCTTATTATTGAATAAATATAAGTTCATATTATTGATTAAATTGGTATAACATGTAATATTATTGATTAATCTGTTCACTTACCTTAATTTAATTGAGTAAATAGAGGTGCAGAGCCATGCAGTGTTGGGAGTAAGCAGTGCAATGTCAGGGCCAGGGAAGATACTGCAGTTGTTGGAAAACTGTTCAATTCATGTTCCAGTTTAAAAAAAATGGTTTGGCATTAGAGTGGCAAAGTTATAAAATCATAAGAGAGACATTGCTGTCTGGAATTACCCAGGAGGGCAACAGCGATATTTTCACTGTCCTGTACTAGTCCAAGAAGCTGAGGACGGAAAGCACCAGAACATGCTCTGGAATTGGACAGGAACGGTGTGTGGATCTTCTGAGTTCTGGCTCCAGTGTGTTGCATAAACTCAAAAGGAGGTGTCTGGGCAGTCAGAACTATTTTCATAATATCTATAGTCAGAAACAACTTGTGAGCCTCACCAAAGAAACTGGTTCAGTCTCTGAAGATGCGCTCTCTCCAAAGAGTGAAACATCACCCATTTTATGTTTCTATATGATATGAATAATAATGATATTAATTTACCTTACTAAAACGATCTTGCCTCTCTAAATAAAAAAAATAAAAAAAGAATGGAATAAGAAAAGCACAAAACAAGCTTGTGTGTATACATCACGTAGGACGCAACACCACGACTCCATTTTATACACCAACTCCATTTGTTTTTACTTCAGTCTTATGTGGCACCAACGTAGTTTATGTAGCCTATATAAACAAAAGTAGGAATTAACAACAAACTATGTTTAGATGTTAGTTTGGTACATCTCTTTATGTTTCTCCACCAGGACAATCAGCTTTCATTCGTCCAATTTTTTTACAGAATAAACAACAAACAATAATGGCAAACTGTTAACTAAACACATTTTAATGTTTGCAAAGACAAGATGTTACAAAGATATAATGATTTTATAATGATTAAAAAAGAAAAGATAATCTTTTCTCTGCCATCTCTTTAAATTGCCAGAAATTGAATGCCGTTATTTTAGGGGTGTCAATTTATGCTAATTACAAATTTGGTGCACACGCTTTTTGTTTACGATTGATTGGTATGTATCAACATAAACACGTGGATACAAAAAAAACCTGTGTCTACGCGTGCTTCTGAAATCTGGTGGAATTTGTCCATTTGGTTCCGATCACACATATATTTATACTGAAATTTACAAAAATATTGATAGATGAGGCCCATTCTATATAAGCAGTTCTGGAGTGTGACACTAAACATTTTCCTCTGGTTAAATGAGTGAATGTGAAAATAAATCACATCATGCTCACTCACACAATGCTGATGAAGGCTACATTCCCTCCAAATATGAAGGCGCGGTTGAGCACTTGCAGGACGAAAGTCAGGTACTGCAGTGGGAGCACAGGTATGGTGGCGCAGATGGAGAATAAGAGGCACTGCAGGGCAGTGAGGAAGAGAGAGAGCACCACAGAGCGCAGGTTACTCTCCTCCTCCGTCTCTCCTGTGGCAGAGGCAAGAGCTGGGTTTCAAGCAAAGGCCCACATGCTGTAAGATTCCTATGTAAGTATATTCCATTATAATACAGTATATACGGTACTGTAGGTGGCTTCTGTTAGATAGATGGCCATCGGGATTAACAGGAACAAGGGACAACTGATACCTGACTATGTTTTTGTAAAAACATAATATGGCGGACTATTGATAAACTTTTTCTTTTTCCCCCTGAACAATCCACTAAAATATGATTCTTAAAACATTTGAGGTGAGAAATAATCATTGCAGTTGGTGAACCATATTCATATTTGATCTGCAATGGCTAGTTTGATCAGAGTTCTGTGTGCCAGACGAGCTGCACTGACATGAACCGCAAGGCTCTTGTTTAAATGACTTGTACGACATTGTTGGAAAGTGTTTCCAAAATTATATTGATATTCTTTAACTTATTTACGATATTGGTAAATCACTGGACAAAATACATTTTAGCCTATTTTTACCAACATATACAGCTGCAAGAGATTTCATTGTTTTGATTTAGCCTTATTTTGTACACAAAATATAATTATACATTGTCAATGACTGGTACGCAGTAATTACTGGTGATGACTGCATTGCAGATGGGAATCACATGATGCTTCCGTAGTTCGCTGTACTGCTGCAACACACCTGCGGGCAGATAATGCAGGTACCCACCTACCTGTCGCGTGCCCTTGTATCTGTCAATGATCAGGCTGTTCCAGATGGCGCACAGTATCCCACATAACTGTGTGTAGGCGAAGTCGTTGGTGTAGTGGCTCACTGAGACAGAGGGAGAGGAGAGCAGAGGATTAGCATACAGCAGCACACCATAGCATGGCCTCACACACTACTACAGCTCCTCAGCCTGTCTCCTTCAGCTCTTTGTCTCACACTGAAAAGCACAATTAAGCTGGATTCAATCATTATTTCTCCTTGACTTCATCTAAATGCAATTTTTCTAAATGATTTCCCCCTTTTCTCCTAAATGTGTATGCATATACAGTGGTCTCCATAATTATTTGCACCCTAGATAAATATACACAAACAATACTGTAAACAAAAAAATAATACCGCTATTTTTCAACAGGTGTAAAATACCTTGGGCTGGGTCTCCTTCAGTCAGCTGGGTCAACATGGGGTTCAGGGTGGCAATGAACAGGTAGTGTCGCAGGATCATGACTGACAGCCACACCAGGTGCCACAGAAAAAACCAGCTGAGCACACACTGCTTAAAACTGTGTACAGGGAGCGAGCAAGCTGAGAAAGTGAGGGAGAGAGATGGATAGAGGGAGATAATGTTTTTCTTTAACCCTTTCCATTTTGCCCCACTAGGGGGCAATTTCCACCTATTTTGTAATTGTTATATCAATATCTCAAAAACGATTTACTGCACACGTTTGAAGACTTAAATGAAAGAACAGGGTTGTTAATTGTTAAAAGATGAATTCAAATCCCCAAAATTACAAAACACCTTACATTCTTATAGTTTATAGCACAGAATATCTCAATTTACAAACAAGGCCCAAGCCGGAACTACTTAACTATTGAACTACTTAATATTTGTGCACAAACTGCACCCAGATGTCCTCAAGTATCCCCAAATCTCTCCAAATACAAAACATCAGCAGATCTTTTGTCCGGACTCATGATCAGAAAAGCGTATTTTTGTATTAAAACTGATTTTTTGATACAAAATGTAAAGCCAAACGCTAGGTTCTGGGGCTTAGGCGGGACTGACGCAGTGCCTCGGACTTCTTCATTAAGTTTCGGACCCTGGCGGACTCTTCTGGTTCTAACAGGGACGCTCTGTACAACACGTTTTTGCATGGTCTTTCTGACCTTATTCAGGACGAGTTACCATGTGTGATCTGCCGCTGGATTTGGATGGGCTAGTGGACCTAGCTATATGCATCGACACCCGCCACAAAAAACGTGCTTCACATCACCCCTGTTTCATCACTTCATGCTCGGACCCCTAATAAAAATCTGAACAAGCACAATAGGGTTCCAGCTCAACATAAATAAAATGCTAAGTCTGTGGGGCCAGCTGCTGTGTGCTCCCTCCTTCAGAAATCACATCCTTCCTCCCCTCGTCTCCAAGCTCAAGCCCTATAGTGCCTCCTCGGGTGTTGCCCATGTTCATGAGTCCATCCTGTAACAGAAACAAGAAAGGATTTAAAACCAGCTGCACCATTGTCAGCCAGCCAGCTAGCTGTTACACCACTGCTCCCCCTGTTCTGAGGAAGCATTTGAAACAATTAATTACATTACATTAAAGGCATTTGGCAGACGCTCTTATCCTGAGCGACGTACAGTTGATTAGACCAAACAGGAGACAATCCTCCCCTGGAGCAATGCAGGGTCCCTCGTCCCAAATTTTCGAGTGTGCCCTCTGAGTATGCGGAGCTGAGAGAGGACCACCACTCTCTTTCCTCATCAGCTGTATGATTGTGCCATTGACCTCCTCCCTGGCACTTGCACCCCTCGAGGACGTCTCTTCTCTCTCTCTGCCCCTGAGATGGTGGCCATGGAGGAATACATCCAGGACGCACTCCACCCTTCCACCTCCGCAGCGTGCAGGCTTCTTCTTTGTGGGCGAGGGAGATGGAGATCTGCGTCCCAGCATTGACTATCGTGGTCTAAACAAGATCACGGTGAAGAAACGCTACCCTCTCCCACTCGTATCCACAACTCCAGGGGACCACTATCTTCACGAAACGAGATAATGATCGTTTCGAACGAGAATCGTCAGGATCCGTAAGGGGGATATGTGGACAACCGCCTTTAACACCCTCACAAGCCAATATCAATACCTGGTGATACCTTTTGGATTGGCTAACGCACGCCCTGCTGTCTTCCAAGTCCTTATTAATAACATCCTCCGTGTTGGACCGCTCCGTGTTTGTCTACCCCAGAGGTCGGCAACCCTGGTCCTGGAGAGCTACAGGGTGTGCTGGTTTTTGTTTTCGCCTTAATACCAGCAACTGATTCATACCCAAAAAACCAGGTGAGGCCAGTTAACTGAGTAATCGACTGCTTTAATTGATCAATTAAGTGCTGAGTAACAACAATAACCAGCACACCCTGCGGCTCTCCAGAACCAGGATTGCCGACCCCTGGTCTACCCTGACAATATTCTCATCTCCTCCAGGATCCCTGGGTCCTCATGGCTGTCAACTTTGCCAGGGGTGTGTGCACAAAGTATTAAACCAGGAGTGCCAATAATCATGGAACCTATTTTTTGGGGAAATAAATGTTTTATTGGGAAAATGTAAAACTTTGGTTCATTCCATTGAGACATTAATAAAGCACACTACTTTATGCATGTTGGAAAATACAGCTTATGTCAATAATTGTGTTTTTAGTGTACAGCACTTTTTGTGCATATTTATCAACAGTGCCAATAATTCTTGAGTCCACTGTATATCAATTAGAGATTTCAGTTCTTCATTTGTAATAAATTTGCTAAAATTTCTGAAAACATGTTTTCACTTTGTCATTATGTGGTTATTGAAGTCTGAATACTTTCTGAATCTATTGTAAATGACAGTACCCTAGACATAGGCGGTTGGTTGGAGTTGACACTCAGTGTATCCGTTGGCTTTGGTTGCTGCAGCGGGTGTGTGAAGGCTACGGGTGGCTAACGGGAAAGCTTGTTATCTCCATGTAAAAACTGAAATAACGTATTTGACGTTTTAATTCATGAAAATCACAAGTTAATAATTGTCTGACTTGACTCCAGAGTCCACATGCTGAGGGGACTCAAGTCAGAGTGCAGGAATTACATGCATGGTGTTCTGTATTCTCTGTTCTGGAATAGTGGTAGAGACTTCAACAAAATGTCACCCTTGGGGATCGAAGGGCAGCTGGTTCATACCCATAAGTGTAGCCCTCAGGGAGGGGGTAGGGGATGTGCCTCTTTGGCATGAGGATGAAGGTTCTCATGAGGTGGATTATGCTGCATGCCGACAAGAAGAAAAAAGTGTGGTGCAGAGAGATCCCTCTTTCAGATGCCACCTGTAACCACAGATGGAGAGGGTCATCATTATCACTTTTGGCACAGATTGGCCACTTGGTGGCACAACAGTTCAATATTCAGTAATGAAACAGCCATAACTTTTGACTGTCTTAGTAAAATAGGACCAAGGTTTGTAGATTTCTCTCCTCACAAAGACCAAGTCTCTTGGACCATATACACTCACTAAGGACTTTATTAGGAACACCTGTACACCTACGTATTAATGCAATGATATAAGCAGCCAATTGTGTAGCAGCAGTGCAATGCATAAAATCATGCAGATACGGGTCAGCAGCTTCAGTTAATGTTCACATCAACCATCAAAATGGGTAAAAATATGATCTCACAGTCTTCAACCGTGCCATGATTGTTGGTGCCAGACGGGCAGGATTGGGATTTTTACGCACAACAGTCTTTTGAGTTTACTCAGAATGGTGCGAAAAACAAAAAACATTCAGTGAGTGGCAGTTCTGTGGACAGAAATGCCTTGTTGATGAGAGAGGTCAACGGAGAATGACCAGACTGGTTTGAGCTGACAGAAAGGCTACGCTAACTCAGATAACCACTGTACAATTGTGAGTGAGCAGAAAAACATCTCAGAATTGGCTACAACAGCAGAACTTCTGTCAGCCAAGAACAGAAAGCTGAGGCTGCAGTGGGCACAGGCTCACCAAAACTGGACAATTGAAAAGTTGATGAATCTCAATTTCTGCTGAGGCGCACAAATGGTAGGGTCAGAATTTTCCGCCAACAGCATGAATCCATGGACCCAACCTGCCTTGTGTCAACAGTCCAGTCTGGTGGCGGTGGTGTAATGGTGTGGGGAATTTTGTCTTGGCACACTTTGGGCCAGTTAATACCAACTGCGTTGAACTCGTAGTTGGTCTCATACATGGGACAGAGGCTATTTGTATTACATATTTGAATATATCGTTTTAACCTAAAAACAAACATTGGTTGCCTCACCAAAATGCCACTTGGGCTGGGCCTGCTTTTACTTTTTACATTACAATAAAAAAAGATCACACAATACATACCTTGCATTAATACAAAATGTTATTTTGTTAATAAAACATATTCTAGCCTTTTAAAGACAAGAAGCAAAAAGTTAGGTTGGAAACCATGAACAGTGCACAAGCTAATTGTTGTGCTAAGGAATTCCTAGTGTATTATAAAACTTAATATTCTAAGCGAGGTTGTATTGATATAATGAAATGTACAGTACTATGCAGAAGTCTTAGGCACCTGTATAACATACTGTACAGATATGATTCTTTCAAAAATATCAAAATAATAATATTAATAAAAAATAATTCAATGAAAGGTCCTAAATTAACGTACTATACATTTTACATTGTATTTTAGTAATTTGGCAGAATAGTTAAAAACTGAATCAAATCAATATTTTTTGTGACCACCCTTCGGCGTTAAAACTGCATCACTTCAGCAGGGAGGTTGCATGTTCCAAGCATGTTGGAGAACTTGCCATAGTTCTTCTGCAGACATTGGTTGGCTCCTTGCTTCTGATCTCAGACAGCCTTGATCAAGTTTTTATGTAAAAAGTAATCAATTGCTTACAGTAATATGTTACTTTTTTAATTAAATACAAAAATGTCTCTGTAAAATTAAATCTTTTGGAAAATGAATATTTGGAAATCTCAAATGTGTTCTTTTATACAAACATACACACACAAAAAAAACATATATATAATAAAGTCTAGGGTGCCTAAGACTTCTGCACAGTGCTGTATATGTACAGTGCCATGAAAATATATTAGTCTCCTTTTTTATTTGCTCTATAATTGCATATTTGTCACACTGAATGGTTTCAGATTTTGAGACAAAATGTAATATCAGACAAATACAGACATTTCAAAACAAGACACATGGTAATTCTATCTGTGCCTTTACTTTCTTTTAAAATGTGTCTTTCAATGTACAAGTTCTGAAAAAGTTGCAAGATTAAGTGCAGCCATATTACCTTGGAGCAAACCATATTATTCCCTTATTTTTCAGCATTGTTGGTGCTTGGAACAGAATGACTCGCCATCATTATATTTATTAACATTATTATTGGCTGTAATATTGGCATTACCTTTATTGCATGAACTGCACATCCTCTGATTTTCTACAAGTTGGTGCTGTTACTCTAGAAGCTGCTCGAGCAGTGGATTCTCAGGACACATTTTTCATTTGCTATTTAATGCCTGTTACCTTGATGATGAGGAAGATGATGGCAGAGGAATCGTAGGCTCCATTGTACAAGGTGATGATGGTGGGGTGTCAAAGAGGCTCCCCACCTGTTGAAAGAGTCAAAAATGCACAACCACAACTCCACAGAGAGCCCACGATTGTATGCTGTATTTTCAGTTCATGCATCTAGGTGGGGCTAGAGAAGCCATTGATTGCTGTGGTTAATCGAGTGATCTGATACACCAGTATTTCAAAATGTTTAATCTGGATCAGAATTATTCACATTTTAAAAGTGCAAGGTGGTTTGTCGGATACAAATGCTACACAAGCATCACAACTCTGCTGGTGGTCAGAAGACCATTCAAGTCATTTAACTCTGACATCCAGATATCTGTTCAGAAAAAGTAACACAAATAATGCAGTACAATATAACAAGCTTTCCATAGCTAAACTTCAAGTTCAGATGTGTCATGTTCAAACACTGGAATAAAACATCTTTTACATCCTCAACGTTCACATAAGGTGCGTGTTTAACATAGGATTGATACATTTGCAACGATAAAACAACATTTAATAGCTAACCGAATTGAAATCAAAGAGGATAGTGCAATGCTATTTTGACATGAACATCAATATGAACAACATAGGAGGCTTCCCTGCTCGTTCACTATAGTTTTGTTATTCAACGTAATTCAATCCAAACCGAGCTCTTTTTCATTTTTTTTTTTAAAGATAGTTTTTAGGCCTTTTTCAGCTTTATTGGACAGTATACAGTACAGAGAGACAGGAAGAATGGGAGCGAGAGAGAGGGGAAGACATGCGGCAAATGTCAGACGGACAGATTCGAACCGCTGATGTCGCGGCTCGCAATGAGCGTGCTGTCAGTGCTCTACAGGCTGCGCCACCGAGACACCCCAAGCTCTTTTTCATTTAGTTGACTCGAACCAGACTGCCCATCACTAGTACCTGGTGATTGGTTGAGCCCTCTGGTTTCTATTCCAAGCCATAGGACATTCTTTGGTGATGATAATATTTCCCATAAATATTTTATTGCAATGCAGATCAGAGCTGGATACTTCTGCAGGAAAATGGGATAAAAAATGAGAGGCTAAGCATTCATTGACAGACAAACCTACAGTGGGCTCCGGAATTACTGGACCCTTGATAAATATGCACAAAGAAATAATACAGTTATTGACATAAGCTTTATTTTCCAACATACGTAGAGTATTGGGCTTTATTAAATATTCAATGGAATAAACCAAAGTTAAACATTTATTTCCCAGAAAAACAGGTTCCACAATTATTAGCACCAGAGGTTTAGTATTTTCTGCAATGTACTGGCAAGGGTGACAGCCAGCTATTATCTGTGATACAGTTAGAGAACACACTTGGATGAATTTTTGACCATTCCTCCATGCAGAACTTTTGAAAAGAATTTATATCCTTGGGATACCCCACTCTTCAGTTCAGACCACAGGTTTTTCATGGGATTTATGTCTGGGGACATAAATTGTTGTTGTTTTTACTTAACCACTTCTGTGTGGATTTTGATGTATGCTTGTCCTGCTGGACAATCCCCCTATGACCAAGACGCAGCTTCCTAGTAGAGGCCACCAGGTTTCCTGACAAGATTTCCTGGTACTTTGTTGAATTCTTTGTGCCATTGATCTTAAATAGTACCCTTGAACCACTGCCAGCAAAAATCTCCAACACATCAATGAACCACTGCCATATTTGTCAGCAGTATTGAGGTGCTTCTCATTGTATGCATTCCACTTTGCGATCAAACATATCGATATATAGCCATGTATCGTGTATAGCCAAAACGTTCAATTTTAGTCTCAATTTCGGCCAATTTCACTTTGTTACAATCATTATTAGGGGTGCCAATAAGTTATAAAAAATGAGATACATAAAAAACATTGAAACATCAGTAAATGTATGCAAATAAAAGTGTACAGTTTTCCCATATGTTTGAAAATAAAATATAAATGTTGTTTATTATGTGCAGGCTTTTTTTAATTCAGGGTGCCAATAATTCTGGAGCCCACTGTGTATGGCTTGCTAACTGCCACTGTGTCAGGTGAAAGACACTTTACCTGGATGTGAAAAAGCAATCATCAAGGTTCCAATGGTGTACAGTATTCTGGGAAAAGAAAAAAGAAAACACAAATCACACAAATGAGTTTAATCACTGAAAGCACAGGAGCTGGGGGGCTTGATTTCTGGGGGTCAGAGTGAAAGTTTTAGTTTGTATATATGCAAAGAATTGATGTACAGTTCAGCATAATTACAGTCCCCCAAATAGTATTGGAACAGCAAGGTCAGTTCCTTTGTTTTTGCTGTACACTGAAGACAATTGAGTTTGTGATCAAAAGATGTACATGAGATGACAGATCTGAATTTCAGCTTTTATTTGGTATTTTTTACTTAGAACATGTCACCTTGAATCAGACTGCCCAATTTTTATCTGAGAAAAAGTATCGGAACTTGGTGACTGGCAGGTGTTTCTTTTTGTTCAGATGTGTCCTGTTAGAATGATTGGTTAAACAATAAATAGTTCTGAATGTCTACTCTTGGTCTTAGCCTTGGGTTTTGCCTGTCAAGACTGCATTTGTGTCTTTGGGAAAAAAGCAAGCCATTGGGGATAGCTTGTACAACAACTTGGAATGACCTGAAAAGAAAGAAACCACTGGCATATTGAGCAACAGACAGAGTTCTGGAAAAAGGTCTTGTGGACGGATGAGACCCAGATTGACCTATCAGAGTGATGGCTGAAGATCAAAGTGTAGAGGCCAAAAGCAACTGCCCAAGAACCAAAGCACCCCCTCTCATCTGAAACATGGTGGTGGGGGTATTATAGTTTGGGCAATTATGGCTGCCACAGGTGCTGGCTCACTTGTCTTCATTGATATTGTAACTGCTAATAGCAGCAGCAGCAGAATGAATTCTGAAGTGTACTGAAGCATCTTATTGGCTCAAGATCACTCAAATGCCTCCAAGCACATTGGATGGTGCTTCATCCCACAGTAACACAATAATCCCAATCAAACTTTTTTTTCATCACTTTTCTCCCGAATGCCACATTAAGTCCAGCTCAGTGTTATTTTCTTGACTGACAGGTAAGATATTTTCCTACGTAGGTCATCCTGGTAGGATTGGTAGTTTTTCCTGTTTTACTGGAGGGATAATTATTTATTGAGTTTAATCTACTAAATTAACACCTTAAGTGTCACCGACCCAGGGCTGTTTGAAAGTGTTAAAACTTACGCTTCTATGAAGATGCTATTATTGTGATTATTGTACTTCTTTTTTACAATCTTCTCAATTGTTGCTGGCTGAGGACAGCACAAGGAGGTTGAGAGGGTGAGGTAGGGGGAGAGTGACAGGTGTGGGACAGTGCAAACACTTCTTTCAGTGTTAGATACTTTGGGAAGCAAAATATTTTATTATTTTACACTTTTCTTCAGTTTAGTAAGCAAAATGCAGTGTTTACACCTCATAAGACCCATAATATCATTCGGTTTCCATGTTGAAGTTTGCAAATTTCTTTTTGGAAAACTGCCTAGACATAACATGGAAAAGCAATGCAGAATGCAGAATTTGATGATATTGTCATCATATTTGAAAGGGGATTTGTCTGGTCTTGTGGCTGTGGCATTGTGTTTCTAAGAGCAGGCACAGCCACTATGAACACAAGAGTTATCTTTAAGAAGAGACCAAGATTATGCCTGTAGTCAAAAGGGCTCAAGAATAGTAACCATTTTATTTTGGGTATGTAAATTTCAAGCTTGTGTTAAGAAAAGAGGCAATACTTAAGGGGTTAAAGCCCATTTATCAAAAAAACTTGCATGTGAAGAAATTGTCCTATATATATATATATATATATTGTGGCGCCCCTGCTCCTGCATGTTGCACCACGTGGGTAGAGAACCCCAGAAGGGCCCGCACAACGCAACCCTGCAACCGTTACGCATTGGGAGAGGTATGCGAAGGGGTCTATTTTCCTAGGGAAGTGATGGGGAGATCAGCACCATGGAGAGAGAACCCTCTACCTGCAGTCCAGGACCCCGGACAGCGCACGTAAGTGAACACTGTGGAAAACTACTGACTCAGCTGCAGCCCTTTTCCCTAATGAGCAGGGGAAGATATTTAAGGCGCGGTCGAGGCTGCAAATGGAGTCAGTCGGCGCCTATGCTGAGGAAGGAAGAGCAGGGGAAAGAGCCTCTGCCGGACTCACCTGGAGGATTGAACCTAAAAGGAGGCCCCACCTTTACCAACGGACACGTGAGGATAATTGAGCACCCTGACCTTACCCTATCTCTGTGTGCTTCCCCCAGCCCTGACGCGGCCCCGGAGGGAAGAAGGAAGGAGGCCCTGAAGAATACCCCGGTCTGGGAAGAACCTAATTTAGTTTTGCCTCAACGGCCCTTTTATTTTCTCCCGTTTTACTACCCTTGCCCTGAGGGGGGGCGCTATCAGCAATACGAAAAAAAAAAAGAAAACAGAAAAAATAAAGACTAATTTTTTCTGGATTACTGACTCCTGTGTCTTGGATTTCAGCTGGGCCCACCCACGGCCTCAGGATCTACCCCAAGGCACCACTATATACACACACACACACACACACACACACACACACACACACACACACACATACTCTCATTGCTGCTGCATACCACTGTTGTATTGTGTGGCCATTCTCCTCGGACATCTCTCATTAACAAGGTGTTTCTGTCTGCTGAACTGCTGCTCACTGGATGTTTTGTGTTTTTTTGCACCATTCTTTGCAAACTCTAGCCTAGTGTGCGTGAAAATCCAAGGAGATCAGCAGTTTCAGAGACACTCAAAACACCTTGTGTGCCACCAACAATCATTCAATGGTCAAAGTCACTTAGATCACATTTTTTCCCCATTCTGATGGTTGATGTGAACATTACCTGAAGCTCCTGACCTGTATCTACATGATAGCATGCATTGCACTGCTGCCACACAATTGGCTGATTAGATGATCGCATTAATAAGTAGGTGTAATAAAGTAAAAATGTTCCTAATAAAGTGCTCAGTGAGTGTGTGTATGTATATATATATTTAAAATTATTTAAGTTCAGGGATTCCACCTATCCCGGAAAGGGAGTCTCCTGGAATTTGTCACCCGGTCCCTGGTACCCTAGTATCTTATGCAATGTGCACATGATTCACCTGCTCCTTGGTACCTGCGCCTGCAGTACTGCCCCAAGTGGACAGAAATCTCCTGATGTGGATAGTTTCAAAATCAATCTGGATCCATTCATGATTAATTGTCATAATAAACTTTGAAGGCAGGGGAATTTACAGGAGTTTCCCCGGAGAAACAACAAAATGGGAGACCACCAATAGACAGCCTTAAAATACAGTAGGAAGCTGGGAAAAGACGGGAGAGTTTGGTTTTTCGCTCAGAAGCTGATCATCAGCCAGTATTGCATCAAGCACTGCCTACATGCCATTCATTCCAGTCAGATAACCTGATTTACCTGCATAGGACATTGAAGCATGTGAGCGGTTTGCAGGATGGAAGCAGGGCAATCCGAGCGTGCCTACTGGTTAAGCAGGCACACCTGGATGGCATTAAGGCTGTGACATTTTGGTGCTGAGATGTCAAACATCATTTGACTCCCTTGGGAAGAGCTAGACACACGGAGATATGCCAAAATGCATACACAAAAGCAAACATTAACTCAATTGACCAGCTGACAGACAACATGAAATGATATTCATCCCTGCTAATACGTCTCCCCATCTGGATCTCTCCATTTCCCTCGGGGATACCACACTCACGCCGTCACCCAGTGCAAGGAACCTCGGCGTGGTGATGGACAGCAGACTGTCCCTTTCCGAGAACATTGCGGCGGTGACCCGGTCTTGCAGGTTCTTCCTCTACAACATACGGAGAATCCGCCCCTTTCTCACCCCCTACTCGACTCAGCTCCTGGTCCAAGCGATGGTTCTGTCCCGCCTGGACTACTGCAATTCCCTCTTGGCTGGCCTCCCAGCGTCCGCCATCAGACCCCTCCAACTCATCCAGAATGCAGCAGCTCGTCTGGTCTTCAACCTTCCCAAATACTCACACGTCACCCCCCTGCTTACTTCCCTCCACTGGCTGCCTGTCATGGCTCGCATCAAATTCAAAACATTGGTGCTAGCCTTCCAAGCAGTTAAAGGGTCTTCCCCAGATAATCTACAAAAAATCATCAGACCCTACACCCCTGCCAGACCTCTTCGTTCATCCTCCACAGGCCGCTTGGCACCTCCCCCTCTCAGAACCTCCACCTCACGCTCACGACTACTGTCTGTTCTGGCTCCACGGTGGTGGAACGAACTCCCCGTTGAGGTCAGAACTATAGAATCTCTCCCCACCTTCAAGCGCAAGCTGAAGACACACCTCTTCAAGCAGCACCTCTCCCCATCCCTCCCTACCTCCCTGTGAACCTTAATTGTTGTCTCTGTGACTTGCTTTGTGTATCGGTATTTTTAGTTGGCTAGGTAAGCAGTGTTTGGATAGTTAACTTTGGTCACTTTTGCTCTGTTTGTTTGTTTGTTTGTTCAAAAAAAAAATATATAATAATAATAATAATAATAAACAAAAAAAATATGGCCCTTGTCCTTATCTTTGTTGTACAGGTAGCAGTTGAAATTGTACTTCCCTCTAGGGTCTTTCAGCGAACTTATCCCTGGTTATGGGTATGCACTTTGTTGTACGTCGCTCTGGATAAGAGCGTCTGCCAAATGCCAATAATGTAATAATGTAACAACATAAATTACGTACTTTTCAGAACCCTGGATACTATTGCACCTCTTAAGAAGAGGAAAGTCTGCCAAAGGAAATTAGCACCTTGGTACATTGACCATACTCATGCTCTCAAGCAAGCTTCATGCCAACTCGAGCGCAAATGGTGTTCTACCAAATTGCAGGTATTCCTCCATACCTGGAAAGACAGCCTACTAACCTATAAACATACCCTCTTCCACAGCACCTTCCTCATATTTCTCTACCTTAATTGACAAAAATAGAACAATCCACCTGTTTCCCTGACTGATCCCAGTGTTTCAATATCATTTAGCAGCAATGATTTTATGAATTTCTTTGATGACAAAATTATAAAAATCAGGGACAAGATTCAAAGTTCTTCTACCACCCCTCATGTAGGGTCTGCCCTTCCATTCACTCAACACATGGAGAATCTTCAGAAGGACGGGTGGCCTATCTGCTCCAATAGATCTCATGAAGTTTAATACCATAGTTCATTTTTCAAAATCTTCTACTTGTCTTCTATGTTTGTAGGTCTTACAGTGAGTTCTTAAAATTAATGTAGCACAGACATTGTTCTGTCAATATTGACACTGAGAATGTTGCACTGATAATGCATTGAAATCAGCTGATCCTGAGACGGGTGCGTGGGGGGTTGGACCCAAAATGCACGACTCAGACAAAAGGGGTGAAATAAAGTCCCGTCAGGGCTTTATTCAGGGAATGTCCAGTGAGAGTAGTCAAAAAACAAGCAATATTCATACACGTAAAATCAGTACAGTACAGTACAGTACTGTACAGTACAGTACCGAGGGAGAAGGCAGTCTCGTAATCGGTACACCATGCAAAAAGTCCAGTTGCCAGGAAAGCTGTAAGCAGGGCAGAAGTACAGGCGGACGGTAGGCAGGCTCAGGGTCGATGATGGCGCAAGAGTCAAGACCGAAGTCTGCTTCCCGGGGCAAAAGCACAAAGACAGCAGGCAAAGTCACATGGTTAGAATGTTAATATTACCAAATCCTGATCTAAAGTTAGTAGATTAGTAAGAAGACAAGGGAAATTGAACCAATTAGGGAAGTGTGAGTGACAGAAAGGTTTGCAGAAAGACACAAAAAAGTGCATGCTAATCAATGAACAGAACATGAAACAAACATAAATCATGACATAAGTTTGCAAAATGTGACATGAATAAACTACATAACATGACATGACAAGACTAACAATTAAATCGTGACAACTAAACATGAAACGTAACATGTCATGAAAATAAAATGTAAAAAGAAATAAAACATAAAAACATGGCGAGACTAGACTAACATAATGCGTGACATGACAATAACGTAACTAAAACAATGACTAAACATGAAACATGACGTGACAAACATGAAACGTGACAGATCCAATGGTATAAAGTCTGTGAGAGCAAACAATGTATTCAAATAGGCGATTGTGTACCAAAAATGTAGGCTAAGCAAACATCCTTTCTTTCTTACCACCAACTCACTTTTAAGGCATTTTAAAAAGAAAAGTGGCCTGAGGTGACCAAAGTTATCTGTCCAATCTTAACAAGCTAACCCTGAGTTCTGTAAGTTAGTTTATATATTGATTAATTTATCAGATGCTCATATACTGAGGTGCAGAGAATCAGAAATAACTACAATTATTCTGAGTAATCATGGTTATTTTGAGCAGTAGTGCTGCCAGGATGTCTCCGACTATACAGTTTCTCTAACCCCCCTCAGTCTTCCTGTTTGTCTTTCCTCTTTTACCCTATTCTGTCATTTTCCTGTCCTCTATTCATGCGCTTTATTATAATCATACTCTCCTCTTGTTTCTACAGTTTCCAGTCTGCCACTTTGGTAAGCTCAATGGTGTGGTTAATGCTGTATTGTCTGCGGTGTTGCTCCTGCAATTCCCCTGCATCATCCTAGTGAATGAGGTGTTGGATGGAGACCCCTTATACATGAGTACTGCACCACTATGCTCCGCACCTACACACCCAACATCCATTCACAGGAGAATCATAACATGAATCACTCTTCACTTGGCGGCCGTTGATGATATTTGTACCATTCAGTTGTGAATATTTCCCATTGGAATTAGCAAATGTAATTGTGACACGTTAGGCAGACCTGGTCGCAGTCAGTTTGATTCCCTGCCCTGGAACTTTCTGTGCTGTGATCCCATTTCTATGTACATCCATTCTGCATTCCTCCATAAGGGGGTTAGGCTGCCTGCTCTCCTTACATCTGGCATTAAAGACTGTGGCCCCTCTTAAAAAAGAGCAAACTGGACACTCCCATACAAAGCAATTACAAACCCATTTCAAATCTCCCATTCATAAGTAAGATTATTGAAAAAGCTGTTTATAATAAACTTCTTTTTATTTTTATATTCTACATAACCAATCCTAAACTCCTTTGTTGTGTGTCCACTATCTTCATTCTTTGACTAAAATAAGGTTAAACATAACTTTTAAAAAATGTCATTGACTTGCTTGACCAAGGCTAATTAGTTTTCTAATATTATTTCATTTGTTTAATGACAAAAAATGACAAATACCAGTAATACCCATATAATAGTAATTGCCTTATTAAAAGTATTAACAGGTTGTACCAATTGAAAAAATCATTTTAATCTATCTCAACCACAGCTAGCTTAATCTGCCCTGGAGAATCCAAACAATCCTCCTCAGATTGAATTTGTATAGTGTCATGAAAATTCCCCAAATTCCAGGAACATTGCTGACAATATGAGAAAATTCTGTAGGTCTCCAAGTTTCCTGGAAAATTTCCTTCCTGTGCAACTCTAGTTTTGACAAATACATGCAAATGAGTGTTCCAGTCTCTTCTCTTACTCCCTCTGCAGATAAACATAGCCCTGTGCATCCTGTGCCTGGCCACGTTCATTCACCCGGCATAGGTCTATATCCGCTGGCGCAGATTGGCCAATCAGAGAAGACGCTCCGCCCCGCCACCTCCCAAAGATGAGAACGCCTTCTCTGGAGACAATGAAGACCAACCCCAGGATGTCCTAGGCTCCTCTTAGACACCCCCAAAATAAACACTCACAATACCTCAGGCCTACTGTTTTATGAGGGCCCATTCTTTCCCCAACTGAGTGTTTCATGAAAATATTGGTCATGTTTGTTAAATAATAAAACAAACATGACCATGTTGGCTTCTTCTTTCCTGCTTCTGTAAACTGTCTTTGTGACATATGTTCTTAACGAACAGTGGCGGCTGGTGGTGATACTGGATACGGGGGGATAAAAACTAAAAGTCTGATCACTATCAATAGCTCACACTCCAGCATTGCATTTGAATGCTATTTGATGAATACTTTTATTCAAAGCACCTTACAATACCATGAGCTCATACATTTTTCAGTGGGAATTGATTCCATCACCAGTGGGTGCCATGCACTACCAGTTGAGCTACAGGGAGTGACATGGCTCAGGCAGTAAGAGCAGTTGTCTGGCAGTCGGAGGGTAGTCGAAGTGTCTCTGAACAAGACACCTAACCCCCAGTTGCTCCTGGTGGGCTGGTCGGCACCTTGCACGGCAGCCGGTCGCTGTCAGTGTGTGAGCGTGTGTATGAATGTAAAAAAAAACAAACAAAAAAACATGCAGTGTCCATCTTCGTTCATGTTACTTTACCTAATGGTAACATCAATGTAAGCGCCACTGTCCATCGTAGCCAACGTAGCACATCGTATTCATTTGTTGAAACCAACCCGTTTCTAAACAGATTGGAATAAAACTGATTAAAAACGGCATCTTAAACAAGCAATACGGGAGACCTACATTTTTGCTCTTGTTGTGGTGGGCGATAATTTCTTCAAAGGGAAAACATTATCCAGTCATAGAGCTTGGTCTCGACAAAAGTTTGAACAGACAGACCACTTTTTACTGGACTATCCGGCAGGTAATCTGTCATGATGATTATAGTATCCATCCATGCTAAAAAGACAATCCTTTCTTTTTAGATGGCAATATAATTGTGTTGACGGGCAAGGCCTTGTGTTGTTGTTGCTCAGTAACACGCACACACACAGGGGCGTGCACACACACACACACACAAAGACCAAAGACCTCAACAGAAACATACCTTCGGACAGACCTTTGGACAGAAACATACTTTTTGTTGTGTTCACTGAACAACAGCAAAAAAGACCAGTTCAAATAAAACAACCAACAACATTGATTAATGTGCAGACTTTCAGCTTTAATTTGATGGTTTTTACATCCATATTGGGTAAACCGTGTAGGAATTACAGCCCCTTTCATCGATAGTCCCCACTAGTTTTTATAATATAGGGCATGAAGTTAGAAATATAACTGAACAATATTACATGCACATACCAGGCGACAACGACAACAAGCGACAAGTTACATTATCCATTGTTACGGAAACAGGGAAGGACACATGGCATTGGGCCTAGTTGTGTGCACATTCACAGTGTAAAATCATTTCATTCACAATTCATATAAAACATGAAGACAGGCATCGCAGATAAAACATACTTAAGTCCAAAGATCACAGACAATTGTTTAAAGGTACAATAGGTAAGATTTTTGTGTTAAAGCAGTGAGAGGATGAGGAAGTGGTCAGTGGAATGGCAGAAGCAAGTGGGGGACCACTCAGAGAGGTGGCCTTGGTCCTCGCCTTGGAGGCCGGGGGAGGACAGTGCCTTTCACTGCAGTTGAGGATTTAGCAGCTTGGCACAATAGTTGATTTCATCCACACAATGGACCAAAAGTACCAAAACACTGCAAAATCATTCGATCAAAACACCAGCACTAGCTTTCTTCCAACAAGATTTTTTGGTCAATCATCTAAAAAACACTAAACCAGTGGCATTATAATAGCTGCACTCTTTTCTGTCAGTTATTTGCAAATTTGGCTGTAGAAATATACCGTTTTTTGGTGGTTCAACCTGACTGAGAAAGTTTGTCAAAAAGTAATTCACAGGTTGGTCTACAAAAGCTTGTGAGCAAAACAAATATGAAACAAACGTGTTGTAATTGTAACTGTTCCCACTATTCCCTTTATTTAGAACCACAAAAAAGAACCATATTGAAGCTATAGGTATCGTGTGTGTGGGCGAGCTAAACAAATGTTCCTCCCAATGAGTTTGGCAGTGCAAGATTGCTTCAAAGACATGAATACATAATGGTTTTGAAAATTGCGCACAGACTTCTGAGATTAGCGCCAAAGTGGTTTAAAAAAACTGTAATAGGGAGCAGAGTCCCGGAAGTGTCGTTCCTGAAATATCTGCTTTACCTCCCTATGGAACAGGCAGGTTAAGGACATTCACAAGAAAATTCTAATTGGACTTTTTTAAACATGCTTTCTTGATACACTCATCCACAGCCCTCTATAAGTGTTTCAGAGAGAGGAGACAGCACAGAAGAGTGCTGGTGGGCACCAGAGTTAACATCAGCTCAGAGCTAAAATACACATTTCAGAGATCACATAACATTACCCAATTGAATGAATGTAAAACCTTTCGTTTCAGAGAAGATGCATGAGTTTCTGAATGAATGCTACAGTGCACTGCGCACCATATTAACTAGCTAGCAACCCCTCGCGCTTCCCGCCTCTCCAGTTCATTCCATTTGAAAAAACGGTCACCAGCTTGGTAAGTTAGCTACTTAGCTAACTAGCTAATTGAAGCTTCGCTGTTGGAACTTGATTTTTATATTCTTATTTGCACTATATGTATAACTGGATTGGAACATTAACCCCCTTTGCGTGATACTAGACACAGGCAGCCGAATCAAACTGAAGTAAGGTTAGCCATCTAGCTAGCTCTAGCTAATAACAGCTGGCCAACATATACTAGCTAGACAAATCATAAAACAGAGCAAACTACTTCGATATAGAGTTAGATATACTTAGATGTATAAACACTTGTATAAACACTGACTAGCAGTATTCCTCTCATGTTTAACTAATGTTAGGCTACTAGTGTTCGCTAGCTTAGCCAAATGATTGAAGTGATAGTAATATTTATTTATTATAAAAGTCACATATATCATACCGTAAATTATTATTTCGGTTTTCTAACGGCTGCCCTGTACTCAAGCGCATCAAGTGCATCAATGCATATAGCTCGCGTGATGGCGCCCTAGAGTAACTGAAAACGTCTATCAGAGCTACAGTAAGTCAACGTGAATTCACATTTTTATTTTCGATTCGTATTACGTTTGATTAGAAAATAGCTACTTCATCAAAAACATTGAAATAACAGCAAAAAAATAAAAAAATAAAAATTATGCAAATAAAAAAACGATACGTTATCCGAATTCTACAATGAAGTTTGCAGGAGTTTGATTCAAGATGAAATTGCTTTATGTCATTCATGTAAAAAAAACTAAAAAACTTTATAGATGCGTTGACAGAGTACAATAATGTGACAATCAAATTGCACATCCGGCAGAATGGCTGAGGTTGGCCCAGAGACGTCGTCGGCCAGCGAGAATCAGATGCTCTGCTCGAAAAAAAAAATTCCGTTAAAATTATCACGTCACTGTATTTTCAGTGAGTAGGACTACGTCACAGTGGAAAGTAAATTTTTCAATAAATACGGGGTTTTCACAATGGCCAGATCATAAACCTACCTACTTCACGGAGCTCGTTCGTCATTCCCAGTCGATTTTATAACCTTTTAACATTCTTTTAACATTAACTTTTAGCATTCTTGATAACGGCAAATTTGTTTGGTCTCTTCTGAAATTGTAAGTCTTAAGAAATATATTTTCCATGTAGAGCGAGTAAGCTCTGTTAAGTTTTGTTTTCATCTAGCTAGAATGCCATACGAAACCCCATTGCAAGAGCAGTGTTTGATGAATGTTTGGGGAAATGTGTCGGCTATAAGGGCTAAGGAAACTTCGTTTCTGACCATGTTTGTTTAATTTTATCTCAGGTCAATTCAGTCGCGGGGGTCGCTGTTATCATTATATCGCTTGTGGTGAGTTCTTTTTTACTTAAGGTAATATGTTGTTGCGCTAACAATGTTATTTTCCGGAGCGTTATTAGGCGACATCCAAAATGTACGTTAAATGTTAATTTGCTCAAGGAAATGTAGGGTAAATTAATCATACTACATATTGTGTCAAGTTACGTTTATGGAATACATATCATGTATGTACAATTAGCCTACTTATTTTCCTTTAGCGTCTTGTTGGCTACAACGCTGCCAAAAATGATATATATTTTTCACTTTGCCCTGTGTGCACTTAAAGGGACAATAGGTAAGATTTGTGTTAAAACATTGTTACAAGACCATTGTAAATCCCTCCCTATCATTGAAAATGCTCACTGACATGTTGTCTCTGCCTGTGTTTATAGTCCTTAAATTGTAGTTTCAAAATGTACTGGGCAGCTGTGCAATAATTCAAGCTCATTGGTTGAAAAATGGTTCTAATTGCCATAGCCAATGGCGTGGGGGCTTATTCAGATTGTTCGTGTGTAGCTGCCCAATTTGCACTCCAGACAATCTATGACACTGTGTGCTATTGCTTATCATCCAAGCGAAGACTACATATCTAGTTAGAACAATAGCAGTTTTATTGGTAGCAACAAGCAAATTAGCCATAGTTAGCTCAAATGAATTTACATAGTGTGATGCAGCACATTAAAGTCAACATTTCATAAAGTCACCTGTGCAGCGAACATTTTCTTGCTAGAACTATGTATTCTTGGCTTGGATAATAAGCAATAGTATACTGAGTTTCAGTGATTGCTTGTCTGGAGTACAATCAGAAAAAGCCCCCAGAATGCCATTAGCTGTGGCTGTTGGAACCATTTTTCAACCAATGAGCTTTAATTGCTGTACAGCTGTACAATGTTTTGATGCATTTGACAGCCTGACAAATGGACACTTTGAAACCTGAATTTAAACACAGGCAGAGGGTGAGTCTACATGTGAGTGAGCCTTTTTCAATGATAGGAAGAGATTTAAAATGGTCTTGTAACTATGTTTTAACACAAAAATCTTACCTATTGCACCTTTAATTGTCCTGTCTGTGATTCATTTTTCTTCAGTTCATTCTTCCCCGGGTTAAAAACAGGAAATGCCAAAATCTTTTTTAATTTTTCTTTATTTTAGACATTAACTACCACTTTACATGACTTAGCTAGCCTACTGCCTTTTAGAATGTGATGAAATTTAATGTTTAATTTCCATTTTAACATTGCTTTCGAAGTGAGCGAGACAAGGAACAATAAGAAGATTCAGAAACTTCCGCAGGATTGCCTGCAAGAACTCTGCCTCCGAAGTTGAAGACCTTCATGAGGTCAGATCGGTTGTAGTGGGCAGTTTGGCCAGCTGATTAACAATGATGCTAACACTGTGGCACTTGGCATCTCACAACTACACATTGTGATTTTTGTGGAATCAATGGGTAGACATATTCCTAGCTATTTTGTGCTGAATGTCCTCTTTTGAACAGGAATCGTCCAGCTGTCTTGTAGAGGAGGTAACTCAAAGCGACACTGCAACATCATCCAGGCCTTGTAGAAGGAACTTTCAGCCATGAGAAATAGTTGCCCAAAAGAAGCAGCAAAGGCTGAGGAAGGACTTAAGGAAGCAGAGCTGTCAGAGATGGCCTTAAGGAAACTGATGAGATTCATGCCAAAGAAGAGGAAGGACAAGGTGCTGGCTGCTATAGCCGTAAAGGTCGAGATGGGTGAGGAGAAGCTGACAGCCATGGAGCACATCTGTCAGGCTAAGGAGGATGAACTGGCTGCTGTAAGCGAGCAGTATGAGGCCGCAATGAACAATCTGACAGCCGAGATACAGCGTGGACAGGAGAGAGGACAGAGCCTGGTGACTATGACTATGAGATGCGGGAAGAAGGAGGAGGATCTGGCTGCCATGTCAGAGCTGTGTCAGGCCAAAGAAGACAAACTGACAGACTTGAACAAGCTGTACGAGGCTACGAGGGACAACCTGGAAGCAGAGAGGCAGCTTGGAGAGGAGAGAGGGAAACACCTGGAGACTGTGGTGCAGTTATGCAGGGACAAGGAGCAGCAGCTTGGAGAGGAGAGGGGGAAACGCCTGGAGACTATGACGCAGTTATGCAGGGACAAGGAGCAGGAGCTGGCTGCCATGACTTCAAAACATGAGAAAAGCGAAGAGAAGCTGGCAACCATGTCAGAGCTGTGTCACACCACGGAGAAGACATTGACAGACTTGACCAAGCTGTATGAGGCTACGAGTGCCAACCTGGCAGCAGAGAGGCAGCTTGTAGAGGAGAAAGAAGAAGACCTGGAAATTATGGTGCAGATATACAGGAACAAGAAGCAGCAGCTTGCTGCCATGACTGCAAAGGATAAGACAAACAAAGAGAAGCTGGCAACCATGTCAGAGCTGTGTCAGAACACGGAGGAGGCAATGACAGACTTGACCTACCGGTTTAAGGCTACAAAGGACAAACTGGCAGCAGAGAAACAGCGTGGACAGGAGAGTGGAAAATGCCTGGAGACTGTGTCTCAAATGTGCAGGGACAAGGAGGAGGAGCTGGCTGCCTTGACTTCAAAACATGAGAAAAGCGAAGAGAAGCTGGCGGCCATGTCAGAGCTGTGTCAGACAGAGGAAGACAAACTGACTGTCATGACCAAGCTGTACGAGGCTACAATGGACAATCTGACTGCCGAGAAACAGCATGGACAGGAGATAAGACAAAGCCTGGAGACTATGACGCAAATATGCGGGGACAAGGAGGAGAAGCTGGCGGCCATGTCAGAGCTGTGTCAGACCATGGAGATGACACTGACAGACTTGACCTGCCAGTACGAGGCTACAAGGGACAACCTGGCAGCTGAGAAGCAGCTTGGACAGGAGAGAGTGGAAAGTGTGTCACAAATATGCAGAGACAAGGAGGAGGAGCTGGCTGCCATGACTTTGAAGTTTGAGACCGGGGAGGTGAAGTTGGCGGCTATGTCAGAGCTGTGTCAGACCGAGGAAGACAAACTGACTGCCGTGACCAAGCTGTACGAGGCTACAATGGACAATCTGACTGCCGAGAAACAGCATGGACAGGAGATAAGACAAAGCCTGGAGACTATGACGCAAATATGCGGGGACAAGGAGGAGAAGCTGGCGGCCATGTCAGAGCGGTGTCAGACCACGGAGATAGCACTGACAGACTTGATCGACCAGTACGAGGCTACAAGGGACAACCTGGCAGTAGAAAAGCATTTTGGACAAGAGAGAGGAGAAATGCTGGAGACCATGATGCAGATATGCAGGAACATGGAGCAGGAGCTGGCTGCCAGGTCAGAGCTGTGTCAGACCGAGGAAGACAAACTGACTGCCATCACCGAGCTATACGAGGCTGCAAGGGACAACCTGGCAGCAGAGAAACAGCGTGGACAGGAGAGAGGAAAATGCCTGGAGACTGTGTCTCAAATGTGCAGGGACAAGGAGGAGGAGCTAGCTGCCTTGACTTCAAAACATGAGAAAAGCGAAGAGAAGCTGGCGGTCATGTCAGAGCTGTGTCAGACCATGGAGATGACACTGACAGACTTGACCTGCCAGTACGAGGCTACAAGGGACAACCTGGCAGCTGATAAGCAGCTTGGACAGGAGAGAGTGGAAAGTGTGTCACAAATATGCAGAGACAAGGAGGAGGAGCTGGCTGCCATGACTTTGAAGTTTGAGACCGGGGAGGTGAAGTTGGCGGCTATGTCAGAGCTGTGTCAGACCGAGGAAGACAAACTGACTGCCATGACCAAGCTGTACGAGGCTACAATGGACAATCTGACTGCCGAGAAACAGCGTGGACAGGAGAGAGAGAACCACCTGGAGACTATGACGCGGTTGTGCAGGAAGAAGGAGGAGGAGCTGGCTGCCATGACTTTGAAGCAAGAGACAAGCGAAGAGAAGCTGCAAGCCATGTTAGACCTGTTCCAGACCGTTCAGAAGAAGCAGACATATTTGACCTCCCTGTATGATGCTAAAAAGGAAAAACTGGAGGCCCCGGCATGGCTTGCTCAGCAGAATATGACCAGTCTGAAGGCCGTGATGCAGCTCTTTCAGGACAAGGAGCAGGAGCTGGCTGCCATGACTTTGAAGCAAGAGACAAGCAAAGAGAAGCTGCCGGCCAAGTCAGAGCTGTTCCAGACCAAGGAAGAAACACTGACTGGTATGAATAAGCTGTACGAGGCTACAACGGACAATCTGGCAGCCGAGAAGCAGCTTGGACTTGTGCATGACACAAGCGAAGAGAAGCTGCAAGCCATGTCAGACCTGTTCCAGACCGTGCAGAAGAAACGGACAGATTTTACCTCCCTGTATGAATCTAAAAAGGACAAAGCTGCTCAGCAGAATATGATCAGTCTGAAGGCCGTGATGCAGCTCTTTCAGGACAAGGAGCAGGAGCTGGCTGCCATGACTCTGAAGCAAGAGACAAGCAAAGAGACGCTGCCAGCCATGTCAGACCTGTGGCAGAACATGACAGACTTGACCAACCTGTACGAGGCTACAAGGGACAACCTGGCAGCCGAGAAGCAAATTCTGTGATGCAGTTCTGCGATCTGCTGGCTACTGTGCATGGGACAAGTGAAGAGGGGAAATTCTTCAGCTGAGGTGGGGGGGGGGGGGGCCGGAGTGGGGGGGGGGGGGAGTCAGGTGAGGTAGACTGTCGAACGGGGAAGGGGGGGGGGGGATTGGGGGCAGGGGAAGCTGGTCTGCTTATTCTTTGCATTTACATGCACTAAATAGCCGCTAGTAACAGCAGTAACAAAACAATTACTTTAATAACTTGTGTTATTAACACAAGTTATGCTGGTATTTCATGGAGTTACAATTATTAATTTACTTTCCAATGCCATGTTATTTTAAAATGGCTGTTTGTCGGATTTCTTGTTTTTTATTTTTCTGTTTAATCAATTTTCAATGCTGCTTCCTTCTACATGCGAGCTGCTGCACGCTGCCAGTCTAAACCAGGTATGTGTCAGGAGGTCAGTCCATAGTGCGGCACAGAGTGTGGGGAGTGTGGAGCACGGGTGGGGGTACCTAGCAGTGTGTGGTGTAGGGCGGCCTGTAGCGTAGTGGTTAAGGTAAATGACTGGGACACGCAAGGTCAGTGGTTCTAATCCCGGTCTAGCCACAATAAGATCCGCACAGCCGTTGGGCCCTTGAGCAAAGCCCTTAACCCTGCATTGCTCCAGGGGAGGATTGTCTCCTGCTTAGTCTAATCAACTGTACGTCGCTCTGGATAAGAGCGTCTGCCAAATGCCAATAATGTAATGTAATGTAATGTGTGGACCACGGGTGGGGGTACCTAGCAGTGTGTGGTGTAGTGGGTCGCGGTGCAGTGCGGACACTTAAACCCACTACACCCCACACTGGTAAGTACCCTGGGGGGATGGTGGGGGTACCTCGCAGTGTGTGGTGTAGTGGGTCACGGTGCAGTGCGAACACTTAAACCCACTACACCCCACACTGGTAAGTGCCCTCTCCCCCACCCCCCCGTGCTCCACACTCACTCCACTCTGTGCTCACTCTCGGACCCTCTCCTGAGCCTGCCCACACGGCACAGGCCAGCCCAGACTCAAGCACCCCAGAGGTATCAACACGCCAGGGACAGGGGGGTCCACACACACACAGACACACACACACTCTCACACATGCACATAAAAACAATCTAAGGGTGGGACACGGCCACAGGTGCCGGAACATCTTCGTGTCCCATATTAGAAAGAGCGGGACACGAGACACCTTCACACTTGCTTTTAGGAACAGAGAAAGTGAAGACAATTATGGAGCCAGAAACCAGAGATTACTTCTTCAAAGCCCAGGGGAACAATAACTATCAACACAGTGCAATCCATCACATCTGCCCAGTGTTACTTAGGGCAGTTTACCATTGGCCATTTCTTACAGAGCTTTAATAGGTTATTAATGCATGCATTTCACCTATTCATTTATGCTTAACTGTTACCGCCAGTGAACCATTGGCTGTCTCTCCTTTCAGAGCACACTAACCGTCTTCAAAATGCAGGATCTTCATTCCTCTTGTTGTCTCCAGGCCGTGGTCCAAGAGCTGCAGATGGCCCTGAAAGATCAGCCAATGGCAGCAGGCAGCCTGCGGAAGACGCGAGTATAGAAGCCAGTCAGGTCTACCTACTGTGGTTGTGGTTTTATGCTGTGCTTGTGTCTTATTTCCAGGTTCGCTGAGGCTGTTTTTCAAAAGGTTGCTGTCAAGAGACCTCCAGGCTTCACATCAAGCTCTGGTTTCACCACAAAGCAGGAGGCCCTCCGTGGGAAAAGTTAGTTCTGCAACCTTTCGGTCACACTATCTGCTACTAGCACACCTCACAATATACAGTAATAGCTATTTAAGATACATCAATGCACAAGTACAATTTTGTAAAAGGAATCTGCCGTTTTCTTATGTAGCAGAATGCAAGCAAATGTTCTTGCAATGTTTCTCTCCTGTTGAAGGAAAGGATCGGGAGCTGAAGCTGATGGAGTCCCAGAAGCAGGGCGGCCATCAGCAGCTGTAAGTGGCAAACAAGATGCCCTGTACATGGAAATGCCAGTTCTGACAGTGCCAGACAGGACATTGATTTGACTGTTCTTTTAAAAATGCCAGTAACTAACTATCGTTATGTCTAGCGATGTCATTTATATATAAATGACATCAGTGAAGTATGAGACAAGGGGATATTTGTATATGCCGCTTTTATCCAAAGCGCTGTACAATTGATGCTTCTCATTCACCTATTCATACTCACAGTCACACATACCAACGGCGATTTGCTGCCATGCAAGGCACCAACTAGCTTGTCATGAGCATTAAGGCGTTAGGTGTCTTGCCCAGGGACACTTTGGCACACCTAGGGTGGGATCAAATCTGCAACCCTTCGACTGCCAGACGACTGCTCTTATCACCTAAGCCAATTAAATGACTATGGTAATTTAAAAATACTGAATCCTCATACACATGGGTATGGTTTCACAAACTGCTCGCTGTCTCTCCCCAGATGGCCAGCAGGAGACTGGAAGAATTCAGCGTAGAGCAATTCAGGCAACGAGAGTTGGGGCACCACTTCCGGTTGTTCAGGAGGCTCCATTGCTTCCTCCCGATGCTGTTCCTCCAGGGGGAGAGCTGGATCATGTACAGGACCCCGGGCTGGGACCCACACCTCCTCATCTGGGGGCTCCCTCCGGGCGTCGCTCACCGGACAGGCACACAGGTGGGTCCACTCCTCCTGACCTCCTTCGGGCCGGAACACATACAGCGGCCGCTCCGGCTGCAGCTGGCGGACAACAACAAACTGACAGGGAGACCACCTCAGGGCCAGCTTACCTCGCTCCCGGCGCCTGAAGTTCCACACAAGCACCCGGTCCCCCAGCAATAATGGCAAGATCTTAAGCTGCTGTGAAAGCCGTTGCTATAAGCCTGGAGCAGAGTAGGCAGGCGCTCCAGCCACCGGCCCTGTTCGCCCTCCTGGGATCAAACCTGCAACCCTTCGACTGCCAGACGACTGCTCTTACCACCTAAGCCAATTAAATGACTCATTTAAAAATACTGAATCCTTTGGTGGGAAAAATATGTTTAATTGTGTTCAGCTTCAGGTTTATTTGGGGATTGAGTAGTTTTTGGAATGATAATGATGGATGAATGATGAATGTGTGTTTTGCTCTCCCTGATTTTGTTGCAGGACTATACCTCAGCAAAACAGAGAGCACAGGAGGGAAGAAAGACCCCGATGGGTGAAGGCATTTGGGAATAACCGCCCCAACCAATGGATTACTGATGGACAGGGGAACAACTATCGCTGCAGCCAGGCGCAGGTGAGGAAGCTCTGCCAACATTCATACTCTGCACTAATACCAAGTGCTGATGGTAACAGAATATAGGGAGGTAAAGCAGATAATTTTGTGTTTGTAGAACGCAAATACAGAATGCAAACGGCACACTCTTGTCCAGCGCTAATGCAGAGGTGCAGTACAATGTGCTAAATCAGAGCTAATACTGTATTATTCCTTGTGTACATTCATACACATGGGTATGGTTTCACAAACTGCTCCCTGTCTCTCCCCAGATGGCCAGCAGGAGACTGTGGACGAATACAGCATCGAGCAGGCTCCATTGCTTCCTCCCGATGCTGTTCCTCCAGGGGAAGAGCTGGCTCATGTACAGGACCCCGGTCCGGGACCCACACCTCCTCATCTGGGGGCTCCCTCCGGGCGTAGCTCACCGGACAGGCACACAGGTGGGTCCACTCCTCCTGACCTCCTTCGGGCCGGAACACATACAGCGGCCGCTCCGGCTGCAGCTGGCGGACAAGAACAAACTGACAGGGAGACCACCTCAGGGCCAGCTTACCTCGCTCCCGGCGCCTGAAGTTCCACACAAGCACCCGGTCCCCCAGCAATAATGGCAAGATCTTAAGCTGCTGTGAAAGCCGTTGTTATAAGCCTGGAGCAGAGTGGGCAGGCGCTCCAGCCACCGGCCCTGTTCGCCCTCCTGGAGAGACCCCAGGAGAGACAGCAGGGTTTGATTAAACCGCTCACAGGCTCACAGGCCCAAGGCCTGATGGTACCACTGCCAGACGCTACGTGCCACCCACAGTGGCCCATCTACCAGGGGATCTTCCAACAGGCAGTACAGGATCTTACTTGCACTGTGGGTGGCACGTAGCGTCTGGCAGTGGTACCATCAGGCCTTGGGCCACCTGGGAGCCAACAAGGTGGAGGTTATCCTGCGTTGGCGGTTCTACTGGCTGGGTTTGGGGAACGATGTCAGGCAGTGGAGGCCGAGCCGGAGGTACAGCCCCCCCTGGCCCCCCTCTCCACCTCCACTGGAGGTGGTGGCCATGGACCAGATTGGTGCAGCACTGGGGGTGCCCCAAACGGCTCCTCTCAGACCGAGGGGCAGCCTTGGTGGCGTCATTCTGTGAGCTCTTTGGGTGCACTAAGATCCGCACTATCCCCTACCACCAGCAGGGCAATGGGGCCTGCTAGCAGTTCAACCAAACTCCCCAGGAGGGCAAACAGGGTTAGGGTTAGGGTTACTGGTGGCCGGAGCTCTGCCCCAGGCTTATAACAAAAGCATTCATAGTAGCAGTAGCTTTGCTGGGGGACCGGGTGCTGGTGTGGAACAAGGTAAGCTGGCCCCGAGGTGGTCTCCCTGCTCGTTCAGCTGCTGCCGGTGTATGTGTTCAGGTCTGAAGGAGGTCGGGAGGAGTGGACCCTACACTGCGTGCCTGTCCGGTGGGCAATACCTGGAAGGAGCCCCCAGACGAGGAGGAAGCCAAACGGGAACTGGACCGCTGACGTGGGCCCTGGGATGGAACCCGGTGTGGGTCCTGTACATGAGCCAGCGTTTCCCCAAGAGGAACAGTGTCAGGAGCAGCCGGAAGTGGCAGGAATGAGGAGCAGTTTTGGGACACAGAGACGGTCCAGCAGCTGTGGCACGGGCCGAGTCGCATCCCACCCTTAGATTTGTTTGTGTGCGTGTGCCTGTGTGTGAGTGTGTGTGCCTCTGTGTATGAGGGTGTGAACCCCCCCTCTCCCCGGTGTGTTGATCCCCATGTGGCCTAGGGTTATTCAGTGGGTGGGGCCACCACACAAGCAGGGGGGTGATGGAGATGGGAGAGGGGGTTAGAGCGGGGCGGCTGCCCCGTCATGAGCGGTTTTAAAAATTGTATTAAAGACTCTGCTTACCTTATCCCTGTTCTGGTTGTTTGTGGTGGGTGGATTCCGGTACCTGTGGTAGCGGGGTAGCAGGGGAAGCTTTTGCAACTCCTGACCCTCCGACATATGCTCACTACAGACTGCTAGTCTAAACCGTGTATGCTCACTACAGACTGCTAGCCTAATCCATGTATGCTGACTACAGACTGCTCGTCTAAAGCATGTATGCTGACTACAGACTGCTAGTCTAAACCATGTTTGCTCACTACAGACTGCTAGCCTAAACCGTGTATGCTCACTACAGACTGCTAGTCCAAAACCCCTCCACCAATGCTCGTCCCTCATGTTTATCAGACTATCGTATATGGGCAGCACGGTGGTCCATATACGGTGGTGTGGATAGCACTGTCAGCTCACAGCAAGAACGTCCCGGATTAAAATCTGAACAAATTTTCGCTGATTCTGCCCAACAATGTTTTTTCAACAATGGTGCTAAACTCCACACTGCTATTATTTTGAACACGCTGTCGAGGACCCGGCCCTAGGCCCCCCTGATGAGAGATTGACGGGGGATGGGTTAGAAAGGAATGCATTGTTAACCCCTCGCACACGCCATCGAGGTGGTAGTAAGAACGCCCGTAAGAAGAAAAATATGTGGTTCAGAGAATGAGCAGCCATACTTGTCAGTAGAGGAGTCTGAAGTCGGGGGACTTAGATTTAGGGTTTTAAGGAGCAAGGTTAAAGTTCTGACTGAGAATACCCCAACCCTACAGGGGAGGGGCACAATGCCTGGCTAAAGAAAAACAAAAATAAGGAAAACGGAAGGGATGTCAATACCGAAAGAAAATTAATGATTAATGGCGGATGATTTACACTCAGCTATTGGCTGGATGTCCTTTGTAGATCCCTTAAGGCGCCACAAAAAGGGGCACCTGAAGAGGGTGTTGAGATGGTGGCAGGCTTTAACGTCTGGCATGCATGAGATCAAAGTTTGGAGGAAGTCAAGGGGAGATTATGAAACTGACACAGACACCAGTGATGAATAGGTTCATTAAAAACAACATAAGGGCTAGTGTTTTTCCACTCGTATATTAAGATGGTGGAAATTCCCAAACCAGAGGGGCCCATGAAATAAAATATTGGGGACAGTTCTTTTGAGGTATGAGAAAATGACAATTGGAAAAACAGAAATAATTAATATGGTCATTAAAAAACAGGTTATATAAGAGATAAATGTCTTCCCGCTTGACATAATGGGGGCATTTCTTATCAAAAAAGGTACACTTTTGTATGCAAAAAAGATATATAAGGAATAAGCTTTTAGACCTTAGAGCAGGATCTTAGAATTTTGCCTCACAAGATATCTACGAGCTGTTGAAGAGAGAGCAACACAAGACAGCTGTAGTCAAGCTGGAGTGGCGCGCTCCCTCTGCGCGCCACTCCAGGATATGGATATGGAGAGAGGAGTGACGTACGCGGTGCGGACTCAGCCCAAGAGTTGTGACAGCAGGACTGATGTCGAAGAGGTGTTCACGCGCATCCCTCATCATACAGAAAAGCTGGTGAAAGAGTTAAAGGGCTTTTACAACATGCTTGGAGCCGTGAACTGCACCTGGAGGCCAACAGACGGGACGCGGGGTTCCTCCACGCTACAGAACACCTTCCTGCTGGACCCACGCAAGAACCTGAAGCCTCCCCCCCCTAACCTCAGTGTCAGTGAGGAGAGGCATATGCTGCGGCTGCACTGCAAAACCCCCGACGTGTTCGAAGAAATACCAGTGCACATCCCAGACAACAGGCAGGAGAAGTACGAAGTGCAAAGTCACGTCTTTCGAAAGTCTGGGTCCTGATCCTGCCCCAGATTCCCAAACCAATGCAGCTGTTCAAAGAGCTCATCAACAGCAAGGAGGAGGGATCAAATCCCGCAGAAAACGAGATGGCTATATTTAGGGCATGAGTGGTAATTATAATCTATATTACTTGTAGAAGTAGGAAAAGTAATACATAGAAGTAATACATTATAAGTTTCCTTTAATTTTTATGTCTTTTATTTTTTAGAAAGATACTATATACGATATAAATAAGTAGTAGACTTTAGGGGTGTTCGTACCCATTGTATTAATGGAAGTTCAGTAGCTTTTATCTCCGTGAAGGGGGAGCCATAAGATAAGGTAAAGGCCAAAGAGGAGGATGGATATTGGAGGGGTGTACCTTGATTTTTAAACATCTTGGTGGAAAGGTAATTTAGAAAGAGCTAAGAGGGGTATATGTAACTTGCATGTGATTAGCAAACTGCAAAAGATGATATGTACACTGTAATCTGTATAACTCTATTCTTTTGATTGATTATAATAAAGTATATCTTACTATAATCATATGTGATAAAGAGTCTTTAGAGGAATACATTGAATACAGGACATCGATTACCAGATTTGCATCACACCCTTCACTTCAAGACTGGGCTGGAAGTTCAGTAGAACTTACCAGGGCTCCAGGACGTTCGGAGTACTTGAGTTCGTCCCCGAGATACCTCATTGTGAGGTACTGCTCGTGGGAACGTGAGGTCTGAGCTCGGCAAGGGGTCCGTGGCTCACGACAACGCCCCTTTGCAAATTGTTGTGTGATTTCAGTCTTTGACAGCCAAGAGCTAATAAACCCTACAACTACTTCTAGATATAACAGCCTCTCCATTAGCAGCCAAAGAACTGCCAGTACTGTTATTAATCCCTCTGTGCTGAATTAAATGAATTAATAATCGACCGTATTAATCAAATTAAGCCTATAGTGTGCTGGCCGAACCATAATGCCCCTAATTAGATTAGAGATTCCTAACCTCAGGTGTGTGCTGTGGGCCTAATGGAAAAAAGGAAAAACAAGATGGCACAGGACACATCCACCATTTCCACAGGTGACTCACCTGCTTGGCGCTTTCGCACATAGTTTTATTTATTAGGTTTCATGGATATAAAGGAAACAAAAGAAAACCCAATAGGGTGTTAAGTCATTGTCCTACTACGTGCGGCCACTTCCCCGAGTCACTGACCGGTACCTAGGAACGACGTGCGGCAAGCATCAACTTTTTTCCCCGAAGCAGTAGGTCTGACTGTTACCATAACCCAATTTCAGTTTGCGGTCACCCTCCCTTCCACCAATTAGGAGCCCAACCTACATCACCTGTGGAACAGAGGTCTGTCCCGCTGCCTGACGTCACAGCAGCAAGTGCCAAAACTAAACGAAAACGAGGAGCGTCAGTGTGTGTAATTCCTTGTTGTGACAAAGTTCATTATCAGAATACAAGTTTGTGATACACATTTCCATGTTTTATTTCTACAGCATGTCAAAGGTGTTTCCATATTGTCTCTTTCATTTACAATATGATCAAACAATATCAGCCTTTGGACAAGATTCGTTTTTCTTGTCAGTACTAAAAGAACAAGACACTCAATAGCACTGGCTTGCTATGAAAGGAAAGCAGGAAAGTGCACTGCACTACGCTCCATGCCTGTTCCTTCTGTGTCTCATGACTGCGTTATGTGTCCGCCCTCGCCTTCTGTAGTCTGTCCATTCATTATTTCACTCATTCATTTCACCTGTGCCTTGTTTACCTGTTCCTCACACTCACACCTGCCATGTCAGTCCAATCTCCTGTCCCAGCGCTCCCTGATTTTCCACCTCCACCCTCAGTCAGCAAGCAAGGGGGTTCTGATGGGCGCCTCCTTGAACTCCACCCCTTCGATTTCAGTTTCCTGGAAGGGAACCCAACAGCTTGTGAGGGTTCTTATGGACTCGGGCGCTGACGCCAGTTTCATGTGCTCTACCCTGGTCAACCAACTCAAGATTCCCACATCACTTCTGACCACGGCCCTCCAGACCAACGCCCTCAATGGCACCCCTCTGGCGGAAGTCAAACAACATCACCTCTCCTGTGGGGACCCTGGTCTCGGGTAAGCACCGAGAGGAGCTGTCCTTCTACGCCACAAAGTCTCCTGATGTCCTCATGGTGTTGGGCCGGCCCTGTCGCCTTATATTCCTGTGGTGTTGGGCCAGCCCTGTCGCCTTATATTCCTGTGGTGTTGGGCCGGCCCTGGCGTCGGCAGCACAACCAGCAGGTGGACTGGGTCCGAGGGACGATCGCTGGCTGGACTGTGCAGTCTCGTTTCCTGTCTTCACTCCATTTCTTCACTTCATTTATTATTATGCCCTTGTTTGACATGGAAATATTGTCAATTAATCTTTAGCTAAATGCTTCTTTGTGCTGGGGTGGAAGTTTGTCGCTTGACTGACGTTACAAATGGACATGCAAAAAATGTAGTCAGCTTTTTTTGTCTTCAAACTACTGCAAGTAGATCCAGTAATTACATAAATACAGTGTGACTGACATTACAACTTGTCCACTTACAATAAGCAGCCAACACTTTGCATATCGCTGTTTGCAGCAAGTTAAGTATAAGAGTTCTAAATGGCATGGAACCAGTAATATTGCTTAAATTGCAAACAATATTATTCCAAACATTCATTTTCATCTTACAGCCACTGCAGCCATTACCATCAGACATCGGACACTGAGGAAACGAATCCATTGCAATTAATAACAGAAACACCACTTTTAATTACTTCAAATAAATTGCGTCACTCACCTGACAAAACATTTCAACACCAGCCCTGTCAGCTCAAATTGTTTACCTGGGGTTTTGCTTGCTATGGATAAGTTACTCATAACCTCTCATAATTATCAATGGCACAAAAAAAATCATGATGAAAGGCTATGAAATAAAATGAATTGTTTTTCAAATAAATAAATGCTGTTTTTTTGTGACTGACCTTACATGACTAGAGCCATCATTGGGGCCATATACTGGAAAAATTTATTGAAATTTTCTCTTGACAGATGTAATTATGATAAAGTAATCAATTTACTGTAATCTCAAAGAAAACTTCACACTGAAGGCCAGTTTGTGTGTCGCTAAGGACCTTAGAAATATATAGGCAAATCCATTGTTTGTGATGACGTTTAAGTGGCACTTATGTGTGGGAGCCACATGGAAAATACAAGAGGCCTCTATGTTCTCCTTTTGATGGATTTGCCCAAATGTATTCAGTGTACAGCAAAAAACAATGGATTTGGCTTTGCGGTTCCAATACTTCTGGATGGGACTGAAAGAAACATTCTTACATGCATCATATGTATCAAAATGGCTTGAACCGCAGTATGTGTGCAATCTATTCGAGTCATCACAAGATGAACTTAACATAACAAATGTCATCACACTAACTAAGGATTGCGTCGTCACAATTGTATGTCATAGTTTATGAATGGACATGACACTTCATGACAGGTGTCAAAGTGTCAAAGTGTTACCAACTATTCTTTTGATATCTTGCCTGAGGAGTGAGTTCTTTTCCATGGTGATGAGCTGAGCAAGGACTCCAAAATATATGTAATATAAAACAAAGAAAAATGAAAGGTGGAAGATGGAAGATGAACAAGGAAGTACTGTCAGTCTGACACTAAATATAAATTATCCTTTAAAAGTGCTTTTTATGAAGAGCTTCACTGTTATCTTTATTAGGATTATGATATAAAAGCTTTGTATTTTTGCTTTTTGCAATCTATTAGCATTCAAAATTGGGCCTTTAACACTCTTGGAGAGACATTTTGATATTTTATAATCTGTAGTTATAGATTTATAGGTCACCAGTTCTTAAACAGCCCAAAGTGTCCCTTCTTTTACAAAAGGGAGATAACCGCTCAGAATGTCAGCCTATGTGCTCTGCCCCATCCTACTGTGTCATGTGGCTGTATATTAATAAAAACATTGTATACCCACCAGCATGTTCCGGCAAAACATTTGCAGTACGTACTTTAGAATTTTGGTCATTGCATTTCTGGTGCGATAAAAACCTGTTTTAAAGTTTAAAGGTGAAATAAATGAGTAAACAAATGAGTGAAGGGTGAAGGAGGAGGACAGGAGAATACAGGGCTATATAAGGCCATGGGACAAATTAAATAATAACTGGGCACAGATGTAGAGAGCATACAGGTATGTCTTATGGTGATAGTATTACACCAGGTTGTGGCCATAGAACCTTTTGGTTCGTTTAGTGAGCAAGTTCATAATTATTTAATCAGGATTCATACTATACTGTATGAATACTATGTTTTAAGTGGTGATAGCCACTTTGACAAAATACTATATACTTGGAGTCTATTAACTAATTTTCTCTTTGTCTGGTGAATTATTTTATTTTCATTACAACTGCAATGAAATACCCATTACTGAGAACTGTAGTCACATGAGCGAGCAATATTGGCTCTGTAAATGTTCAGCTTCCACACTTCCATGGTTTTGCCATTTCTTGTAATATTTTAGTCTTTTTTTCTCTTTTATCTTTCAGTGATCAGAGGAGTAAAAAGGTAAAGGACAGAAATAAGTCAGAGGTTAAGGACTGAGAATAGAGGGAGAGGTAGAGTACTGAAAAATAGAGGGGGAGAGAGGCTGAAGATGCTGTGGCTTCTACGTGGAGTGAGGCTGCGCTGCTGGCTTACCCTGGCCACAGGGCTGGTGGAGAGCCTGTTTTTTACTGGGGTTGTTTTTGGGTGGCCCTCCCTTGTGTTCATCCTGAAAGCTAGTGGGTACTTCAGCGACCAGTGTGTGAATGCCACAGGACCCAATGGCACACAGTACATGGGTGAGTGTGACTGTTTACTCCTGCACTTGAGGGCAAAGAATCTTTGATGAGAAGAACAATAAACCGTTTTGTATATGTCTTAGCAGTAGAAAGCAGGCAAATGAGTATCGACTTAATGAGACTACGCTTTCAATTTCAATTTGTGAGATAGTATAAGTAATTATTTGAAACGCTTTATATATTTAAGAAATGTAATATAATGTTAAGATGTTTTGAAAAAGTGTGAAGTTATTAAGTAATTAAGAATTAAGTAAATGAGAATTTAGGAAATATTTATTGAAAAAAATAGATATCAATTCTTTTAAATTATGTTAAAATAAATTACATTGTAGGTAATACAGTATATTAAAAGTAGGCTAATACAAATGCATGATAACAGCAAATGCAGAAGATGATGCAGTGCACAGGAATTGAAAAGGACGTTTTTTTTAAACGCTTATGGTGTGAACACCTCTCTTCCCTCCACTTGCCCCAGACTGTAGCAAACAGAACAAGCTCTTCTCCTTGGTTTTCACCATCACCGTCATCTTACAGAACTTCCTCAGTCTTCTCAATGGATTCTTCTTTGACCGCTTCGGTACCATGGCATCCAGACTGCTGGCAATGTGAGTTTCAGACGTTGTTGTGGTGTAAAGAACACTACATGTAAGACAAGTAGCTCAAGATTTAATATGCGATTGAGCTAAAGGAGCTGGACCTGAGGTGGCATTCTGGACAAAAATAATTGTGTTGTGCTCAAGAGCAAATGAAGATCTTATGTGCATGAATTAAATGGTGTACAAAGGTGATGAGAGGTCTGTAAGCAAGCAGATAAAAATAGGTCCTACAACTGAGCAAATTGCAATACGTTCAAGCAAATGTAAATGTGCATGTCTGGCACTGTTGCTCACAGAACTAGCTGGAATAGGCCTACAACTTAAGAGTAACAATATTAGAATACCTCATGACAATCACAGGCCATTTAGCTCATTGATATCAGGCTTGTAGAACACCAGGCATAGATTTTATAGCAGTCTTTATTATAAATGAAGCAGGTCAGACAGGCAGAGGTCGAGATCCAGCAAACGGAATCAGCAGGGATAAGGCAGTTTTGTAGTACAGTGTCCAAGCAATGGGTCAATGCACCAGCAAACAGGAACAGTGAGGATAATCCAAAAACAAAAACAGAATCCAAAAACAAAAGTCGAAAAGCCGAAATGGGTCGATAAACAGCAGTTCCAAACTAGACCGATGGGAAAACCAAAAGGCGGAAGTCGGAGGCAAGACGGGTCTCTCAGATAAAACTATCAGATAAAACCGCTGAAGAGTACAATGAAGACACAACAATCAGGCGACGAGACATACAAAACGAGGGGGTTTTATAATACAGGTAACAAGAGGAAACAGCAATCAGGTGTGGGGAAACAATCAGGAAGTGAAAATGCAGCTGAAACGAATAACGATGGCAGGGTGACTGCGGTGTGCACAGAGGGTATTAAAACACTTAGACAAAATACAACACAGTGAAAAACACAAAACCTGAGAATTGAGGGTTGTTGTTTACTTTGTCTACTCCAGAGAGTATCTCAACTACCTGATCAGTGAACAATTTGTTTGTTATGGCTGCACAACAGCCATGGTAAAAATAACAAAGCCAACACACACAAGTTTGCACCAAAAAATTATGTTTTATTAATTTCAGTTTGTGCAAAAGAAAATACACCAAACACAGTCAACCATCCAGTCAACATCCAAACAACCATGAGCCCCATGAAGGCCTTATGTAGGTAAACTTCTCCAAAGCAAATCCTTACATCCTTTTACATACAATGATTAAACTCATTTGTGTGTTTGTTTTGTTTTTTTCTTTTCCCAGAATACTGAACACCACTGGTACCTTGTTGATTGCTTTTTCACATCCAGGTAAAGTGTTCTGGGCCTTTAACTGACACTTACCCTGACACAGTGGCAGTTTTCCATGTAGGCTTCTGTGTCAGTGTATGCTTAGCCTTGAGTAACCCTTTCTCAGTTTCCCTATCTCTTTATCTCTCCCTTTCTCCTGCAGAGATATCCAATATACTGTTTCCGGGTCTGGCCTGCATCGCATTTGGAAGCAGCATGTTATTGCTCACAAATATGCAGGTGTGTCCTCATTCTCACTGTTCAATCATATTCAATAACACGTCAAACACGAGATTGCTGCTTCGAGAAATGCTCATGATGTAATGCCTGGCACTATCTGTTCAGAGTTGTGATTGTACTTTCTCATCCAGGTGGGGAGCCTCTTTGACACCCATCATTCCACCGTCATCACTTTGTATACCGGAGCCTACAGCTCCTCTGCCATCACCTTCCTCATCATCAAGGTAAAAGCAGTTAAGTAGTGTACATGTGGGTCTCACCAAAAAGGTGTGCAAATAACACTTTTGACAGTGCTGATAGAGTCGAATTTGATTTGAAGTGTTAGAAATCACTCACACTATGCAAGAAAGGTGTCACATCCCATCGAAGCGGGGCAACATCGTACCCCTGAACTGAAGATGCGGAAAACCATATGAAGTCGAGTGCGCTACATTTCTTAATTTCCCCAGAGGCTTTTTCAGACAAACTCATGCCTTTTATCTATTACTACTATTACTATCTAATTACTCTTAAGGGTTACAGTCATATTACAGTCATAACACAGTTATGCTCATTAAATAGTATATAAGAATAAGAATTAGCTAAATGTGTGCTAAATGCACCTAAAAACATCTCTCCGGTTGCTTTTTATCACTTGAGGAATATTTCTAAAATTCGGAAAATACTGTCCTTACATAATGCAGAAAAGCTAGTCTATGCTTTTGTTACCTCAAGATTAGATTACTGCAATGCTCTTTTGTCTGGATGTTCAAATTCCTTTCTGAAAGGGCTCCAGCTAATTCAAAATGCAGCAGCTCGTATTTTTACTAGAACAAGGAGATTTGAGCACATCAGCCCAGTGTTAGCTTTACTTCACTGGTTGCCTGTTAAATTCCGATTAGATTATAATATTCTACTTCTGACCTTTAAGGACTTACATGGGCTTGCTCCTCTATATTTAAATGATTTACTTTATTCCTTATACTCCCTTAACCAAACATGGTCTGGTGGTGACTGCCCTCATCAAGCCTGCACCCATGGCTGTGCTGGCCACTGCTTCTGTTTCCCTTAGCTATGCTGCTATAGCCTTATTCTGCCTGGGTTTACCTTATCGCATGCAGACACCTCTCTTTCTCCTGCTGTGATTGACCAATTACCATCTGAACCCCTAAACAATGTCACTTTCCTCTTCTCCCCACTCTGGACACCTGGAGCTCTAGCCCAACTTTTCCTGAGCACCCTCTCCAGGCCGCGGAGCTCCAGCCCAAGACCAGCTGTGCACCTCCCTCCTGCCACTGCTGATTCAGCTGTGCACCTCCCACCTGCCACTGCTGATTCAGCTGGAGCACCTCCCTCCTGCCACTGCTGATTCAGCTGTGCACCTCTCTCCTGCCATTGCTGATTCAGCTGCGCACCTCCCTCCTGCCACTGCTGATTCAGCTGTAGCACCTCCCTCCTGCCACTGCTGATTCAGCTGTGCACCTCCCTCCTGCCACTGCTGATTCAGCTGTAGCACCTCCCTCCTGCCACTGCTGATTCAGCTGTGCACCTCCCTCCTGCCACTGCTGATTCAGCTGTAGCACCAAGCCTGTCCCCTTGCATCTTCTCTGCTTGGACTTAATTTATTCAGATTTATTCAGATTTCACAAAGGTATTAAATCCAGGTTTCTGTTACAGGATGAACTGTAGTCAGCTCAAGTGCAACCGCTGTTGTCTCACAAAAAAAGCACAGAGAGACAACACAGAGCCTGTGCAGGGAGAGGAAGGGATAGAGAATGCAACATCTGAACAAGGAAACCCCCAGCAGACCCCACAGACAGGTACGGCTCTGTCATGCAGTGTTACAGTGATAGAGCACACTACAAAATAAAGCACACTACTTCACAGGTTAGAAAACAAAGCTTAAGTCAATAAGCTTTTTTTAAGTTTAAGGTGCCATTAATTCTGAAGCCCACTGTCATGACATGAGTGACTTTTAAGTAAAAATCCAAAAAGAAACATGTAAGAAGTTAATATTTGAACCTTAAGAATCTTACTAGATATTTGTAGGTTTTGTCCTCATGGGATGTTATTCACTTTAAAATCTGTATCTGCCCCTCTGTCCTTCTCGATCTCTCTCTTCACCCTCTCCCTGTAGACAGTTTTAAGCAGTGTGTGCTCAGTTGGTTGTTTCTGTGGCACCTGGTGTGGGTGTCAGTCACGGCTCTGCGGCACCTCCTGTTCATTGGCACCCTGAACCCCATGCTGACCCTGCTGGCTCACGGAGACACAGCCCAAGGTAATCCTCAGGTTGTCTGCTGCTCAGATGTATATGCACTCAGTCAAGGCGTCACATGTTTGTGTGTCTTCTTTTTCCATCATAAGCACGCTTTGGAACGTTAGGCAACAGCATGCTGTATTATATGTGGGAAAACAATCGCAATAGTCCAGCATCAGAGCAACAGGGCATGGGGCGAGGATGGCGCATTCTTCAGATTTTGTATAGAAAGAAACTGGAAAGAATCTGCATATCCGGGCTTTCTAAATTGAAAAGATCAGATTCACAAACTGGAAGATGACACTGGAACGCGACAGAGATCTACAAAAGCATACATCAAGGGTCATTGGCAAGCTACTTAATGGGTGCAATGTCATAGTAGGCAGGAGAGTGAAACTGTTCCATCTTTATTTGGTCCCCAACAAATTGAGAAGAATTGTTACTATGTGAAAATTATAGTGTTGAAGTCCCACCCACCGCAAAAGCATGTTGTCAAAGATCTGATGCTGATACCTTGATGGGGAGCAGGCTGATGTTAGTGTTAGGACTGATCAGTTTAATTTCCTGTCTTTTGAGGCTTTCAGCAAATGCAAACACTTCACTTAAAACGTGTGATTAATTAATCAATTATAGCAGTTGATCACACAGTTAACTCACCAGATACCTGGGTCTCAACAAGGTGAAAACAAAAACCCAGTAGCTTCCCAATAGGCTAGCAAGGTTAGATGTCATGATTTGTGTTTTCTGTATCAGTATTCTCTCTACAAGTCCCCAGAGTTTTGCCTTTTATTTCCCTTTGTGACCACCGTAGTTCTGTTTTCTGTTCATTCATTTCACCTGTGTCTCACTTACTGATTATCGTGCACACCTGATTCTCGTTTCCCCTTGTTGTATTTAAACCTGTCTGTTTTGTTTGTTCAGTGCCAGATTGTAATGTGCTCCTGCCATTCTCTCCAGTGATTTCTGTCTGATTTACCTGTGTTCTGACCTGTTCTGTTTTCCTTGACTACCACCTTTTGGATTCTCCTTCTGTTTGTGTACGACCTGCTGTCATTGGTCTTTGTTTGGATTCCTGGTTTGTGCTTTTAGTGAGACGGGTGCGTGGGGGTTGGACCCAAAATGCACGACTCAGAAACAATGGGTAGATAAAGTCCCGTCAGGGCTTTATTCGGGACGAATCCCAGGAGAGTGGTCAAAACAAGCAAAGTCCATACACGAAGATCCAGCCAAACAAATAGTAAACAAACAAAAAGCACGGTGCCGAGGGAAGAGGCGAACTCGTAGTCGGTAGACGTGCAGGGAGGTCCGGTAGCAGGAGAGCTGTCAGCGAGGCAGAAGTACAGGCGGACGGCAGGCAGAGGCGTAGTCGAAGGCGAAGCAGAAGTCGAAACCATAAAACAAACAGCGAGGCAAAGGTACAACATCGGTAGGCGAGGACGTGGTAAAAAACAAACGATGGTCAGCAAAACAGAAATCAATAATCGGTGGTCGGTAAACAGGCTTGGATCGTAACGTGTAATCAATAACGGTAAATGCTCAGGAGTTGCGTAGATAAACCAGAGGCAGACAATTTTGCGAAGAGCAGTAGTGCGACTGGGCTATAAATGCGGGTGTAGACAGGTGTAGACAATTAGTTAGAGAGCAGCAAGGAAATGAAAAACAGGTGCGATAGATGACAAGTTTAACAAGGTAATTAGTAATCGTTAGTAATAAACCTATCTTGCCCTAGCATTAGTAAATTAGTAAATGACATGCACGAGAAACGTAAGGTAACATGAACACATGATTAGTTTGTTAGTTCTACCCAATCCTGATCTAGCGTTAGTAGTTTTAGTAAATAGACAAATGGAAACAATTAGGGTGTGAATGACAGAAAGAGAGAGAGAGAAAAGGCGGAACGCAAGGTTTGCGGAAAGACATGTAAGAGTGTATGTTTAAACAGTAACCAGTCTACGTAACAATAAACATTAATCAAAACATCACACAAAACGAAACTAAGACGATAACCACTCAACATAACAAGGTAATATAATCGTAACGAAACATAACTAGACATGACGAGAAAATAAATCGTAACAAGAAATAAACTAAACAACATGACAAACCTAGACTAACATAATACATGATAAGACAATACGTGACTAAGACAAATTGAATAAACATAAAACATGGCAAGACAGACCTGAAACGTGACATTTAGACTTCGTTCTATTTCCTGTGCTTTGTCTGCTTGCCCCGTTGACAAACCCTTGCTTGGATTATTGACCACCAACTTCTTTGCCTGCTGTGTTCCTGTTTGCCAGCTATCGACCTTGGCCTGTTTAACCTGCCCAATAAAGTATTTTATTGGAAATTATGTGAGCGACTGTGTCCATTGTTCTGAAGCCTGACAGTTGGAGACCATTGTTATAGGCTATGTGCATGTTATCCTGCAAACCACAGATTACCCTTAACCTAGGGTTGAGCAGGTTTGGGTTTAAGACTCTTTTGCCCCGGTAACATGTCTTCCTAAACAGTGAGCTGGCTAAGTAAAACCGAAAATCCTGACTTCCAAACTGTCTTGGATGCTGGATGAGTCTCTTTGAATCACATCTGCGCAAGCCCAACAGACTTAACTGCATTGCTTTTAGAAGCAGCAATTGACAACACAAATTAGGACACATGGTTGTCTGTGCTTTCCTGGCCTGAGGATGGATTTTGCAGCACTGGATGCTGATAGATACCATTTTTTTGTGCTTTTCGGTGTGAGATAAAGAGCAGAAGAGAGGCAGGCTGAGGAGCTGTAGTAGTGTGTGAGGCCATGCTATGGTGTGCTGCTGTATGCTAATCCTCTGCTCTGCTCTCCCTCTGTCTCAGTGAGCCACTACACCAACGCCTTCGCCTACACACAGTTATGTGGGATACTGTGCGCCATCTGGAATGGCCTGATCATTGACAGATACAAGGGCAAGCTACGGGCCGAAGGCAGGTACCCGTGTTACCTGCCCACAGGTGTGCTGCCGCAGGGCATGCAAATACAGCAGTGTCATGAGACATGGAAATCGTGTCTGGTACTAGCTAATTATAGACCTGGCAGACCTGCATGGTGATGTGATTAAGCACTAATTAAGCACAGATGATTATTCACAGCAACATTCCCCCACTGTCATGTGCTGCTTTCAGTGCATAGAACCACGTACAGTACATATTGTCAACACTTTTAGTGTTGACCAGTTTTTTTCCCTCAAAACAAAATATAGAGAAGGTTAAAGCACAAAAAATTATGTGGTATAGCAATGACCCTGTTTGCAGCAGTGTATGGTAATAGAAAATGCAAATAAAAAATGAAAGCCTCAGCAAAGTATCGCCCCTTTTCTTGACACTTGAAAACTTGAAAATGACATACCCAAAATAAAACGTTTACTATTCTTGAATCCTCCCGACTACTGGTATAATTCTGGTAACCCTTTGTAGTTTGTTTTCCAAAAATGACTCAAAATATTACTACAGCAAAGTTACAGAAGCCCAAACACAGTGAAAGAGGAAGCTTTTATTCTCATGAAAAGATTTTCTGTTCCTGAATGGACAGATTATTGTGGCAGTGGCTGATGCAATTAGAAACACAATGGAGCCAGGCTGAAAAATAACTGACTATTTGGCGTAAAGAATCTTAGTACAGCATGTACTTAGGGCCTGTGACCGTAACCCTGTAACCAGCATGATCAGGACATTGCGGCAGGTTCAGTTTTTAGTGGCTGCCTCTAACTCTGCTAACCCAGCTCTTGCCTCTGCCATAGGAGAGACAGAGGAGGAGGGTAGCCTGCGCTCTGTGGTGCTCTCCCTCTTCCTCACTGCCCTGCAGTGCCTCTTATTCTCCATCTGCGCCACCATACCTGTGCTCCCGCTGCAGTACCTGACTTTTGTCCTGCAAGTGGTCAACCGTGCCTTCTCGTTTGGAGGGAATGCAGCCTTCATCAGCATTGCGTGAGTGACCATGTTGTGACTAAATTCAGATTCTCTCATTCCGCAGTCTAGAGGGATATATCCAGAGGCACACATTCCAGAACTTCTTATGATGACAGTGTGTTCCCAGCCTGGGGCCAATCTCAGAATAACTGTTGTTTCTGATTGTCATGATTATTATGAGTAGCAGTGCTGCCATGTCTCCTGCATTCTTTCTCATCCTCCTCCATTTTACCCCTCTTCTTTCCCCTTTTACCCCTATCCTATCATTCAACTGTCCTCTATCCATCTGCTTTCTTCTAATCTTACTCTCCTCTTGTCTCTACAGTTTTACAGTCTGTCACTTTGGTAAGCTAATCGGTGTGGTTAACGCTGTAGTGTCTGCGGTGTTGCTCCTGCAATTCCCCTGCATCATCCTGGTGAATGAGGTGTTGAATGGAGACCCCTTATACGTGAGTACTGCACCACTATGCTCCGCACCTACACACCAAACATCCACTCACAGGAGAATCATAACATGAATCACTCTTCACTTGGCGGCCGTTGATGATATTTGTACCATTCAGTTGTGAATATTTTCCATTGGAATTAGCAAATGTAATTGTGACACGTTAGGCAGACCTGGTCGCAGCCAGTTTGATTCCCTGCCCTGGAACTTTCTGTGCTGTGATCCCATCTCTATGTACATCCATTCTGTTTTCCTCCGTAAGTGGGTTAGGCTGCCTGCTCTCCTTATATCTGGCATTAAAGACTGTGGCCCCTCTTAAAAAAGAGCAAACTGGACACTCCCATACTAAGCAATTACATACCCATTTCAAATCTCCCATTCATAAGTAAGATTATTGAAAAAGCTGTTTATAATAAACTTAGTAACTTCTTAACCTTAAATGGCTAGTTTGATCAATTTCAGTCAGGTGTCCAATCCCACCATAGTACTTATAAAAGTAATAAATTATATTCATCTGAATACCGATTCAAGTGTTACTGGATCTTAGTGCAGCTGATTATTATTTAATACTGATTATGCATCCGAGCGAACAACCATGACATATAGAATCCGCAAAGGCTCAATTATTGGGCCTCTGTTATTCAATCTCTATATGGTCCCATCCATCCATCCATCCATTATCTTAACCCGCTTATCCTGAACAGGGTCGCAGGGGGGCTGGAGCCTATCCCAGCATACATTGGGCGAAAGGCAGGAATACACCCTGGACAGGTTGCCAGTCCATCGCAGGGCACACACACCATTCACTCACACACTCATACCTATGGGCAATTTAGACTCTCCAATCAGCCTAACCTGCATGTCTTTGGACTGTGGGAGGAAACCAGAGCACCCGGAGGAAACCCACGCAGACACGGGGAGAACATGCAAACTCCGCACAGAAAGGCCCTGGCCGACGGGGATTCGAACCCAGGACCTCCTTGCTGAGGCGGCAGTGCTACCCACTGCACCATCCGTGCCACCTGCACCCATATTAAAGCAATAAAAAATAATAACAAATAACAAAGAGAGTTACTATCACTTTTAATTTATATTTTCTTTCGGAGCTTTAGAATTTCTTCAATCTGTCTTTTCGTAGCCCTTTTTATTATCTGTTCAGAGAAATCCTAATTTAAGATTACTCTCATTATTGGCCTAAATTTTTTTTAAATGTAATTGACTTGCTTGACCAAGGCTAATTAGTTTTCTAATATTATTTCATTTGTTTAATGGCAAAAAATGACAAATACTGGTCATACCCATTTAAGAGTAATTTACATTTACATTTACATTTTTGTCATTTGGCAGACGCTTTTAATCCAAAGCGATTTACAAATGCATAGGTTCTACCACAAGTCAAAGCATTACATCCAGAACTAGGAAAATACACATGGAATGCTGTTCTAAACATATAGTCATCATAAGTGCAAAAACATTTTTTGGGGGGGGGTTAGACAAGGATAGGGATATCAGAAAGGGGGGGCGGGGGAAATCAGGAGGGAGGACTAAGGTAGAGTTTGAAAAGGTGGGTTTTGAGTTTGCATCGAAATAGGGGGAGGGATTCTGCTGTCCTGACAGTGGTAGGCAAGTCATTCCACCACTGAGGAACCAGAACGGAAAACAGGCGTGAACGTGCAGCTCGACCGCCAGGTGCACATAGAGAGGGAACCGTAAGGCAACCAGAGCTGGCAGACCGGAGTGGTCTAGCTGGGGAGTAGGGAGTGATCAAGGATTGTATGTAAGGTGGGGCAGTCCCCTTAGCAGCCTGAAATGCCAACACTAGGGCCTTGAAACGGATGCGTGCGGCAATAGGAAGCCAGTGGAGGCCAATGAGAAGCGGAGTGACATGAGCCGACCTAGGCTGAATGGTGATCAGGTGGGCTGCAGCATTCTGGACCAGCTGGAGGGGCTTGATGGCACACGCTGGGAGATAGGCTAGGAGGGAGTTGCAGTAATCCAGGCGGGAAATGATGAGCACCTGGACTAGGAGCTGGGTGGCTTCAGGAGATGACGGATACGTCTTTCCTGCTTCTGTCTTTGTGACATATGTTCTTTACGAATATCATTTATTCTATATAACAGTGGCGGCTGGTGGTGATACTGGATACGGGGGCATAAAAACTAAAAGTCTGATCACTATCCATAGCTCACACTCCAGCATTGCATTTGAATGCTATTTGATGAATACTTTTATTCGAAGCACCATACAATACCATGAGCTCATACATTTTTCAGGACGGCTGGCACCAGTGGGTGCCATGCGCTACCAGTTGAGCAACAGGACTACAATATATGCCACTACTCTGTTCGAGCAATACAGCTTTGAAGCCAAGCCTTGCTATAGTCAGTGCACTGAAAGAGAAATCTCCCAGTTCAAATAAAACAACCAACATTAATGATTAATGTGCAGACTTTCAGCTTTAATTTGATGGTTTTTACATCCATATTGGGTAAACCGTGTAGGAATTACAGCCCCTTTCATCGATAGTCCCCACTAGTTTTTATAATATAGGGCATGAAGTTAGAAATATAACTGAACAATATTACATGCACATAACAGGCGACAACGACAACAAACGACAAGTTACATTATCCATTGTTACGGAAACAGGGAAGGACACATGGCATTGGGCCTAGTTGTGTGCACATTCACAGTGTAAAATCATTTCATTCACAATTCATATAAAACATGAAGACAGGCATCGCAGATAAAACATACTTAAGTCCAAAGATCACAGACAATTGTTTAAAGGTACAATAGGTAAGATTTTTGTGTTAAAGCAGTGAGAGGATGAGGAAGTGGTCAGTGGAATGGCAGAAGCAAGTGGGGGACCACTCAGAGAGGTGGCCTTGGTCCTCGCCTTGGAGGCCGGGGGAGGACAGTGCCTTTCACTGCAGTTGAGGATTTAGCAGCTTGGCACAATAGTTGATTTCATCCACACAATGGACCAAAAGTACCAAAACACTGCAAAATCATTCGATCAAAACACCAGCACTAGCTTTCTTCCAACAAGATTTTTTGGTCAATCATCTAAAAAACACTAAACCAGTGGCATTATAATAGCTGCACTCTTTTCTGTCAGTTATTTGCAAATTTGGCTGTAGAAATATACCGTTTTTTGGTGGTTCAACCTGACTGAGAAAGTTTGTCAAAAAGTAATTCACAGGTTGGTCTACAAAAGCTTGTGAGCAAAACAAATATGAAACAAACGTGTTGTAATTGTAACTGTTCCCACTATTCCCTTTATTTAGAACCACAAAAAAGAACCATATTGAAGCTATAGGTATCGTGTGTGTGGGCGAGCTAAACAAATGTTCCTCCCAATGAGTTTGGCAGTGCAAGATTGCTTCAAAGACATGAATACATAATGGTTTTGAAAATTGCGCACAGACTTCTGAGATTAGCGCCAAAGTGGTTTAAAAAAACTGTAATAGGGAGCAGAGTCCCGGAAGTGTCGTTCCTGAAATATCTGCTTTACCTCCCTATGGAACAGGCAGGTTAAGGACATTCACAAGAAAATTCTAATTGGACTTTTTTAAACATGCTTTCTTGATACACTCATCCACAGCCCTCTATAAGTGTTTCAGAGAGAGGAGACAGCACAGAAGAGTGCTGGTGGGCACCAGAGTTAACATCAGCTCAGAGCTAAAATACACATTTCAGAGATCACATAACATTACCCAATTGAATGAATGTAAAACCTTTCGTTTCAGAGAAGATGCATGAGTTTCTGAATGAATGCTACAGTGCACTGCGCACCATATTAACTAGCTAGCAACCCCTCGCGCTTCCCGCCTCTCCAGTTCATTCCATTTGAAAAAACGGTCACCAGCTTGGTAAGTTAGCTACTTAGCTAACTAGCTAATTGAAGCTTCGCTGTTGGAACTTGATTTTTATATTCTTATTTGCACTATATGTATAACTGGATTGGAACATTAACCCCCTTTGCGTGATACTAGACACAGGCAGCCGAATCAAACTGAAGTAAGGTTAGCCATCTAGCTAGCTCTAGCTAATAACAGCTGGCCAACATATACTAGCTAGACAAATCATAAAACAGAACAAACTACTTCGATATAGAGTTAGATATACTTAGATGTATAAACACTTGTATAAACACTGACTAGCAGTATTCCTCTCATGTTTAACTAATGTTAGGCTACTAGTGTTCGCTAGCTTAGCCAAATGATTGAAGTGATAGTAATATTTATTTATTATAAAAGTCACATATATCATACCGTAAATTATTATTTCGGTTTTCTAACGGCTGCCCTGTACTCAAGCGCATCAAGTGCATCAATGCATATAGCTCGCGTGATGGCGCCCTAGAGTAACTGAAAACGTCTATCAGAGCTACAGTAAGTCAACGTGAATTCACATTTTTATTTTCGATTCGTATTACGTTTGATTAGAAAATAGCTACTTCATCAAAAACATTGAAATAACAGCAAAAAAATAAAAAAATAAAAATTATGCAAATAAAAAAACGATACGTTATCCGAATTCTACAATGAAGTTTGCAGGAGTTTGATTCAAGATGAAATTGCTTTATGTCATTCATGTAAAAAAAACTAAAAAACTTTATAGATGCGTTGACAGAGTACAATAATGTGACAATCAAATTGCACATCCGGCAGAATGGCTGAGGTTGGCCCAGAGACGTCGTCGGCCAGCGAGAATCAGATGCTCTGCTCGAAAAAAAAAATTCCGTTAAAATTATCACGTCACTGTATTTTCAGTGAGTAGGACTACGTCACAGTGGAAAGTAAATTTTTCAATAAATACGGGGTTTTCACAATGGCCAGATCATAAACCTACCTACTTCACGGAGCTCGTTCGTCATTCCCAGTCGATTTTATAACCTTTTAACATTCTTTTAACATTAACTTTTAGCATTCTTGATAACGGCAAATTTGTTTGGTCTCTTCTGAAATTGTAAGTCTTAAGAAATATATTTTCCATGTAGAGCGAGTAAGCTCTGTTAAGTTTTGTTTTCATCTAGCTAGAATGCCATACGAAACCCCATTGCAAGAGCAGTGTTTGATGAATGTTTGGGGAAATGTGTCGGCTATAAGGGCTAAGGAAACTTCGTTTCTGACCATGTTTGTTTAATTTTATCTCAGGTCAATTCAGTCGCGGGGGTCGCTGTTATCATTATATCGCTTGTGGTGAGTTCTTTTTTACTTAAGGTAATATGTTGTTGCGCTAACAATGTTATTTTCCGGAGCGTTATTAGGCGACATCCAAAATGTACGTTAAATGTTAATTTGCTCAAGGAAATGTAGGGTAAATTAATCATACTACATATTGTGTCAAGTTACGTTTATGGAATACATATCATGTATGTACAATTAGCCTACTTATTTTCCTTTAGCGTCTTGTTGGCTACAACGCTGCCAAAAATGATATATATTTTTCACTTTGCCCTGTGTGCACTTAAAGGGACAATAGGTAAGATTTGTGTTAAAACATTGTTACAAGACCATTGTAAATCCCTCCCTATCATTGAAAATGCTCACTGACATGTTGTCTCTGCCTGTGTTTATAGTCCTTAAATTGTAGTTTCAAAATGTACTGGGCAGCTGTGCAATAATTCAAGCTCATTGGTTGAAAAATGGTTCTAATTGCCATAGCCAATGGCGTGGGGGCTTATTCAGATTGTTCGTGTGTAGCTGCCCAATTTGCACTCCAGACAATCTATGACACTGTGTGCTATTGCTTATCATCCAAGCGAAGACTACATATCTAGTTAGAACAATAGCAGTTTTATTGGTAGCAACAAGCAAATTAGCCATAGTTAGCTCAAATGAATTTACATAGTGTGATGCAGCACATTAAAGTCAACATTTCATAAAGTCACCTGTGCAGCGAACATTTTCTTGCTAGAACTATGTATTCTTGGCTTGGATAATAAGCAATAGTATACTGAGTTTCAGTGATTGCTTGTCTGGAGTACAATCAGAAAAAGCCCCCAGAATGCCATTAGCTGTGGCTGTTGGAACCATTTTTCAACCAATGAGCTTTAATTGCTGTACAGCTGTACAATGTTTTGATGCATTTGACAGCCTGACAAATGGACACTTTGAAACCTGAATTTAAACACAGGCAGAGGGTGAGTCTACATGTGAGTGAGCCTTTTTCAATGATAGGAAGAGATTTAAAATGGTCTTGTAACTATGTTTTAACACAAAAATCTTACCTATTGCACCTTTAATTGTCCTGTCTGTGATTCATTTTTCTTCAGTTCATTCTTCCCCGGGTTAAAAACAGGAAATGCCAAAATCTTTTTTAATTTTTCTTTATTTTAGACATTAACTACCACTTTACATGACTTAGCTAGCCTACTGCCTTTTAGAATGTGATGAAATTTAATGTTTAATTTCCATTTTAACATTGCTTTCGAAGTGAGCGAGACAAGGAACAATAAGAAGATTCAGAAACTTCCGCAGGATTGCCTGCAAGAACTCTGCCTCCGAAGTTGAAGACCTTCATGAGGTCAGATCGGTTGTAGTGGGCAGTTTGGCCAGCTGATTAACAATGATGCTAACACTGTGGCACTTGGCATCTCACAACTACACATTGTGATTTTTGTGGAATCAATGGGTAGACATATTCCTAGCTATTTTGTGCTGAATGTCCTCTTTTGAACAGGAATCGTCCAGCTGTCTTGTAGAGGAGGTAACTCAAAGCGACACTGCAACATCATCCAGGCCTTGTAGAAGGAACTTTCAGCCATGAGAAATAGTTGCCCAAAAGAAGCAGCAAAGGCTGAGGAAGGACTTAAGGAAGCAGAGCTGTCAGAGATGGCCTTAAGGAAACTGATGAGATTCATGCCAAAGAAGAGGAAGGACAAGGTGCTGGCTGCTATAGCCGTAAAGGTCGAGATGGGTGAGGAGAAGCTGACAGCCATGGAGCACATCTGTCAGGCTAAGGAGGATGAACTGGCTGCTGTAAGCGAGCAGTATGAGGCCGCAATGAACAATCTGACAGCCGAGATACAGCGTGGACAGGAGAGAGGACAGAGCCTGGTGACTATGACTATGAGATGCGGGAAGAAGGAGGAGGATCTGGCTGCCATGTCAGAGCTGTGTCAGGCCAAAGAAGACAAACTGACAGACTTGAACAAGCTGTACGAGGCTACGAGGGACAACCTGGAAGCAGAGAGGCAGCTTGGAGAGGAGAGAGGGAAACACCTGGAGACTGTGGTGCAGTTATGCAGGGACAAGGAGCAGCAGCTTGGAGAGGAGAGGGGGAAACGCCTGGAGACTATGACGCAGTTATGCAGGGACAAGGAGCAGGAGCTGGCTGCCATGACTTCAAAACATGAGAAAAGCGAAGAGAAGCTGGCAACCATGTCAGAGCTGTGTCACACCACGGAGAAGACATTGACAGACTTGACCAAGCTGTATGAGGCTACGAGTGCCAACCTGGCAGCAGAGAGGCAGCTTGTAGAGGAGAAAGAAGAAGACCTGGAAATTATGGTGCAGATATACAGGAACAAGAAGCAGCAGCTTGCTGCCATGACTGCAAAGGATAAGACAAACAAAGAGAAGCTGGCAACCATGTCAGAGCTGTGTCAGAACACGGAGGAGGCAATGACAGACTTGACCTACCGGTTTAAGGCTACAAAGGACAAACTGGCAGCAGAGAAACAGCGTGGACAGGAGAGTGGAAAATGCCTGGAGACTGTGTCTCAAATGTGCAGGGACAAGGAGGAGGAGCTGGCTGCCTTGACTTCAAAACATGAGAAAAGCGAAGAGAAGCTGGCGGCCATGTCAGAGCTGTGTCAGACAGAGGAAGACAAACTGACTGTCATGACCAAGCTGTACGAGGCTACAATGGACAATCTGACTGCCGAGAAACAGCATGGACAGGAGATAAGACAAAGCCTGGAGACTATGACGCAAATATGCGGGGACAAGGAGGAGAAGCTGGCGGCCATGTCAGAGCTGTGTCAGACCATGGAGATGACACTGACAGACTTGACCTGCCAGTACGAGGCTACAAGGGACAACCTGGCAGCTGAGAAGCAGCTTGGACAGGAGAGAGTGGAAAGTGTGTCACAAATATGCAGAGACAAGGAGGAGGAGCTGGCTGCCATGACTTTGAAGTTTGAGACCGGGGAGGTGAAGTTGGCGGCTATGTCAGAGCTGTGTCAGACCGAGGAAGACAAACTGACTGCCGTGACCAAGCTGTACGAGGCTACAATGGACAATCTGACTGCCGAGAAACAGCATGGACAGGAGATAAGACAAAGCCTGGAGACTATGACGCAAATATGCGGGGACAAGGAGGAGAAGCTGGCGGCCATGTCAGAGCGGTGTCAGACCACGGAGATAGCACTGACAGACTTGATCGACCAGTACGAGGCTACAAGGGACAACCTGGCAGTAGAAAAGCATTTTGGACAAGAGAGAGGAGAAATGCTGGAGACCATGATGCAGATATGCAGGAACATGGAGCAGGAGCTGGCTGCCAGGTCAGAGCTGTGTCAGACCGAGGAAGACAAACTGACTGCCATCACCGAGCTATACGAGGCTGCAAGGGACAACCTGGCAGCAGAGAAACAGCGTGGACAGGAGAGAGGAAAATGCCTGGAGACTGTGTCTCAAATGTGCAGGGACAAGGAGGAGGAGCTAGCTGCCTTGACTTCAAAACATGAGAAAAGCGAAGAGAAGCTGGCGGTCATGTCAGAGCTGTGTCAGACCATGGAGATGACACTGACAGACTTGACCTGCCAGTACGAGGCTACAAGGGACAACCTGGCAGCTGATAAGCAGCTTGGACAGGAGAGAGTGGAAAGTGTGTCACAAATATGCAGAGACAAGGAGGAGGAGCTGGCTGCCATGACTTTGAAGTTTGAGACCGGGGAGGTGAAGTTGGCGGCTATGTCAGAGCTGTGTCAGACCGAGGAAGACAAACTGACTGCCATGACCAAGCTGTACGAGGCTACAATGGACAATCTGACTGCCGAGAAACAGCGTGGACAGGAGAGAGAGAACCACCTGGAGACTATGACGCGGTTGTGCAGGAAGAAGGAGGAGGAGCTGGCTGCCATGACTTTGAAGCAAGAGACAAGCGAAGAGAAGCTGCAAGCCATGTTAGACCTGTTCCAGACCGTTCAGAAGAAGCAGACATATTTGACCTCCCTGTATGATGCTAAAAAGGAAAAACTGGAGGCCCCGGCATGGCTTGCTCAGCAGAATATGACCAGTCTGAAGGCCGTGATGCAGCTCTTTCAGGACAAGGAGCAGGAGCTGGCTGCCATGACTTTGAAGCAAGAGACAAGCAAAGAGAAGCTGCCGGCCAAGTCAGAGCTGTTCCAGACCAAGGAAGAAACACTGACTGGTATGAATAAGCTGTACGAGGCTACAACGGACAATCTGGCAGCCGAGAAGCAGCTTGGACTTGTGCATGACACAAGCGAAGAGAAGCTGCAAGCCATGTCAGACCTGTTCCAGACCGTGCAGAAGAAACGGACAGATTTTACCTCCCTGTATGAATCTAAAAAGGACAAAGCTGCTCAGCAGAATATGATCAGTCTGAAGGCCGTGATGCAGCTCTTTCAGGACAAGGAGCAGGAGCTGGCTGCCATGACTCTGAAGCAAGAGACAAGCAAAGAGACGCTGCCAGCCATGTCAGACCTGTGGCAGAACATGACAGACTTGACCAACCTGTACGAGGCTACAAGGGACAACCTGGCAGCCGAGAAGCAAATTCTGTGATGCAGTTCTGCGATCTGCTGGCTACTGTGCATGGGACAAGTGAAGAGGGGAAATTCTTCAGCTGAGGTGGGGGGGGGGGGGGGGGGCGGAGTGGGGGGGGGGGGAGTCAGGTGAGGTAGACTGTCGAACGGGGAAGGGGGGGGGGGGGATTGGGGGCAGGGGAAGCTGGTCTGCTTATTCTTTGCATTTACATGCACTAAATAGCCGCTAGTAACAGCAGTAACAAAACAATTACTTTAATAACTTGTGTTATTAACACAAGTTATGCTGGTATTTCATGGAGTTACAATTATTAATTTACTTTCCAATGCCATGTTATTTTAAAATGGCTGTTTGTCGGATTTCTTGTTTTTTATTTTTCTGTTTAATCAATTTTCAATGCTGCTTCCTTCTACATGCGAGCTGCTGCACGCTGCCAGTCTAAACCAGGTATGTGTCAGGAGGTCAGTCCATAGTGCGGCACAGAGTGTGGGGAGTGTGGAGCACGGGTGGGGGTACCTAGCAGTGTGTGGTGTAGGGCGGCCTGTAGCGTAGTGGTTAAGGTAAATGACTGGGACACGCAAGGTCAGTGGTTCTAATCCCGGTCTAGCCACAATAAGATCCGCACAGCCGTTGGGCCCTTGAGCAAAGCCCTTAACCCTGCATTGCTCCAGGGGAGGATTGTCTCCTGCTTAGTCTAATCAACTGTACGTCGCTCTGGATAAGAGCGTCTGCCAAATGCCAATAATGTAATGTAATGTAATGTGTGGACCACGGGTGGGGGTACCTAGCAGTGTGTGGTGTAGTGGGTCGCGGTGCAGTGCGGACACTTAAACCCACTACACCCCACACTGGTAAGTACCCTGGGGGGATGGTGGGGGTACCTCGCAGTGTGTGGTGTAGTGGGTCACGGTGCAGTGCGAACACTTAAACCCACTACACCCCACACTGGTAAGTGCCCTCTCCCCCACCCCCCCGTGCTCCACACTCACTCCACTCTGTGCTCACTCTCGGACCCTCTCCTGAGCCTGCCCACACGGCACAGGCCAGCCCAGACTCAAGCACCCCAGAGGTATCAACACGCCAGGGACAGGGGGGTCCACACACACACAGACACACACACACTCTCACACATGCACATAAAAACAATCTAAGGGTGGGACACGGCCACAGGTGCCGGAACATCTTCGTGTCCCATATTAGAAAGAGCGGGACACGAGACACCTTCACACTTGCTTTTAGGAACAGAGAAAGTGAAGACAATTATGGAGCCAGAAACCAGAGATTACTTCTTCAAAGCCCAGGGGAACAATAACTATCAACACAGTGCAATCCATCACATCTGCCCAGTGTTACTTAGGGCAGTTTACCATTGGCCATTTCTTACAGAGCTTTAATAGGTTATTAATGCATGCATTTCACCTATTCATTTATGCTTAACTGTTACCGCCAGTGAACCATTGGCTGTCTCTCCTTTCAGAGCACACTAACCGTCTTCAAAATGCAGGATCTTCATTCCTCTTGTTGTCTCCAGGCCGTGGTCCAAGAGCTGCAGATGGCCCTGAAAGATCAGCCAATGGCAGCAGGCAGCCTGCGGAAGACGCGAGTATAGAAGCCAGTCAGGTCTACCTACTGTGGTTGTGGTTTTATGCTGTGCTTGTGTCTTATTTCCAGGTTCGCTGAGGCTGTTTTTCAAAAGGTTGCTGTCAAGAGACCTCCAGGCTTCACATCAAGCTCTGGTTTCACCACAAAGCAGGAGGCCCTCCGTGGGAAAAGTTAGTTCTGCAACCTTTCGGTCACACTATCTGCTACTAGCACACCTCACAATATACAGTAATAGCTATTTAAGATACATCAATGCACAAGTACAATTTTGTAAAAGGAATCTGCCGTTTTCTTATGTAGCAGAATGCAAGCAAATGTTCTTGCAATGTTTCTCTCCTGTTGAAGGAAAGGATCGGGAGCTGAAGCTGATGGAGTCCCAGAAGCAGGGCGGCCATCAGCAGCTGTAAGTGGCAAACAAGATGCCCTGTACATGGAAATGCCAGTTCTGACAGTGCCAGACAGGACATTGATTTGACTGTTCTTTTAAAAATGCCAGTAACTAACTATCGTTATGTCTAGCGATGTCATTTATATATAAATGACATCAGTGAAGTATGAGACAAGGGGATATTTGTATATGCCGCTTTTATCCAAAGCGCTGTACAATTGATGCTTCTCATTCACCTATTCATACTCACAGTCACACATACCAACGGCGATTTGCTGCCATGCAAGGCACCAACTAGCTTGTCATGAGCATTAAGGCGTTAGGTGTCTTGCCCAGGGACACTTTGGCACACCTAGGGTGGGATCAAATCTGCAACCCTTCGACTGCCAGACGACTGCTCTTATCACCTAAGCCAATTAAATGACTATGGTAATTTAAAAATACTGAATCCTCATACACATGGGTATGGTTTCACAAACTGCTCGCTGTCTCTCCCCAGATGGCCAGCAGGAGACTGGAAGAATTCAGCGTAGAGCAATTCAGGCAACGAGAGTTGGGGCACCACTTCCGGTTGTTCAGGAGGCTCCATTGCTTCCTCCCGATGCTGTTCCTCCAGGGGGAGAGCTGGATCATGTACAGGACCCCGGGCTGGGACCCACACCTCCTCATCTGGGGGCTCCCTCCGGGCGTCGCTCACCGGACAGGCACACAGGTGGGTCCACTCCTCCTGACCTCCTTCGGGCCGGAACACATACAGCGGCCGCTCCGGCTGCAGCTGGCGGACAACAACAAACTGACAGGGAGACCACCTCAGGGCCAGCTTACCTCGCTCCCGGCGCCTGAAGTTCCACACAAGCACCCGGTCCCCCAGCAATAATGGCAAGATCTTAAGCTGCTGTGAAAGCCGTTGCTATAAGCCTGGAGCAGAGTAGGCAGGCGCTCCAGCCACCGGCCCTGTTCGCCCTCCTGGGATCAAACCTGCAACCCTTCGACTGCCAGACGACTGCTCTTACCACCTAAGCCAATTAAATGACTCATTTAAAAATACTGAATCCTTTGGTGGGAAAAATATGTTTAATTGTGTTCAGCTTCAGGTTTATTTGGGGATTGAGTAGTTTTTGGAATGATAATGATGGATGAATGATGAATGTGTGTTTTGCTCTCCCTGATTTTGTTGCAGGACTATACCTCAGCAAAACAGAGAGCACAGGAGGGAAGAAAGACCCCGATGGGTGAAGGCATTTGGGAATAACCGCCCCAACCAATGGATTACTGATGGACAGGGGAACAACTATCGCTGCAGCCAGGCGCAGGTGAGGAAGCTCTGCCAACATTCATACTCTGCACTAATACCAAGTGCTGATGGTAACAGAATATAGGGAGGTAAAGCAGATAATTTTGTGTTTGTAGAACGCAAATACAGAATGCAAACGGCACACTCTTGTCCAGCGCTAATGCAGAGGTGCAGTACAATGTGCTAAATCAGAGCTAATACTGTATTATTCCTTGTGTACATTCATACACATGGGTATGGTTTCACAAACTGCTCCCTGTCTCTCCCCAGATGGCCAGCAGGAGACTGTGGACGAATACAGCATCGAGCAGGCTCCATTGCTTCCTCCCGATGCTGTTCCTCCAGGGGAAGAGCTGGCTCATGTACAGGACCCCGGTCCGGGACCCACACCTCCTCATCTGGGGGCTCCCTCCGGGCGTAGCTCACCGGACAGGCACACAGGTGGGTCCACTCCTCCTGACCTCCTTCGGGCCGGAACACATACAGCGGCCGCTCCGGCTGCAGCTGGCGGACAAGAACAAACTGACAGGGAGACCACCTCAGGGCCAGCTTACCTCGCTCCCGGCGCCTGAAGTTCCACACAAGCACCCGGTCCCCCAGCAATAATGGCAAGATCTTAAGCTGCTGTGAAAGCCGTTGTTATAAGCCTGGAGCAGAGTAGGCAGGCGCTCCAGCCACCGGCCCTGTTCGCCCTCCTGGAGAGACCCCAGGAGAGACAGCAGGGTTTGATTAAACCGCTCACAGGCTCACAGGCCCAAGGCCTGATGGTACCACTGCCAGACGCTACGTGCCACCCACAGTGGCCCATCTACCAGGGGATCTTCCAACAGGCAGTACAGGATCTTACTTGCAACTACCTTCAACCCACTCCCGCCACTACATGTGGGACTGGTCGGTTCTGCAGCGGGTACAGCAGGGGTAGGAGCGGAGGTTGGCCCCACCGGAGGATGGTAGGTGGTGGAGGGAGTGGGAGCAGTTGCGGGTAGAGGGGGGATCCTGTAATGCCGGTTGGAAGATCCCCTGGTAGATGGGCCACTGTGGGTGGCACGCAGCGTCTGGCAGTGGTACCCTCAGGCCTTGGGCCACCTGGGAGCCAACAAGGTGGAGGTTATCCTGCGTTGGCGGTTCTACTGGCTGGGTTTGGGGAACGATGTCAGGCAGTGGAGGCCGAGCCGGAGGTACAGCCCCCACTGGCCCCCCTCTCCACCTCCACTGGAGGTGGTGGCCATGGACCAGATTGGTGCAGCACTGGGGGTGCCCCAAACGGCTCCTCTCAGACCGAGGGGCAGCCTTGGTGGCGTCATTCTGTGAGCTCTTTGGGTGCACTAAGATCCGCACTATCCCCTACCACCAGCAGGGCAATGGGGCCTGCTAGCAGTTCAACCAAACTCCCCAGGAGGGCAAACAGGGTTAGGGTTAGGGTTACTGGTGGCCGGAGCTCTGCCCCAGGCTTATAACAAAAGCATTCATAGTAGCAGCAGCTTTGCTGGGGGACCGGGTGCTGGTGTGGAACAAGGTAAGCTGGTAAGAGGTGGTCTCCCTGCTCGTTCAGCTGCTGCCGGTGTATGTGTTCAGGTCTGAAGGAGGTCGGGAGGAGTGGACCCTACACTGCGTGCCTGTCCGGTGGGCAATACCTGGAAGGAGCCCCCAGATGAGGAGGAAGCCAAACGGGAACTGGAAGCATGACCGCTGACATGGGCCCTGGGATGGAACCCGGTGTGGGTCCTGTACATGTGCCAGCGTTTCCCCAAGAGGAACAGTGTCAGGAGCCGCCGGAAGTGGCAGGAATGAGGAGCAGTTTTGGGACACGGAGACGGTCCAGCAGCTGTGGCACGGGCCGAGTCGCATCCCACCCTTAGATTTGTTTGTGTGCGTGTGCCTGTGTGTGAGTGTGTGTGCCTCTGTGTATGAGTGTGTGAACCCCCCCTCTCCCCGGTGTGTTGATCCCCATGTGGCCTAGGGTTATTCAGTGGGTGGGGCCACCACACAAGCAGGGGGGTGATGGAGATGGGAGAGGGGGTTAGAGCGGGGCGGCTGCCCTGTCATGAGCGGTTTTAAAAATTGTATTAAAGACTCTGCTTACCTTATCCCTGTTCTGGTTGTTTGTGGTGGGTGGATTCCGGTACCTGTGGTAGCGGGGTAGCAGGGGAAGCTTTTGCAACTCCTGACCCTCCGACATATGCTCACTACAGACTGCTAGTCTAAACCGTGTATGCTCACTACAGACTGCTAGCCTAATCCATGTATGCTGACTACAGACTGATCGTCTAAAGCATGTATGCTGACTACAGACTGCTAGTCTAAACCATGTATGCTCACTACAGACTGCTAGCCTAAACCGTGTATTCTCACTACAGACTGCTTGTCCAAAACCCCTCCACCCATGCTCCTCCCTCATGTTTATCAGACTATCGTATATGGGCAGCACAGTGGTCCATATACGGTGGTGTGGATAGCACTGTCAGCTCACAGCAAGAACGTCCCGGATTAAAATCCGAACAAATTTTTGCTGATTCTGCCCAACAATGTTTTTTCAACAATGGTGCTAAACTCCACACTGCTATTATTTTGAACACGCCCCTTTGCAAATTGTTGTGTGATTTCAGTCTTTGACAGCCAAGAGCTAATAAACCCTACAACTACTTCTAGATATAACAGCCTCTCCATTAGCAGCCAAAGAACTGCCAGTACTGTTATTAATCCCTCTGTGCTGAATTAAATGAATTAATAATCGACCGTATTAATCAAATTAAGCCTATAGTGTGCTGGCCGAACCATAATGCCCCTAATTAGATTAGAGATTCCTAACCTCAGGTGTGTGCTGTGGGCCGAATGGAAAAAAGGAAAAACAAGATGGCACAGGACACATCCACCATTTCCACAGGTGACTCACCTGCTTGGCGCTTTCGCACATAGTTTAATTTATTAGGTTTAATGGATATAAAGGAAACAAAAGAAAACCCAATACGGTGTTAAGTCATTGTCCTACTACGTGCGGCCACTTCCCCGAGTCACTGACCGGTACCTAGGAACGACGTGCGGCAAGCATCAACTTTTTTCCCCGAAGCAGTAGGTCTGACTGTTACCATAACCCAATTTCAGTTTGCGGTCACCCTCCCTTCCACCAATTAGGAGCCCAACCTACATCACCTGTGGAACAGAGGTCTGTCCCGCAGCCTGACGTCACAGCAGCAAGTGCCAAAACTAAACGAAAACAAGGAGCGTCAGTGTGTGTAATTCCTTGTTGTGACAAAGTTCATTATCAGAATACAAGTTTGTGATACACATTTCCATGTTTTATTTCTACAGCATGTCAAAGGTGTTTCCATATTGTCTCTTTCATTTACAATATTATCAAACAATATCAGCCTTTGGACAAGATTCGTTTTTCTTGTCAGTACTAAAAGAACAAGACACTCAATAGCACTGGCTTGCTATGAAAGGAAAGCAGGAAAGTGCACTGCACTACGCTCCATGCCTGTTCCTTCTGTGTCTCATGACTGCGTTATGTGTCCGCCCTCGCCTTCTGTAGTCTGTCCATTCATTATTTCACTCATTCATTTCACCTGTGCCTTGTTTACCTGTTCCTCACACTCACACCTGCCATGTCAGTCCAATCTCCTGTCCCAGCGCTCCCTGATTTTCCACCTCCACCCTCAGTCAGCAAGCAAGGGGGTTCTGATGGGCGCCTCCTTGAACTCCACCCCTTCGATTTCAGTTTCCTGGAAGGGAACCCAACAGCTTGTGAGGGTTCTTATGGACTCGGGCGCTGACGCCAGTTTCATGTGCTCTACCCTGGTCAACCAACTCAAGATTCCCACATCACTTCTGGCCACGGCCCTCCAGACCAACGCCCTCAATGGCACCCCTCTGGCGGAAGTCAAACAACATCACCTCTCCTGTGGGGAACCTGGTCTCGGGTAAGCACCGAGAGGAGCTGTCCTTCTACGCCACAAAGTCTCCTGATGTCCTTATGGTGTTGGGCCGGCCCTGTCGCCTTATATTCCTGTGGTGTTGGGCCGGCCCTGTCGCCTTATATTCCTGTGGTGTTGGGCCAGCCCTGTCGCCTTATATTCCTGTGGTGTTGGGCCGGCCCTGGCGTCGGCAGCACAACCAGCAGGTGGACTGGGTCCGAGGGACGATCGCTGGCTGGACTGTGCAGTCTCGTTTCCTGTTTTCACTCCATTTCTTCACTTCATTTATCATTATGCCCTTGTTTGACATGGAAATATTGTCAATTAATCTTTAGCTAAATGCTTCTTTGTGCTGGGGTGGAAGTTTGTCGCGTGACTGACGTTACAAATGGACATGCAAAAAATGTAGTCAGCTTTTTTTGTCTTCAAACTACTGCAAGTAGATCCAGTAATTACATAAATATAGTGTGACTGACATTACAACTTGTCCACTTACAATAAGCAGCCAACACTTTGCATATCGCTGTTTGCAGCAAGTTAAGTATAAGAGTTCTAAATGGCATGGAACCAGTAATATTGCTTAAATTGCAAACAATATTATTCCAAACATTCATTTTCATCTTACAGCCACTGCAGCCATTACCATCAGACATCGGACACTGAGGAAACGAATCCATTGCAATTAATAACAGAAACACCACTTTTAATTACTTCAAATAAATTGCGTCACTCACCTGACAAAACATTTCAACACCAGCCCTGTCAGCTCAAATTGTTTACCTGGGGTTTTGCTTGCTATGGATAAGTTACTCATAACCTCTCATAATTATCAATGGCACAAAACAAATCATGATGAAAGGCTATGAAATAAAATGAATTGTTTTTCAAATAAATAAATGCTGTTTTTTTGTGACTGACCTTACATGACTAGAGCCATCATTGGGGCCATATACTGGAAAAATGTATTGAAATTTTCTCTTGACAGATGTAATTATGATAAAGTAATCAATTTACTGTAATCTCAAAGAAAACTTCACACTGAAGGCCAGTTTGTGTGTCGCTAAGGACCTTAGAAATATATAGGCAAATCCATTGTTTGTGATGACGTTTAAGTGGCACTTATGTGTGGGAGCCACATGGAAAATACAAGAGGCCTCTATGTTCTCCTTTTGATGGATTTGCATTCAGTGTACAGCAAAAAACAATGGATTTGGCTTTGCGGTTCCAATACTTCTGGATGGGACTGAAAGACACATTCTTACATGCATCATATGTATCAAAATGGCTTGAACCGCAGTATGTGTGCAATCTACTCGAGTCATCACAAGATGAACTTAACATAACAAATGTCATCACACTAACTAAGGATTGCGTCGTCACAATTGTATGTCATAGTTTATGAATGGACATGACACTTCATGACAGGTGTCAAAGTGTCAAAGTGTTACCAACTATTCTTTTGATATCTTGCCTGAGGAGTGAGTTCTTTTCCATGGTGATGAGCTGAGCAAGGACTCCAAAATATATGTAATATAAAACAAAGAAAAATGAAATGTGGAAGATGGAAGATGAACAAGGAAGTACTGTCAGTCTGACACTAAATATAAATTATCCTTTAAAAGTGCTTTTTATGAAGAGCTTCACTGTTATCTTTATTAGGATTATGATATAAAAGCTTTGTATTTTTGCTTTTTGCAATCTATTAGCATTCAAAATTGGGCCTTTAACACTCTTGGATAGACATTTTGATATTTTATAATCTGTAGTTAGGAGATTTATAGGTCACCAGTTCTTAAACAGCCCAAAGTGTCCCTTCTTTTACAAAAGGGAGATAACCGCTCAGAATGTCAGCCTATGTGCTCTGCACCATCCTACTGTGTCATGTGGCTGTATATTAATAAGAACATTGTATACCCACCAGCATGTTCCGGCAAAACATTTGCAGTACGTACTTTAGAATTTTGGTCATTGCATTTCTGGTGCGATAAAAACCAGTTTTAAAGTTTAAAGGTGAAATAAATGAGTAAACAAATAAGTGAAGAGTGAAGGAGGAGGACAGGAGAATACAGGGCTATATAAGGCCATGGGACAAATTAAATAATAACTGGGCACAGATGTAGAGAGCATACAGGTATGTCTTGTGGTGACAGTATTACACCAGGTTGTGGCCATAGAACCTTTTGGTTCGTTTAGTGAGCAAGTTCATAATTATTTAATCAGGATTCATACTATACTGTACGAATACTATGTTTTAAGTGGTGATAGCCACTTTGACTAAATACTATATACTTGGAGTCTATTAACTTAACACTAATTTTCTCTTTGTCTGGTGAATTATTTTATTTTCATTACAACTGCAATGAAATACCCATTACTGAGAACTGTAGTCACATGAGCAAGCAATATTGTCTCTGTAAATGTTCAGCTTCCACACTTCCATGGTTTTGCCATTTCTTGTAATATTTTAGTCTTTTTTTCTCTTTTATCTTTCAGTGATGGAGCAAAAAGGTAAAGGACAGAGTATAGAGGGAGCGGTTAAGGACTGAGAATAGAGGGAGAGAGAGGCTGAAGATGCTGTGGCTTCTACGTGGAGTGAGGCGGCGCTACTGGCTCACCTTGGCCACAGGACTGGTGGAGTGGATGTTTTTCACTGGGGTCATTTATGGGTGGGCCTCCGTGGAGTTTAACCTGAAAGACAGTGGATACTTCAGTGACCAGTGTGTGGATGCCACAGGACCCAATGGCACACAGTACATGGGTGAGTGTGACAGCTTAATATTTGATGAGAAGTACAAAAATACTTTATTCACTGTTTTATTTATTTTTTACCACTAGAAGGCAGGCAAATGAGTATCAGACACAATGAGGTTTCAAATACATTATCTTACATGTACATTTTCATTAAAGAAATTGAAAAGTTAAAGTATGCTTTGGTTAAAAAAAAAGTGTGATGTTTGTATTTTTAATCAAACATTAATGAAACATTTATTGCACAAATAATACAATTGCAATTTAAAAAATAATGTGAGAGGCAAGATAAAATAAATAGAAAATAGAAAATAGAGAGGTAGGCCTATACAAATACACTCACTGAGCACTTTATTCGGAACATTTTTACTTCTTATTCATGCGATTATCTAATCAGCCAATTGTGTGGCAGCAGTGCAGTGCATACAACATGTAGATACGGGTCAGGAGCTTCAGTTAATTTTCACATCTACCATCAGAATGGGGAAATAATGTGATGTGAAGTGGCTTTGAGCAGCAGTTCTGCAAACAGAAACCCCTTGTTAATGAGAGACATCAGAGCAGAATGGCCAGACTGGTCAAAGCTGACAGGAAGGTGACAGTAACATTACAACAGTGGTATGGAGAAGAACATCTCTGAACAGACAACGCATCATAACTCTTCAGTGGACAGGCTACAGCAGTAGACGTCTAACAAATAAGTCTGATAAATACCTAATAAAGTGCTTGGTGAGAGTACATGATAAAAGACAATGCAGATGATGACATGCAGTGAACAGAAATTGAAATGGAAGTTTTTAAAAACGCTTGTGGTGGGAACACCTCTCTTCCCTCTACTTTCCCCTGACTGTAGCAAACAGGACGAGCTCTTCTCCCTGGTTTTCACTATTGCCGCCTTCTTACAGAGTGGCCTCAGTCTTCTCAATGGATTCTTCTTTGACCACTTCGGTACCATGGCATCCAGACTGCTGGCAATGTGAGTTTCAGACGTTGTTGTGGTGTAAAGAACAGTACATGTAAGACAGGTAGCTCAAGATTTAATATGTTTTTGTACAAAAGTAGCTGGACCTGAGGTGGCATTCTGGACAAAAGAGATGGACATACTGCACATGAGCAAATCAAAATCTTCTGTGCGTGAATTAAATGGTTGTCATTGTGAACAAAGGTGATGAGAGGTCTGTGTGCAAGCAGATGAAAATTGGTCCTAGAACTGGGCAAATTACAATATGTTCAAGCAAATGGAAATGCAGGCAGGTCTATCCCTGCTGCCCACAGAACTAGCTGGATGCACTTATGCTTTCTTACACTGCAAGTTACTTTTCACAAGAGCATCTGCTAAATGAATGCAATGTATTGTCTTCTAATTGGCCTACAACTTAAGAATACGATCATAAGAAGACACAGTAACAATCCCAGGGCATTAAGCCCATTGCGGCTTGTTGTTCCCTGCTGAAAGAAAAAGTAGCTAGGTACAGTTGTGTTCGAATAAATAGCAATGCGTAAAAAAAAAAGTGAATAAAGTGCAAATTTTTGTTGAATAGCTTTTAGTTCAATATTTCAAATGTAGTGGAAACATTACACATTCAATTCCAAATCAAAGCATCAGCAAATTAAGTCACCCCTCAAGTTTTCAATGGGGTGGAGGTCGAGGGATTGAGCTGGCCACTCCATTACCTTAATCCTTTTTGTTCGGAAACAAGATGTTGCTTGCTTATTCGTGTGTTTGGGGTCATTGTGTTGTTCAAACACCCTTTTCAGGGGCATTTCCTCTTCAGCATACAGCAACATAATCTCTTCAATATTTTGATGTATTCAAACTGATCCATGATCCCTGGTATACGAACCCAACACCGAAGTATGAAAAACATCCCCATACCATGATTTTTGCGCCACCATGCTTCACTGTCTTCACAGTGTACTGTGGCTTGAATTCTGTACCCGGGGGTTGTCTAACGTACTGTCAACGACCACTAGACCCGAAAAGAACAATTTTACTCTCATCAGTCCACAGAATGTTACGTCATTTCTCTTTGGGCCAATCGATGTGTTCCTTGGGAAATTTTTACCGATTCTGCACATGCCCTTTTTTCAACAATGGTGCTTTACAGGGGCTTCTTGTGGGGGATTCTTGCTGATAGCAAACATCTTCTGACTGTAACAGCACTTACAGGTAATTGTAGATCATCTTTGATCTTTCTGGAGCTGATGAATACCTGAATCTTTGCCATTCTGACTATTCTTCAATCGGTTTTAACAGTAGTTGCTCATTTTCTTCCGCTTATTTCGGGTTTTATTGCCATTTTAAAGCATTTGAGATCATTTTAGCTGACCATCCTATAATTTGCTGCACTTCTTTATGTTTTCCTCTCTCCAATCAACTTTTTAATCAAATGATGTTGTTCCTCCGAACAATGTTTGGAATGGCTCATTTTACTTAGCAATTCAGAATGAATATTTTATAACAACGTGTGAAACATTTGCTTCCCTTCTTCCTTAATAAAGGATAATTAATGACACCTGTTTTTTCACAGAATTAATTAATTATCTAATTAAGCTCCACACTGCTGTTATTTTGAACACGCCCCTTTCAATGAATGAGTCAATTACTCAGAACAAGCAGTGTGCATGTCATGACAGTTGGGTCTGTTTCTATTACACTACTACATCTACAAGTAAAGTATTTGCCATGCAGAAATAGCACTACTACTAATAACAGTGGTTCATCAGGTTACTGATGTTGACAATGATGAACCCTTATCAAAAGGATCTCAAAAGGAACTTATCTTGTTGGGTGTTATTTAATCTATTTTTCTATTGTCAAACATTGCAAAGGTTCTTCTTGTGCTATCAAAACTTTATTTTGCTGAACTTTGCATCCCTGCATGTGTACTTATTGTTCTGATAAAACAGTTAAACACAACATGCAACCTTTACCTAAAGACAAACCCTCATAGAGATGAGCAGTGTCAATACTAAACTATGGCAGGCGTGAGCGTGTGACAGATGGAGCACCTCTGAGACACAGCAACACAATGCTCCAACCGCATCTTCCTCCGCATGTGGTCGCACTGGTGAAACAAACTTGCATGCTGGCAACCCACGCCCTCCCTCAAAGCTGTGCCAATTCACTGCTTCCTTGCTGTTCTGGGGCGACAGCGATTTGCGAGGATTTTCACTCGCAGATCGCAATATATTATCAAAATGCATTTTGTCACTTGTGAATCACAAATAAACCTGTGTCTACATACCTCTCGCAAAACCATTGTCCTCTGATAGTGCAGATAGACTGCAGATACAATTTATTCTAAGATATTCTAAAGTGGTAGGATATAGGCTACTTTAATTATTTTTAAACCATTTTGTTCTGGAAAGTACAAAGAAATTGCATTTTAAATTGATGGTTTTTACATCCATATTGGGTAAACCGTGTAGGAATTACAGCCCCTTTCATCGATAGTCCCCACTAGTTTTTATAATATAGGGCATGAAGTTAGAAAGATAACTGAACAATATTACATGCACATAACAGGCGACAATGACAACAAACGACAAGTTACATTATCCATTGTTACGGAAACAGGGAAAGACACATGGCATTGGGCCTAGTTGTGTGCACATTCACAGTGTAAAATCATTTCATTCACAATTCATATAAAACATTGAAAAATGAAGACAGGCATCGTGGATAAAACATACTTAAATCCAAAGATCAGCTTTAGCTGGCACAGACAATTGTTTAAAGGTACAATAGGTGAGATTTTTGTGTTAAAGCAGTGAGAGGATGAGGAAGTGGTCAGTGGAATGGCAGAAGCAAGTGGGGTACCACTCAGAGAGGTGGCCTTGGTCCTCGCCTTAGAGGTTGGGGGGGACGGGGACTGTGCCTTTCACTGCAGTTGAGGATTTAGCAGCTTGGCACAATATTACATTTACATTACATTATTGGCATTTGGCAGACGCTCTTATCCAGAGCGACGTACAACAAAGTGCATACCCATAACCAGGGATAAGTTCGCTGAAAGACCCTAGAGGGAAGTACAATTTCAACTGCTACCTGTACAACAAAGATAAGGACGAGGGCCTTTTTTTTTTTTTTTGAGAACAAAGAAACAAACAAACAGAGCAAAAGTGACCAAAGTTAACAATAGTTCATTTCATCCACACAATGGACCAAAAGTACCAAAACACTGCAAAATCATTCGATCAAAACACCAGCACTAGCTTTCTTCCAACAAGATTTTTTTGTCAATCATAGAACAATGATCTAAAAACACTAAACCAGTGGCATTATAATAGCTGCACTCTTTTCAGTCAGTTATTTGCAAATTGAGCTGTAGAAATGTACCGTTTTTTGGTGGTTCAGCCTGACTGAGAATTTTTTATTTTTTTGCATTGTTTGTCAAAAATGTACAGGTTGTCTACATACAGTGCTCTTGTGCTAACTGTGTAAGAAGACTCGGTATCCAAAAAAAAGCTTGTTAGCAAAACAAATATGAAACAAACGTGTTGTAATTGTAACTGTTCCCACTATTCCCTTTATTTAGAACCACAAAAAGAACCATATTGAAGCTACAGATATTGTGTGTGTGGGCGAGCTAAACAAATGTTCCTCCCAATGAGTTTGGCAGTGCAAGATTGCTTCAAAGACATGAATGCACAATGGTTTTGAAAATTGCGCACAGACTGAGATTAGCGCCAAAGTGATTTTAAAAAACTGTAATAGGGAGCATCTGTATCTGCTTTACCTCCCCATGGAACAGGCAGAAAATTCTAATTTGACTTTTTTTAAACATGCTTTCTTGATACACTCATCCAACAGCCCTCTAGAAGTGTTTCAGAGACAGGAGACAGCACAGAAGAGTGCTGGTGGGCACCAGAGTTAACATCAGCTCAGAGCTAAAATACACATCTCAGAGATCACATAACATTACCCAATTGAATGAATGTAAAACCCTTCGTTTCAGAGAAGATGCATGAGTTTCTGAATGAATGCTACAGTGCACTGCGCACCATATTAACTAGCTAGCAACCCCTCGCGCTTCCCGCCTCTCCAGTTCATTCCATTTGAAAAAACGGTCACCAGCTTGGTAAATTAGCTACTTAGCTAACTAGCTAATTGAAGCTTCGCTGTTGGAACTTGATTTTTATATTCTTATTTGCACTATATGTATAACTGGATTGGAACATTAACCCCCTTTGCGTGATACTAGACACAGGCAGCCGAATCAAAATTAAGTAAGGTTAGCCATCTAGCTAGCTCTAGCTAATAACAGCTGTAACTTAGCCGGCTAAATGCTGCTGCTGTTACTGGCCAACATATACTAGCTGGACAAATCATAAAACAGAGCAAACTACTTCGATATAGAGTTAGATATACTTAGATGTATAAACACTTGTATAAACACTTACTAGCAGTATTCCTCTCTTGTTTAACTAATGTTAGGCTACTAGTGTTCGCTAGTTTAGTCAAATGATTGAAGTGATAGTAATATTTATTTATTATAAAAGTCACATATATCATACCGTAAATTATTATTTCGGTTTTCTAATGGCTGCCCTGTACTCAAGCGCATCAAGTGCATCAATGCATATAGCTCGCGTGATGGCGCCCTAGAGTAACTGAAAACGTCTATCAGAGCTACAGTAAGTCAACGTGCATTCACATTTTTATTTTCGATTCGTATTACGTTTGATTAGAAAATAGCTACTTCATCAAAAACACTGAAATAACAGCAAAAAAATAAAAATAAATAAAAATTATGCAAATAAAAAAACGATACGTTATCCGAATTCTACAATGAAGTTTGCAGGAGTTTGATTCAAGATGAAATTGCTTTATGTCATTCATGTAAAAAAAACTAAAAAACTTTATAGATGCGTTGACAGAGTACAATAATGTGACAATCAAATTGCACATCCGGCAGAATGGCTGAGGTTGGCCCAGAGACGTCGTCGGCCAGCGAGAATCAGATGCTCTGCTCGAAAAAAAAATTTCCGTTAAAATGATCACGTCACTGTATTTTCAGTGAGTAGGACTACGTCACAGTGGAAAGTAAATTTTTCAATAAATACGGGGTTTTCACAATGGCCAGATCATAAACCTACCTACTTCACGGAGCTCGTTCGTCATTCCCAGTCGATTTTATAACCTTTTAACATTCTTTTAACATTAACTTTTAGCATTCTTGATAACGGCAAATTTTGTTTGGTCTCTTCTGAAATTGTAAGTCTTAAGAAATATATTTTCCATGTAGAGCGAGTAAGCTCTGTTAAGTTTTGTTTTCATCTAGCTAGAATGCCATACGAAACCCCATTGCAAGAGCAGTGTTTGATGAATGTTTGGGGAAATGTGTCGGCTATAAGGGCTAAGGAAACTTCGTTTCTGACCATGTTTGTTTAATTTTTTCTCAGGTCAATTGAGTCGCGGGGGTCGCTGTTATCATTATATCGCTTGTGGTGAGTTCTTTTTTACTTAAGGTAATATGTTGTTGCGCTAACAATGTTATTTTCCGGAGCGTTATTAGGCGACATCCAAAATGTACGTTAAATGTTAATTTGCTCATGGAAATGTAGGGTAAATTAATCATACTACATATTGTGTCAAGTTACGTTTATGGAATACATATCATGTATGTACAATTAGCCTACTTATTTTCCTTTAGCGTCTTGTTGGCTACAACGCTGCCAAAAATGATATATATTTTTCACTTTGCCCTGTGTGCACTTAAAGGGACAATAGGTAAGATTTGTGTTAAAACATTGTTACAAGACCATTGTAAATCCCTCCCTATCATTGAAAATGCTCACTGACATGTTGTCTCTGCCTGTGTTTATAGTCCTTAAATTGTAGTTTCAAAATGTACTGGGCAGCTGTGCAATAATTCAAGCTCATTGGTTGAAAAATGGTTCTAATTGCCATAGCCAATGGCGTGGGGGCTTATTCAGATTGTTCGTGTGTAGCTGCCCAATTTGCACTCCAGACAATCTATGACACTGTGTGCTATTGCTTATTATCCAAGCGAAGACTACATGTCTAGTTAGAACAATAGCAGTTTTATTGGTAGCAACAAGCAAATTAGCCATAGTTAGCTCAAATGAATTTACATAGTGTGATGCAGCACATTAAAGTCAACATTTCATAAAGTCACCTGTGCAGCGAACATTTTCTTGCTAGAACTATGTATTCTTGGCTTGGATAATAAGCAATAGTATACTGAGTTTCAGTGATTGCTTGTCTGGAGTACAATCAGAAAAAGCCCCCAGAATGCCATTAGCTGTGGCTGTTGGAACCATTTTTCAACCAATGAGCTTTAATTGCTGTACAGCTGTACAATGTTTTGATGCATTTGACAGCCTGACAAATGGACACTTTGAAACCTGAATTTAAACACAGGCAGAGGGTGAGTGAACATGTGAGTGAGCCTTTTTCAATGATAGGAAGAGATTTAAAATGGTCTTGTAACTATGTTTTAACACAAAAATCTTACCTATTGCACCTTTAATTGTCCTGTCTGTGATTCATTTTTCTTCAGTTCATTCTTCTCCGGGTTAAAAACAGGAAATGCCAAAATCTTTTTTAATTTTTCTTTATTTTAGACATTAACTACCACTTTACATGACTTAGCTAGCCTACTGCCTTTTAGAATGTGATGAAATTTAATGTTTAATTTCCATTTTAACATTGCTTTCGAAGTGAGCGAGACAAGGAACAATAAGAAGATTCAGAAACTTCCGCAGGAACTGATTGCCTGCAAGAACTCTGCCTCCGAAGTTGAAGACCTTCATGAGGTCAGATCGGTTGTAGTGGGCAGTTTGGCCAGCTGATTAACAATGATGCTAACACTGTGGCACTTGGCATCTCACAACTACACATTGTGATTTTTGTGGAATCAATGGGTAGACATATTCCTAGCTATTTTGTGCTGAATGTCCTCTTTTGAACAGGAATCGTCCAGCTGTCTTGAAGAGGAGGTAACTCAAAGCGACACTGCAACATCGTCCAGGCCTTGTAGAAGGAACTTTCAGCCATGAGAAATAGTTGCCCAAAAGAAGCAGCAAAGGCTGAGGAAGGACTTAAGGAAGCAGAGCTGTCAGAGATGGCCTTAAGGAAACTGATGAGATTCATGCCAAAGAAGAGGAAGGACAAGGTGCTGGCTGCTATAGCCGTAAAGGTCGAGATGGGTGAGGAGAAGCTGACAGCCATGGAGCACATCTGTCAGGCTAAGGAGGATGAACTGGCTGCTGTAAGCGAGCAGTATGAGGCCGCAATGAACAATCTGACAGCCGAGATACAGCGTGGACAGGAGAGAGGACAGAGCCTGGTGACTATGACGCAAAGATGCGGGAAGAAGGAGGAGGATCTGGCTGCCATGTCAGAGCTGTGTCAGGCCAAAGAAGACAAACTGACAGACTTGAACAAGCTGTACGAGGCTACGAGGGACAACCTGGAAGCAGAGAGGCAGCTTGGAGAGGAGAGAGGGAAACACCTGGAGACTGTGGTGCAGTTATGCAGGGACAAGGAGCAGCAGCTTGGAGAGGAGAGGGGGAAATGCCTGGAGACTATGACGCAGTTATGCAGGGACAAGGAGCAGGAGCTGGCTGCCATGACTTCAAAACATGAGAAAAGCGAAGAGAAGCTGGCAACCATGTCAGAGCTGTGTCACACCACGGAGAAGACATTGACAGACTTGACCAAGCTGTATGAGGCTACGAGTGCCAACCTGGCAGCAGAGAGGCAGCTTGTAGAGGAGAAAGAAGAAGACCTGGAAATTATGGTGCAGATATACAGGAACAAGAAGCAGCAGCTTGCTGCCATGACTGCAAAGGATAAGACAAACAAAGAGAAGCTGGCAACCATGTCAGAGCTGTGTCAGAACACGGAGGAGGCAATGACAGACTTGACCTACCGGTTTAAGGCTACAAAGGACAAACTGGCAGCAGAGAAACAGCGTGGACAGGAGAGTGGAAAATGCCTGGAGACTGTGTCTCAAATGTGCAGGGACAAGGAGGAGGAGCTAGCTGCCTTGACTTCAAAACATGAGAAAAGCGAAGAGAAGCTGGCGGCCATGTCAGAGCTGTGTCAGACAGAGGAAGACAAACTGACTGCCATGACCAAGCTGTACGAGGCTACAATGGACAATCTGACTGCCGAGAAACGGCATGGACAGGAGATGAGACAAAGCCTGGAGACTATGACGCAAATATGCGGGGACAAGGAGGAGAAGCTGGCGGCCATGTCAGAGCTGTGTCAGACCATGGAGATGACACTGACAGACTTGACCTGCCAGTACGAGGCTACAAGTGACAACCTGGCAGCTGAGAAGCAGCTTGGACAGGAGAGAGTGGAAAGTGTGTCACAAATATGCAGAGACAAGGAGGAGGAGCTGGCTGCCATGACTTTGAAGTTTGAGACCGGGGAGGTGAAGTTGGCGGCTATATCAGAGCTGTGTCAGACCGAGGAAGACAAACTGACTGCCATGACCAAGCTGTACGAGGCTACAATGGACAATCTGACTGCCGAGAAACAGCATGGACAGGAGATAAGACAAAGCCTGGAGACTATGACGCAAATATGCGGGGACAAGGAGGAGAAGCTGGCGGCCATGTCAGAGCGGTGTCAGACCACGGAGATAGCACTGACAGACTTGATCGACCAGTACGAGGCTACAAGGGACAACCTGGCAGTAGAAAAGCATTTTGGACAAGAGAGAGGAGAAATGCTGGAGACCATGATGCAGATATGCAGGAACATGGAGCAGGAGCTGGCTGCCAGGTCAGAGCTGTGTCAGACCGAGGAAGACAAACTGACTGCCATCACCGAGCTATACGAGGCTGCAAGGGACAACCTGGCAGCAGAGAAACAGCGTGGACAGGAGAGAGGAAAATGCCTGGAGACTGTGTCTCAAATGTGCAGGGACAAGGAGGAGGAGCTAGCTGCCTTGACTTCAAAACATGAGAAAAGCGAAGAGAAGCTGGCGGTCATGTCAGAGCTGTGTCAGACCATGGAGATGACACTGACAGACTTGACCTGCCAGTACGAGGCTACAAGGGACAACCTGGCAGCTGATAAGCAGCTTGGACAGGAGAGAGTGGAAAGTGTGTCACAAATATGCAGAGACAAGGAGGAGGAGCTGGCTGCCATGACTTTGAAGTTTGAGACCGGGGAGGTGAAGTTGGCGGCTATGTCAGAGCTGTGTCAGACCGAGGAAGACAAACTGACTGCCATGACCAAGCTGTACGAGGCTACAATGGACAATCTGACTGCCGAGAAACAGCGTGGACAGGAGAGAGAGAACCACCTGGAGACTATGACGCGGTTGCGCAGGAAGAAGGAGGAGGAGCTGGCTGCCATGACTTTGAAGCAAGAGACAAGCGAAGAGAAGCTGCAAGCCATGTTAGGCCTGTTCCAGACCGTGCAGAAGAAACAGACATATTTGACCTCCCTGTATGATGCTCAAAAGGAAAAACTGGAGGCCCCGGCATGGCTTGCTCAGCAGAATATGACCAGTCTGAAGGCCGTGATGCAGCTCTTTCAGGACAAGGAGCAGGAGCTGGCTGCCATGACTTTGAAGCAAGAGACAAGCAAAGAGAAGCTGCCGGCCAAGTCAGAGCTGTTCCAGACCAAGGAAGAAACACTGACTGGTATGAATAAGCTGTACGAGGCTACAACGGACAATCTGGCAGCCGAGAAGCAGCTTGGACTTGTGCATGACACAAGCGAAGAGAAGCTGCAAGCCATGTCAGACCTGTTCCAGACCGTGCAGAAGAAACGGACAGATTTTACCTCCCTGTATATTGCTAAAAAGGACAAAGCTGCTCAGCAGAATATGATCAGTCTGAAGGCCGTGATGCAGCTCTTTCAGGACAAGGAGCAGGAGCTGGCTGCCATGACTCTGAAGCAAGAGACAAGCAAAGAGACGCTGCCAGCCATGTCAGACCTGTGGCAGAACATGACAGACTTGACCAACCTGTACGAGGCTACAAGGGACAACCTGGCAGCCGAGAAGCAAATTCTGTGATGCAGTTCTGCGATCTGCTGGCTACTGTGCATGGGACAAGTGAAGAGGGGAAATTCTTCAGCTGAGGTGGTGGGGGGGGGGCCGGAGTGGGGGGAGGGGGAGTCAGGTGGAGGTAGACTGTCGAACGGGGAAGGGGGGGGGGGATTGGGGGCAGGGGAAGCTGGTCTGCTTATTCTTTGCATTTACATGCACTAAATAGCCGCTAGTCTACTGATGAATGTCGAGAAACAGCAGTAGCAAAACAATTACTTTAATGGACTGTCCATATGCTGGTATTTCATGGAGTTACAATTATTAATTTACTTTCCAATGCCATGTTATTTTAAAACCGCTGTTCGTCAGATTTCTTGTTTTTTATTTTTCTGTTTAATCAATTTTCAATGCTGCTTCCTTCTACATGCGAGCTGCTGCACGCTGCCAGTCTAAACCAGGTATGTGTCAGGAGGTCAGTCCATAGTGCGGCACAGATTGTGGGGAGTGTGGAGCACGGGTGGGGGTACCTAGCAGTGTGTGGTGTAGTGGGTTGCGGTGCAGTGCGGACACTTAAACCGACTACACCCCACACTGGTAAGTACCCTGGGGGGGATGGTGGGGTACCTCGCAGTGTGTGGTGTAGTGGGTCGCGGTGCAGTGCGAACACTTAAACCCACTACACCCCACACTGGTAAGTGCCCTCTCCCCCACCACCCCGTGCTCCACACTCACTCCACTCTGTGCTCACTCTCGGACCCTCTCCTGAGCCTGCCCACACGGCACAGGCCAGCCCAGGCTCAAGCACCCCAGAGGTATCAACCCGCCAGGGACAGGGGGGTCCACACACACACATACCCACACAGACACACACACACTCACACACACACACATACACACACTCTCACACATGCACATAAAAACAATCTAAGGGTGGGACATGGCCACAGGTGCCGGAACATCTTCGCGTCCCATATTAAAAAGAGCGGGACACGAGACACCTTCACACTTGCTTTTAGGAACAGAGAAAGTGAAGACAATTATGGAGCCAGAAAGCAGAGATTACTTCTTCAAAGCCCAGGGGAACAATAACTATCAACACAGTGCAATCCATCACATCTGCCCAGTGTTACTTAGGGCAGTTTACCATTGGCCATTTCTTACAGAGCTTTAATAGATTATTAATGCATGCATTTCACCTATTCATTTATGCTTAACTGTTACCGCCAGTGAACCATTGGCTGTCTCTCCTTTCAGAGCACACTAACCGTCTTCAAAATGCAGGATCTTCATTCCTCTTGTTGTCTCCAGGCCGTGGTCCAAGAGCTGCAGATGGCCCTGAAAGATCAGCCAATGGCAGCAGGCAGCCTGCGGAAGACGCGAGTATAGGTCTACCTACAGTGGTTGTGGTTTTATGCTGTGCTTGTGTCTTATTTCCAGGTTCGCTGAGGCTGTTTTTCAAAAGGTTGCCGTCAAGAGACCTCCAGGCTTCACATCAAGCTCTGGTTTCACCACAAAGCAGGAGGCCCTCCGTGGGAAAAGTTAGTTCTGCAACCTTTCGGTCACATTATCTGCTACTAGCACACCTCACGATATATAGTAATAGCTATTTAAGATACATCAATGCACAAGTATAATTTTGTAAAAGGAATCTGCCGTTTTCTTATGTAGCAGAATGCAAGCAAATGTTCTTGCAATGTTTCTCTCCTGTTGAAGGAAAGGATCGGGAGCTGAAGCTGATGGAGTCCCAGAAGCAGGGCGGCCATCAGCAGCTGTAAGTGGCAAACAAGATGCCCTGTACATGGTACAATTGATGCTGCTCATTCACCCAGTCATACTCACAGTCACACATACCAACGGCGATTTGCTGCCATGCAAGGCACCAACTAGCTTGTCATGAGCATTAAGACGTTAGGTGTCTTACCCAGGGACACTTTGGCACACCCAGGGTGGGATCAAATCTGCAACCCTTCGACTGCCAGACGACTGCTCTTATCACCTAAGCCAATTAAATGACGATGGTAATTTAAAAATACTGAATCCTCATACACATGGGTATGGTTTCACAAACTGCTCGCTGTCTCTCCCCAGATGGCCAGCAGGAGACTGTGGAAGAATGCAGCGTAGAGCAGTGCAGGCAACGAGAGTTGGGGCACCACTTCCGGTTGTTCAGGAGGCTCCATTGCTCCATTGCCTGATGATGTTCCTCCAGGGGAAGAGCTGGCTCACGTACAGGAACCCGGGCCGGGACCCACACCTCCTCATCTGGGGGCTCCCTCTGGGCGTCGCTCACCGGACAGGCACACAGGTGGGTCCACTCCTCCCGACACATACAGCGGCCGCTCCGGCTGCAGCTGGCGGACAACAACAAACTGACGGGGACCACCTCAGGGCCAGCTTACCTCGCTCCCGGCGCCTGAAGTTCCACACAAGCACCCAGTCCCCCGGCAATAATGGCAAGATCTTAAGCTGCTGTGAAAGCCGTTGTTATAAGCCTGGAGCAGAGTGGGCAGGCACTCCAGCCACCGGCCCTGTTCGCCCTCCTGGGATCAAACCTGCAACCCTTCGACTGCCAGACGACTGCTCTTACCACCTAAGCCAATTAAATGACTAATTTAAAAATACTGAATCCTTTGGTGGGAAAAATATGTCTAATTCTGTTCAGCTTTAGGTTTATTTGGGGATTGAGTAGTTTTTGGAATGATAATGATGGATGAATGATGAATGTGTGTTTTGCTCTCCCTGATTTTGTTGCAGGACTATACCTCAGCAAAACAGAGAGCACAGGAGGGAAGAAAGACCCCGATGGGTGAAGGCATTTGGGAATTACCGCCCCAACCAATGGATTACTGATGGACAGGGGAACAACTATCGCTGCAGCCAGGCGCAGGTGAGGAAGCTCTGCCAACATTCATACTCTGCACTAATACCAAGTGCTGATAGTAACAGAATATAGGGAGGTAAAGCAGATAATTTTGTGTTCGTAGAACGCAAATACAGAATGCAAACGGCACACTCTTGTCCAGCGCTAATGCAGAGGTGCAGTACAATGTGCTAAATCAGAGCTAATACTGTATTATTCCTTGTGTACATTCATACACATTGGTATGGTTTCACAAACTGCTCCCTGTCTCTCCCCAGATGGCCAGCAGGAGACTGTGGAAGAATACAGCATAGAGCAGGCTTCCTCCCGATGCTGTTCCTCCAGGGGAAGAGCTGGCTCACGTACAGGACCCCGGTCCGGGACCCACACCTCCTCATCTGGGGTTCCCTCCGGGCGTCGCTCACCGGACAGGCACACAAGTGGGTCCACTCCTCCTGACCTCCTTCGGGCCGGAACACATACAGCGGCTGCTCCGGCTGCAGCTGGCGGACAAGAACAAACTGACGGGGAGACCACCTCAGGGCCAGCTTACCTCGTTCCCGGCGCCTGAAGTTCCAAACAAGCACCCGGTCCCCCAGCAATAATGGCAAGATCTTAAGCTGCTGTGAAAGCCGTTGTTATAAGCCTGGAGCAGAGTGGGCAGGCGCTCCAGCCACCGGCCCTGTTCGCCCTCCTGGAGAGACCCCAGGAGAGACAGCAGGGTTTGATTAAACCGCTCACAGGCCCCATTGCCCTGCTGGTGGTAGGGGATAGTGCGGATCTTAGTGCCCCATAGAGCTCACAGAATGATGCCGCTTGGCGGACATGGCGGGCCTGTACCTCTGGCTCGGGCTCCACTGCCAGACGCTAGGTGCCACCCTCAGGGGCAAAAGCACCTGCCACATTGGCCCATCTACCAGGGGTTCACCGCCAGCGCAGGATAACCTCCACCTTGTTGGCTCCCAGGTGGCCCAAGGCCTGATGGTACCACTGCCAGACGCTGCGTGCCACCCACAGTGGCCCATCTACCAGGGGATCTTCCAACAGGCAGTACAGGATCTTACTTGCAACTACCTTCAACTCACTCCCGCCACTACATGTGGGACTGGTCGGTTCTGCAGCGGGTACAGCAGGGGTAGGAGCGGAGGTTGACCCCACCGGAGGAGGGTAGGTGGTGGAGGGAGTGGGAGCAGTTGCGGGTAGAGGGGGGATCCTGTAATGCCGGTTGGAAGATCCCCTGGTAGATGGGCCACTGTGGGTGGCACGCAGCGTCTGGCAGTGGTACCATCAGGCCTTGGGCCACCTGGGAGCCAACAAGGTGGAGGTTATCCTGCGTTGGCGGTTCTACTGGCTGGGTTTGGCGAATGATGTCAGGCAGTGGAGGCCGAGCCAGAGGTACAGCCCCCCCCTGGCCCCCCTCTCCACCTCCACTGGAGGTGGTGGCCATGGACCAGATTGGTGCAGCACTGGGGGTGCCCCAAACGGCTCCTCTCAGACCGAGGGGCAGCCTTGGTGGCGTCATTCTGTGAGCTCTTTGGGTGCACTAAGATCCGCACTATCCCCTACCACCAGCAGGGCAATGGGGCCTGCTAGCAGTTCAACCAAACTCCCCAGGAGAGCAAACAGGGTTAGGGTTAGGGTTACTGGTGGCCGGAGCTCTGCCCCAGGCTTATAACAAAAGCATTCATAGTAGCAGCAGCTTTGCTGGGGGACCGGGTGCTGGTGTGGAACAAGGTAAGCTGGCCCCGAGGTGGTCTCCCTGCTCGTTCAGCTGCTGCCGGTGTATGTGTTCAGGTCTGAAGGAGGTCGGGAGGAGTGGACCCTACACTGCGTGCCTGTCCGGTGGGCAATACCTGGAAGGAGCCCCCAGACGAGGAGGAAGCCAAACGGGAACTGGAAGCATGACCGCTGACGTGGGCCCTGGGCTGGAACCCGGTGTGGGTCCTGTACATGAGCCAGCGTTTCCCCAAGAGGAACAGTGTCAGGAGCCGCCGGAAGTGGCAGGAATGAGGAGCAGTTTTGGGACACGGAGACGGTCCAGCAGCTGTGGCACGGGCCGAGTCGCATCCCACCCTTAGATTTGTTTGTGTGCGTGTGCCTGTGTGTGAGTGTGTGTGCCTCTGTGTATGAGTGTGTGAACCCCCCCTCTCCCCGGTGTGTTGATCCCCATGTGGCCTAGGGTTATTCAGTGGGTGGGGCCACCACACAAGCAGGGGGGTGATGGAGATGGGAGAGGGGGTTAGAGCGGGGCGGCTGCCCTGTCATGAGCGGTTTTAAAAATTGTATTAAAGACTCTGCTTACCTTATCCCTGTTCTGGTTGTTTGTGGTGGGTGGATTCCGGTACCTGTGGTAGCGGGGTAGCAGGGGAAGCTTTTGCAACTCCTGACCCTCCGACATATGCTCACTACAGACTGCTAGTCTAAACCGTGTATGCTCACTACAGACTGCTAGCCTAATCCATGTATGCTGACTACAGACTGCTCGTCTAAAGCATGTATGCTGACTACAGACTGCTAGTCTAAACCATGTATGCTCACTACAGACTGCTAGCCTAAACCGTGTATGCTCACTACAGACTGCTAGTCCAAAACCCCCTTTATCAGACTATCGTATATGGGCAGCACGGTGGTCCATATACGGTGGTGTGGATAGCACTGTCAGCTCACAGCAAGAACGTCCCGGATTAAAATCCGAACAAATTTTCGCTGATTCTGCCCAACAATGTTTTTTCAACAATGGTGCTAAACTCCACACTGCTATTATTTTGAACACGCCCCTTTGCAAATTGTTGTGTGATTTCAGTCTTTGACAGCCAAGAGCTAATAAACCCTACAACTACTTCTAGATATAACAGCCTCTCCATTAGCAGCCAAAGAACTGCCAGTACTGTTATTAATCCCTCTGTGCTGAATTAAATGAATTAATAATCGACCGTATTAATCAAATTAAGCCTATAGTGTGCTGGCCGAACCATAATGCCCCTAATTAGATTAGAGATTCCTAACCTCAGGTGTGTGCTGTGGGCCAAATGGAAAAAAGGAAAAACAAGATGGCACAGGACACATCCACCATTTCCACAGGTGACTCACCTGCTTGGCGCTTTCTCACATAGTTTAATTTATTAGGTTTAATGGATATAAAGGAAACAAAAGAAAACCCAATACGGTGTTAAGTCATTGTCCTACTACGTGCGGCCACTTCCCCGAGTCACTGACCGGTACCTAGGAACGACGTGCGGCAAGCATCAACTTTTTTCCCCGAAGCAGTAGGTCTGACTGTTACCATAACCCAATTTCAGTTTGCGGTCACCCTCCCTTCCACCAATTAGGAGCCCAACCTACATCACCTGTGGAACAGAGGTCTGTCCCGCTGCCTGACGTCACAGCAGCAAGTGCCAAAACTAAACGAAAACAAGGAGCGTCAGTGTGTGTAATTCCTTGTTGTGACAAAGTTCATTATCAGAATAAAAGTTTGTGATACAAATTTCCATGTTTTATTTCTACAGCATGTCAAAGGTGTTTCCATATTGTCTCTTTCATTTACAGTATTATCAAACAATATCAGCCTTTGGACAAGATTCGTTTTTCTTGTCAGTACTATCTCCTGTCCCAGCGCTCCCTGATTTTCCACCTCCACCCTCAGTCAGCAAGCAAGGGGGTTCTGATGGGCCCCTCCTTGAACTCCACCCCTTCGATTTCAGTTTCCTGGAAGGGAACCCAACAGCTTGTGAGGGTTCTTATGGACTCGGGCACTGACGCCAGTTTCATGTGCTCTACCCTGGTCAACCAACTCAAGATTCCCACGTCACTTGTGGCCACGGCCCTCCAGACCAACGCCCTCAATGGCACCCCTCTGGCGGAAGTCAAACAACATCACCTCTCCTGTGGGGAACCTGGTCTCGGGTAAGCACCGAGAGGAGCTGTCCTTCTACGCCACAAAGTCTCCTGATGTCCTCATGGTGTTGGGCCGGCCCTGTCGCCTTATATTCCTGTGGTGTTGGGCCGGCCCTGTCGCCTTATATTCCTGTGGTGTTGGGCCAGCCCTGTCGCCTTATATTCCTGTGGTGTTGGGCCGGCCCTGGCGTCGGCAGCACAACCAGCAGGTGGACTGGGTCCGAGGGACGATCGCTGGCTGGACTGTGCAGTCTCGTTTCCTGTCTTCACTCCATTTCTTCACTTCATTTATTATTATGCCCTTGTTTGACATGGAAATATTGTCAATTAATCTTTAGCTAAATGCTTCTTTGTGCTGGGGTGGAAGTTTGTCGCTTGACTGACGTTACAAATGGACATGCAAAAATGTAGTCAGCTTTTTTTGTCTTCAAACTACTGCAAGTAGATCCAGTAATTACATAAATACAGTGTGACTGACATTACAACTTGGCCACTTACAATAAGCAGCCAACACTTTGCATATCGCTGTTTGCAGCAAGTTAAGTATAAGAGTTCTAAATGGCATGGAACCAGTAATATTGCTTAAATTGCAAACAATATTATTCCAAACATTCATTTTCATCTTACAGCCACTGCAGCCATTACCATCAGACATCGGACACTGAGGAAACGAATCCATTGCAATTAATAACAGAAACACCACTTTTAATTACTTCAAATAAATTGCGTCACTCACCTGACAAAACATTTCAACACCAGCCCTGTCAGCTCAAATTGTTTACCTGGGGTTTTGCTTGCTATGGATAAGTTACTCATAACCTCTCATAATTATCAATGGCACAAAAAAAATCATGATGAAAGGCTATGAAATAAAATGAATTGTTTTTCAAATAAATAAATGCTGTTTTTTTGTGACTGACCTTACATGACTAGAGCCATCATTGGGGCCATATACTGGAAAAATGTATTGAAATTTTCTCTTGACAGATGTAATTAATTTACTGTAATCTCAAAGAAAACTTCACACTGAAGGCCAGTTTGTGTGTCGCTAAGGACCTTAGAAATATATGGGCAAATCCATTGTTTGTGATGACGTTTAAGTGGCACTTATGTGTGGGAGCCACATGGAAAATACAAGAGGCCTCTATGTTCTCCTTTTGATGGATTTGCCCAAATGTATTCAGTGTACAGCAAAAAACAATGGATTTGGCTTTGCGGTTCCAATACTTCTGGATGGAACTGAAAGACACATTCTTACATGCATCATATGTATCAAAATGGCTTGAACCGCAGTATGTGTGCAATCTACTCGAGTCATCGCAAGATGACGTTAACAAATGTCATCACACTAACTAAGGATTGCGTCGTCACAATTGTATGTCATAGTTTATGAATGGACATGACACTTCATGACAGGTGTCAAAGTGTTACCAACTATTCTTTTGATATCTTGCCTGAGGAGTGAGTTCTTTTCCATGGTGATGAGCTGAGCAAGGACTCCAAAATATATGTAATATAAAACAAAGAAAAATGAAAGGTGGAAGATGGAAGATGAACAAGGAAGTACTGTCAGTCTGACACTAAATATAAATTATCCTTTAAAAGTGCTTTTTATGAAGAGCTTCACTGTTATCTTTATTAGGATTATGATATAAAAGCTTTGTATTTTTGCTTTTTGCAATCTATTAGCATTCAAAATTGGGCCTTTAACACTCTTGGAGAGACATTTTGATATTTTATAATCTGTAGTTATAGATTTATAGGTCACCAGTTCTTAAACAGCCCAAAGTGTCCCTTCTTTTACAAAAGGGAGATAACCGCTCAGAATGTCAGCCTATGTGCTCTGCACCATCCTACTGTGTCATGTGGCTGTATATTAATAAGAACATTGTATACCCACCAGCATGTTCCGGCAAAACATTTGCAGTACATACTTTAGAATTTTGGTCATTGCATTTCTGGTGCGATAAAAACCTGTTTTAAAGTTTAAAGGTGAAATAAATGAGTAAACAAATAAGTGAAGGGTGAAGGAGGAGGACAGGAGAATACAGGGCTATATAAGGCCATGGGACAAATGAAATAATAACTGGGCACAGATGTAGAGAGCATACAGGTATGTCTTATGGTGACAGTATTACACCAGGTTGTGGCCATAGAACCTTTTGGTTCGTTTATTGAGCAAGTTCATAATTATTTAATCAGGATTCATACTATACTGTATGAATACTATGTTTTAAGTGGTGATAGCCATTTTGACGAAATACTATATACTTGGAGTCTATTAACTAATTTTCTCTTTGTCTGGTGAATTATTTTATTTTCATTACAACTGCAATGAAATACCCATTACTGAGAACTGTAGTCACATGAGCGAGCAATATTGGCTCTGTAAATGTTCAGCTTCCACACTTCCATGGTTTTGCCATTTCTTGTAATATTTTAGTCTATTTTTCTCTTTTATCTTTCAGTGATCAGAGGAGTAAAAAGGTAAAGGACAGAAATAAGTCAGAGGTTAAGGACTGAGAATAGAGGGAGAGGTAGAGTACTGAAAAATAGAGGGAGAGAGAGGCTGAAGATGCTGTGGCTTCTACGTGGAGTGAGGCTGCGCTGCTGGCTTACCCTGGCCACAGGGCTGGTGGAGAGCCTGTTTTTTACTGGGGTTGTTTTTGGGTGGCCCTCCCTTGTGTTTATCCTGAAAGCTAGTGGGTACTTCAGCGACCAGTGTGTGAATGCCACAGGACCCAATGGCACACAGTACATGGGTGAGTGTGACTGTTTACTCCTGCACTTGAGGGCAAAGAATCTTTGATGAGAAGAACAATAAAAACCTATTTCACCGTTTTGTATATGTCTTAGCAGTAGAAAGCAGGCAAATGAGTATTGACTTAATGAGACTACGCTTTCAATTTCAATTTGTGAGATAGTATAAGTAATTATTTGAAAGCTTTATATATTTAAGAAATGTAATATAATGTTAAGATGTTTTGAAAAAGTGTGAAGTTATTAAGTAATTAAGAATTAAGTAAATGAGAATTTAGGAAATATTTATTGAAAAAAATAGATATCAATTTTTTAAAATTATGTTAAAATAAATTACATTGTAGGTAATACAGTATATTAAAAGTAGGCTAATACAAATGCATGATAACAGCAAATGCAGAAGATGATGCAGTGCACAGGAATTGAAAAGGACGTTTTTTTAAAACGCTTATGGTGTGAACACCTCTCTTCCCTCCACTTGCCCCAGACTGTAGCAAACAGAACAAGCTCTTCTCCTTGGTTTTCACCATCACCGTCATCTTACAGAACTTCCTCAGTCTTCTCAATGGATTCTTCTTTGACCGCTTCGGTACCATGGCATCCAGACTGCTGGCAATGTGAGTTTCAGACGTTGTTGTGGTGTAAAGAACACTACATGTAAGACAAGTGGCTCAAGATTTAATATGCGATTGAGCTAAAGGAGCTGGACCTGAGGTGGCATTCTGGACAAAAATAATTGTGTTGTGCTCAAGAGCAAATGAAGATCTTATGTGCATGAATTAAATGGTGTACAAAGGTGATGAGAGGTCTGTAAGCAAGCAGATAAAAATAGGTCCAACAACTGAGCAAATTGCAATACGTTCAAGCAAATGTAAATGTGCATGTCTGGCACTGTTGCTCACAGAACTAGCTGGAATAGGCCTACAACTTAAGAGTAACAATATTAGAATACCTCATGACAATCACAGGCCATTTAGCTCATTGATATCAGGCTTGTAGAACACCAGGCATAGATTTTATAGCAGTCTTTATTATAAATGAAGCAGGTCAGACATGCAGAGGTCGAGATCCAGCAAACGGAATCAGCAGGGATAAGGCAGTTTTGTAGTACAGTGTCCAAGCAATGGGTCAATGCACCAGCAAACAGGAACAGTGAGGATAATCCAAAAACAAAAACAGAATCCAAAAACAAAAGTCGAAAAGCCGAAATGGGTCGATAAACAGCAGTTCCAAACTAGACCGATGGGAAAAGCAAAAGGCGGAAGTCGGAGGCAAGACGGGTCTCTCAGATAAAACTATCAGATAAAACCGCTGAAGAGTACAATGAAGACACAACAATCAGGCGACGAGACATACAAAACGAGGGGGTTTTATAATACAGGTAACAAGAGGAAACAGCAATCAGGTGTGGGGAAACAATCAGGAAGTGAAAATGCAGCTGAAACGAATAACGATGAATGAATGAGCTGGCAGGGTGACTGCGGTGTGCACAGAGGGTATTAAAACACTTAGACAAAATACAACACAGTGAAAAACACAAAACCTGAAAATTGAGGGTTGTTGTTTACTTTGTCGACTCCAGAGAGTATCTCAACTACCTGATCAGTGAACAATTTGTTTGTTATGGCTGCACAACAGCCATGGTAAAAATAACAAAGCCAACACACACAAGTTTGCACCAAAAAATTATGTTTTATTAATTTCAGTTTGTGCAAAAGAAAATACACCAAACACAGTCAACCATCCAGTCAACATCCAAACAACCATGAGCCCCATGAAGGCCTTATGTAGGTAAACTTCTCCAAAGCAAATCCTTACATCCTTTTACATACAATGATTAAACTCATTTGTGTGTTTGTTTTGTTTTTTTCTTTTCCCAGAATACTGAACACCACTGGTACCTTGTTGATTGCTTTTTCACATCCAGGTAAAGTGTTCTGGGCCTTTAACTGACACTTACCCTGACACAGTGGCAGTTTTCCATGTAGGCTTCTGTGTCAGTGTATGCTTAGCCTTGAGTAACCCTTTCTCAGTTTCCCTATCTCTTTATCTCTCCCTTTCTCCTGCAGAGATATCCAATATACTGTTTCCGGGTCTGGCCTGCATCGCATTTGGAAGCAGCATGTTATTGCTCACAAATATGCAGGTGTGTCCTCATTCTCACTGTTCAATCATATTCAATAACACGTCAAACACGAGATTGCTGCTTCGAGAAATGCTCATGATGTAATGCCTGGCACTATCTGTTCAGAGTTGTGATTGTACTTTCTCATCCAGGTGGGGAGCCTCTTTGACACCCATCATTCCACCGTCATCACTTTGTATACCGGAGCCTACAGCTCCTCTGCCATCACCTTCCTCATCATCAAGGTAAAAGCAGTTAAGTAGTGTACATGTGGGTCTCACCAAAAAGGTGTGCAAATAACACTTTTGACAGTGCTGATAGAGTCGAATTTGATTTGAAGTGTTAGAAATCACTCACACTATGCAAGAAAGGTGTCACATCCCATCGAAGCGGGGCAACATCGTACCCCTGAACTGAAGATGCGGAAAACCATATGAAGTCGAGTGCGCTACATTTCTTAATTTCCCCAGAGGCTTTTTCAGACAAACTCATGCCTTTTATCTATTACTACTATTACTATCTAATTACTCTTAAGGGTTACAGTCATATTACAGTCATAACACAGTTATGCTCATTAAATAGTATATAAGAATAAGAATTAGCTAAATGTGTGCTAAATGCACCTAAAAACATCTCTCCGGTTGCTTTTTATCACTTGAGGAATATTTCTAAAATTCGGAAAATACTGTCCTTACATAATGCAGAAAAGCTAGTCTATGCTTTTGTTACCTCAAGATTAGATTACTGCAATGCTCTTTTGTCTGGATGTTCAAATTCCTTTCTGAAAGGGCTCCAGCTAATTCAAAATGCAGCAGCTCGTATTTTTACTAGAACAAGGAGATTTGAGCACATCAGCCCAGTGTTAGCTTTACTTCACTGGTTGCCTGTTAAATTCCGATTAGATTATAATATTCTACTTCTGACCTTTAAGGACTTACATGGGCTTGCTCCTCTATATTTAAATGATTTACTTTATTCCTTATACTCCCTTAACCAAACATGGTCTGGTGGTGACTGCCCTCATCAAGCCTGCACCCATGGCTGTGCTGGCCACTGCTTCTGTTTCCCTTAGCTATGCTGCTATAGCCTTATTCTGCCTGGGTTTACCTTATCGCATGCAGACACCTCTCTTTCTCCTGCTGTGATTGACCAATTACCATCTGAACCCCTAAACAATGTCACTTTCCTCTTCTCCCCACTCTGGACACCTGGAGCTCTAGCCCAACTTTTCCTGAGCACCCTCTCCAGGCCCCGGAGCTCCAGCCCAAGACCAGCTGTGCACCTCCCTCCTGCCACTGCTGATTCAGCTGTGCACCTCCCTCCTGCCACTGCTGATTCAGCTGGAGCACCTCCCTCCTGCCACTGCTGATTCAGCTGTGCACCTCTCTCCTGCCACTGCTGATTCAGCTGCGCACCTCCCTCCTGCCACTGCTGATTCAGCTGTAGCACCTCCCTCCTGCCACTGCTGATTCAGCTGTGCACCTCCCTCCTGCCACTGCTGATTCAGCTATAGCACCTCCCTCCTGCCACTGCTGATTCAGCTATAGCACCTCCCTCCTGCCACTGCTGATTCAGCTGTGCACCTCCCTCCTGCCACTGCTGATTCAGCTGTAGCACCAAGCCTGTCCCCTTGCATCTTCTCTGCTTGGACTTAATTTATTCAGATTTATTCAGATTTCACAAAGGTATTCAATCCAGGTTTCTGTTACAGGATGAACTGTAGTCAGATCAAGTGCAACCGCTGTTGTCTCACAAAAAAAGCACAGAGAGACAACACAGAGCCTGTGCAGGGAGAGGAAGGGATAGGGAATGCAACATCTGAACAAGGAAACCCCCAGCAGACCCCACAGACAGGTACGGCTCTGTCATGCAGTGTTACAGTGATAGAGCACACTACAAAATAAAGCACACTACTTCACAGGTTAGAAAACAAAGCTTAAGTCAATAAGCTTTTTTTAAGTTTAAGGTGCCATTAATTCTGAAGCCCACTGTCATGACATGAGTGACTTTTAAGTAAAAATCCAAAAAGAAACATGTAAGAACTTAATATTTGAACCTTAAGAATCTTACTAGATATTTGTAGGTTTTGTGCTCATGGGATGTTATTCACTTTAAAATCTGTATCTGCCCCTCTGTCCTTCTCGATCTCTCTCTTCACCCTCTCCCTGTAGACAGTTTTAAGCAGTGTGTGCTCAGTTGGTTGTTTCTGTGGCACCTGGTGTGGGTGTCAGTCACGGCTCTGCGGCACCTCCTGTTCATTGGCACCCTGAACCCCATGCTGACCCTGCTGGCTCACGGAGATACAGCCCAAGGTAATCCTCAGGTTGTCTGCTGCTCAGATGTATACGCACTCAGTCAAGACGTCACATGTTTGTGTGTCTTCTTTTTCCATCATAAGCACGCTTTGGAACGTTAGGCAACAGCATGCTGTATTATATGCAGTGGTTTAGTGGCACAATCAGGGAGTCCTGTGGGAAAACAATCGCAATAGTCCAGCATCAGAGCAACAGGGCATGGGGCGAGGATGGCGCATTCTTCAGATTTTGTATAGAAAGAAACTGGAAAGAATCTGCATATCCGGGCTTTCTAAATTGAAAAGATCAGATTCACAAACTGGAAGATGACACTGGAACGCGACAGAGATCTACAAAAGCATACATCAAGGGTCATTGGCAAGCTACTTAATGGGTGCAATGTCATAATAGGCAGGAGAGTGAAACTATTCCATCTTTATTTGGTCCCCAACAAATTGAGAAGAATTGTTACTATGTGAAAATTATAGTGTTGAAGTCCCACCCACCGCAAAAGCATGTTGTCAAAGATCTGATGCTGATACCTTGATGGGGAGCAGGCTGATGTTAGTGTTAGGACTGATCAGTTTAATTTCCTGTCTTTTGAGGCTTTCAGCAAATGCAAACACTTCACTTAAAACGTGTGATTAATTAATCAATTATAGCAGTTGATCACACAGTTAACTCACCAGATACCTGGGTCTCAACAAGGTGAAAACAAAAACCCAGTAGCTTCCCAATAGGCTAGCAAGGTTAGATGTCATGATTTGTGTTTTCTGTATCAGTATTCTCTCTACAAGTCCCCAGAGTTTTGCCTTTTATTTCCCTTTGTGACCACCGTAGTTCTGTTTTCTGTTCATTCATTTCACCTGTGTCTCACTTACTGATTATCGTGCACACCTGATTCTCGTTTCCCCTTGTTGTATTTAAACCTGTCTGTTTTGTTTGCTCAGTGCCAGATTGTAATGTGCTCCTGCCATTCTCTCCAGTGATTTCTGTCTGATTTACCTGTGTTCTGACCTGTTCTGTTTTCCTTGACTACCACCTTTTGGATTCTCCTTCTGTTTGTGTACGACCTGCTGTCATTGGTCTTTGTTTGGATTCCTGGTTTGTGCTTTTAGTGAGACGGGTACGTGGGGGTTGGACCCAAAATGCACGACTCAGAAACAATGGGTAGATAAAGTCCCGTCAGGGCTTTATTCGGGACGAATCCCAGGAGAGTGGTCAAAACAAGCAAAGTCCAGACACGAAGATCCAGCCAAACAAATAGTAAACAAACAAAAAGCATGGTGCCGAGGGAAGAGTCGAACTCGTAGTCGGTAGACGTGCAGGGAGGTCCGGTAGCAGGAGAGCTGTCAGCGAGGCAGAAGTACAGGCGGACGGCAGGCAGAGGCGTAGTCGAAGGCGAAGCAGAAGTCGAAACCATAAAACAAACAGCGAGGCAAAGGTACAACATCGGTAGGCGAGGACGTGGTAAAAAACAAACGATGGTCAGCAAAACAGAAATCAATAATCGGTGGTCGGTAAACAGGCTTGGATCGTAACGTGTAATCAATAACGGTAAATGCTCAGGAGTTGCGTAGATAAACCAGAGGCAGACAATTTTGCGAAGAGCAGTAGTGCGACTGGGCTATAAATGCGGGTGTAGACAGGTGTAGACAATTAGTTAGAGAGCAGCAAGGAAATGAAAAACAGGTGCTGTTTTAACAAGGTAATTAGTAATCGTTAGTAATAAACCTATCCTGCCCTAGCATTAGTAAATTAGTAAATGACATGCACGAGAAACGTAAGGTAACATGAACACATGATTAGTTTGTTAGTTCTACCCAATCCTGATCTAGCGTTAGTAGTTTTAGTAAATAGACAAATGGAAACAATTAGGGTGTGAATGACAGAAAGAGAGAGAGAGAAAAGGCGGAACGCAAGGTTTGCGGAAAGACATGTAAGAGTGTATGTTTAAACAGTAACCAGTCTACGTAACAATAAACATAAATCAAAACATCACACAAAACGAAACTAAGACGATAACCACTCAACATAACAAGGTAATATAATCGTAACGAAACATAACTAGACATGACGAGAAAATAAATCGTAACAAGAAATAAACTAAACAACATGACAAACCTAGACTAACATAATACATGATAAGACAATACGTGACTAAGACAAATTGAATAAACATAAAACATGGCAAGACAGACCTGAAACGTGACATTTAGACTTCGTTCGATTTCCTGTGCTTTGTCTGCTTGCCCCGTTGACAAACCCTTGCTTGGATTATTGACCACCAACTTCTTTGCCTGCTGTGTTACTGTTTGCCAGCTATCGACCTTGGCCTGTTTAACCTGCCCAATAAAGTATTTTATTGGAAATGATGTGAGCGACTGTGTCCATTGTTCTGAAGCCTGACAGTTGGAGACCATTGTTAGAGGCTATGTGCATGTTATCCTGCAAACCACAGATTACCCTTAACCTAGGGTTGAGCAGGTTTGGGTTTAAGACTCTTTTGCCCCGGTAACATGTCTTCCTAAACAGTGAGCTGGCTAAGTAAAACCGAAAATCCTGACTTCCAAACTGTCTTGGATGCTGGATGAGTCTCTTTGAATCACATCTGCGCAAGCCCAACAGACTTAACTGCATTGCTTTTAGAAGCAGCAATTGACAACACAAATTAGGACACATGGTTGTCTGTGCTTTCCTGGCCTGAGGATGGATTTTGCAGCACTGGATGCTGATAGATACCATTTTTTTGTGCTTTTCAGTGTGAGATAAAGAGCAGAAGAGAGGCAGGCTGAGGAGCTGTAGTAGTGTGTGAGGCCATGCTATGGTGTGCTGCTGTATGCTAATCCTCTGCTCTGCTCTCCCTCTGTCTCAGTGAGCCACTACACCAACGCCTTCGCCTACACACAGTTATGTGGGATACTGTGCGCCATCTGGAATGGCCTGATCATTGACAGATACAAGGGCAAGCTACGGGCCGAAGGCAGGTACCCGTGTTACCTGCCCACAGGTGTGCTGCCGCAGGGCATGCAAATACAGCAGTGTCATGAGACATGGAAATCGTGTCTGGTACTAGCTAATTATAGACCTGACAGACCTGCATGGTGATGTGATTAAGCACTAATTAAGCACAGATTATTATTCACAGCAACATTCCCCCACTGTCATGTGCTGCTTTCAGTGCATAGAACCACGTACAGTACATATTGTCAACACTTTTAGTGTTGACTAGTTTTTTTCCCTCAAAACAAAATATAGAGAAGGTTAAAGCACAAAAAATGATGTGGTATAGCAATGACCCTGTTTGCAGCAGTGTATGGTAATAGAAAATGCAAATAAAAAATGAAAGCCTCAGCAAAGTATCGCCCCTTTTCTTGACACTTGAAAACTTGAAAATGACATACCCAAAATAAAACGGTTACTATTCTTGAATCCTCCCGACTACTGGTATAACTCTGGTAACCCTTTGTAGTTTGTTTTCCAAAAATGACTCAAAATATTACTACAGCAAAGTTACAGAAGCCCAAACACAGTGAAAGAGGAAGCTTTTATTCTCATGAAAAGATTTTCTGTTCCTGAATGGACAGATTATTGTGGCAGTGGCTGATGCAATTAGAAACACAATGGAGCCAGGCTGAAAAATAACTGACTATTTGGCGTAAAGAATCTAAGTACAGCATGTACTTAGGGCCTGTGACCGTAACCCTGTAACCAGCATGATCAGGACATTGCGGCAGGTTCAGTTTTTAGTGGCTGCCTCTAACTCTGCTAACCCAGCTCTTGCCTCTGCCATAGGAGAGACAGAGGAGGAGGGTAGCCTGCGCTCTGTGGTGCTCTCCCTCTTCCTCACTGCCCTGCAGTGCCTCTTATTCTCCATCTGCGCCACCATACCTGTGCTCCCGCTGCAGTACCTGACTTTTGTCCTGCAAGTGGTCAACCGTGCCTTCTCGTTTGGAGGGAATGCAGCCTTCATCAGCATTGCGTGAGTGACCATGTTGTGACTAAATTCAGATTCTCTCATTCCGCAGTCTAGAGGGATATATCCAGAGGCACACATTCCAGAACTTCTTATGATGACAGTGTGTTCCCAGCCTGGGGCCAATCTCAGAATAACTGTTGTTTCTGATTGTCATGATTATTATGAGTAGCAGTGCTGCCATGTCTCCTGCATTCTTTCTCATCCTCCTCCATTTTACCCCTCTTCTTTCCCCTTTTACCCCTATCCTATCATTCAACTGTCCTCTATCCATCTGCTTTCTTCTAATCTTACTCTCCTCTTGTCTCTACAGTTTTACAGTCTGTCACTTTGGTAAGCTAATCGGTGTGGTTAACGCTGTAGTGTCTGCGGTGTTGCTCCTGCAATTCCCCTGCATCATCCTGGTGAATGAGGTGTTGAATGGAGACCCCTTATATGTGAGTACTGCACCACTATGCTCCGCACCTACACACCAAACATCCACTCACAGGAGAATCATAACATGAATCACTCTTCACTTGGCGGCCGTTGATGATATTTGTACCATTCAGTTGTGAATATTTTCCATTGGAATTAGCAAATGTAATTGTGACACGTTAGGCAGACCTGGTCGCAGCTGGTTTGATTCCCTGCCCTGGAACTTTCTGTGCTGTGATCCCATCTCTATGTACATCCATTCTGCTTTCCTCCATAAGTGGGTTAGGCTGCCTGCTCTCCTTATATCTGGCATTAAAGACTGTGGCCCCTCTTAAAAAAGAGCAAACTGGACACTCCCATACTAAGCAATTACATACCCATTTCAAATCTCCCATTCATAAGTAAGATTATTGAAAAAGCTGTTTATAATAAACTTAGTAACTTCTTAACCTTAAATGGCTAGTTTGATCAATTTCAGTCAGGTGTCCAATCCCACCATAGTACTTATAAAAGTAATAAATTATATTCATCTGAATACCGATTCAAGTGTTACTGGATCTTAGTGCAGCTGATTATTATTTAATACTGATTATGCATCCGAGCGAACAACCATGACATATAGAATCCGCAAAGGCTCAATTATTGGGCCTCTGTTATTCAATCTCTATATGGTCCCATCCATCCATCCATCCATTATCTTAACCCGCTTATCCTGAACAGGGTCGCAGGGGGGCTGGAGCCTATCCCAGCATACATTGGGCGAAAGGCAGGAATACACCCTGGACAGGTTGCCAGTCCATCGCAGGGCACACACACCATTCACTCACACACTCATACCTATGGGCAATTTAGACTCTCCAATCAGCCTAACCTGCATGTCTTTGGACTGTGGGAGGAAACCAGAGCACCCGGAGGAAACCCACGCAGACACGGGGAGAACATGCAAACTCCGCACAGAAAGGCCCTGGCCGACGGGGATTCGAACCCAGGACCTCCTTGCTGAGGCGGCAGTGCTACCCACTGCACCATCCGTGCCACCTGCACCCATATTAAAGCAATAAAAAATAATAACAAATAACAAAGAGAGTTACTATCACTTTTAATTTATATTTTCTTTCGGAGCTTTAGAATTTCTTCAATCTGTCTTTTCGTAGCCCTTTTTATTATCTGTTCAGAGAAATCCTAATTTAAGATTACTCTCATTATTGGCCTAAATTTTTTTTAAATGTAATTGACTTGCTTGACCAAGGCTAATTAGTTTTCTAATATTATTTCATTTGTTTAATGGCAAAAAATGACAAATACTGGTCATACCCATTTAAGAGTAATTTACATTTACATTTACATTTTTGTCATTTGGCAGACGCTTTTAATCCAAAGCGATTTACAAATGCATAGGTTCTACCACAAGTCAAAGCATCACATCCAGAACTAGGAAAATACACATGGAATGCTGTTCGAAACATATAGTCATCATAAGTGCAAAAACATTTTTTGGGGGGGGGTTAGACAAGGATAGGGATATCAGAAAGGGGGGGCGGGGGAAATCAGGAGGGAGGACTAAGGTAGAGTTTGAAAAGGTGGGTTTTCAGTTTGCATCGAAATAGGGGGAGGGATTCTGCTGTCCTGACAGTGGTAGGCAAGTCATTCCACCACTGAGGAACCAGAACGGAAAACAGGCGTGAACGTGCAGCTCGACCGCCAGGTGCACATAGAGAGGGAACCGTAAGGCAACCAGAGCTGGCAGACCGGAGTGGTCTAGCTGGGGAGTAGGGAGTGATCAAGGATTGTATGTAAGGTGGGGCAGTCCCCTTAGCAGCCTGAAATGCCAACACTAGGGCCTTGAAACGGATGCGTGCGGCAATAGGAAGCCAGTGGAGGCCAATGAGAAGCGGAGTGACATGAGCCGACCTAGGCTGAATGGTGATCAGGTGGGCTGCAGCATTCTGGACCAGCTGGAGGGGCTTGATAGCACACGCTGGGAGATAGGCTAGGAGGGAGTTGCAGTAATCCAGGCGGGAAATGATGAGCACCTGGACTAGGAGCTGGGTGGCTTTCTCCGTCAGGAGATGACGGATACGGCGTATATTATACAGAAAGAACCTGCAGGTTCTGGCAGTGGAGGATACTTGTGGAGCCAGGGTGAGGCAGTTATCAAGATAATAATTGCCTTATTAAAAGTATTAACAGGTTGTACCAATTGAAAAAATCATTTTAATCTATCTCAACCACAGCTAGCTTAATCTGCTCTGGAGAATCCAAACAATCCTCCTCAGATTGAATTTGTATAGTGTCATGAGAATGAAAATTCCCCAAATTCCAGGAACATTGCAGACAATTTCAGAAAATTCTGTAGGTCTCCAAGTTTCCTGGAAAATTCCCTTCCTGTACAACTCTAGTTTTGACAAATACATGCAAATGAGTGTTCCAGTCTCTTCTCTTACTCCCTCTGCAGATAAACATAGCCCTGTGCATCCTGTGCCTGGCCACGTTCATTCACCCGGCCTATGTCTATATCCGCTGGCGCAGACTGGCCAATCAGAGAAGAAGCTCCGCCCAGCCACCTCCCAACGATGAGAACGCCTTCTCTGGAGACAATGAAGACCAACCCCAGGATGCCCCAGGCTCCTCTTAGACACCCCCAAAATGAACACTCACAATGCCTCAGGCCTACTGTTTTATGAGGGTCCATTCTTTCCCCCACTGAGTGGTTCATGAAAATATTGGTCATGTTTGTTAAATAATAAAACAAACATGACAAGCCATGTTGGCTTCTTCTTTCCTGCTTCTGTCTTTGTGACATATGTTCTTTACGAATATCATTTATTCTATATAACAGTGGCGGCTGGTGGTGATACTGGATACGGGGGCATAAAAACTAAAAGTCTGATCACTATCCATAGCTCACACTCCAGCATTGCATTTGAATGCTATTTGATGAATACTTTTATTCGAAGCACCATACAATACCATGAGCTCATACATTTTTCAGGACGGCTGGCACCAGTGGGTGCCATGCGCTACCAGTTGAGCAACAGGACTACAATATATGCCACTACTCTGTTCGAGCAATAGTGGTCAGTGGAATGGCAGAAGCAAGTGGGGGACCACTCAGAGAGGTGGCCTTGGTCCTCGCCTTGGAGGCCGGGGGAGGACAGTGCCTTTCACTGCAGTTGAGGATTTAGCAGCTTGGCACAATAGTTGATTTCATCCACACAATGGACCAAAAGTACCAAAACACTGCAAAATCATTCGATCAAAACACCAGCACTAGCTTTCTTCCAACAAGATTTTTTGGTCAATCATCTAAAAAACACTAAACCAGTGGCATTATAATAGCTGCACTCTTTTCTGTCAGTTATTTGCAAATTTGGCTGTAGAAATGTACCGTTTTTTGGTGGTTCAACCTGACTGAGAAAGTTTGTCAAAAAGTAATTCACAGGTTGGTCTACAAAAGCTTGTGAGCAAAACAAATATGAAACAAACGTGTTGTAATTGTAACTGTTCCCACTATTCCCTTTATTTAGAACCAAAAAAAAGAACCATATTGAAGCTATAGGTATCGTGTGTGTGGGCGAGCTAAACAAATGTTCCTCCCAATGAGTTTGGCAGTGCAAGATTGCTTCAAAGACATGAATACACAATGGTTTTGAAAATTGCGCACAGACTTCTGAGATTAGCGCCAAAGTGGTTTAAAAAAACTGTAATAGGGAGCAGAGTCCCGGAAGTGTCGTTCCTGAAATATCTGCTTTACCTCCCTATGGAACAGGCAGGTTAAGGACATTCACAAGAAAATTCTAATTGGACTTTTTTAAACATGCTTTCTTGATACACTCATCCACAGCCCTCTATAAGTGTTTCAGAGAGAGGAGACAGCACAGAAGAGTGCTAGTGGGCACCAGAGTTAACATCAGCTCAGAGCTAAAATACACATTTCAGAGATCACATAACATTACCCAATTGAATGAATGTAAAACCTTTCGTTTCAGAGAAGATGCATGAGTTTCTGAATGAATGCTACAGTGCACTGCGCACCATATTAACTAGCTAGCAACCCCTCGCGCTTCCCGCCTCTCCAGTTCATTCCATTTGAAAAAACGGTCACCAGCTTGGTAAGTTAGCTACTTAGCTAACTAGCTAATTGAAGCTTCGCTGTTGGAACTTGATTTTTATATTCGTATTTGCACTATATGTATAACTGGATTGGAACATTAACCCCCTTTGCGTGATACTAGACACAGGCAGCCGAATCAAACTGAAGTAAGGTTAGCCATCTAGCTAGCTCTAGCTAATAACAGCTGGCCAACATATACTAGCTAGACAAATCATAAAACAGAGCAAACTACTTCGATATAGAGTTAGATATACTTAGATGTATAAACACTTGTATAAACACTGACTAGCAGTATTCCTCTCATGTTTAACTAATGTTAGGCTACTAGTGTTCGCTAGCTTAGCCAAATGATTGAAGTAATAGTAATATTTATTTATTATTACATTACATTACATTATTGGCATTTGGCAGACGCTCTTATCCAGAGCGACGTACAGTTGATTAGATGAAGCAGGAGACAATCCTCCCCTGGAGCAATGCAGGGTTAAGGGCCTTGCTCAAGGGCCCAATGGCCCAATGGCTGGACGGATCTTATTGTGGCTACATTGGGATTAGAACCACCGACCTTGCATGTCCCAGTCCTTTACCTTAACCACTACGCTACAGGCCACCCTGTCACACCCTGTCACCCTGTCATAATAAAAGTCACATATATCATACCGTAAATTATTATTTCGGTTTTCTAAAAAAATTTCCGTAAAAATTATCACGTCACTGTATTTTCAGTGAGTAGGACTACGTCACAGTGGAAAGTAAATTTTTCAATAAATACGGGGTTTTCACAATGGCCAGATCATAAACCTACCTACTTCACGGAGCTCGTTCGTCATTCCCAGTCGATTTTATAACCTTTTAACATTCTTTTAACATTAACTTTTAGCATTCTTGATAACGGCAAATTTGTTTGGTCTCTTCTGAAATTGTAAGTCTTAAGAAATATATTTTCCATGTAGAGCGAGTAAGCTCTGTTAAGTTTTGTTTTCATCTAGCTAGAATGCCATACGAAACCCCATTGCAAGAGCAGTGTTTGATGAATGTTTGGGGAAATGTGTCGGCTATAAGGGCTAAGGAAACTTCGTTTCTGACCATGTTTGTTTAATTTTTTCTCAGGTCAATTGAGTCGCGGGGGTCGCTGTTATCATTATATCGCTTGTGGTGAGTTCTTTTTTACTTAAGGTAATATGTTGTTGCGCTAACAATGTTATTTTCCGGAGCGTTATTAGGCGACATCCAAAATGTACGTTAAATGTTAATTTGCTCATGGAAATGTAGGGTAAATTAATCATACTACATATTGTGTCAAGTTACGTTTATGGAATACATATCATGTATGTACAATTAGCCTACTTATTTTCCTTTAGCGTCTTGTTGGCTACAACGCTGCCAAAAATGATACATATTTTTCACTTTGCCCTGTGTGCACTTAAAGGGACAATAGGTAAGATTTGTGTTAAAACATTGTTACAAGACCATTGTAAATCCCTCCCTATCATTGAAAATGCTCACTGACATGTTGTCTCTGCCTGTGTTTATAGTCCTTAAATTGTAGTTTCAAAATGTACTGGGCAGCTGTGCAATAATTCAAGCTCATTGGTTGAAAAATGGTTCTAATTGCCATAGCCAATGGCGTGGGGGCTTATTCAGATTGTTCGTGTGTAGCTGCCCAATTTGCACTCCAGACAATCTATGACACTGTGTGCTATTGCTTATTATCCAAGCGAAGACTACATATCTAGTTAGAACAATAGCAGTTTTATTGGTAGCAACAAGCAAATTAGCCATAGTTAGCTCAAATGAATTTACATAGTGTGATGCAGCACATTAAAGTCAACATTTCATAAAGTCACCTGTGCAGCGAACATTTTCTTGCTAGAACTATGTATTCTTGGCTTGGATAATAAGCAATAGTATACTGAGTTTCAGTGATTGCTTGTCTGGAGTACAATCAGAAAAAGCCCCCAGAATGCCATTAGCTGTGGCTGTTGGAACCATTTTTCAACCAATGAGCTTTAATTGCTGTACAGCTGTACAATGTTTTGATGCATTTGACAGCCTGACAAATGGACACTTTGAAACCTGAATTTAAACACAGGCAGAGGGTGAGTGAACATGTGAGTGAGCCTTTTTCAATGATAGGAAGAGATTTAAAATGGTCTTGTAACTATGTTTTAACACAAAAATCTTACCTATTGCACCTTTAATTGTCCTGTCTGTGATTCATTTTTCTTCAGTTCATTCTTCTCCGGGTTAAAAACAGGAAATGCCAAAATCTTTTTTAATTTTTCTTTATTTTAGACATTAACTACCACTTTACATGACTTAGCTAGCCTACTGCCTTTTAGAATGTGATGAAATTTAATGTTTAATTTCCATTTTAACATTGCTTTCGAAGTGAGCGAGACAAGGAACAATAAGAAGATTCAGAAACTTCCGCAGGAACTGATTGCCTGCAAGAACTCTGCCTCCGAAGTTGAAGACCTTCATGAGGTCAGATCGGTTGTAGTGGGCAGTTCGGCCAGCTGATTAACAATGATGCTAACACTGTGGCACTTGGCATCTCACAACTACACATTGTGATTTTTGTGGAATCAATGGGTAGACATATTCCTAGCTATTTTGTGCTGAATGTCCTCTTTTGAACAGGAATCGTCCAGCTGTCTTGTAGAGGAGGTAACTCAAAGCGACACTGCAACATCATCCAGGCCTTGTAGAAGGAACTTTCAGCCATGAGAAATAGCCCAAAAGAAGCAGCAAAGGCTGAGGAAGGACTTAAGGAAGCAGAGCTGTCAGAGATGGCCTTAAGGAAACTGATGAGATTCATGCCAAAGAAGAGGAAGGACAAGGTGCTGGCTGCTATAGCCGTAAAGGTCGAGATGGGTGAGGAGAAGCTGACAGCCATGGAGCACATCTGTCAGGCTAAGGAGGATGAACTGGCTGCTGTAAGCGAGCAGTATGAGGCCGCAATGAACAATCTGACAGCCGAGATACAGCGTGGACAGGAGAGAGGACAGAGCCTGGTGACTATGACGCAAAGATGCGGGAAGAAGGAGGAGGATCTGGCTGCCATGTCAGAGCTGTGTCAGGCCAAAGAAGACAAACTGACAGACTTGAACAAGCTGTACGAGGCTACGAGGGACAACCTGGAAGCAGAGAGGCAGCTTGGAGAGGAGAGAGGGAAACACCTGGAGACTGTGGTGCAGTTATGCAGGGACAAGGAGCAGCAGCTTGGAGAGGAGAGGGAGAAACGCCTGGAGACTATGACGCAGTTATGCAGGGACAAGGAGCAGGAGCTGGCTGCCATGACTTCAAAACATGAGAAAAGCGAAGAGAAGCTGGCAACCATGTCAGAGCTGTGTCACACCACGGAGAAGACATTGACAGACTTGACCAAGCTGTATGAGGCTACGAGTGCCAACCTGGCAGCAGAGAGGCAGCTTGTAGAGGAGAAAGAAGAAGACCTGGAAATTATGGTGCAGATATACAGGAACAAGAAGCAGCAGCTTGCTGCCATGACTGCAAAGGATAAGACAAACAAAGAGAAGCTGGCAACCATGTCAGAGCTGTGTCAGAACACGGAGGAGGCAATGACAGACTTGACCTACCGGTTTAAGGCTACAAAGGACAAACTGGCAGCAGAGAAACAGCGTGGACAGGAGAGTGGAAAATGCCTGGAGACTGTGTCTCAAATGTGCAGGGACAAGGAGGAGGAGCTGGCTGCCTTGACTTCAAAACATGAGAAAAGCGAAGAGAAGCTGGCGGCCATGTCAGAGCTGTGTCAGACAGAGGAAGACAAACTGACTGCCATGACCAAGCTGTACGAGGCTACAATGGACAATCTGACTGCCGAGAAACGGCATGGACAGGAGATGAGACAAAGCCTGGAGACTATGACGCAAATATGCGGGGACAAGGAGGAGAAGCTGGCGGCCATGTCAGAGCTGTGTCAGACCATGGAGATGACACTGACAGACTTGACCTGCCAGTACGAGGCTACAAGTGACAACCTGGCAGCTGAGAAGCAGCTTGGACAGGAGAGAGTGGAAAGTGTGTCACAAATATGCAGAGACAAGGAGGAGGAGCTGGCTGCCATGACTTTGAAGTTTGAGACCGGGGAGGTGAAGTTGGCGGCTATGTCAGAGCTGTGTCAGACCGAGGAAGACAAACTGACTGCCATGACCAAGCTGTACGAGGCTACAATGGACAATCTGACTGCCGAGAAACAGCATGGACAGGAGATAAGACAAAGCCTGGAGACTATGACGCAAATATGCGGGGACAAGGAGGAGAAGCTGGCGGCCATGTCAGAGCGGTGTCAGACCACGGAGATAGCACTGACAGACTTGATCGACCAGTACGAGGCTACAAGGGACAACCTGGCAGTAGAAAAGCATTTTGGACAAGAGAGAGGAGAAATGCTGGAGACCATGATGCAGATATGCAGGAACATGGAGCAGGAGCTGGCTGCCAGGTCAGAGCTGTGTCAGACCGAGGAAGACAAACTGACTGCCATCACCGAGCTATACGAGGCTGCAAGGGACAACCTGGCAGCAGAGAAACAGCGTGGACAGGAGAGAGGAAAATGCCTGGAGACTGTGTCTCAAATGTGCAGGGACAAGGAGGAGGAGCTGGCTGCCTTGACTTCAAAACATGAGAAAAGCGAAGAGAAGCTGGCGGCCATGTCAGAGCTGTGTCAGACCATGGAGATGACACTGACTGACTTGACCTGCCAGTACGAGGCTACAAGGGACAACCTGGCAGCTGAGAAGCAGCTTGGACAGGAGAGAGTGGAAAGTGTGTCACAAATATGCAGAGACAAGGAGGAGGAGCTGGCTGCCATGACTTTGAAGTTTGATACCGGGGAGGTGAAGTTGGCGGCTATGTCAGAGCTGTGTCAGACCGAGGAAGACAAACTGACTGTCATGACCAAGCTGTACGAGGCTACAATGGACAATCTGACTGCCGAGAAACAGCGTGGACAGGAGAGAGAGAACCACCTGGAGAATGTGACGCGGTTGTGCAGGAAGAAGATGGAGGAGCTGGCTGCCATGACTTTGAAGCAAGAGACAAGCGAAGAGAAGCTGCAAGCCATGTTAGGCCTGTTCCAGACCGTGCAGAAGAAACAGACATATTTGACCTCCCTGTATGATGCTAAAAAGGAAAAACTGGAGGCCCCGGCATGGCTTGCTCAGCAGAATATGACCAGTCTGAAGGCCGTGATGCAGCTCTTTCAGGACAAGGAGCAGGAGCTGGCTGCCATGACTTTGAAGCAAGAGACAAGCAAAGAGAAGCTGCCGGCCAAGTCAGAGCTGTTCCAGACCAAGGAAGAAACACTGACTGGTATGAATAAGCTGTACGAGGCTACAACGGACAATCTGGCAGCCGAGAAGCAGCTTGGACTTGTGCATGACACAAGCGAAGAGAAGCTGCAAGCCATGTCAGACCTGTTCCAGACCGTGCAGAAGAAACGGACAGATTTTACCTCCCTGTATGATGCTGAAAAGGACAAAGCTGCTCAGCAGAATATGATCAGTCTGAAGGCCGTGATGCAGCTCTTTCAGGACAAGGAGCAGGAGCTGGCTGCCATGACTCTGAAGCAAGAGACAAGCAAAGAGACGCTGCCAGCCATGTCAGACCTGTGGCAGAACATGACAGACTTGACCAACCTGTACGAGGCTACAAGGGACAACCTGGCAGCCGAGAAGCAAATTCTGTGATGCAGTTCTGCGATCTGCTGGCTACTGTGCATGGGACAAGTGAAGAGGGGAAATTCTTCAGCTGAGGTGGTGGGGGGGGGGGCCGGAGTGGGGGGAGGGGGAGTCAGGTGGAGGTAGACTGTCGAACGGGGAAGGGGGGGGGGGATTGGGGGCAGGGGAAGCTGGTCTGCTTATTCTTTGCATTTACATGCACTAAATAGCCGCTAGTCTACTGATGAATGTCGAGAAACAGCAGTAGCAAAACAATTACTTTAATGGACTGTCCATACGCTGGTATTTCATGGAGTTACAATTATTAATTTACTTTCCAATGCCATGTTATTTTAAAACCTCTGTTCGTCGGATTTCTTGTTTTTTATTTTTCTGTTTAATCAATTTTCAATGCTGCTTCCTTCTACATGCGAGCTGCTGCACGCTGCCAGTCTAAACCAGGTATGTGTCAGGAGGTCAGTCCATAGTGCGGCACAGATTGTGGGGAGTGTGGAGCACGGGTGGGGGTACCTAGCAGTGTGTGGTGTAGTGGGTTGCGGTGCAGTGCGGACACTTAAACCCACTACACCCCACACTGGTAAGTACCCTGGGGGGGATGGTGGGGGTCCCTCGCAGTGTGTGGTGTAGTGGGTCGCGGTGCAGTGCGAACACTTAAACCCACTACACCCCACACTGGTAAGTGCCCTCTCCCCCACGCCCCCGTGCTCCACACTCACTCCACTCTGTGCTCACTCTCGGACCCTCTCCTGAGCCTGCCCACACGGCACAGGCCAGCCCAGGCTCAAGCACCCCAGAGGTATCAACCCGCCAGGGACAGGGGGGTCCACACACACACATACCCACACAGACACACACACACTCACACACACACACATACACACACTCTCACACATGCACATAAAAACAATCTAAGGGTGGGACATGGCCACAGGTGCCGGAACATCTTCGCGTCCCATATTAAAAAGAGCGGGACACGAGACACCTTCACACTTGCTTTTAGGAACAGAGAAAGTGAAGACAATTATGGAGCCAGAAACCAGAGATTACTTCTTCAAAGCCCAGGGGAACAATAACTATCAACACAGTGCAATCCATCACATCTGCCCAGTGTTACTTAGAGCAGTTTACCATTGGCCATTTCTTACAGAGCTTTAATAGATTATTAATGCATGCATTTCACCTATTCATTTATGCTTAACTGTTACCGCCAGTGAACCATTGGCTGTCTCTCCTTTCAGAGCACACTAACCGTCTTCAAAATGCAGGCTCTTCATTCCTCTTGTTGTCTCCAGGCCGTGGTCCAAGAGCTGCAGATGGCCCTGAAAGATCAGCCAATGGCAGCAGGCAGCCTGCGGAAGACGCGAGTATAGGTCTACCTACAGTGGTTGTGGTTTTATGCTGTGCTTGTGTCTTTATTTCCAGGTTCGCTGAGGCTGTTTTTCAAAAGGTTGCCGTCAAGAGACCTCCAGGCTTCACATCAAGCTCTGGTTTCACCACAAAGCAGGAGGCCCTCCGTGGGAAAAGTTAGTTCTGCAACCTTTCGGTCACATTATCTGCTACTAGCACACCTCACGATATACAGTAATAGCTATTTAAGATACATCAATGCACAAGTATAATTTTGTAAAAGGAATCTGCCGTTTTCTTATGTAGCAGAATGCAAGCAAATGTTCTTGCAATGTTTCTCTCCTGTTGAAGGAAAGGATCGGGAGCTGAAGCTGATGGAGTCCCAGAAGCAGGGCGGCCATCAGCAGCTGTAAGTGGCAAACAAGATGCCCTGTACATGGTACAATTGATACTGCTCATTCACCCAGTCATACTCACAGTCACACATACCAACGGCGATTTGCTGCCATGCAAGGCACCAACTAGCTTGTCATGAGCATTAAGACGTTAGGTGTCTTACCCAGGGACACTTTGGCACACCCAGGGTGGGATCAAATCTGCAACCCTTCGACTGCCAGACGACTGCTCTTATCACCTAAGCCAATTAAATGACTATGGTAATTTAAAAATACTGAATCCTCATACACATGGGTATGGTTTCACAAACTGCTCGCTGTCTCTCCCCAGATGGCCAGCAGGAGACTGTGGAAGAATGCAGCGTAGAGCAGTTCAGGCAACGAGAGTTGGGGCACCACTTCCGGTTGTTCAGGAGGCTCCATTGCTCCATTGCCTGATGATGTTCCTCCAGGGGAAGAGCTGGCTCACGTACATGACCCCGGGCCGGGACCCACACCTCCTCATCTGGGAGCTCCCTCCGGGCGTCGCTCACCGGACAGGCACACAGGTGGGTCCACTCCTCCCGACACATACAGCGGCCGCTCCGGCTGCAGCTGGCGGACAAGAACAAACTGACAGGGAGACCACCTCAGGGCCAGCTTACCTCGCTCCCGGCGCCTGAAGTTCCACACAAGCACCCAGTCCCCCAGCAATAATGGCAAGATCTTAAGCTGCTGTGAAAGCCGTTGTTATAAGCCTGGAGCAGAGTAGGCAGGCGCTCCAGCCACCGGCCCTGTTCGCCCTCCTGGGATCAAACCTGCAACCCTTCGACTGCCAGACGACTGCTCTTACCACCTAAGCCAATTAAATGACTAATTTAAAAATACTGAATCCTTTGGTGGGAAAAATATGTCTAATTCTGTTCAGCTTTAGTTTTATTTGGGGATTGAGTAGTTTTTGGAATGATAATGATGGATGAATGATGAATGTGTGTTTTGCTCTCCCTGATTTTGTTGCAGGACTATACCTCAGCAAAACAGAGAGCACAGGAGGGAAGAAAGACCCCGATGGGTGAAGGCATTTGGGAATTACCGCCCCAACCAATGGATTACTGATGGACAGGGGAACAACTATCACTGCAGCCAGGCGCAGGTGAGGAAGCTCTGCCAACATTCATACTCTGCACTAATACCAAGTGCTGATAGTAACAGAATATAGGGAGGTAAAGCAGATAATTTTGTGTTTGTAGAACGCAAATACAGAATGCAAACGGCACACTCTTGTCCAGCGCTAATGCAGAGGTGCAGTACAATGTGCTAAATCAGAGCTAATACTGTATTATTCCTTGTGTACATTCATACACATGGGTATGGTTTCACAAACTGCTCCCTGTCTCTCCCCAGATGGCCAGCAGGAGACTGTGGAAGAATACAGCATAGAGCAGGCTCCATTGCTTCCTCCCGATGCTGTTCCTCCAGGGGAAGAGCTGGCTCACGTACATGACCCCGGTCCGGGACTCACACTTCCTCATCTGGGGGCTCCCTCCGGGCGTCGCTCACCGGACAGGCACACAGGTGGGTCCACTCCTCCTGACCTCCTTCGGGCCGGAACACATACAGCGGCCGCTCCGGCTGCAGCTGGCGGACAAGAACAAACTGACGGGGAGACCACCTCAGGGCCAGCTTACCTCGCTCCCAGCGCCTGAAGTTCCACACAAGCACCCGGTCCCCCAGCAATAATGGCAAGATCTTAAGCTGCTGTGAAAGCCGTTGTTATAAGCCTGGAGCAGAGTGGGCAGGCGCTCCAGCCACCGGCCCTGTTCGCCCTCCTGGAGAGACCCCAGGAGAGACAGCAGGGTTTGATTAAACCGCTCACAGGCCCCATTGCCCTGCTGGTGGTAGGGGATAGTGCGGATCTTAGTGCCCCATAGAGCTCACAGAATGATGCCGCTTGGCGGACATGGCGGGCCTGTACCTCTGGCTCGGGCTCCACTGCCAGACGCTAGGTGCCACCCTCAGGGGCAAAAGCACCTGCCACATTGGCCCATCTACCAGGGGTTCACCGCCAGCGCAGGATAACCTCCACCTTGTTGGCTCCCAGGTGGCCCAAGGCCTGATGGTACCACTGCCAGACGCTGCGTGCCACCCACAGTGGCCCATCTACCAGGGGATCTTCCAACAGGCAGTACAGGATCTTACTTGCAACTACCTTCAACCCACTCCCGCCACTACATGTGGGACTGGTCGGATCTGCAGCGGGTACAGCAGGGGTAGGAGCAGAGGTTGGTAGGTGGTGGAGGGAGTGGGAGCAGTTGCGGGTAGAGGGGGGATCCTGTACTGCCTGTTGGAAGATCCCCTGGTAGATGGGCCACTGTGGGTGGCACGCAGCGTCTGGCAGTGGTACCATCAGGCCTTGGGCCACCTGGGAGCCAACAAGGTGGAGGTTATCCTGCGTTGGCGGTTCTACTGGCTGGGTTCGGGGAACGATGTCAGGCAGTGGAGGCCGAGCCAGAGGTACAGCCCCCCCCTGGCCCCCCTCTCCACCTCCACTGGAGGTGGTGGCCATGGACCAGATTGGTGCAGCACTGGGGGTGCCCCAAACGGCTCCTCTCAGACCGAGGGGCAGCCTTGGTGGCGTCATTCTGTGAGCTCTTTGGGTGCACTAAGATCTGCACTATCCCCTACCACCAGCAGGGCAATGGGGCCTGCTAGCAGTTCAACCAAACTCCCCAGGAGGGCAAACAGGGTTAGGGTTAGGGTTACTGGTGGCCGGAGCTCTGCCCCAGGCTTATAACAAAAGCATTCATAGTAGCAGCAGCTTTGCTGGGGGACCGGGTGCTGGTGTGGAACAAGGTAAGCTGGCCCCGAGGTGGTCTCCCTGCTCGTTCAGCTGCCGCCGGTGTATGTGTTCAGGTCTGAAGGAGGTCGGGAGGAGTGGACCCTACACTGCGTGCCTGTCCGGTGGGCAATACCTGGAAGGAGCCCCCAGACGAGGAGGAAGCCAAACGGGAACTGGAAGCATGACCGCTGACGTGGGCCCTGGGCTGGAACCCGGTGTGGGTCCTGTACATGAACCAGCGTTTCCCCAAGAGGAACAGTGTCAGGAGCAGCCGGAAGTGGCAGGAATGAGGAGCAGTTTTGGGACACGGAGACGGTCCAGCAGCTGTGGCACGGGCCGAGTCGCATCCCACCCTTAGATTTGTTTGTGTGCGTGTGCCTGTGTGTGAGTGTGTGTGCCTCTGTGTATGAGTGTGTGAACCCCCCCTCTCCCCGGTGTGTTGATCCCCATGTGGCCTAGGGTTATTCAGTGGGTGGGGCCACCACACAAGCAGGGGGGTGATGGAGATGGGAGAGGGGGTTAGAGCGGGGCGGCTGCCCTGTCATGAGCGGTTTTAAAAATTGTATTAAAGACTCTGCTTACCTTATCCCTGTTCTGGTTGTTTGTGGTGGGTGGATTCCGGTACCTGTGGTAGCGGGGTAGCAGGGGAAGCTTTTGCAACTCCTGACCCTCCGACATATGCTCACTACAGACTGCTAGTCTAAACCGTGTATGCTCACTACAGACTGCTAGCCTAATCCATGTATGCTGACTACAGACTGCTCGTCTAAAGCATGTATGCTCACTACAGACTGCTAGCCTAAACCGTGTATTCTCACTACAGACTGCTAGCCTAAACCGTGTATGCTCACTACAGACTGCTAGTCCAAAACCCCTCCACCCATGCTCCTCCCTCATGTTTATCAGACTATCGTAGATGGGCAGCACAGTGGTCCATATACGGTGGTGTGGATAGCACTGTCAGCTCACAGCAAGAACGTCCCGGATTAAAATCCGAACAAATTTTCGCTGATTCTGCCCAACAATGTTTTTTCAACAATGGTGCTAAACTCCACACTGCTATTATTTTGAACACGCCCCTTTGCAAATTGTTGTGTGATTTCAGTCTTTGACAGCCAAGAGCTAATAAACCCTACAACTACTTCTAGATATAACAGCCTCTCCATTAGCAGCCAAAGAACTGCCAGTACTGTTATTAATCCCTCTGTGCTGAATTAAATGAATGAATAATCGACCGTATTAATCAAATTAAGCCTATAGTGTGCTGGCCGAACCATAATGCCCCTAATTAGATTAGAGATTCCTAACCTCAGGTGTGTGCTGTGGGCCGAATGGAAAAAAGGAAAAACAAGATGGCACAGGACACATCCACCATTTCCACAGGTGACTCACCTGCTTGGCGCTTTCGCACATAGTTTAATTCATTAGGTTTAATGGATATAAAAGAAACAAAAGAAAACCCAATACGGTGTTAAGTCATTGTCCTACTACGTGCGGCCACTTCCCCGAGTCACTGACCGGTACCTAGGAACGACGTGCGGCAAGCATCAACTTTTTTCCCCGAAGCAGTAGGTCTGACTGTTACCATAACCCAATTTCAGTTTGCGGTCACCCTCCCTTCCACCAATTAGGAGCCCAACCTACATCACCTGTGGAACAGGGGTCTGTCCCGCTGCCTGACGTCACAGCAGCAAGTGCCAAAACTAAACGAAAACAAGGAGCATCAGTGTGTGTAATTCCTTGTGACAAAGTTCATTATCAGAATACAAGTTTGTGATACACATTTCCATGTTTTATTTCTACAGCATGTCAAAGGTGTTTCCATATTGTCTCTTTCATTTACAATATTATCAAACAATATCAGCCTTTGGACAAGATTCGTTTTTCTTGTCAGTAATAAAAGAACAAGACACTCAATAGCACTGGCTTGCTATGAAAGGAAAGCAGGAAAGTGCACTGCACTACGCTCCATGCCTGTTCCTTCTGTGTCTCATGACTGCGTTATGTGTCCACCCTCGCCTTCTGTAGTCTGTCCATTCATTATTTCACTCATTCATTTCACCTGTGCCTTGTTTACCTGTTCCTCACACTCACACCTGCCATGTCAGTCCAATCTCCTGTCCCAGCGCTCCCTGATTTTCCACCTCCACCCTCAGTCAGCAGGCAAGGGGGTTCTGATGGGCGCCTCCTTGAACTCCACCCCTTCGATTTCAGTTTCCTGGAAAGGAACCCAACAGCTTGTGAGGGTTCTTATGGACTCGGGCGCTGACGCCAGTTTCATGTGCTCTACCCTGGTCAACCAACTCAAGATTCCCACGTCACTTCTGGCCACGGCCCTCCAGACCAACGCCCTCAATGGCACCCCTCTGGCGGAAGTCAAACAACATCACCTCTCCAGTGGGGACCCTGGTCTCGGGTAAGCACCGAGAGGAGCTGTCCTTCTACGCCACAAAGTCTCCTGATGTCCTCATGGTGTTGGGCCGGCCCTGTCGCCTTATATTCCTGTGGTGTTGGGCCAGCCCTGTCGCCTTATATTCCTGTGGTGTTGGGCCGGCCCTGGCGTCGGCAGCACAACCAGCAGGTGGACTGGGTCCGAGGGACGATCGCTGGCTGGACTGTGCAGTCTCGTTTCCTGTCTTCACTCCATTTCTTCACTTCATTTATTATTATGCCCTTGTTTGACATGGAAATATTGTCAATTAATCTTTAGCTAAATGCTTCTTTGTGCTGGGGTGGAAGTTTGTCGCTCGACTGACGTTATAAATGGACATGCAAAAATGTAGTCAGCTTTTTTTGTCTTCAAACTACTGCAAGTAGATCCAGTAATTACATAAATATAGTGTGACTGACATTACAACTTGTCCACTTACAATAAGCAGCCAACACTTTGCATATCGCTGTTTGCAGCAAGTTAAGTATAAGAGTTCTAAATGGCATGGAACCAGTAATATTGCTTAAATTGCAAACAATATTATTCCAAACATTCATTTTCATCTTACAGCCACTGCAGCCATTACCATCAGACATCGGACACTAAGGAAACGAATCCATTGCAATTAATAACAGAAACACCACTTTTAATTAATTAAAATAAATTGCGTCACTCACCTGACAAAACATTTCAACACCAGCCCTGTCAGCTCAAATTGTTTACCTGGGGTTTTGCTTGCTATGGATAAGTTACTCATAACCTCTCATAATTATCAATGGCACAAAAAAAATCATGATGAAAGGCTATGAAATAAAATGAATTGTTTTTCAAATAAATAAATGCTGTTTTTTTGTGACTGACCTTACATGACTAGAGCCATCATTGGGGCCATATACTGGAAAAATGTATTGAAATTTTCTCTTGACAGATGTAATTATGATAAAGTAATCAATTTACTGTAATCTCAAAGAAAACGTCACACTGAAGGCCAGTTTGTGTGTCGCTAAGGACCTTAGAAATATATAGGCAAATCCATTGTTTGTGATGACGTTTAAGTGGCACTTATGTGTGGGAGCCACATGGAAAATACAAGAGGCCTCTATGTTCTCCTTTTGATGGATTTGCCCAAATGTATTCAGTGTACAGCAAAAAACAATGGATTTGGCTTTGCGGTTCCAATACTTCTGGATGGGACTGAAAGACACATTCTTACATGCATCATATGTATCAAAATGACTTGAACCGCAGTATGTGTGCAATCTACTCGAGTCATCACAAGATGAACTTAACATAACAAATGTCATCACACTAAGGATTGCGTCGTCACAATTGTATGTCATAGTTTATGAATGGACATGACACTTCATGACAGGTGTCAAAGTGTCAAAGTGTTACCAACTATTCTTTTGATATCTTGCCTGAGGAGTGAGTTCTTTTCCATGGTGATGAGCTGAGCAAGGACTCCAAAATATATGTAATATAAAACAAAGAAAAATGAAATGTGGAAGATGGAAGATGAACAAGGAAGTACTGTCAGTCTGACACTAAATAATTTATCCTTTAAAAGTGCTTTTTATGAAGAGCTTCACTGTTATCTTTATTAGGATTATGATATAAAAGCTTTGTATTTTTGCTTTTTGCAATCTATTAGCATTCAAAATTGGGCCTTTAACACTCTTGGAGAGACATTTTGATATTTTATAATCTGTAGTTAGGAGATTTATAGGTCACCAGTTCTTGAACAGCCCAAAGTGTCCCTTCTTTTACAAAAGGGAGATAACCGCTCAGAATGTCAGCCTATGTGCTCTGCACCATCCTACTGTGTCATGTGGCTGTATATTAATAAGAACATTGTATACCCACCAGCATGTTCCGGCAAAACATTTGCAGTACATACTTTAGAATTTTGGTCATTGCATTTCTGGTGCGATAAAAACCTGTTTTAAAGTTTAAAGGTGAAATAAATGAGTAAACAAATAAGTGAAGGGTGAAGGAGGAGGACAGGAGAATACAGGGCTATATAAGGCCGTGGGACAAATGAAATAATAACTGGGCACAGATGTAGAGAGCATACAGCAGTGGAGGCTGGTGACTTCCAGAATTGAGGAGGCCATTTTTTTCCGCTTGCTCACTTCACTCGCGATGGAATGTTCCCTGTTCTCTTATCTGCTGGCCAAAGGCATACTATTTGGAGTGTAAGCTACAGTCAGAAAGTTCTGGCTGATGAAATTCATTGTGCAGAGCTTAGCCTTGTGCCTTCCTGAAGAAATGACATTGCTGTAAGTCTATGAGCCTGCCTGATAATTAAGCTGAGAAATGACATTTGGATGTAATATAAATGCCAAGTGAACATGTGTAAAAGGCAGGAATTTTAATTATGTAGTTAAAAACAATTTTGTTTAGCTTACATTTTTCATTCTTCTACAGCTTCAACATGTAATCACCAATTTAATCAAGTTTAGCATATAAAAAAGATAAGATAACACTTTCTTTATCATATGTAGTTTTATTCAATATATTTAATATAAAATATGTAAAAATATGGTTCCAGTTGGCTTTATCTAACGTTAACGTTATCCACTAGAGGGCAGCACTCTATTCGTATTTAGAGTGAATTTCCTCACAGAGCAACAATTCGGTAATTTGATATGGAAGATTATTAAATTGACTTGTAATAAAACGAAATGGACTACATTAAAAATAAAACTGTTCAATAAATCCCAAATGGTGTCTAACATGACCTATTGAATGTCATTCTCACTCCCTAGTATCTGGAATCTGCATATCTCCAGCCCAAGATCTCAAATTGCGCTAGAATCTCGCCGACTTCCGAGGTAGTTTTAAGCAAAAGTGTTTGGCCAAATGAGCTATAAACTCCAGGGGTGTTCTCTAAATTTCCTGAAAAGCACAAGTTGATAGGACACTCGTAGCCACTATGGCGAGTGTTTGTTTGACTGAAGTGACTAGCGAATTCTCAAAATGGCTTCTGTGTTGAATAGGAAAGGAAAGGATAGTTGATTCCAAATGAACCAGTAGCATGTGATTGGACGAACAAAATGTCAATCTTTCAGCCCTGGACACAATGCATGGTGAGGCCAGGCCTCCGTTGCCCACCCATTTTCAGTGATCTGGCCAATCACATATTGGCATGAAAAAAAATGCATTACATTGACTTCTATGAGAATCTCATTTCCTAGGGGAGGCCTGGCCTGGCCTGGCCTCCCTTAATACAAACTGATAGGGAAATCTGGCCTGTTGCTTTACAATTGCAATATTGGGTTTTAGCCATGGGAAAATTTAGATTTATGAACAAAACTAAAATAATATGAATATAAAAAATAAAAAATATGTTTTTTGTTAAAATAAATAAATAAAATAAATATATTTATTGTTTTTTTTAAATCTCTCTCTTCTCTCAAATTATTGGGGAGGCCAGGCCTCCTCCACCTCTATGGAGGAGCCTCCACTGGCATACAGGTATGTCTTATGGTGACAGTATTACACCAGGTTGTGGCCATAGAACCTTTTGGTTCGATTAGTGAGCAAGTTCATAATTATTTAATCAGGATTCATACTATACTGTATGAATACTATGTTTTAAGTGGTGATAGCCACTTTGACGAAATACTATATACTTGGAGTCTATTAACTAATTTTCTCTTTGTCTGGTGAATTATTTTATTTTCATTACAACTGCAATGAAATACCCATTACTGAGAACTGTAGTCACATGAGCGAGCAATATTGGCTCTGTAAATGTTCAGCTTCCACACTTCCATGGTTTTGCCATTTCTTGTAATATTTTAGTCTTTTTTTCTCTTTTATCTTTCAGTGATCAGAGGAGTAAAAAGGTAAAGGACAGAAATAAGTCAGAGGTTAAGGACTGAGAATAGAGAGAGAGGTAGAGTACTGAAAAATAGAGGGAGAGAGAGGCTGAAGATGCTGTGGCTTCTACGTGGAGTGAGGCTGCGCTGCTGGCTTACCCTGGCCACAGGGCTGGTGGAGAGCCTGTTTTTTACTGGGGTTGTTTTTGGGTGGCCCTCCCTTGTGTTTATCCTGAAAGCTAGTGGGTACTTCAGCGACCAGTGTGTGAATGCCACAGGACCCAATGGCACACAGTACATGGGTGAGTGTGACTGTTTACTCCTGCACTTGAGGGCAAAGAATCTTTGATGAGAAGAACAATAAAAACCAATTTCACCGTTTTGTATATGTCTTAGCAGTAGAAAGCAGGCAAATGAGTATTGACTTAATGAGACTACGCTTTCAATTTCAATTTGTGAGATAGTATAAGTAATTATTTGAAACGCTTTATATATTTAAGAAATGTAATATAATGTTAAGATGTTTTGAAAAAGTGTGAAGTTATTAAGTAATTAAGAATTAAGTAAATAAGAATTTAGGAAATATTTATTGAAAAAAATAGATATACATTTTTTTAAATTATGTTAAAATAAATTACATTGTAGGTAATACAGTATATTAAAAGTAGGCTAATACAAATGCATGATAACAGCAAATGCAGAAGATGATGCAGTGCACAGGAATTGAAAAGGACGTTTTTTTTAAACGCTTATGGTGTGAACACCTCTCTTCCCTCCACTTGCCCCAGACTGTAGCAAACAGAACAAGCTCTTCTCCTTGGTTTTCACCATCACCGTCATCTTACAGAACTTCCTCAGTCTTCTCAATGGATTCTTCTTTGACCGCTTCGGTACCATGGCATCCAGACTGCTGGCAATGTGAGTTTCAGACGTTGTTGTGGTGTAAAGAACACTACATGTAAGACAAGTGGCTCAAGATTTAATATGCGATTGAGCTAAAGGAGCTGGACCTGAGGTGGCATTCTGGACAAAAATAATTGTGTTGTGCTCAAGAGCAAATGAAGATCTTATGTGCATGAATTAAATGGTGTACAAAGGTGATGAGAGGTCTGTAAGCAAGCAGATAAAAATAGGTCCAACAACTGAGCAAATTGCAATACGTTCAAGCAAATGTAAATGTGCATGTCTGGCACTGTTGCTCACAGAACTAGCTGGAATAGGCCTACAACTTAAGAGTAACAATATTAGAATACCTCATGACAATCACAGGCCATTTAGCTCATTGATATCAGGCTTGTAGAACACCAGGCATAGATTTTATAGCAGTCTTTATTATAAATGAAGCAGGTCAGACAGGCAGAGGTCGAGATCCAGCAAACGGAATCAGCAGGGATAAGGCAGTTTTGTAGTACAGTGTCCAAGCAATGGGTCAATGCACCAGCAAACAGGAACAGTGAGGATAATCCAAAAACAAAAACAGAATCCAAAAACAAAAGTCGAAAAGCCGAAATGGGTCGATAAACAGCAGTTCCAAACTCGACCGATGGGAAAAGCAAAAGGCGGAAGTCGGAGGCAAGACGGGTCTCTCAGATAAAACTATCAGATAAAACTGCTGAAGAGTACAATGAAGACACAACAATCAGGCGACGAGACATACAAAACGAGGGGGTTTTATAATACAGGTAACAAGAGGAAACAGCAATCAGGTGTGGGGAAACAATCAGGAAGTGAAAATGCAGCTGAAACGAATAACGATGAATGAATGAGCTGGCAGGGTGACTGCGGTGTGCACAGAGGGTATTAAAACACTTAGACAAAATACAACACAGTGAAAAACACAAAACCTGAAAATTGAGGGTTGTTGTTTACTTTGTCTACTCCAGAGAGTATCTCAACTACCTGATCAGTGAACAATTTGTTTGTTATGGCTGCACAACAGCCATGGTAAAAAATAACAAAGCCAACACACACAAGTTTGCACCAAAAAATTATGTTTTATTAATTTCAGTTTGTGCAAAAGAAAATACACCAAACACAGTCAACCATCCAGTCAACATCCAAACAACCATGAGCCCCATGAAGGCCTTATGTAGGTAAACTTCTCCAAAGCAAATCCTTACATCCTTTTACATACAATGATTAAACTCATTTGTGTGTTTGTTTTGTTTTTTTCTTTTCCCAGAATACTGAACACCACTGGTACCTTGTTGATTGCTTTTTCACATCCAGGTAAAGTGTTCTGGGCCTTTAACTGACACTTACCCTGACACAGTGGCAGTTTTCCATGTAGGCTTCTGTGTCAGTGTATGCTTAGCCTTGAGTAACCCTTTCTCAGTTTCCCTATCGCTTTATCTCTCCCTTTCTCCTGCAGAGATATCCAATATACTGTTTCCGGGTCTGGCCTGCATCGCATTTGGAAGCAGCATGTTATTGCTCACAAATATGCAGGTGTGTCCTCATTCTCACTGTTCAATCATATTCAATAACACGTCAAACACGAGATTGCTGCTTCGAGAAATGCTCATGATGTAATGCCTGGCACTATCTGTTCAGAGTTGTGATTGTACTTTCTCATCCAGGTGGGGAGCCTCTTTGACACCCATCATTCCACCGTCATCACTTTGTATACCGGAGCCTACAGCTCCTCTGCCATCACCTTCCTCATCATCAAGGTAAAAGCAGTTAAGTAGTGTACATGTGGGTCTCACCAAAAAGGTGTGCAAATAACACTTTTGACAGTGCTGATAGAGTCGAATTTGATTTGAAGTGTTAGAAATCACTCACACTATGCAAGAAAGGTGTCACATCCCATCGAAGCGGGGCAACATCGTACCCCTGAACTGAAGATGCGGAAAACCATATGAAGTCGAGTGCGCTACATTTCTTAATTTCCCCAGAGGCTTTTTCAGACAAACTCATGCCTTTTATCTATTACTACTATTACTATCTAATTACTCTTAAGGGTTACAGTCATATTACAGTCATAACACAGTTATGCTCATTAAATAGTATATAAGAATAAGAATTAGCTAAATGTGTGCTAAATGCACCTAAAAACATCTCTCCGGTTGCTTTTTATCACTTGAGGAATATTTCTAAAATTCGGAAAATACTGTCCTTACATAATGCAGAAAAGCTAGTCTATACTTTTGTTACCTCAAGATTAGATTACTGCAATGCTCTTTTGTCTGGATGTTCAAATTCCTTTCTGAAAGGGCTCCAGCTAATTCAAAATGCAGCAGCTCGTATTTTTACTAGAACAAGGAGATTTGAGCACATCAGCCCAGTGTTAGCTTTACTTCACTGGTTGCCTGTTAAATTCCGATTAGATTATAATATTCTACTTCTGACCTTTAAGGACTTACATGGGCTTGCTCCTCTATATTTAAATGATTTACTTTATTCCTTATACTCCCTTAACCAAACATGGTCTGGTGGTGACTGCCCTCATCAAGCCTGCACCCATGGCTGTGCTGGCCACTGCTTCTGTTTCCCTTAGCTATGCTGCTATAGCCTTATTCTGCCTGGGTTTACCTTATCGCATGCAGACACCTCTCTTTCTCCTGCTGTGATTGACCAATTACCATCTGAACCCCTAAACAATGTCACTTTCCTCTTCTCCCCACTCTGGACACCTGGAGCTCTAGCCCAACTTTTCCTGAGCACCCTCTCCAGGCCCCGGAGCTCCAGCCCAAGACCAGCTGTGCACCTCCCTCCTGCCACTGCTGATTCAGCTGTGCACCTCCCTCCTGCCACTGCTGATTCAGCTGGAGCACCTCCCTCCTGCCACTGCTGATTCAGCTGTGCACCTCTCTCCTGCCACTGCTGATTCAGCTGCGCACCTCCCTCCTGCCACTGCTGATTCAGCTGTAGCACCTCCCTCCTGCCACTGCTGATTCAGCTGTGCACCTCCCTCCTGCCACTGCTGATTCAGCTGTAGCACCTCCCTCCTGCCACTGCTGATTCAGCTGTGCACCTCCCTCCTGCCACTGCTGATTCAGCTGTAGCACCAAGCCTGTCCCCTTGCATCTTCTCTGCTTGGACTTAATTTATTCAGATTTATTCAGATTTCACAAAGGTATTAAATCCAGGTTTCTGTTACAGGATGAACTGTAGTCAGATCAAGTGCAACCGCTGTTGTCTCACAAAAAAAGCACAGAGAGACAACACAGAGCCTGTGCAGGGAGAGGAAGGGATAGGGAATGCAACATCTGAACAAGGAAACCCCCAGCAGACCCCACAGACAGGTACGGCTCTGTCATGCAGTGTTACAGTGATAGAGCACACTACAAAATAAAGCACACTACTTCACAGGTTAGAAAACAAAGCTTAAGTCAATAAGCTTTTTTTAAGTTTAAGGTGCCATTAATTCTGAAGCCCACTGTCATGACATGAGTGACTTTTAAGTAAAAATCCAAAAAGAAACATGTAAGAAGTTAATATTTGAACCTTAAGAATCTTACTAGATATTTGTAGGTTTTGTGCTCATGGGATGTTATTCACTTTAAAATCTGTATCTGCCCCTCTGTCCTTCTCGATCTCTCTCTTCACCCTCTCCCTGTAGACAGTTTTAAGCAGTGTGTGCTCAGTTGGTTGTTTCTGTGGCACCTGGTGTGGGTGTCAGTCACGGCTCTGCGGCACCTCCTGTTCATTGGCACCCTGAACCCCATGCTGACCCTGCTGGCTCACGGAGACACAGCCCAAGGTAATCCTCAGGTTGTCTGCTGCTCAGATGTATACGCACTCAGTCAAGACGTCACATGTTTGTGTGTCTTCTTTTTCCATCATAAGCACGCTTTGGAACGTTAGGCAACAGCATGCTGTATTATATGTGGGAAAACAATCGCAATAGTCCAGCATCAGAGCAACAGGGCATGGGGCGAGGATGGCGCATTCTTCAGATTTTGTATAGAAAGAAACTGGAAAGAATCTGCATATCCGGGCTTTCTAAATTGAAAAGATCAGATTCACAAACTGGAAGATGACACTGGAACGCGACAGAGATCTACAAAAGCATACATCAAGGGTCATTGGCAAGCTACTTAATGGGTGCAATGTCATAGTAGGCAGGAGAGTGAAACTGTTCCATCTTTATTTGGTCCCCAACAAATTGAGAAGAATTGTTACTATGTGAAAATTATAGTGTTGAAGTCCCACCCACCGCAAAAGCATGTTGTCAAAGATCTGATGCTGATACCTTGATGGGGAGCAGGCTGATGTTAGTGTTAGGACTGATCAGTTTAATTTCCTGTCTTTTGAGGCTTTCAGCAAATGCAAACACTTCACTTAAAACGTGTGATCCATCCATCCATCCATCCATCGTCACCCGCTTATCCGGAGTCGGGTCGCGGGGGCAGTAGGCAAAGCCGGGTATTCCAGGCGTCCCTCTCCCCAGCAACGCATTCTAGCTCCTCCTGGGGGATCCCGAGGCGTTCCCTGGCCAGGAGAGATATATAATCTCTCCAGCGGGCTCTGGGTCTCCCTCGGGGTCTCCGCCCAGTTGGACGAGCCTGGAAAACCTCCAAAGGGAGGCGCCCGGGAGGCATCCTGATGAGATGCCCGAACCACCTCAATTGGCTCCTTTCGATGCGAAGGAGCAGCGGCTCTACTCCGAGCTCCCTCCGGATGTCCGAGCTCCTCACCCTATCTCTAAGGCTGAGCCCGGCCACCCTACAGAGGAAGCTCATTTCGGCCGCTTGTATACGCGATCTCGTTCTTTCGGTCACTACCCAAAGCTCGTGACCATAGGTGAGGGTTGGGACGTAGATCGACCAGTAAATCGAGAGCTTCGCCTTCCGGCTCAGCTCCTTCTTCACCACAACGGTCCGGTGCAACGCCCGCATTACTGCTGACGCTGCACCGATCCGCCTGTCGATCTCATGCTCCCTTCTACCCTCACTCGTGAACAAGACCCCGAGATACTTGAACTCCTTCACTTGGGGCAAAGACTCGTTCCCAACCCGGAGGGAGCAATCCACCGTTTTCCGGCAGAGAACCATGGCCTCGGACTTGGAGGTGCTGACTCTCATCCCGGCCGCTTCACACTCGGCTGCAAACCGCTCCAGTGCGTGCTGAAGGTCACGGTCCGATGAAGCCAGCAGAACCACATCATCTGCAAAAAGCAGAGATGCGATTCTGAGGTCACCAAACCGGACACTCTCCTCACCTCGGCTGCGCCTTGAGATCCTGTCCATGAATACCACAAACAGGACCGGTGACAAGGGGCAACCTTGGCGGAGTCCAACACCCACCGGAAACGTGCTTGACTTTGTGCCGAGAATGCGGACACAGCTCTCACTTTGGTTATACAGGGACCTGATGGCTCGTAACAACGGCCCCGGTACCCCGTACTCCCGCAGTACACCCCACAGGGTTCCCCGGGGGACACGGTCGAAAGCCTTCTCCAAGTCCACAAAGCACATGTGGACTGGATGGGCAAACTCCCATGACCCCGCCAGCAACCCTGCCAAGGTAAAGAGCTGGTCCACTGTTCCACGGCCAGGACGGAAGCCACATTGCTCCTCCTGAATCCGAGGTTCGACCGTCGGTCGGAGCCTCCTTTCCAGTACCCTAGAGTAAGCTTTCCCAGGGAGGCTGAGGAGTGTGATACCCCGATAATTGGAGCACACCCTCCGGTCCCCCTTCTTGAAAATGGGGACCACCACCCCGGTCTGCCACTCTACAGGTACTGTCCCCGATCTCCACGCGACACTGAAGAGGCGTGTCAGCCAAGACAGCCCAACAATGTCCAGAGCCTTCAGCATCTCAGGGCGAATCTCATCTACACCCGGCGACTTGCCACTGAGGAGCTTTTTGACTACCTCAGCAACTTCCGCCAGGGATATAGGTGCAGATTCCCCCGAGTCTTCAGGCTCTGCCTCTTCCACAGAGGACGTGTTGTTCGGGTTCAGGAGCTCCTCGAAGTGCTCTTTCCACCGCCCGACAATATCCCCAGTCCGGGTCAGTAGTTCTCCTCCCCTGCTGAAAACAGCCTGAGACAAGCCCTGCTTTCCCTTTCTGAGTCGTCGGATGGTTTGCCAGAACTTCCTCGAGGCCAACCGAAAGTCCTTCTCCATAGCCTCCCCGAACTCCTCCCATACCCGGGTTTTTGCTTCAGCGACTGCCGAAGCTGCAGCCCTTCTGGTCACCCGGTACCTGTCTGCTGCTTCAGGGGACCCCCGGGCCAGCCAAGCCCGAAAGGCCTCCTTCTTCAGCTTGACGGCCTCCCTCACCGCTGGTGTCCACCAGCGGGTTCTTGGGTTGCCGCCCCGACAGGCACCGATGACCTTCTGGCCACAGCTCCTGCTTGCCGCCTCTGCAATGGAGGCTTTGAACATGGCCCACTCGGACTCCATGTCCCCAGCTTCCCCCGGGATGCGTGAGAAGTTCTTCCGGAGGTGGGAGTTGAAGACCTCGCGAACAGGGGCCTCCGCCAGACGTTCCCAGTTCACCCTCACTACACGTTTGGGTTTACCGGGTCTGTCAGGCAGCCTCCCCGGCCACTTGATCCAACTCACCACCAGGTGGTGATCAGTTGACAGCTCTGCTCCTCTCTTCACCCGAGTGTCCAAGACATACGGCCGCAGGTCTGATGATACGACCACAAAGTCGATCATCGATCTTTGGCCTAAGGTGCTCTGGTACCAAGTACACTTATGAGCTACCCTATGCTCGAACATGGTGTTTGTTATCAACAATCCATGGCCAGCACAGAAGTCCAATAACAAAACACCGCTTGGGTTCAGATCAGGCACTTCCTCCCAATCACCCCCCTCCAGGTTTCTCCGTCATTGCCCACGTGAGCGTTGAAGTTGCCCAGCAGAACTATGGAGTCTCCGGGTGGCACCCTTTCCAGGATGCCACCCAGTGACTCCAAGAAGGCCGGATACTCTGAACTGCCATTTGGTGCATACGCACAAATGACAGTCAGAGCCTTCCCCCCAGCGACACGTAGTCGCAGAGAAGCGACCCTCTCGTTCCCCGGGTGGAACTCCAACACAGTGGCGCTCAGCCGGTGGCTTGTGAGTATCCCCACACCCGCCCGGCGCCTCTCACCTTGAGCAACTCCAGAAAAGAACAGAGTCCAGCCCCTCTCCAGGAGTTTGGTTCCGGAACCAGTACTGTGCGTGGAGGTGAGCCCAACTATATCTAGTTGGTACCGCTCCGCCTCCCGCACTAGCTCCGGTTCCTTCCCCACCAGAGAGGTGACGTTCCACGTCCCCAGAACCAGTCTGCGATGCCGAGGATCAGCACGCCCGGATCCCCGCCTTTGCCTACTGCCCGTTGGGGCCTCGGACTTGGAGGTGCTGACTCTCATCCCGGCCGCTTCACACTCGGCTGCAAACCGCTCCAGTGCGTGCTGAAGGTCACGGTCCGATGAAGCCAGCAGAACCACATCATCTGCAAAAAGCAGAGATGCGATTCTGAGGTCACCAAACCGGACACTCTCCTCACCTCGGCTGCGCCTTGAGATCCTGTCCATGAATACCACAAACAGGACCGGTGACAAGGGGCAACCTTGGCGGAGTCCAACACCCACCGGAAACGTGCTTGACTTTGTGCCGAGAATGCGGACACAGCTCTCACTTTGGTTATACAGGGACCTGATGGCTCGTAACAACGGCCCCGGTACCCCGTACTCCCGCAGTACACCCCACAGGGTTCCCCGGGGGACACGGTCGAAAGCCTTCTCCAAGTCCACAAAGCACATGTGGACTGGATGGGCAAACTCCCATGACCCCGCCAGCAACCCTGCCAAGGTAAAGAGCTGGTCCACTGTTCCACGGCCAGGACGGAAGCCACATTGCTCCTCCTGAATCCGAGGTTCGACCGTCGGTCGGAGCCTCCTTTCCAGTACCCTAGAGTAAGCTTTCCCAGGGAGGCTGAGGAGTGTGATACCCCGATAATTGGAGCACACCCTCCGGTCCCCCTTCTTGAAAATGGGGACCACCACCCCGGTCTGCCACTCTACAGGTACTGTCCCCGATCTCCACGCGACACTGAAGAGGCGTGTCAGCCAAGACAGCCCAACAATGTCCAGAGCCTTCAGCATCTCAGGGCGAATCTCATCTACACCCGGCGACTTGCCACTGAGGAGCTTTTTGACTACCTCAGCAACTTCCGCCAGGGATATAGGTGCAGATTCCCCCGAGTCTTCAGGCTCTGCCTCTTCCACAGAGGACGTGTTGTTCGGGTTCAGGAGCTCCTCGAAGTGCTCTTTCCACCGCCCGACAATATCCCCAGTCCGGGTCAGTAGTTCTCCTCCCCTGCTGAAAACAGCCTGAGACAAGCCCTGCTTTCCCTTTCTGAGTCGTCGGATGGTTTGCCAGAACTTCCTCGAGGCCAACCGAAAGTCCTTCTCCATAGCCTCCCCGAACTCCTCCCATACCCGGGTTTTTGCTTCAGCGACTGCCGAAGCTGCAGCCCTTCTGGTCACCCGGTACCTGTCTGCTGCTTCAGGGGACCCCCGGGCCAGCCAAGCCCGAAAGGCCTCCTTCTTCAGCTTGACGGCCTCCCTCACCGCTGGTGTCCACCAGCGGGTTCTTGGGTTGCCGCCCCGACAGGCACCGATGACCTTCTGGCCACAGCTCCTGCTTGCCGCCTCTGCAATGGAGGCTTTGAACATGGCCCACTCGGACTCCATGTCCCCAGCTTCCCCCGGGATGCGTGAGAAGTTCTTCCGGAGGTGGGAGTTGAAGACCTCGCGAACAGGGGCCTCCGCCAGACGTTCCCAGTTCACCCTCACTACACGTTTGGGTTTACCGGGTCTGTCAGGCAGCCTCCCCGGCCACTTGATCCAACTCACCACCAGGTGGTGATCAGTTGACAGCTCTGCTCCTCTCTTCACCCGAGTGTCCAAGACATACGGCCGCAGGTCTGATGATACGACCACAAAGTCGATCATCGATCTTTGGCCTAAGGTGCTCTGGTACCAAGTACACTTATGAGCTACCCTATGCTCGAACATGGTGTTTGTTATCAACAATCCATGGCCAGCACAGAAGTCCAATAACAAAACACCGCTTGGGTTCAGATCAGGCACTTCCTCCCAATCACCCCCCTCCAGGTTTCTCCGTCATTGCCCACGTGAGCGTTGAAGTTGCCCAGCAGAACTATGGAGTCTCCGGGTGGCACCCTTTCCAGGATGCCACCCAGTGACTCCAAGAAGGCCGGATACTCTGAACTGCCATTTGGTGCATACGCACAAATGACAGTCAGAGCCTTCCCCCCAGCGACACGTAGTCGCAGAGAAGCGACCCTCTCGTTCCCCGGGTGGAACTCCAACACAGTGGCGCTCAGCCGGTGGCTTGTGAGTATCCCCACACCCGCCCGGCGCCTCTCACCTTGAGCAACTCCAGAAAAGAACAGAGTCCAGCCCCTCTCCAGGAGTTTGGTTCCGGAACCAGTACTGTGCGTGGAGGTGAGCCCAACTATATCTAGTTGGTACCGCTCCGCCTCCCGCACTAGCTCCGGTTCCTTCCCCACCAGAGAGGTGACGTTCCACGTCCCCAGAACCAGTCTGCGATGCCGAGGATCAGCACGCCCGGATCCCCGCCTTTGCCTACTGCCCGTTGGGCAAAGCACCCGACTCCGATGCCGACCCCTGCAGGTGGTGAGCCCACAGGGCGGCGACCCCACGTGACCAGTTCGGGCTGTGCCCGGCCGGGCCCCATGGGATAAGGCCCGGCCACCAGACGCTCGCCGACGAGCTCCCCTCCCGGGTCTGGCTCCAGCAGGGGGCCCCGGTTTCCCTTTTCCGGGCGAGGTAACTGGGTCTTTGTGTGGCCGTGTCATGGGAGTCTTTGAATCGCTCTTAGTCCGGCCCCTCCCCCGGGACCAATTTGCCTTGGGAGACCCTACTGGGGGCTAACAGTGCCCCCGACAACCTAGCTCCCAGGATCACCGGGACACACAAACCCCTCCACCACGTTAAGGTGGCGATTCCTCGGAGGGGTAAAACGTGTGATTAATTAATCAATTATAGCAGTTGATCACACAGTTAACTCACCAGATACCTGGGTCTCAACAAGGTGAAAACAAAAACCCAGTAGCTTCCCAATAGGCTAGCAAGGTTAGATGTCATGATTTGTGTTTTCTGTATCAGTATTCTCTCTACAAGTCCCCAGAGTTTTGCCTTTTATTTCCCTTTGTGACCACCGTAGTTGTTTTCTGTTCATTCATTTCACCTGTGTCTCACTTACTGATTATCGTGCACACCTGATTCTCGTTTCCCCTTGTTGTATTTAAACCTGTCTGTTTTGTTTGTTCAGTGCCAGATTGTAATGTGCTCCTGCCATTCTCTCCAGTGATTTCTGTCTGATTTACCTGTGTTCTGACCTGTTCTGTTTTCCTTGACTACCACCTTTTGGATTCTCCTTCTGTTTGTGTACGACCTGCTGTCATTGGTCTTTGTTTGGATTCCTGGTTTGTGCTTTTAGTGAGACGGGTACGTGGGGGTTGGACCCAAAATGCACGACTCAGAAACAATGGGTAGATAAAGTCCCGTCAGGGCTTTATTCGGGACGAATCCCAGGAGAGTGGTCAAAACAAGCAAAGTCCAGACACGAAGATCCAGCCAAACAAATAGTAAACAAACAAAAAGCATGGTGCCGAGGGAAGAGTCGAACTCGTAGTCGGTAGACGTGCAGGGAGGTCCGGTAGCAGGAGAGCTGTCAGCGAGGCAGAAGTACAGGCGGACGGCAGGCAGAGACGTAGTCGAAGGCGAAGCAGAAGTCGAAACCATAAAACAAACAGCGAGGCAAAGGTACAACATCGGTAGGCGAGGACGTGGTAAAAAACAAACGATGGTCAGCAAAACAGAAATCAATAATCGGTGGTCGGTAAACAGGCTTGGATCGTAACGTGTAATCAATAACGGTAAATGCTCAGGAGTTGCGTAGATAAACCAGAGGCAGACAATTTTGCGAAGAGCAGTAGTGCGACTGGGCTATAAATGCGGGTGTAGACAGGTGTAGACAATTAGTTAGAGAGCAGCAAGGAAATGAAAAACAGGTGCGATAGATGACAAGTTTAACAAGGTAATTAGTAATCGTTAGTAATAAACCTATCCTGCCCTAGCATTAGTAAATTAGTAAATGACATGCACGAGAAACGTAAGGTAACATGAACACATGATTAGTTTGTTAGTTCTACCCAATCCTGATCTAGCGTTAGTAGTTTTAGTAAATAGACAAATGGAAACAATTAGGGTGTGAATGACAGAAAGAGAGAGAGAAAAGGCGGAACGCAAGGTTTGCGGAAAGACATGTAAGAGTGTATGTTTAAACAGTAACCAGTCTACGTAACAATAAACATAAATCAAAACATCACACAAAACGAAACTAAGACGATAACCACTCAACATAACAAGGTAATATAATCGTAACGAAACATAACTAGACATGACGAGAAAATAAATCGTAACAAGAAATAAACTAAACAACATGACAAACCTAGACTAACATAATACATGATAAGACAATACGTGACTAAGACAAATTGAATAAACATAAAACATGGCAAGACAGACCTGAAACGTGACATTTAGACTTCGTTCGATTTCCTGTGCTTTGTCTGCTTGCCCCGTTGACAAACCCTTGCTTGGATTATTGACCACAAACTTCTTTGCCTGCTGTGTTACTGTTTGCCAGCTATCGACCTTGGCCTGTTTAACCTGCCCAATAAAGTATTTTATTGGAAATTATGTGAGCGACTGTGTCCATTGTTCTGAAGCCTGACAGTTGGAGACCATTGTTATAGGCTATGTGCATGTTATCCTGCAAACCACAGATTACCCTTAACCTAGGGTTGAGCAGGTTTGGGTTTAAGACTCTTTTGCCCCGGTAACATGTCTTCCTAAACAGTGAGCTGGCTAAGTAAAACCGAAAATCCTGACTTCCAAACTGTCTTGGATGCTGGATGAGTCTCTTTGAATCACATCTGCGCAAGCCCAACAGACTTAACTGCATTGCTTTTAGAAGCAGCAATTGACAACACAAATTAGGACACATGGTTGTCTGTGCTTTCCTGGCCTGAGGATGGATTTTGCAGCACTGGATGCTTTTCAGTGTGAGATAAAGAGCAGAAGAGAGGCAGGCTGAGGAGCTGTAGTAGTGTGTGAGGCCATGCTATGGTGTGCTGCTGTATGCTAATCCTCTGCTCTGCTCTCCCTCTGTCTCAGTGAGCCACTACACCAACGCCTTCGCCTACACACAGTTATGTGGGATACTGTGCGCCATCTGGAATGGCCTGATCATTGACAGATACAAGGGCAAGCTACGGGCCGAAGGCAGGTACCCGTGTTACCTGCCCACAGGTGTGCTGCCGCAGGGCATGCAAATACAGCAGTGTCATGAGACATGGAAATCGTGTCTGGTACTAGCTAATTATAGACCTGGCAGACCTGCATGGTGATGTGATTAAGCACTAATTAAGCACAGATGATTATTCACAGCAACATTCCCCCACTGTCATGTGCTGCTTTCAGTGCATAGAACCACGTGCAGTACATATTGTCAACACTTTTAGTGTTGACTAGTTTTTTTCCCTCAAAACAAAATATAGAGAAGGTAAAAGCACAAAAAATTATGTGGTATAGCAATGACCCTGTTTGCAGCAGTGTATGGTAATAGAAAATGCAAATAAAAAATGAAAGCCTCAGCAAAGTATCGCCCCTTTTCTTGACACTTGAAAACTTGAAAATGACATACCCAAAATAAAACGGTTACTATTCTTGAATCCTCCCGACTACTGGTATAACTCTGGTATCCCTTTGTAGTTTGTTTTCCAAAAATGACTCAAAATATTACTACAGCAAAGTTACAGAAGCCCAAACACAGTGAAAGAGGAAGCTTTTATTCTCATGAAAAGATTTTCTGTTCCTGAATGGACAGATTATTGTGGCAGTGGCTGATGCAATTAGAAACACAATGGAGCCAGGCTGAAAAATAACTGACTATTTGGCGTAAAGAATCTTAGTACAGCATGTACTTAGGGCCTGTGACCGTAACCCTGTAACCAGCATGATCAGGACATTGCGGCAGGTTCAGTTTTTAGTGGCTGCCTCTAACTCTGCTAACCCAGCTCTTGCCTCTGCCATAGGAGAGACAGAGGAGGAGGGTAGCCTGCGCTCTGTGGTGCTCTCCCTCTTCCTCACTGCCCTGCAGTGCCTCTTATTCTCCATCTGCGCCACCATACCTGTGCTCCCGCTGCAGTACCTGACTTTTGTCCTGCAAGTGGTCAACCGTGCCTTCTCGTTTGGAGGGAATGCAGCCTTCATCAGCATTGCGTGAGTGACCATGTTGTGACTAAATTCAGATTCTCTCATTCCGCAGTCTAGAGGGATATATCCAGAGGCACACATTCCAGAACTTCTTATGATGACAGTGTGTTCCCAGCCTGGGGCCAATCTCAGAATAACTGTTGTTTCTGATTGTCATGATTATTATGAGTAGCAGTGCTGCCATGTCTCCTGCATTCTTTCTCATCCTCCTCCATTTTACCCCTCTTCTTTCCCCTTTTACCCCTATCCTATCATTCAACTGTCCTCTATCCATCTGCTTTCTTCTAATCTTACTCTCCTCTTGTCTCTACAGTTTTACAGTCTGTCACTTTGGTAAGCTAATCGGTGTGGTTAACGCTGTAGTGTCTGCGGTGTTGCTCCTGCAATTCCCCTGCATCATCCTGGTGAATGAGGTGTTGAATGGAGACCCCTTATACGTGAGTACTGCACCACTATGCTCCGCACCTACACACCAAACATCCACTCACAGGAGAATCATAACATGAATCACTCTTCACTTGGCGGCCGTTGATGATATTTGTACCATTCAGTTGTGAATATTTTCCATTGGAATTAGCAAATGTAATTGTGACACGTTAGGCAGACCTGGTCGCAGCCAGTTTGATTCCCTGCCCTGGAACTTTCTGTGCTGTGATCCCATCTCTATGTACATCCATTCTGCTTTCCTCCATAAGTGGGTTAGGCTGCCTGCTCTCCTTATATCTGGCATTAAAGACTGTGGCCCCTCTTAAAAAAGAGCAAACTGGACACTCCCATACTAAGCAATTACATACCCATTTCAAATCTCCCATTCATAAGTAAGATTATTGAAAAAGCTGTTTATAATAAACTTAGTAACTTCTTAACCTTAAATGGCTAGTTTGATCAATTTCAGTCAGGTGTCCAATCCCACCATAGTACTTATAAAAGTAATAAATTATATTCATCTGAATACCGATTCAAGTGTTACTGGATCTTAGTGCAGCTGATTATTATTTAATACTGATTATGCATCCGAGCGAACAACCATGACATATAGAATCCGCAAAGGCTCAATTATTGGGCCTCTGTTATTCAATCTCTATATGGTCCCATCCATCCATCCATCCATTATCTTAACCCGCTTATCCTGAACAGGGTCGCAGGGGGGCTGGAGCCTATCCCAGCATACATTGGGCGAAAGGCAGGAATACACCCTGGACAGGTTGCCAGTCCATCGCAGGGCACACACACCATTCACTCACACACTCATACCTATGGGCAATTTAGACTCTCCAATCAGCCTAACCTGCATGTCTTTGGACTGTGGGAGGAAACCAGAGCACCCGGAGGAAACCCACGCAGACACGGGGAGAACATGCAAACTCCGCACAGAAAGGCCCTGGCCGACGGGGATTCGAACCCAGGACCTCCTTGCTGAGGCGGCAGTGCTACCCACTGCACCATCCGTGCCACCTGCACCCATATTAAAGCAATAAAAAATAATAACAAATAACAAAGAGAGTTACTATCACTTTTAATTTATATTTTCTTTCGGAGCTTTAGAATTTCTTCAATCTGTCTTTTCGTAGCCCTTTTTATTATCTGTTCAGAGAAATCCTAATTTAAGATTACTCTCATTATTGGCCTAAATTTTTTTAAAATGTAATTCACTTGCTTGACCAAGGCTAATTCGTTTTCTAATATTATTTCATTTGTTTAATGGCAAAAAATGACAAATACTGGTCATACCCATTTAAGAGTAATTTACATTTACATTTACATTTTTGTCATTTGGCAGACGCTTTTAATCCAAAGCGATTTACAAATGCATAGGTTCTACCACAAGTCAAAGCATTACATCCAGAACTAGGAAAATACACATGGAATGCTGTTCTAAACATATAGTAATCATAAGTGCAAAAACATTTTTTGGGGGGGGGTTAGACAAGGATAGGGATATCAGAAAGGGGGGGCGGGGGAAATCAGGAGGGAGGACTAAGGTAGAGTTTGAAAAGGTGGGTTTTGAGTTTGCATCGAAATAGGGGGAGGGATTCTGCTGTCCTGACAGTGGTAGGCAAGTCATTCCACCACTGAGGAACCAGAACGGAAAACAGGCGTGAACGTGCAGCTCGACCGCCAGGTGCACATAGAGAGGGAACCGTAAGGCAACCAGAGCTGGCAGACCGGAGTGGTCTAGCTGGGGAGTAGGGAGTGATCAAGCATTGTATGTAAGGTGGGGCAGTCCCCTTAGCAGCCTGAAATGCCAACACTAGGGCCTTGAAACGGATGCGTGCGGCAATAGGAAGCCAGTGGAGGCCAATGAGAAGCGGAGTGACATGAGCCGACCTAGGCTGAATGGTGATCAGGTGGGCTGCAGCATTCTGGACCAGCTGGAGGGGCTTGATGGCACACGCTGGGAGATAGGCTAGGAGGGAGTTGCAGTAATCCAGGCGGGAAATGATGAGCACCTGGACTAGGAGCTGGGTGGCTTTCTCCGTCAGGAGATGACGGATACGGCGTATATTATACAGAAAGAACCTGCAGGTTCTGGCAGTGGAGGATACTTGTGGAGCCAGGGTGAGGCAGTTATCAAGATAATAATTGCCTTATTAAAAGTATTAACAGGTTGTACCAATTGAAAAAATCATTTTAATCTATCTCAACCACAGCTAGCTTAATCTGCTCTGGAGAATCCAAACAATCCTCCTCAGATTGAATTTGTATAGTGTCATGAGAATGAAAATTCCCCAAATTCCAGGAACATTGCTGACAATTTCAGAAAATTCTGTAGGTCTCCAAGTTTCCTGGAAAATTCCCTTCCTGTGCAACTCTAGTTTTGACAAATACATGCAAATGAGTGTTCCAGTCTCTTCTCTTACTCCCTCTGCAGATAAACATAGCCCTGTGCATCCTGTGCCTGGCCACGTTCATTCACCCGGCCTATGTCTATATCCGCTGGCGCAGACTGGCCAATCAGAGAAGAAGCTCCGCCCAGCCACCTCCCAACGATGAGAACGCCTTCTCTGGAGACAATGAAGACCAACCCCAGGATGCCCCAGGCTCCTCTTAGACACCCCCAAAATGAACACTCACAATGCCTCAGGCCTACTGTTTTATGAGGGTCCATTCTTTCCCCCACTGAGTGGTTCATGAAGATATTGGTCATGTTTGTTAAATAATAAAACAAACATGACAAGCCATGTTGGCTTCTTCTTTGTGACATATGTTCTTTACGAATATCATTTATTCTATATAACAGTGGCGGCTGGTGGTGATACTGTATACGGGGGCATAAAAACTAAAAGTCTGATCACTATCCATAGCTCACACTCCAGCATTGCATTTGAATGCTATTTGATGAATACTTTTATTCGAAGCACCATACAATACCATGAGCTCATACATTTTTCAGGACGGCTGGCACCAGTGGGTGCCATGCGCTACCAGTTGAGCAACAGGACTACAATATATGCCACTACTCTGTTCGAGCAATACAGCTTTGAAGCCAAGCCTTGCTATAGTCAGTGCACTGAAAGAGAAATCTCCCAGTTCAAATAAAACAACCAACATTAATGATTAATGTGCAGACTTTCAGCTTTAATTTGATGGTTTTTACATCCATATTGGGTAAACCGTGTAGGAATTACAGCCCCTTTCATCGATAGTCCCCACTAGTTTTTATAATATAGGGCATGAAGTTAGAAATATAACTGAACAATATTACATGCACATAACAGGCGACAACGACAACAAACGACAAGTTACATTATCCATTGTTACGGAAACAGGGAAGGACACATGGCATTGGGCCTAGTTGTGTGCACATTCACAGTGTAAAATCATTTCATTCACAATTCATATAAAACATGAAGACAGGCATCGCAGATAAAACATACTTAAGTCCAAAGATCAGCTTTAGCTGGCACAGACAATTGTTTAAAGGTACAATAGGTAAGATTTTTGTGTTAAAGCAGTGAGAGGATGAGGAAGTGGTCAGTGGAATGGCAGAAGCAAGTGGGGGACCACTCAGAGAGGTGGCCTTGGTCCTCGCCTTGGAGGCCGGGGGAGGACAGTGCCTTTCACTGCAGTTGAGGATTTAGCAGCTTGGCACAATAGTTGATTTCATCCACACAATGGACCAAAAGTACCAAAACACTGCAAAATCATTCGATCAAAACACCAGCACTAGCTTTCTTCCAACAAGATTTTTTGGTCAATCATCTAAAAAACACTAAACCAGTGGCATTATAATAGCTGCACTCTTCTCTGTCAGTTATTTGCAAATTTGGCTGTAGAAATATACCGTTTTTTGGTGGTTCAACCTGACTGAGAAAGTTTGTCAAAAAGTAATTCACAGGTTGGTCTACAAAAGCTTGTGAGCAAAACAAATATGAAACAAACGTGTTGTAATTGTAACTGTTCCCACTATTCCCTTTATTTAGAACCAAAAAAAAGAACCATATTGAAGCTATAGGTATCGTGTGTGTGGGCGAGCTAAACAAATGTTCCTCCCAATGAGTTTGGCAGTGCAAGATTGCTTCAAAGACATGAATGCACAATGGTTTTGAAAATTGCGCACAGACTTCTGAGATTAGCGCCAAAGTGGTTTAAAAAAACTGTAATAGGGAGCAGAGTCCCGGAAGTGTCGTTCCTGAAATATCTGCTTTACCTGCCTATGGAACAGGCAGGTTAAGGACATTCACAAGAAAATTCTAATTGGACTTTTTTAAACATGCTTTCTTGATACACTCATCCACAGCCCTCTATAAGTGTTTCAGAGAGAGGAGACAGCACAGAAGAGTGCTGGTGGGCACCAGAGTTAACATCAGCTCAGAGCTAAAATACACATTTCAGAGATCACATAACATTACCCAATTGAATGAATGTAAAACCTTTCGTTTCAGAGAAGATGCATGAGTTTCTGAATGAATGCTACAGTGCACTGCGCACCATATTAACTAGCTAGCAACCCCTCGCGCTTCCCGCCTCTCCAGTTCATTCCATTTGAAAAAACGGTCACCAACTTGGTAAGTTAGCTACTTAGCTAACTAGCTAATTGAAGCTTCGCTGTTGGAACTTGATTTTTATATTCTTATTTGCACTATATGTATAACTTGATTGGAACATTAACCCCCTTTGCGTGATACTAGACACAGGCAGCCGAATCAAACTGAAGTAAGGTTAGCCATCTAGCTAGCTCTAGCTAATAACAGCTGGCCAACATATACTAGCTAGACAAATCATAAAACAGAGCAAACTACTTCGATATAGAGTTAGATATACTTAGATGTATAAACACTTGTATAAACACTGACTAGCAGTATTCCTCTCATGTTTAACTAATATTAGGCTACTAGTGTTCGCTAGCTTAGCCAAATGATTGAAGTAATAGTAATATTTATTTATTATAAAAGTCACATATATCATACCGTAAATTATTATTTCGGTTTTCTAACGGCTGCCCTGTACTCAAGCGCATCAAGTGCATCAATGCATATAGCTCGCGTGATGGCGCCCTAGAGTAACTGAAAACGTCTATCAGAGCTACAGTAAGTCAACGTGAATTCAAATTTTTATTTTCGATTCGTATTACGTTTCATTAGAAAATAGCTACTTCATCAAAAACATTGAAATAACAGCAAAAAAATAAAAAAATAAAAATTATGCAAATAAAAAAACGATACGTTATCCGAATTCTACAATGAAGTTTGCAGGAGTTTGATTCAAGATGAAATTGCTTTATGTCATTCATGTAAAAAAAAAAAAAAAAAAAATGTATAGATGCGTTGACAGAGTACAATAATGTGACAATCAAATTGCACATCCGGCAGAATGGCTGAGGTTGGCCCAGAGACGTCGTCGGCCAACGAGAATCAGATGCTCTGCTCGGAAAAAAAAATTTCCGTTAAAATTATCACGTCACTGTATTTTCAGTGAGTAGGACTACGTCACAGTGGAAAGTAAATTTTTCAATAAATACGGGGTTTTCACAATGGCCAGATCATAAACCTACCTACTTCACGGAGCTCGTTCGTCATTCCCAGTCGATTTTATAACCTTTTAACATTCTTTTAACATTAACTTTTAGCATTCTTGATAACGGCAAATTTGTTTGGTCTCTTCTGAAATTGTAAGTCTTAAGAAATATATTTTCCATGTAGAGCGAGTAAGCTCTGTTAAGTTTTGTTTTCATCTAGCTAGAATGCCATACGAAACCCCATTGCAAGAGCAGTGTTTGATGAATGTTTGGGGAAATGTGTCGGCTATAAGGGCTAAGGAAACTTCGTTTCTGACCATGTTTGTTTAATTTTTTCTCAGGTCAATTGAGTCGCGGGGGTCGCTGTTATCATTATATCGCTTGTGGTGAGTTCTTTTTTACTTAAGGTAATATGTTGTTGCGCTAACAATGTTATTTTCCGGAGCGTTATTAGGCGACATCCAAAATGTACGTTAAATGTTAATTTGCTCATGGAAATGTAGGGTAAATTAATCATACTACATATTGTGTCAAGTTACGTTTATGGAATACATATCATGTATGTACAATTAGCCTACTTATTTTCCTTTAGCGTCTTGTTGGCTACAACGCTGCCAAAAATGATATATATTTTTCACTTTGCCCTGTGTGCACTTAAAGGGACAATAGGTAAGATTTGTGTTAAAACATTGTTACAAGACCATTGTAAATCCCTCCCTATCATTGAAAATGCTCACTGACATGTTGTCTCTGCCTGTGTTTATAGTCCTTAAATTGTAGTTTCAAAATGTACTGGGCAGCTGTGCAATAATTCAAGCTCATTGGTTGAAAAATGGTTCTAATTGCCATAGCCAATGGCGTGGGGGCTTATTCAGATTGTTCGTGTGTAGCTGCCCAATTTGCACTCCAGACAATCTATGACACTGTGTGCTATTGCTTATTATCCAAGCGAAGACTACATATCTAGTTAGAACAATGCTACAATTTTATTGGTAGCAACAAGCAAATTAGCCATAGTTAGCTCAAATGAATTTACATAGTGTGATGCAGCACATTAAAGTCAACATTTCATAAAGTCACCTGTGCAGCGAACATTTTCTTGCTAGAACTATGTATTCTTGGCTTGGATAATAAGCAATAGTATACTGAGTTTCAGTGATTGCTTGTCTGGAGTACAATCAGAAAAAGCCCCCAGAATGCCATTAGCTGTGGCTGTTGGAACCATTTTTCAACCAATGAGCTTTAATTGCTGTACAGCTGTACAATGTTTTGATGCATTTGACAGCCTGACAAATGGACACTTTGAAACCTGAATTTAAACACAGGCAGAGGGTGAGTCAACATGTGAGTGAGCCTTTTTCAATGATAGGAAGAGATTTAAAATGGTCTTGTAACTATGTTTTAACACAAAAATCTTACCTATTGCACCTTTAATTGTCCTGTCTGTGATTCATTTTTCTTCAGTTCATTCTTCTCCGGGTTAAAAACAGGAAATGCCAAAATCTTTTTGAATTTTTCTTTATTTTAGACATTAACTACCACTTTACATGACTTAGCTAGCCTACTGCCTTTTAGAATGTGATGAAATTTAATGTTTAATTTCCATTTTAACATTGCTTTCGAAGTGAGCGAGACAAGGAACAATAAGAAGATTCAGAAACTTCCGCAGGAACTGATTGCCTGCAAGAACTCTGCCTCCGAAGTTGAAGACCTTCATGAGGTCAGATCGGTTGTAGTGGGCAGTTTGGCCAGCTGATTAACAATGATGCTAACACTGTGGCACTTGGCATCTCACAACTACACATTGTGATTTTTGTGGAATCAATGGGTAGACATATTCCTAGCTATTTTGTGCTGAATGTCCTCTTTTGAACAGGAATCGTCCAGCTGTCTTGTAGAGGAGGTAACTCAAAGCGACACTGCAACATCATCCAGGCCTTGTAGAAGGAACTTTCAGCCATGAGAAATAGTTGCCCAAAAGAAGCAGCAAAGGCTGAGGAAGGACTTAAGGAAGCAGAGCTGTCAGAGATGGCCTTAAGGAAACTGATGAGATTCATGCCAAAGAAGAGGAAGGACAAGGTGCTGGCTGCTATAGCCGTAAAGGTCGAGATGGGTGAGGAGAAGCTGACAGCCATGGAGCACATCTGTCAGGCTAAGGAGGATGAACTGGCTGCTGTAAGCGAGCAGTATGAGGCCGCAATGAACAATCTGACAGCCGAGATACAGCGTGGACAGGAGAGAGGACAGAGCCTGGTGACTATGACGCAAAGATGCGGGAAGAAGGAGGAGGATCTGGCTGCCATGTCAGAGCTGTGTCAGGCCAAAGAAGACAAACTGACAGACTTGAACAAGCTGTACGAGGCTACGAGGGACAACCTGGAAGCAGAGAGGCACCTTGGAGAGGAGAGAGGGAAACACCTGGAGACTGTGGTGCAGTTATGCAGGGACAAGGAGCAGCAGCTTGGAGAGGAGAGGGGGAAACGCCTGGAGACTATGACGCAGTTATGCAGGGACAAGGAGCAGGAGCTGGCTGCCATGACTTCAAAACATGAGAAAAGCGAAGAGAAGCTGGCAACCATGTCAGAGCTGTGTCACACCACGGAGAAGACATTGACAGACTTGACCAAGCTGTATGAGGCTACGAGTGCCAACCTGGCAGCAGAGAGGCAGCTTGTAGAGGAGAAAGAAGAAGACCTGGAAATTATGGTGCAGATATACAGGAACAAGAGGCAGCAGCTTGCTGCCATGACTGCAAAGGATAAGACAAACAAAGAGAAGCTGGCAACCATGTCAGAGCTGTGTCAGAACACGGAGGAGGCAATGACAGACTTGACCTACCGGTTTAAGGCTACAAAGGACAAACTGGCAGCAGAGAAACAGCGTGGACAGGAGAGTGGAAAATGCCTGGAGACTGTGTCTCAAATGTGCAGGGACAAGGAGGAGGAGCTAGCTGCCTTGACTTCAAAACATGAGAAAAGCGAAGAGAAGCTGGCGGCCATGTCAGAGCTGTGTCAGACAGAGGAAGACAAACTGACTGCCATGACCAAGCTGTACGAGGCTACAATGGACAATCTGACTGCCGAGAAACGGCATGGACAGGAGATAAGACAAAGCCTGGAGACTATGACGCAAATATGCGGGGACAAGGAGGAGAAGCTGGCGGCCATGTCAGAGCTGTGTCAGACCATGGAGATGACACTGACAGACTTGACCTGCCAGTACGAGGCTACAAGGGACAACCTGGCAGCTGAGAAGCAGCTTGGACAAGAGAGAGTGGAAAGTGTGTCACAAATATGCAGAGACAAGGAGGAGGAGCTGGCTGCCATGACTTTGAAGTTTGAGACCGGGGAGGTGAAGTTGGCGGCTATGTCAGAGCTGTGTCAGACCGAGGAAGACAAACTGACTGCCATGACCAAGCTGTACGAGGCTACAATGGACAATCTGACTGCCGAGAAACAGCATGGACAGGAAATAAGACAAAGCCTGGAGACGATGACGCAAATATGCGGGGACAAGGAGGAGAAGCTGGCGGCCATGTCAGAGCGGTGTCAGACCACGGAGATAGCACTGACAGACTTGATCGACCAGTACGAGGCTACAAGGGACAACCTGGCAGTAGAAAAGCATTTTGGACAAGAGAGAGGAGAAATGCTGGAGACCATGATGCAGATATGCAGGAACATGGAGCAGGAGCTGGCTGCCAGGTCAGAGCTGTGTCAGACCGAGGAAGACAAACTGACTGCCATCACCGAGCTATACGAGGCTGCAAGGGACAACCTGGCAGCAGAGAAACAGCGTGGACAGGAGAGAGGAAAATGCCTGGAGACTGTGTCTCAAATGTGCAGGGACAAGGAGGAGGAGCTGGCTGCCTTGACTTCAAAACATGAGAAAAGCGAAGAGAAGCTGGCGGTCATGTCAGAGCTGTGTCAGAGCATGGAGATGACACTGACAGACTTGACCTGCCAGTACGAGGCTACAAGGGACAACCTGGCAGCTGATAAGCAGCTTGGACAGGAGAGAGTGGAAAGTGTGTCACAAATATGCAGAGACAAGGAGGAGGAGCTGGCTGCCATGACTTTGAAGTTTGAGACCGGGGAGGTGAAGTTGGCGGCTATGTCAGAGCTGTGTCAGACCGAGGAAGACAAACTGACTGCCATGACCAAGCTGTACGAGGCTACAATGGACAATCTGACTGCCGAGAAACAGCGTGGACAGGAGAGAGAGAACCACCTGGAGACTATGACGCGGTTGTGCAGGAAGAAGGAGGAGACAAGCGAAGAGAAGCTGCAAGCCATGTTAGACCTGTTCCAGACCGTTCAGAAGAAGCAGACATATTTGACCTCCCTGTATGATGCTAAAAAGGAAAAACTGGAGGCCCCGGCATGGCTTGCTCAGCAGAATATGACCAGTCTGAAGGCCGTGATGCAGCTCTTTCAGGACAAGGAGCAGGAGCTGGCTGCCATGACTTTGAAGCAAGAGACAAGCAAAGAGAAGCTGCCGGCCAAGTCAGAGCTGTTCCAGACCAAGGAAGAAACACTGACTGGTATGAATAAGCTGTACGAGGCTACAACGGACAATCTGGCAGCCGAGAAGCAGCTTGGACTTGTGCATGACACAAGCGAAGAGAAGCTGCAAGCCATGTCAGACCTGTTCCAGACCGTGCAGAAGAAACGGACAGATTTTACCTCCCTGTATGAATCTAAAAAGGACAAAGCTGCTCAGCAGAATATGATCAGTCTGAAGGCCGTGATGCAGCTCTTTCAGGACAAGGAGCAGGAGCTGGCTGCCATGACTCTGAAGCAAGAGACAAGCAAAGAGACGCTGCCAGCCATGTCAGACCTGTGGCAGAACATGACAGACTTGACCAACCTGTACGAGGCTACAAGGGACAACCTGGCAGCCGAGAAGCAAATTCGACAGGAAGCCGGGTCTGTGACGCAGTTCTGCGATCTGCTGGCTTCTGTGCATGGGACAAGTGAAGAGGGGAAATTCTTCAGCTGAGGTGGTGGGGGGGGGGGCCGAAGTGGGGGGAGGGGGAATCAGGTGGAGGTAGACTGTCGAACGGGGAGGGGGGGGAGGGGGCAGGGGAAGCTGGTCTGCTTATTCTTTGCATTTACCTGCACTAAATAGCCGCTAGTCTACTGATGAATGTCGAGAAACAGCAGTAACAAAACAATTACTTTAATGGACTGTCCATATGCTGGTATTTCATGGAGTTACAATTATTAATTTACTTTCCAATGCCATGTTATTTTAAAACCGCTGTTCGTCGGATTTCTTGTTTTTTATTTTTCTGTTTAATCAATTTTCAATGCTGCTTCCTTCTACATGCGAGCTGCTGCACGCTGCCAGTCTAAACCAGGTATGTGTCAGGAGGTCAGTCCATAGTGCGGCACAGAGTGTGGGGAGTGTGGAGCACGGGTGGGGGTACCTAGCAGTGTGTGGTGTAGTGGGTCGCGGTGCAGTGCGGACACTTAAACCCACTACACCCCACACTGGTAAGTACCCTGGGGGGGATGGTGGGGGTACCTCGCAGTGTGTGGTGTTGTGGGTCGCGGTGCAGTGCGAACACTACACCCCACACTGGTAAGTGCCCTCTCCCCCACCACCCCGTGCTCCACACTCACTCCACTCTGTGCTCACTCTCGGACCCTCTCCTGAGCCTGCCCACACAGCACAGGCCAGCCCAGGCTCAAGCGCCCCAGAGGTATCAACGCGCCAGGGACAGGGGGGTCCACACACACACATACACACACAGACACACACACACTCACACACACACACATACACACACTCTCACACATGCACATAAAAACAATCTAAGGGTGGGACACGGCCACAGGTGCCGGAACGTCTTCGCGTCCCATATTAAAAAGAGCGGGACACGAGACACCTTCACACTTGCTTTTAGGAACAGAGAAAGTGAAGACAATTATGGAGCCAGAAACCAGAGATTACTTCTTCAAAGCCCAGGGGAACAATAACTATCAACACAGTGCAATCCATCACGTCTGCCCAGTGTTACTTAGGGCAGTTTACCATTGGCCATTTCTTACAGAGCTTTAATAGATTATTAATGCATGCATTTCACCTATTCATTTATGCTTAACTGTTACCGCCAGTGAACCATTGGCTGTCTCTCCTTTCAGAGCACACTAACCGTCTTCAAAATGCAGGATCTTCATTCCTCTTGTTGTCTCCAGGCCGTGGTCCAAGAGCTGCAGATGGCCCTGAAAGATCAGCCAATGGCAGCAGGCAGTCTGCGGAAGACGCGAGTATAGAAGCCAGTCAGGTCTACCTACAGTGGTTGTGGTTTTATGCTGTGCTTGTGTCTTATTTCCAGGTTCGCTGAGGCTGTTTTTCAAAAGGTTGCCGTCAAGAGACCTCCAGGCTTCACATCAAGCTCTGGTTTCACCACAAAGCAGGAGGCCCTCCGTGGGAAAAGTTAGTTCTGCAACCTTTCGGTCACACTATCTGCTACTAGCACACCTCACGATATACAGTGATAGCTATTTAAGATACATCAATGCACAAGTACAATTTTGTAAAAGGAATCTGCCGTTTTCTTATGTAGCAGAATGCAAGCAAATGTTCTTGCAATGTTTCTCTCCTGTTGAAGGAAAGGATCGGGAGCTGAAGCTGATGGAGTCCCAGAAGCAGGGCGGCCATCAGCAGCTGTAAGTGGCAAACAAGATGCCCTGTACATGGTACAATTGATGCTGCTCATTCACCCAGTCATACTCACAGTCACACATACCAACGGCGATTTGCTGCCATGCAAGGCACCAACTAGCTTGTCATGAGCATTAAGACGTTAGGTGTCTTGCCCAGGGACACTTTGGCACACCCAGGGTGGGATCAAATCTGCAACCCTTCGACTGCCAGACGACTGCTCTTATCACCTAAGCCAATTAAATGACTATGGTAATTTAAAAATACTGAATCCTCATACACATGGGTATGGTTTCACAAACTGCTCGCTGTCTCTCCCCAGATGGCCAGCAGGAGACTGTGGAAGAATGCAGCGTAGAGCAGTTCAGGCAACGAGAGTTGGGGCACCTCTTCCGGTTGTTCAGGAGGCTCCATTGCTTCCTCCCGATGCTGTTCCTCCAGGGGGAGAGCTGGCTCACGTACAGGACCCCGGACCGGGAACCACACTTCCTCATCTGGGGGCTCCCTCCGGGCGTCGCTCACCGGACAGGCACACAGGTGGGTCCACTCCTCCCGACACATACAGCAGCCGCTCCGGCTGCAGCTGGCGGACAACAACAAACTGACGGGGAGACCACCTGGCCAGCTTACCTCGCTCCCGGCGCCTGAAGTTCCACACAAGCACCCGGTCCCCCAGCAATAATGGCAAGATCTTAAGCTGCTGTGAAAGCCGCTGTTATAAGCCTGGAGCAGAGTAGGCAGGCGCTCCAGCCACCGGCCCTGTTCGCCCTCCTGGGATCAAACCTGCAACCCTTCGACTGCCAGATGACTGCTCTTACCACCTAAGCCAATTAAATGACTAATTTAAAAATACTGAATCCTTTGGTGGGAAAAATATGTTTAATTGTGTTCAGCTTCAGGTTTATTTGGGGATTGAGTAGTTTTTGGAATGATAATGATGGATGAATGATGAATGTGTGTTTTGCTCTCCCTGATTTTGTTGCAGAACTATACCTCAGCAAAACAGAGAGCACAGGAGGGAAGAAAGACCCCGATGGGTGAAGGCATTTGGGAATTACTGCCCCAACCAATGGATTACTGATGGACAGGGGAACAACTATCACCAGCCAGGCGCAGGTGAGGAAGCTCTGCCAACATTCATACTCTGCACTAATACCAAGTGCTGATAGTAACAAAATATAGGGAGGTAAAGCAGATAATTTTGTGTTTGTAGAAAGCAAATACAGAATGCAAACGGCAAACTCTTATCCAGCGCTAATGCAGAGGTGCAATACAATGTGCTGAATCAGAGCTAATACTGTATTATTCCTTGTGTACATTCATACACATGGGTATGGTTTCACAAACTGCTCCCTGTCTCTCCCCAGATGGCCAGCAGGAGACTGTGGAAGAATGCAGCGTAGAGCAGTTCAGGCAACGAGAGTTGGGGCACCACTTCCGGTTGTTTTGGAGGCTCCATTGCTTCCTCCCGATGCTGTTCTTCCAGGGGAAGAGCTGGCTCACGTACAGGACCCCGGTCCGGGACCCACACCTCCTCATGTGGGGGCTCCCTCTGGGCGTCGCTCACCGGACAGGCACACAGGTGGGTCCACTCCTCCAGACCTCCTTTGGGCCGGAACACATACAGCGGCCGCTCCGGCTGCAGCTGGCAGACAACAACAGACCACCTCAGGGCCAGCTTACCTCGCTCCCGGCGCCTGAAGTTCCACACAAGCACCCGGTCCCCCAGCAATAATGGCAAGATCTTAAGCTGCTGTGAAAGCCGTTGTTATAAGCCTGGAGCAGAGTGGGCAGGCGCTCCAGCCACCGGCCCTGTTCGCCCTCCTGGAGAGACCCCAGGAGAGACAGCAGGGTTTGATTAAACCGCTCACAGGCCCCATTGCCCTGCTGGTGGTAGGGGATAGTGCGGATCTTAGTGCCCCCATAGAGCTCACAGAATGACGCCGCTTGGCGGACATGGCGGGCCTGTACCTCTGGCTCGGGCTCCACTGCCAGACGCTAGGTGCCACCCTCAGGGGCAAAAGCACCTGCCACATTGGCCCATCTACCAGGGGTTCACCGCCAGGGCAGGATAACCTCCACCTTGTTGGCTCCCAGGTGGCCCAAGGCCTGATGGTACCACTGCCAGACGCTGCGTGCCACCCACAGTGGCCCATCTACCAGGGGATCTTCCAACAGGCAGTACAGGATCTTACTTGCAACTACCTTCAACCCACTCCCGCCACTACATGTGGGACTGGTCGGTTCTGCAGTGGGTACAGCAGGGGTAGGAGCGGAGGTTGGCCCCACCGGAGGAGGGTAGGTGGTGGAGGGAGTGGGAGCAGTTGCGGGTAGAGGGGGGGATCCTGTAATGCCGGTTGGAAGATCCCCTGGTAGATGGGCCACTGTGGGTGGCACGCAGCGTCTGACAGTGGCACCATCAGGCCTTGGGCCACCTGGGAGCCAACAAGGTGGAGGTTATCCTGCGTTGGCGGTTCTACTGGCTGGGTTTGGGGAACGATGTCAGGCAGTGGAGGCCGAGCCAGAGGTACAGCCCCCCCCTGGCCCCCCTCTCCACCTCCACTGGAGGTGGTGGCCATGGACCAGATTGGTGCAGCACTGGGGGTGCCCCAAACGGCTCCTCTCAGACCGAGGGGCAGCCTTGGTGGCGTCATTCTGTGAGCTCTTTGGGTGCACTAAGATCCGCACTATCCCCTACCACCAGCAGGGCAATGGGGCCTGCTAGCAGTTCAACCAAACTCCCCAGGAGGGCAAACAGGGTTAGGGTTAGGGTTACTGGTGGCCGGAGCTCTGCCCCAGGCTTATAACAAAAGCATTCATAGTAGCAGCAGCTTTGCTGGGGGACCGAGTGCTGGTGTTGAACAAGGTAAGCTGGCCCCGAGGTGGTCTCCCTGCTCGTTCAGCTGCCGCCGGTGTATGTGTTCAGGTCTGAAGGAGGTCGGGAGGAGTGGACCCTACACTGCGTGCCTGTCCGGTGGGCAATACCTGGAAGGAGCCCCCAGACGAGGAGGAAGCCAAACGGGAACTGGAAGCAGGACCGCTGACGTGGGCCCTGGGCTGGAACCCGGTGTGGGTCCTGTACATGAGCCAGCGTTTCCCCAAGAGGAACAGTGTCAGGAGCAGCCGGAAGTGGCAGGAATGAGCAGTTTTGGGACACGGAGAGGGTCCAGCAGCTGTGGCACGGGCCGAGTCGCATCCCACCCTTAGATTTGTTTGTGTGCGTGTGCCTGTGTGTGAGTGTGTGTGCCTCTGTGTATGAGTGTGTGAACCCCCCTCTCCCCGGTGTGTTGATCCCCATGTGGCCTGGGGTTATTCGGTGGGTGGGGCCACCACACAAGCAGGGGGGAGATGGAGACGGGAGAGGGGGTTAGAGCGGGGCGGCTGCCCTGTCATGAGCGGTTTTAAAAATTGTATTAAAGACTCTGTTTACCTTATCCCTGTTCTGGTTGTTTGTGGTGGGTGGATTCCGGTACCTGTGGTAGCGGGGTAGCAGGGGAAGCTTTTGCAGCTCCTGACCCTCCGACATATGCTCACTACAGACTGCTAGTCTAAACCATGTATGCTCACTACAGACTGCTAGCCTAAACCGTATATGCTCACTACAGACTGCTAGCCTAATCCATGTATGCTGACTACAGACTGCTCGTCTAAACCATGTATGCTGACTACAGACTGCTAGTCTAAACCATGTATGCTCACTACAGACTGCTAGCCTAGTCCATGTATGCTGACTACAGACTGCTCGTCTAAACCATGTATGCTGACTACAGACTGCTAGTCTAAACCATGTATGCTCACTACAGACTGCTAGTCTAAACCGTGTATGCTCACTACAGACTGCTAGTCCAAAACCCCTCCACCCCTGCTCATCCCTCATGTTTATCAGACTATCGTATTTGGGCAGCACGGTGGTCCATATACGGTGGTGTGGATAGCACTGTCAGCTCACAACAAGAACGTCCCAGATTCAAATCCAAACGGAGCCTTTCTGTGTGAAGTTGCATGTTCTCCCCCGTGTCTGCACGGGTTCCCTCCCGCATCCAGAGATACGCTGTCAACTGATCCCATACAAATAACCGTGTCCTGTGCTGCCGGATCCGTTCTGTGTGTTCACCTCTGGTGGGTGTCTGCTGCCTCCTGCTGGTCTTCTCCATCCGTGCCAGGAGGTCTTCCAGAACAGAGTCACACTGCCAAACATACCTGTGTTGCCTTCTCAGATTGTTATAAAGAGTCTTACTTTGACAATAGTGGCCCTGACTGAAGCGAGGTTAAAAAAGGAACAGAGTATTAATGAGAAGTGGAGGATATTACTGGCTAGTGGTGTGAAAGGCTGCCAGAGACTGTGGTCTGTGATTTTCCTGCAGAAACAAAGGTCTGGTCTGGTAAAAAAAAAAATGAAAAGTGAGTTTTTCCATCCACCAGCCCACAGTGGCAGGTTAAACAAAAACAAAAAGTAAAATAATAAACACATTTCCAGAATGGAAGACTTCTATTAATGGGATCTGTGACTTTGAACAACCCCAAAGGCACACCGCTAAGGGGTCACTAGTACTAACACTAGATTCTGCTATTACACTCTACAACCACATGAAGGAGACAGAGTTCTACTGTTGCTCCCGATGTAAAAGCACTACAGTATAATAACAGAGCAGAAACTAGAGTCTGGTGTTGAACTCAGACCTGGCCAGTGCTGACTGTTTGGAGCAGCCCCACAAGGGAGCTCAGAATTGGCCACAGAACCGATCAGTGGGAGGGTGTCAATCCACTGGGTTTCCCTCGTCTTATCACACAAGAGCCTTTCTTCTGCTCACCTGCACTTTATCAAAATGGCTCTGTATCTGAGTGACATGCAGTGTGGGGGAAGAAGTGGCTGTTGGGAGAGGCAGCTTTTCAGTGCTGAAGTTACATCTGTAGGTAAATATGATCAAACGTACTAAATTAGGACAACAGAAAAACAATTTCTGTGATGAAAATAATTATGGAGAAAAAGAGTTTGAATGATGGCCTGGAGAAAATATAACAGTAATCGGAGAGATGACAGCTAGACCAGTATTCCCTCTATTAACACAAGACTTCTCATTCTAATCATCTGCAAACTACAGTGTTAAATGTGATGGACAAAACCTGACAAAAAAAACTCATTATATACTTCACATTATTTCACGTGGATATACTGTGTTTGAATCATTCCCTTTGCATGTCTGATATCACTCACATTCTGATTTCTGATACAGAGCTGGATGGACAACCACCATCTAAAGCTCAACCCAGGTAAGACTGAAATTATCTTCATTCCTGCTCTAACCTCTCTGGATCTCTCCATTTCCCTAGGGGATACCTCAGTGACGCCATCGCCCCGTGCAAGGAACCTCGGCGTGGTGATGGACAACAGACTGTCACTATCTGAGAACATTGCGGCAGTCATGCAGATTCCTCCTTTACAACATCTGGAGAATCTGCCCCTTTCTCACCCCTTACTCGACCCAGCTCCTGGTCCAAGCGATGGATTTGACCCGCCTGGACTACTACAACTCTCTCCTGGCCGGCCTTCCAGCATCTGCCATCAGACCCCTCCAACTTATCCAGAATGCAGCAGCTCGTCTGGTCTTCAACCTTCACAAATACTCTCACATCACCCCCCTGCTTACTTCCCTCCACTGGCTGCCTGTCATAGCTTCGCATCAAGGTGTTGCTCACTTGAGAGAAATAACCATTTGCATGCATTGTCACTATAGTGTTCCAGCATTCCAGCATTTACCTCACTACTTATTGAGAAATACTTTTACAATATATGATTGAGACTTGTTATCTTTTAATCTCCTTTTTAATGCTGTACATTTGATACAGTAAAATAGATAACCACATGGGACAAATGAGCATGAAAAAGCTGCTAGCTGTTCTCTAAGTAATAACTGCTCTAATAAAGTCTCCAAAAGCTTTCCTTTCATTTGCATATCATTACCGAATAGTTTCCAGTAGGCCCAATAGTTTCAACCAGTAATAATGTCTCTCAGATTTGCTGCTTAAGTTCAATGTTTTTCTCCTGAAACTACAGCCTCATCATTGCTATCCTCACTTTCAGTGCCTTGTCTTACTCTTTGTTCCTTATGACTTTCTTTCATACTTTCCATCAAGCCTTTTCTTGGTGCCACCTCGTTCTGCATTATACCTCTGCAAGCAGCCATTCCAGGGATGCGGAGGGCCAACACCTATGGCCCTGAGCAGGCTGTGGACTTGACAACACCTAAGGAGGATTTTTAAAGAGGCTTTGCAATCCTACAGAAGGATTATGGCATGGGATTTGCCCTAACAGATGGCTGGTATGTGAGGACAAGTGTGAGGAATAATAGAATTTGATAAGCAGGGACACTTTTGAAATCACATTGACAACATGTGCATGGCTCAATGGTTACTGTCAAGTGAAATCTGATAAAGTGCATTCTATCTCTTGCCGACTCAAATAAACACTGTTGCAGTTGAATTAAAACTGATTTGTATTATGTGGAAGCAACTGCTGTACAAATTATAAAATTGTTCAAAATAGTCCAGTTTATTTTCTCCTCAGTTTGCACAGTGACAGTTCATCAAATGAAAAGGCTGCCACCTTCTTTCCAACATGAATATCCCCAGTTATAGTCCTAATTTAGTCTCATTGTCACAATCACCTCTGGCGGTCTGAGAAAGCACTCTGTAACACATGTTGTGGTTGGCCACTTTATATAGTGTAGTCCACACAGTTGAGCATACAGATATTCTATTGGATGAGTTTGCTGGTTGTGCACAATCTGATCTGATAGCCCAGATGGGGTTCACCATGATGAGACAAGCCCATCCCACTGAATTAATCTCTCCATCCGTGGGCAATATTGTGGCCAATGGTGTGCCTCCCTGTATCTTCAAAAAGATGAACCATCCAGCAGCCTGACATCAGAGAGTTTGGAATAATATTTGGGAATATCAGAAGTCCACAATGACTGGGAATCTGTAATGGCTGGACACACTTCATCCCACCAGGAGTTAGGTGGGTTTTAGTAGGGTAAAGCTCCTTGGCTTACTGATCCTGCCATTACTATAATCCAACACTGATTATGTCACGTGCCGAGATGGTTGTAATTTGTCTAGTGCCAAATGCACACCTTCCGCTGTTTGCTGCATATTGAAAATGGCAGTTGCAAATCCCCTGGCAAAAGAACGGCTAATCAAACCACAATCCTCAACTGCAGTTACAGTTATCTCAGAATAACAGCGCTTCATCAAATGTCCTGCTATGTGGTGATTTTGGCAGGTGCATACAAAGGCTTTCTGTCCTCTGGTCAAGGAAGCAGATAAAAATAAAAGATAAAAGAGCTAAATGCAAAGCAGCACTCGGCCCAGCTATAATGTAGAAAACATTTGAATATAAACTCACCAAGCACTTTATTAGGAAAATTTGTACTTTATTACACCTACTTATTCATGCCATGAGCCAATTGTGTGGCAGCAGTGCAATACATACAATCATGTAAATATGGGTCAGGAGCTTCAGTTAATGTTCCCATCAACCATCAGAATGGGGAAAAGATGTGATCTAAGTGACTTTGACCGTGGAATGATTATTGGAGGCAGACAGGGTGGTTTGAGTATCTCAGCACCCGCTGATCTCCTGGGAATTTAACGCACACTAGTCTCTACAGTTTTCGGAGAATGGTGTAAAAAACAGAAAACATCCAGTGAGCAGCAGTTCTGCCGGCAAAAACACATTGCTAATGAGAGAGGTTAGAGGAGAAGGGCCAGACTGGTCAAAGCTGTCAGGAAGGTGTCAGTTAAGCAAATAACCATGCAATACAGTGGTATTCAGGAGAGCATCTCCAAACACAACGCATCAAACATCCAAGTGGATAGGCTACAGCAGCAGAAGACCAATAAGTCTAAAAAATAAGTCTAAAAAATACCTAATAAATAGAGTGTATGAGGATTGGTACATAAAAACAAGCATATTTCATATTTTTGAGTAAGGACCCTTTCTTTAATAACCTTCTGCCTGCTGCTTTCATATGTGGGTTGCATGCTGAATAATTAAGGCCAATATGTAAATGCTCTACCATTCACAGCGTTCTGAACAATAGCATCAGCGCACAGAAGGCAGACTGTGGATTCACTGCACAAATCCCCAAAATAACCAAAATACAATTATTACTCTTTTTCTTTTCTTTTTTTACCTGCCATTACCTGTTTTCTTCCAACCAGTAAACTTCAGTTTGCAGGACTACAACGGGATATACATACAGCTATGGCTCTTCGTATAGTAGGCCTACCCATGCACAATCCAGACTGAGAAATAGTTGGCAAAACAAAACAGTCTGAGCAACAAAATGGATGCTTTAGGTTCACCGGGGTTTCATATCAAGCATCGGTAAGCGTGGGCTGTAGCACAGTTACAAAATTGCGTCTGCGAAAGCATTAAACAGAAGAAAAAAAAATGTCGCGTCTGTGGGTTTATGAAATATTGCGCAGTAATTTTGTGACGGGAGAGTACGATTTCCCGGACGCTGAAATGTGTTAAATGTGTTGAACGATTGAATGCTATCAATCAGCGTAATTAAAACAATAATATGAGACTTTCCTACCATTGCAATAGCCTACTCCTTCCAAAAGTAGGCTATGGCCATTTTTGGCGTAGGCTCCATCTACATGATCTTATAGCTGCTGTCATCGCTATCAGGCGTTGTGTCTTCTGAAACGCTATGCAATAGGAAAAAAATAAAAAAATAGGCTATAAGAAACAGACAAATTAACCAGCATTTCATTTCCGTTTTTTTTAAAAATTGCGTTCAAGAACAGTTTGCCTGCTGATTCTCGTGTTTAGCCTAATTTATTAATATATGCTAGCTCTGCCTTCACTGCGACAGTATAAATCTGGCCACATCACGGCGCCCTTGCAGTTACTACGTCGACTCGTAGCTGTCGGATAAAGTAACATTTACACCGGTCTCATAAAGCGGTCGCGCTTCTTCCTTTTCTGTGCGTTTTTCTGTCTGTCCAGAAAACATGGTGAGTTCTATAGTTTTAAAACTTGACTTAGTAGTATATACACCGGGCATTTATGTTGGACTTTTGTATTGCGCTTATTTATGCCGATAGCCTACAGTGTGCAATTGGTTATTCAAAGTAGCAGGTAGCTGTGTCGTGGCAATGCCATTAACTAACATGGATGTGATATGGAGTATCACAGCCTGCATTACAGTACGCAGAGGTTAATAAACGCAAGATCTCCCTTTGTCTTAAGAAAGCTAGCTATTGTAGATTAAGGCTGTCCTGTTTATATGACGGTCATACTTGGATAATAGCCGCTACTCCTATAATTGTATATGCCATAACGCATTCACTATAATTTTATTTGATAAAGTGGAAGAAATAAGGGGGAAAACGGATAAGAGATGGCTCTTTGAAAACGGCTGTTTTCGCCGGTGGCTTTATTCCTGTCACGATAACTGGCCTGGAATCTTCCAGTTTGTACATATGAGTTACGGGATTCTGAAAATAATGTTACGGGATACTACCATTTTTTGTAGGCTATGTAGGCTACCCTACCCCGTCAATATGAAATGTCGAACAGAAGCTTCTAGATTCCGCTCTCTTCAGTGCTGTAGCGGAATCCGGCGTTTGGTGACGCGCGTCTATTGTGTTCGTTGGAGTTTAATAATTTAGCCTAATGAATCAACCTGGCAAATGTAGCCGATTCCTTGCGTCATTTTCTTGGAATATAGCCTAAATGGTCGCATCCATCGGCGGTGATAATCTGTCCTTGTCCCCTGAGGAAGTTAATAACCTATCGCTCTGTGTAATCTCCTGTGTATCCAGCCACCGTCTGTTAGGACCGCTGATCTTTTTAAAATATATATTCGCTACTGCTTTCCCGTTAGGGACAAAGAGCGCGCGTGCTTGGTGTACTGTTACCTGAGCGATAAGCAGTCCCTCTTTATGTTGCTTAACCAACAGTAGGCCAACTGTAGTTACCTAGGTTTTTTGGGTATATATATATATTTTTTATTTTATTTTATTTTTTTATTCGAATTCTAGGGTCTTCTAGAACGCGATTGCTTTCCATAAACGAGTTGTAATTGCATTAGCATTAAAATGGCAAGAACATTGTGATCACATTTGTGAACCTCAAAGGGTTATAATCATTGATATGGGGTACAAACAGCCAGAATGGGGAATGGCAGAAGTGCAACGACCTTTTTTCATTTTATATTTGTGTTCATTACCCTGCCTTTATATGATTTGGTCAGAGGTGTGGACTTTCGAATATTAATTCCTGCCGTTTTTCATCTGTTTATCACCGTTACATTGTCTTGGGTATTGTCATTTAACCATTTACTAAGAACCTGATTTAAAAGCTAAATGCCAAAATGAAGCACAATCCTGTATATGTAAGCAAAATGGGGCGTGGATACCTTTCCCTTATGTTTAAGTTGCAATAAATGTAATTGATATTGGTCAAAACCTGAAGCCACTTATTGATCTGGTGTTTGGCGATCAGCACAATCACTTTTTCTTTTCTTTTTTTTCAAAAGAATATGCAATCCCACCTCTCCGCCATCTCTGACTGCAGCATAGGAGAGCACCCGGTTGCTTAGCAACGGGTGTTACTGTGCCTATAAGCCAGTGTGTAAATCCTTGCAGAAGGCTGGGTGGAGCGGGATGGAGGGGGGGAGGGTGGGGGAGGGAGGATGGGCGATCCGTTAGCTCAGCCCTTGCAGGGGCCAGCTCGGCTCCCTGCGGTGACTGCAGCACTGGGCGGCGCCTCTTCGTTCCGCCGCTCCGCTCCCCATCAGTATGGGAATGTGGGGCGGCCTGTAGCGTAATGGTTAAGGTAAATGACTGGGACACGCAGGGTCGGTGGTTCTAATCCCGGTGTAGCCATAATAAGGTCCGCACAGCCGTTGGGCCCTTGAGCAAGGCCCTTAACCCTGCATTGCTCCGGGGGAGGATTGTCTCCTGCTTAGTCTAATCAACTGTACGTCGCTCTGGATAAGAGTGTCTGCCAAATGGCAATAGTGTAATGTAGTGTAAATGTAAATGTACGCCTGGGAACGGCTGGGGGGCCCCGCCGAGCCCGGGTTCACAATACCAGGCTCACGCCGATCCCCCGTCACGGCAAGTACGTGTGGCTCGCTGCCTTTTTTTTTTTGGGACGCGGTGCCCAAAGATGCTCGTTTGCCCCTTTCCCATTGCTGCGGCGTTAGCGCTTCAAATGCGTGCGTTTGCAGCCGCTCCCCCTCCGCAGGGTCGTTGCCACGCCGCTGCCCGCCGGCCGGCAGAGCTGTGCAGTCATTGCACCAGAAGGCTGTGGTCCCTGCACGGACGGTGCAGGCACACTGCACTCTATTGATTGACCGGGGGGGGGGGGGGGGGGGAGCTTTGTGATTATACTGCTGACCGACACCCTCCCCTGTTCATGCTGTGGTCAGCTCTTAGCCACAGTTGCCAGAGGCACAGGGAGGATCTTGATACGAGACCACAGGGCACAAACCTTGAGCTGGGATATACAGTGCAATCCATAAATATTTGGACAGAGGTACAAATTCTGTTCTTTTGGCTCTGCGGTCCAGCAAATTTGATTTGAATTGAAAGTGCAGATTACTCACCTTTAATCAGAGCATATACAGTGGGAGCAATAATTATTTGATCCCTTGCTGATTTTGTCCACTTACAAAGAATGGAACTGTGTAGAATTTTAATCATAGGTACATTTTAACACTGAGAGAGAGAATATCACAAAATAATCCACAATAACAACATCATATAAATTTTATTAATTTATTATCGGATTTTTGCATGAAATAAGTATTTGATCCCCTACCAATCAGCAATAATTCTGGCTCCCACAGACCAGTTCGTTTTCCATTAAGAAGCACTCCTAATCTCAACTCATTACCCAAAACACCTGTGTCAACTCGTTACATCGTTATGTAGCTGTATAAAAGACACCTGTCCACACAATCAATCAGATTCCAACGTTTCCACCATGGCCAAGACAAAGGAGCTGTCTAAGGACATCAGGGACAAAATTGTAGACCTGCACAAGGCTGGGATGGGCTACAAGAAAATAAGCAAGCAGATTGGTGAAAAGTTAACAACTGTTGGAGCAATTATTAGAAAATGGAAGAAACACAGAGTCACCGCCAATCTCCCTTGGTCTGGGGCTCCACGCAAGATCTCGCCTCGTGGGATATCAATGATCATGAGAAAGGTCAGGGATAAGCCCAGTACTACACAGGCAGAGCTTGTTAATGACCTGAAGGCAGTTGGGACCACAGTCACGAAGAGAACCAGTAACACACTACACAGTGAAGGATTAAAATCCTGCTGTGCGTGCAAGGTACCTCTGCTGAAGAAGGCACATGTACAGGCCCGTCTGAAGTTTGCCAAAGAACACCCGGATGATCCAGAGGAGGCTTGGGAGAAGGTGATGTGGTCAGATGAGACCAAAATAGAGCTATTTGGCATCAACTTGACTTGCCGTGTTTGGAGGAAGAGAAATGCTGAGTACAACCCCAAGAACACCATCCCCACTGTGAAGCATGGAGGTGGAAACCTTATGCTTTGGGGGTGTTTCTCAGCTAAGGGGACAGGACGACTTCACCGTATCGAGGGGAGGATGAATGGGGCCATGTACCAGGAAATTTTGGGGGACAACCTCCTTCCCTCAGTGAGAGCACTGAAAATGGGTTGTGGATGGGTCTTCCAACATGACAATGACCCAAAACATACGGCCAAGGCAACAAAGGAGTGGCTCAAAAAGAAGCATATTAAGGTCCTGGAGTGGCCTAGCCAGTCTCCAGACCTAAATCCCATCGAAAATCTGTGGAGGGAGCTGAAGCTTCGAGTTGCCAAGCAACAGCCTCGGAACCTTAAGGATTTGGAGAGGATCTGCAAAGAGGAGTGGACCGAAATCCCTCCCATGATCTGCGCAAACCTGGTGAAAAACTACAACAAACATCTGACCTCTGTGCTTGCCAACAAAGGTTTCTCCAAGTATTAAGTCCTGTTGTTCTATGAATCAAATACTTATTTCATGTGAAAATATGATATTAAATGTATTAAATTTATATGAGTTATTGTGGATTATTTTGTGATATTCTGTCTCTCAATGTTAAAATGTACCTATGATTAAAATTCTACACAGTTCCATTCTTTGTAAGTGGGCAAACCTACAAAATCAGCAAGGGATCAAATAATTATTGCTCCCACTGTATCTATATCAGGTGATCTGTGCAGGAGTTACATCCTTTTTTGTACATTGTGCCCCAATTTTAGTGGACCAAAATTGGACGGTTGGCTTCTCAGCTGTTTCTGATTAGTCAGGTGTATTCAATCGCTTCCTTGGAGCAGGTATAAGAAAGCTTTCAGTCTTGATCTAGTCTTGATTCTCGGCTTTTGATTGCCTTTTGAGTCTGTTATTGCCGTTTGTCATCATGAGGACCACAGTTGTACCAATGACAGTCGAGGTGGCCATTATGAGGCTGAGAAATAAGAAAAAACAGTCAAAGCCAAACAATAGGCTTATCAAAATAACTGTGGAACATCATTAAGACAAAAGAGAGCATTGGTGAGATCAGTATGTGCAGTGGCCAAGGAATAAATGAGAGTTCTCACGATAATGAAGAAAAAACCCTGAACACCTGTCCGACAGACCAGAGACCCTCTTCAGGCATGGAAGCAGAATACTTCACAAGCAGATCTATAGATTTGGTCCCATAAAATGGGGGGGGGGGGGGCGACGACAATATATATAAAGGGATGTAATTCCTGCATGGATCATCCAACATGAATGTAAATGTGCTCAAATTAGAGCTGACGGCCTGCACTTTACCCTCAATTCACTGTTTTAAACCAAATCCAGTGCTCTCGAGTAGAGAGCCAAAAGAACAGAAATTGTACCACTGTCCAAATTCTTATGGACTGCACTGTATAATACTTTATGGAGCTATAGCATCATGTCTGAGACTAATCTGAAAATCTGTTTATCGTTACCACAGCGTGAGTGTATCTCCATCCACGTGGGCCAGGCTGGTGTCCAGATCGGCAATGCATGCTGGGAACTCTACTGCCTGGAGCACGGCATCCAGCCGGACGGACAGATGCCCAGCGACAAGACCATCGGCGGAGGGGACGACTCCTTCAACACATTCTTCAGCGAGACGGGAGCCGGCAAGCACGTCCCCAGGGCTGTGTTTGTGGACCTGGAGCCCACAGTCATTGGTGAGCCCCATTTCTCAGCAGGAAAAGCAGGGATATAGCCGCGCTGTGCCCTATTGACCCTTTTACTAATGGCTTTGTCTCTCTTCCCTCCAGATGAGGTGCGCACTGGGACTTACCGCCAGCTTTTCCACCCTGAGCAGCTCATCACTGGTAAAGAAGATGCTGCCAACAACTACGCTCGCGGCCACTACACCATCGGCAAAGAGATCATCGACCTGGTGCTGGACAGGATCCGCAAACTGGTGCGTGTGTCTATTATCCCCAGTGAAACAGAGTGGCCATCCTTAGATTAATATGATGCACTGAGTAACATTTTATTTACATACTGATGTGAAATGCCCCCCCCCCCGTCCTCTCTCCCCAGGCTGACCAGTGCACAGGCCTCCAGGGTTTCCTGGTCTTCCACAGCTTCGGAGGTGGTACCGGGTCCGGTTTCACCTCCCTGCTGATGGAGCGTCTGTCCGTTGACTACGGCAAGAAATCCAAGCTGGAGTTCTCCATCTACCCGGCTCCCCAGGTGTCCACAGCAGTGGTAGAGCCCTACAACTCCATCCTGACGACCCACACCACCTTAGAGCACTCCGACTGCGCCTTCATGGTCGACAACGAGGCCATCTATGACATCTGCCGTAGAAACCTCGATATCGAGCGCCCCACCTACACCAACCTCAACCGGCTCATTAGCCAGATTGTGTCCTCCATTACAGCCTCCCTCCGATTTGATGGTGCCCTCAATGTTGATCTGACAGAGTTCCAGACCAACTTGGTGCCCTACCCCCGCATCCACTTCCCCCTGGCCACATACGCTCCGGTCATCTCTGCAGAGAAGGCTTACCATGAGCAGCTTTCTGTGTCCGAGATCACCAATGCCTGCTTTGAGCCAGCCAATCAGATGGTGAAATGCGATCCCCGTCACGGCAAGTACATGGCTTGCTGCCTTCTGTACCGTGGTGACGTGGTGCCCAAGGACGTAAACGCCGCCATTGCCACCATTAAGACCAAACGCACCATCCAGTTTGTGGACTGGTGCCCCACTGGTTTCAAGGTTGGCATCAACTACCAGCCGCCCACCGTGGTTCCAGGTGGAGACCTGGCCAAGGTGCAGAGAGCGGTGTGCATGCTGAGCAACACCACCGCCATCGCCGAGGCCTGGGCCCGCCTTGACCACAAATTCGATCTGATGTACGCCAAGCGTGCCTTCGTGCACTGGTACGTGGGAGAGGGCATGGAGGAGGGAGAGTTCTCTGAGGCCAGAGAAGACATGGCCGCCCTGGAGAAGGATTATGAGGAGGTGGGCGTTGACTCTATTGAAGGGGAGGGGGAAGAGGAGGGAGAAGAATACTAAAGCAGTCGATCACTGTTGCATGCTTATCATTGGTCAGAAGTTTGCATATCTCAGCTTACATTAGTTTAGGAAACTGACAGCAAGTACTGTTCACGGTTGGTGAGTATATGTGTCGTCTTTGGTACCGAAATGGTAAATGAAATGTGCCGTGGTTGTGTCTGGAGACAGAGCGGCTTTTAAATGTTGTTCTTTCCACTTAATGTGTTTTACACCTTTTAGCTGTCTGTCATCTTCTGACTGTGATATGCAATAAATTATTGAAGTTATGTATTTGCCATGTTTTATTTCTCAATAACATTCTATCCCATATCCCATTGCTTTTTGAATGAATCCCATAAATTTGCATAGAACCACAAAATGTATAGCATTAGAAGTCACACGGAATTGGTATGGTTCTGTGGGCTTTGTCCTCAAACTTGAATACAAATAAAAGACCTGATAAATTTGGCTGCTTTCTACATACAGGGTAAAACTCGCAAAATGTGAGCTAAAAGCATTCAGCTTTTTATTTTCTGTTTTTATTATCCTTATATCCAACCCAATAATTTTTCACTGCAAATTTGAATCTTGCATTTACTTGTGTATTTAATTCAATCATGTGAATTCGCTCATCTTGAGCTTTCACGCAAAACTGAGCTGGATGCAAGGCCAAGTGATCCTTTGCTCACTAGAAGTGAAGCTGTCTGTTCATTAAAAGTAATTAAAATGATAAATGATTAGTCTTACCCAAAATCCACCTGCAGCAGTTAAACAGAAAGCATCTAAAATGAACAAGGAATGCAGGTAAATTAAACGAGCAATTTAAAAATGAAATTAAGGTATGTTTCCAATTTCCAGTGTCTGTATCCACATAGTCACACCCATTAATATCCCAACCATGAATTTCAACTAGTTCTATTGAACCTTGCAGAAAACTGGATGCTTGTGCTTGGATTATATTTGAATGAACAATTTTTAAAATGTACTTTTTTTTTTTACCCTTTGAAGCCAAAGGATGGACACTTATTATCAGGGTGTATCATGCCGCAGGATTACTGAGTTAGACAACTGTGCTGAGTAAAACCTAGACAATTCCCAAATCTGCAACATGGACTAAATAAAAAATTGCTCAGCAAAATGTTGCTGTTTTTACTCAGCAAAATTATGCAGCTCAGTCATCTTGCTTCAAGATACAGGGTGCCGATTATCATTAGCTTAACAAATCATGCCCCCTGGCGGCCATGACAAAGCTCTGTTGGATTTTAAAGTTGCTATATAATTCTGTTACTGTTTATTGTTTACATTTACAATTATACTGTTCATTTTCATTCAGGTTTAGTTTTAGGAGGAATCACACCACACACAATACACAGTATCGGTATACAAACATTGTTATGTTTAAGATTTCTACTGCTATTTGTACTATCTGTTATCCCTCATGGATTGGTATCTGGGATCCCTCCATTGTATTCATTATTCTAGCCATTAGCCTCATCACACTGCAGATATCAAAAATACTAGGTTTTCACTTTACAAAATCTGAATCCCAATTTGTGTATTTATGTCTGGATGGATACTTGTTTTTACTTTTTTGAACCTTGTTTGTCATTGGTACCAAAGAATGAGGATTATGCTAAATTATTTGTCAAATAAATTTCAAGGGTGGCATGGATGGTGCAGTGGGTAGCACTGCCGCCTCACAGCAAGGAGGTCCTGGGTTCCAATCCCCGTTGGCCGGGGCCTCTCTGTGCGGAGTTTGCATGTTCTCCCCGTGTTTGCGTGGGTTTTCTCCGGGTACTCCGGTTTCCTCCCACAGTTCAAAGACATGCAGGTTAGGCTGATTGGAGAGTCTAAATTGCCCGTAGGTATGAGTGTGTGAGTGAATGGTGTGTGTGCCCTGCGATGGACTGGTGACCTGTCCAGGGTGTATTCCTGCCTTTTGCCCAATGTATGCTGGGATAGGCCCCCTGCGACCCTGTTCAGGATAAGCGGGTTCAGATAATGGATGGATGGAAATAAATTTCAGGACTAATGTTTCATCCATTTTAAATGGCATAACATAATTTCTCTGCGTTATTTATTTTATATCTTATTTGAGATATAAATAAAGAGATTGAGATTGAGATTGAGCAGCACTCAGTGTCTGGCTGCCAGAGTCATATATTATCAGTAAGCCTTCACTTGGTCTATAGCATTTATTTTATTAATATGTACAGGTAAACAATCTCTATTCACAAAGATCACACCTATTAAATAGCAATAGCCTTGAAGTAGCCAGTTACTAACAGAAGCTGCTGCAAATATTTGAATATTGCTGACAAAAACTTCACATATAGTTCTTATTGCTCAAGTATGAATTGAGACAACAATGGACAGTTTTACGGTACTGAAAAGCATAATATGAAATAAAAGCTTGAAGCTAGAACTACTGAACATCACAAATACTTGTGATAGAGATTTCAAAAGGTTTAACATCTTGAAGTTTTTGTAATAAAGTTGGTGAGCGAACACTGAACATTTGACTGTCTATGCAAAATACATACTTTACAGATACATTTATGATTATATCAGTGACTTCAATATACAGTTCCCTGTGATAGAAATGTGGTTCTCCCACATTTTTAAGCAGGGCAAACTGTTTTGTTGTTACACCACAAATGTGTTATTTGGTTGAGACACAGTGTCCTAGGACAGGCAGAAAAATTTGATTGCACAATGAGATGCTGGTAACAGATAATGGTAAATTAAATGGTAAAAAATTAAAAATGAAAAACTAAGCATGGACCGTCAAAAATCATTGGTCCTTTCTCTTCTGTTGAGCATGAAAACACCCGTTAGTTTACTATAGAGGTAAATATCATTATATAACTAGAGATCAATCATGTTTCACAGTGATAAATGATACAGATAAAAGTGCAGATAATAATGGTGCAAGGCAACGCAAAGCCATGCAGTTAAAGTGCAGACTGTGGATTCTACATTAGCCAGATGGTCTGCACGTGCCTTCTTTCTATCTTCTCATCTTTCTGACTACAGGAGATGCTTGTTGGCAACAGGTGCTGTGGTGCTATATTACATGCCATGGTGCTGTCCTAGGTTACACCCCTTCACAAATATTTATAAGCATTAAATTAAAATCAACTGGTTATTCGATGGTTATAGTTGGTATAAGCAGGACAAAGCATTGGTTTTGTGTCCAAAAGGGGATAGTCAGACAATCCAGTGTAGCTGTTGTAAACATCCCTCTGGTTTCAAGATTAAAAACCATTTGTAGGTTAAACTTTTTTTTAAAAATCTTCCACAGGTTGTAAGTGTTGCCATAAATAAGCCAACATGTTGCACAATTTTGTTTTATTTTTCCCATCAACAATCTAAATACAATTTAGATTCTTGTTTGGTTATGCTTATAGTTTATACCATGTCATCATACAGAATATAGATATTTTATAAAATTTTGTTAGAAAATTGCGCAAATGAGACCGTGTGTGCATGTGTATGTGTGCATATGTGCATGTGTGTGCGTGTATGTGTGTGTGCGTATGTGTGTGTGCATGTGTGTGCATGTGTGTGTGTGTGTGTGTGTGCATATGTGCGTGTGTGTGTGCAGATGTGTGTGTGTGTGCGTGTGTGTTTTCTGGTCCAGCTCACACCACCCTGCCTTGCAGCAGTGGTCTGCTCTCCCCAGGAGTCTGGCGGCTCAGTAGGTTCCACAGCAGCATGGGCACAGAGGTCCTTCCAGAGCTGCCCACAGAGGTGCCTGCTTGCTCCTCTCGCAGGGGCCGATACTGTTTGAAACGCCTGGATGCAGGCAATACGGAAACGGACCATTAGTAATTAGGACAATTAATCCTTTTTCATCAGCTTTTTATTCCACAACTTTAACTTCCTACAGGGGCAGCCTGCAACCTGCTGGCTAAGGTATATGACCAGGACCTGGAAGGTTGGTGGTTCAAGCCCCGGTGTAGTCACAATAACATCCGCAGAGCCATTGGGCCCTTGAGCAAGGCCCTTAACCCTGCATTGCTCCAGGGGAGGATTGTCCCCTGCTTAGTCACAAATCAATTGTAAGTCGCTTTGGATAAAAGTGTCAGCTAAATAACAAATTATTATTTTTATTTTCTTCTCCAATTTGGAATCCAAAATCACAGTTCTATCTGTTGCCAGTGTGTGTGAATGACCAGAGGATTTGCTATTGTGGGGAATAATTGTGTGCATGCACTACTCCTGTCCTTACCATGTGGGATTCCCAGCAATCGACCAGCAAGGTCTAAATCTGACCATGGGGCACATCACTGCATTAACAACAAGTGGCTCCACTGGACACAGAACCCAGGAGCCCTAAATGAATGATTGTGCTTCCCCCATGCATTTACATTACAGAAGTATTCTGTCATTCAAAACACACAAAATGGAGAGCAGTGGGTGGAATAAAGTGTCGCATGTCATCAGTCAGTACAATGAGAGCACATGAAAACACAGACAACGACGCTTCACTTACTTGTAGGCCAAAGCTATTGTCCCCACTACAGCGGCCAGGATCAGTGTCCCCAGCACCAGCGCCACAGTGCCCCCAGTGGAGGAGCCAGATCCTGCACCCATAGCACACAGTAAGAGACAGGTCAGCTCTGAAGCTCAGTTACACCAGTGATATATTATTGGTATAGATGCATATTCTCGGCAAAAAGAACAGCAAAAAAAAACTAGGCACATTTTCAGACACACATAGTGGTATGCACTCACACACGTACAAGCTCAACTACAAACACACACACACACACACACACACACCCATGGACACGCATATTCACTCTCACGCACACTCACTCACCCACGGATACGCACATTCACTCTCGCGCACACACACACACACACAGGGCGTCATGACTCAGGCAGTCAGAGCAGTCGTCTGGCAGTCGGAGGGTTGCCGGTTCAATCCCCCGCCCGGGCTGTGTCGAAGTGTCCCTGAGCAAGACACCTAACCCCCAAACGCTCCTGATGAGCTGGTCGGTGCCTTGCATGGCAGCCAATTGCCATTGGTGTGTGAGTGTGTGTATGAATGGGTGAATGAGAAGCATCAATTGTACAGCGCTTTGGATAAAGGCGCTATATAAATGCCAACCATTTACCATTTATACACTCACCCATGGACACGCACTTTCACTCTCGCGCGCACGGCACTCACCCATGGTCACGCTAACCCTGGCGCTGGTGACAGCTAGGCTGACACTGTTGGTCATGGACACGTTGACGCAGAAGACGCCGGACTCGTTGAAGAACTGCCGCAGTATCATCTGGCACTCTGGAGAGGGCGCGACCTCGTTGCACACCGTCTGCAGGGGTGTGGCGCAGTCCGCGTCCGACAGGACGGTGCACACCTCGTTTGGCATGCTGTACACACGCCAGCAAGTTGGGGAGAGGCAGCCAAACACAAGGATGCAAAGTCCATTGGTTGTGTTACACACCCAATACAGAATGGTTGGAAAAATGGGGTCTGGCGGGCCCCCTGATCTGGGGGGGGGGGATCGTACCTGCCCTGACAGGTGACAGTGAGGTCCACAGCATTCTGCTCCACCTCTGCCGTCATCACCACGTTTGCCACCTGCACAATCTCAACACTCTCAATGCCCTCTACAAAGACAGAGAGAGAGAGTTGGAACCAAGGGAGACAGTACACCAGTCAGGCTAAAATTCAGATTTTTATGTGTTTGAAGCACAACCCATGCCTAACACTGCATTATAATAACCAGATCTTATATTTATGTTTACGGAAATCTCCATATGAACGTGTACTGTAGGCCGGGGTAACTGAGGGGATCACTTACGGACAATGTTCAGCGCGGTGGAGAAGGACCCATAGCGGTAAATGGCACAGCCGCTGTCTGCGGGCATCTCTGGAGCCTGCCGTTTGGCCAGCTGCAGGGGAACCGGGTCGGTCTGCAGCTCAGCCTCCTCGGGCTCGAGCTCCACCCCTGCTGTCGGCACAACTGCTGTCTCCGAACACAGAGAGAGGCTCAGGTCATGAACTTAGTGGTGCTTCCACAGTTCCTGGAGCACTCCAGGCCACAAGCTCACCCTTTTGACTTTAAATCTTCTGACTCCACACTACAGCTACTACTAATAATAATGGCAATATTCTATATGATACTTGGACCAAACACTGCATAGGACACTAAAAGAGCAATGCAAGTAGCATTAGCAACATAGCAACATCATGAAGGTAACAGTGGACTTATTGACTATTGACTTCCTTCGCAGAAAGACAGAAACGAATGTTTAAGGGTCTGTAAGGAGCTCAAACCTTCTGGGTTCTCGTTCACTGCCTCGGCCTCTGTGACCACAGCCTCCACGGGCTCAGCTTCCACCTCCACGGGCTCAGCTTCCACCTCCACGGGCTCAGCTTCCACCTCCACGGGCTCAGCAGCAGCTGCAGGGGCCGTGGCTGCAGGGGGGATGAGGACAGTCGCCGCAACAGCAGTTTCATCCAGAGGGGCGGCGGCATCTCCTGCTTCCGGAGCCACTGAGGCTGCAGCGTCGATGGTTGGCACCTCTACAGCTGGGTCAGTCTCTACTGCTGGGTCAGTCTCTACAGCTGGGTCAGTCTCTACTGCTGGATCAGTCTCTACAGCTGGGTCAGTCTCTACAGCTGGGTCAGTCTCTACTGCTGGGTCAGTCTCTACTGCTGGGTCAGTCTCTGCAGCTGGGTCAGTCTCTACTGCTGGGTCAGTCTCTGCTGCTGGGTCAGTCTCTACAGCTGGGTCAGTCTCTACAGCTGGGTCAGTCTCTATAGCTGGGTCAGTCTCTACTGCTGGGTCAGTCTCTACAGCTGGGTCAGTCTCTACTGCTGGGTCAGTCTCTACAGCTGGGTCAGTCTCTACTGCTGGGTCAGTCTCTATAGCTGGGTCAGCCTCTACAGCTGGGTCAGTCTCTACAGCTGGGTCAGTCTCTACTGCTGGGTCAGTCTCAACAGCTGGGTCAGTCTCTGCTGCTGGGTCAGTCTCTACAGCTGGGTCAGTCTCTATAGCTGGGTCAACCTCTCCCTCAGTTTCTGCTGGCTGAACTGAGGCAGCCAGGGCGATGTCTCCAGCAGCCGCTGCTGCAGACACAGTGATCTCAGGGATTGCCGTCGGGGCAGCAGGAGCAGCTGACGGATCAGGCTGGACGTCTGTTTGGAAAAGCGCGACAACAGACAGAGAGACATGGCGTGAATATGAAGCACTGAAGAGTAAAAGGAAATGGAAAGGGTGTAACAACACTACACTGAACGTGTACAGTACGTATAGGTCCTCTCCAACGCGATCCTGAACTCTGCTTCCAATTGCGACGCGGTGACAACAAAGCGAGCACTCAAAACGTCTCACCGGTGGTGCCTTGCTCCGCAGGCTCTGGGGCAGGGGGCTGAGAGGTGACCGGGGCGGGGGTGGGGTCAGCCCCGGTGGCGGGGATGGCGGGCGTGGCACAGCCGGCGTTGGGGATCACCGCCTGCAGGACCACCTGGGGGCTGAAGGTGCCAGGCGTGACGTAGGTGTGGGTGACGGACAGGTCCCGCGAGATCAGGGTGCCGCTGCTGTCCCCGAAGTTCCAGTTGAAGGTGATGTCGGAGTCCTTGAGGTACTGGCTGGGGTCATGCAGCCGGACGCTGAAGGCGATGGCCCGGTTCTGGACAAAGCTCTGGTCAGCCTGATTGACATCATTGACCTGGGTGAGCGTCATGGCAAAGGGGATCTGGTCTGGAGCAAGAGAGAGGTGGAAGAAGAGGTGAGCATTAGCACTAAACTGTCTTCAGTTTAATACATGATTCCATGGTTCCTGTTCTGACCAGGTAAACGTTACACATGCAGACATTTAACTTTTTGCGTCAGATCAGAGTTAATTTAGCAAAATAAATGACTTTCGGCTTTCGGGTGGCTCATCTAAATAAAGCCCTGACCCTCACACTGCAGTGATGGGTCCCACAGTATGGAACCCATACCTGACCATGTCAGTGCTGCCTATGGCCGGGGGTCCTGTGGGGCGTGGGTTACTGGGTCATATTGTCACCAGAGGAGGAGTGGCTTCAGTCTATTGGGTATCCTCTGCCAAACCTATTCGGCCTTGGCCAATAGCAAGGTTTCGCACTCCCCTGAAACGGAATGTTCACTGTTGGGCTTGTAATCGTGATTGGGGCATTCCAATTTGAGGACAAAAGAAAAACAGAACAGGGGGAAGGTATGTGCATAGTGGTTAAGGTATATGACTGGGACCCGCAAGGTTGGTGGTTCGATCCCCGGTGTAGGATCCACAATAAGATCCGCACAGCCGTTGGGCCCTTGAGCAAGGCCCTTAACCCTGCATTGCTCCAGGGGAGGATTGTCACCTGCTTAGTCTAATCAACTGTACGTCGCACTGGATAAGAGCATCTGCCAAATGCCATTAATGCAATGTAATGTAACGTGCAGGATTCTGAAGAACAGACCTCACTCACTTACCTGTAATGGAAAACTGTGTGGAGGCATAGCCTAAGGGAACAAATTTCTCTTTGCCGCGGCAGTGATAGATAACCAGCTCCATGGTGTAGGAGCCCAGGGGAATGTTGTCCGTGCCGATGGTGAGGGAGGAAGAGGGGCCACCTGCCACCTGCCAGTAGCGCCCTGGGACACAGAGTATGAAAGGTGACCGAAGAAAAGACCAAAGAGTGCACGGTGCCCATGTAGAGCACAGGTGACAAACTCTGGTCCTGGACAGCCTTTACTAAACTAATAGTCCTCAACTGATCCATCAAAGGTCCATGAATTGATTAAATCGGCTAGCCCCTAACCCTGTTTTCTTGTGTAAAATCAGTTGCTAATTTCATGGTGAAAACAAAAACAGAATCCAGGGCCATAGCCTGTTTTTGTGCTACTGGTTAACCTTAATCGAGAGAGCCAGTGATCAGAGCCAGGAGAAGGAGGGCACTCACCCCACGTCTTCCACACAAACACATAGTGGGGCTTCTTGTCCGAGACTCCGGTGAATGGGGTACCATCGGGAAACGCGCCGTTCCACTCGTTGGAGGAATTGCTCTCTGGGTAGACTGCCTGTCCCTGCTGGTATCGCGTTCCTGTGGAGAACAGCACCATTCAGCAGGTTGCAGTCATAGAGCAGCAAAAAATCAGGACTGTAATGTTGCATGCCAGCCTTTCTAAATAATCACGCACAATGGGACAAAGAATATTATAGATCAGTTTTTTGATGTACCCGTACCAGATGCCAAACATTTTTATAAGGTTGTGCCCTCATGATTTTGCCAGGTCACACTTATTGAGAACATTTAGGAAAACAGCGGAAATATTACCTCAGCCTATTTACAACATATTGAATGATTGAGCTGGGGCAAATTGTAAAAAGAAATACGCACTGTAACAGCACTAGCACAACAGTAGTATTTACTAAACCCCAAAACTGCAATAACGTTTTGTTAAAGTTGGGTTCAGACTGGAAACCAGCGCATTGACAAAAAACGGCAGATTCAACACAACACTTTGTGAGAGTGGTGCAGTTTAGCCCCTGTGTCTCCGGTGTCACACAGCTCTGAGCATGACGGAAAACTCACCATTAACAGTGCAGTTCCGCGCCCACACCACCTGTCCATCAGGCAGCACTGTTTGGTTCCCAGGGAAGCGGAGGTCAACATTGAAAGTGGCCTTGGCACCGGTCAGAGTGGGCGCATCGTTCCTGACGTCAAAAGTCACCTCGCCCCCTGGGTGGGAAGGAACCAGAGCAGTTCAGCCAGGGTACCATGTAAGGTCAAGGGGTGGACATCATCCAGGAAGCAAAAACAGTATATTTTTAGTTCAATTTTTAGTATTCAGATGAATCTCTGGGAATAAATTCTCTATTTTATCTACTGCCGTGTTTCCTCAGTTACCCTGATTAACAAATGTGAAATATGGAATCAGTACTTTGATGGTTGTCCTAGTTATGTCCATAGTTTGTCCATACCAGTCCAGCAATCTCTGTAACGGGGGTCACCATCCTTCCATACAGGGTACATCCGCGAGTTCCAGGAGCGGTACCGCGTGAAGCGTGTCCTCGATCCTACAATAACAAACCAGCAGACGCACTGCATCTCTCAATGTCTTGCAGGGGTAATACCATACAGGGGTAAGCCATACAGGGGTAATACCATACAGGGGTAAGCCATACAGGGGTAATACCATACAGGGGTAAGCCATACAGGGGTAATACCATACAGGGGTAATACCATACAGGGGTAAGCCATACAGGGGTAATACCATACAGGGGTAAGCCATACAAGTCAGCTTTAAGCTCAAATATTTCACCTGTCTTTAAATGTGAAAATCTCTAATTTCATGGAGTTTATCTGCAACTGGAGTTATCTAGAGAAGCACTAGCCCTAATATAAAAATATGACCAAGTAATGACTCCATCAGAGCTATTGTATAGTACTCCAGGCCTAATCTTGCAGACTATTCATGTTTTACATGAGATCTCTGACAGATATAGTCATACAAACCTGCACGTGGCAGCACTTGAATATAGAATAGGATTTTTCTCATATATAGAATTTGTTAACAGCACAATTTCCAAAAATTCTTACAGATAAATGGCAAGGAAGGCAAGATATAGTGAGCACTATATTAGGTATTTAATAGACATCATTTTTTCGACTTATTAAGTCTTCTGCTGTAGCCTATCCACTAAGAGGTTTGATGCGTTGTGTGTTCAGAGATGCTCTTCTGCATACCACTGTTGTAATGTGTGGTTATTTGTGTTACTGTCACCTTCCTGTCATCTTTGATCGGTCTGACCATTCTCCTCAGACCTTTCTCATTAACAAGGCGTTTCTACCCGCCGTTTTTTTGTTGTGCGTGAAAATCCCATGAGATACTCAAACCACCCTGTCTGGCACTAACAATCATTCCACAGCCAAAGACACTCAGATGACATTTTCTCCCCATTCTGATGGTTGACGTGAACATTGAAGCTCCTGACCCACATATTACTGCTGCCACACAATTGGCTGATTAGATAATCGCATGAATAAGTAGGTGTGTTGCAGCTGCAGTGTTTCTAATAAAGTGCTCAGTGAATGTATAGTTGGTGGATAAGGTCTGGTTACTAAAGAATGTATGCAAAACACTCTAATACCCCTCCTACCCCCCCCCCCCCGCCTTTCTTAGATCCAAAGATGCTTCACATGACCATCTGCCATCTGCTCAGCTGTCTGCCAGGAAGAGGGGTGGGGGGGTTTTGTGGGTGGGTATTGTAGCAATAATTTTTGGAGAGGTTGTGGGGGGCGGGGGGGTGGTTCCAGGCTGCGGGAGTCACACGGCCCCTGCAATCCCCCTCAATCCTTTTCATGTGACGGTCAGCTGAGTTAGTGTAGCCATAATCCTTACTCCAAGAATGAGGAGGAGAGTCTTACTAGCCTGTGAGAGCTGTGTATGTGTGTGTGTGTGTGTGTGATTGATAGTATCACGGTGACAACACATAGCTGTCCTTGGTTACTGTTTCCACATGATGTCTATACTGGTTTCTATACCACTCCCAACAAACTGGAGGAGAATAAGGAGTTTATAATATATCAGCAGAGAAAAATGGCCACCACATTAATCAAATAAAAGGAGATTTACCACAAAAAAATCCATGTGGCTTTCTTGATTACCTAAGCGGATTATCGCCATTATTCAATATCACAAGTTTCAGTTAATGCATAACATAGAATGTAGTATTATTATTATTATTATTATTAAAAATGCAATGACAAGCTATCTGGTTCTCCTTTCAGATTATTTTTATTTAATGGCCCTGTCCATAGGACACGATATGTTTGTACCACCCATGGGAAAATTGATAATATACAACATATTTGTGGTGTTTCTAGCAAAAGAGCACCATGGAGGCTGCCCTGTGGCACGTTACATAGTGACATGGGACCCCTAACAGGGAGCCATTCTGAGGTCTGCAGGGCATAATTCAGTCTACTGAACTCATGTACAATGTGAGTCAAATTAATACTTCCGATTTTGTGCCAACCCTGGTCCTGGAGAGCTGCAGAGTCTGTTGGTTTTCTTTCTTTCTAAGCACTCATTTAATCTATTAAAGTGATTAAAGTTTACTCTCCCCACCTTGTTCTTTTTTTTTTTGGTCAAAACTGTTTTAAATTTGAAAACAAAAGCCAATTGATCTAGTGGGTGTCCAGGACCAGAAACCATGCAAAAATCTCAAATGCATCAAAACGACTCGGTGAGTGTCTTAAAACTTGAATACTCTGAACATAATTAAGAAACACTGTTATAACTCATCATTACATAACTCGAAGGGTTCATGTATGCTAACATACACGAAAACATTAACTCTAATGGGAAAGAAATGTTGACATTTATGTTAAACGTCAAATATAGCCATGTCAAATAAAGCCTTCTAGATGTGCACACAATCAAACTGGCTTGTTACCACACCCAAAAGATAATTAGACTTTTTTTGGGCTATATTTTTTTTACCTCTACCCCTTTTCTTAGATATCAACATTTTATCAATATTTAGTTGAATATTTACTGCACAGCAGTATGGAAATAGAATCTTTTATTTACTATATTACAAATTTTAAATGAATACATCACTGAATAAAAAAAATTATACAAGTTTTATATTTTATTATCAAATGCCTTTGTGTATGCAGGCAGTCAGCAGTTAAAAACAATTGTAGTTTATATCTTCATTCATCAACTGGAAGCCATGGATGCTTCTTGATTTTGGCTATGAAACAGCTTTCTGGGGTTCTTTCAGAGAATGCCACTGCTCTTCACAACAACCTTACACTAACATTTTTCATATACCCAAACTAAATTTCCAAATAAATAAATCACATATCTTGTTTTGACACTGGAATCTCTAATTTAATTTTGTGACGCATCACCATAACTGAAATTCAGTGAACATGACACTTGTAATGTGGAGCTAACTGCCTCCTACATTTAGTCAGATCTGATTGACATGCAGAGGAACAGTGAAATACTGTTTGACCAAAGTTTCAGACAAGCATAACTGTTATTTTCTATCTCTTTAAGATATGGTCCAATAAAATGCACAACATACATTGCATATGCACTGTAACAATTAGTATAATAACTTGATGTCCCACCATGTCAAACCATTTTCTTGTCCTTATTGTAGTCAGTTCTTGGATTCATTGATGTAACTGTAGAAATCAGCATGTAATACCACTATAAGAGCCACACCACCCGAATCCTCAAACAGAGCAGACCTACCGCCCCGACCATCACTACACATGCTCTCCAATCTCACAGCCTTTCCATACAAAGGCACACATTATTAAGTAAAAAGACACCGTAAAAATAGCATCGCATGTTACTGCGTATTACCAGGACAATCACACGTTGAGAGAGGTGGTGCTGAACCTAACTTTGCTTGAACTGAATCGGTTGTTTAGATCAATCGTCTCACTGTATGCAGTTGTTTAACAGAGGAAGCAAAAAAAAATCACAGTCTCAAAGTGGAGGAGTCCTTTTACTCACTTGTGGCAGCAGCGGCAACGGCTGACCACAAGGCAGTCAATACCAGCGTCACCAGGAAGCTCCTCATCGTGGCCGTGAGTCCTCTTCTGCTCTACTTCTGAAATAAGATCCCCCCCACCCTGTCTTCACAGTTCCCTGGACCTCTGCTCAACTTCCCCGGGGAAACTGATATAATGTGTCAGCGCCTCTTTAAATGTCTCACGGCCTTCATTACCATAACCTCTCCTCGTGCCTCTGACATCACGGGCCGCCTTGAAGCGAGGCCACTCCCATCTCCATAAGCACCTGTACACACACACACACACACACTCACAAGCGCACACACACGCACACACACACACACACACACACACTCACAAACAGACACACACACGTTTACTTTAATACTGGCCAAAAAAAGCTCAGAAGCTAGAAGATGCCTTAAAGGCACAAATGTTTTCTTGGAAAAAAGCACATTCAGAAATGTGTCAGGATGAACAATTCAAGGAAGTTGAACTCTATCAGGGATGGGTTATTTATCTAGTGTGAGCCGGGAAAAGAATTTGTAAATAATTACTACTCCAGATTTCTTGAGCGAGGAAACATCAGCGCATCCTTTGCATTTTTTTTTCTTTTCTCCCCCCTCTCCTCGTCTGCATCGTCTGACTGACATGGTTTCAAACTGATTTGAAGGAGCAAGGACATTCCATTTGCCAAATTCACATCGTGCGGCATCGTGTGGCAACGACCTTGTCGAACCTTGAAGTGGATGGGCTACAACAGCAGAAGACCGCGTTGAGTTCCACTTCTGTCGGCCAAGAACAGAAAGCTGAGGATGCAGTGGGCACAGGCTCACCAAACGGGACAGTTGAGGACTGGAAAAAAACGTAGCCTGGTCTGATGAAACTTGATTTCTGCTGGTAGGGTCAAAATTTGGCACCAACAGCATGAATCCATGGACCCAACCTGCCTTTGGCCAACAGTCCAGGCTGGTGGCGGTGGTGTAATGGTATGGGGAATGTTTTCTTGGCACACTTTGGGCCCATTAATACCAATCAGAGAGGCTCCGGCCAACGAGGATTTGAACCCAGGACCTCCTTGCTGTGAGGCAGCAGTGCTACCCACTGCACCATCCGTGCCACCTCTAATGACTATTTCCAACATGATAATGCACCATGTCACAAAGGAAAAGTCGGCTCAAACCGGTTTCATGAACATGACAATGAGTTCAATATTCTTCAGTGGCCTTCCCAGTTACCGGATCTGAATCCAATAGAACACCTTTGGGATGTGGTAGAACGGGAGAATCACAGTATGAATGTGCGGCTGACAAAATTACTTATGTTATAGCAAAGTTCAATATCCCTTTAAGCTTTTGGTGGTCCTGAAATTCCAGTGTTCTGTAGGTCCACATAGGCTGGAGGGGCAGCGGTGAAAGGAAAGGAAAGGGTCTCATGATAGAATTTTTAAACGGCCCATGATGGGTCAGGGAACGTCCCTGCCCAGGAGGTCACACACCCGACTGCTATCCAGGTCCACACCTCCTCATCTTCAGCAGTTTGACATGAAAAGCATAAAAAAGGTGCTGTTGCCGATCAGAATCTAGTGTGAGCCGGGAAAATAATTTGTAAATAATTGCTGGTAACTCCAGGGGGCAAATACGTAGCTTGGAATTTGTTAGAGGATGCATGGGATGTTCAGGTGACAAAGCAATACGCAGGCTCATGGTAGAGCAGCTGATCGGCATTTTTCTTAAATCACAAATGTCTTCAGGGGAGAGGAGGCGGGATGAGGTCAGAGCAGGAAGAATGAAGGGAGCGATTGTGGGAGGGTGGTGGAGGACGTCCCTGGTCAGTTGCTGCAGAAGACCTGGGAGCTACAGTCCATGAGGGGGATCACAAGGCCTTCCTGTACGGAGAACCTATCAATGGCATCCTTTCAGCCTCTGCCGGCTGCCTGTGTTCACACGCGGTTTCTCTCTCACACACACACACACACGCACACACACACACTCTGACTTTCAAACACACGCGCATTCTCCGAAATATAGACCCGCTCAAATACGTTCACCCACACACTCACATATGTGCATGTATAACTGTATTGTGCATTGTCTGTAAATGTTATGCTTTAATCCTCGTAATAAGACTACTTTAACTGGATCAATAGTGCTTCTACTACTACTACTACTACTCTCTCAATGCACACCCTCTACAGGCATAGGGACACCCACATGCGTAAATCTACTGAAAACATCCAACAAATACTGCATCCCTTGAGCAAGGCCCTTAACCCTGCATTGCTCCAGGGGAGGATTGTCTCCAGCTTAGTCTAATCAATTGTACATTGCTCTGGATAACAGCGTCTGCCAAATGCCATTAATGTAATGTAATGTAATGAATCAGTGTTCTCAGATGATCATTTAACCATGGCTGACAGGAGAAACTGTCAGCCCGCACTTATCTTAGAGCACGAGTCTGGGATATTTGCTTTTGGTCTGGTCTGTACCCAACCTGGCCCGCCCCTGGAGCACTCTCTCCTTCCCCCAGTCTCCGTCCTCTGAGCCCCTGGCTCGGTCCTCTACCCAGTCTTTCTGTAACTGCACGTTCCATTCTCGGCAACCCGCCCTGCCCTATCCTTCTAAATGGTAAATGGTTGGCATTAATATAGTGCCTTTATCCAAAGCACCATACAATTGATGCTTCTCCTTTTTTTTTCTTTTTTTTTTAAGATATTTTTTCAGCCTTTTTCAGCTTTATTGGACAGTATAGTATAGAGAGACAGGAAGAATGGGAGCGAGAAAGGGAAAGACATGCCACAAATGCCAGACGGTCGGATTCGAACCGCGGACGTCGCGGCTCACAATGAGCATGAGGTCAGTGCTCTACAGGCTGCGCCACCGAGACACCCTCCATGCTTCTCCTTCACCCATTCACACACCAACGGCGAATGGCTGCCATGCAAGGCACCGACCAGCTCGAGGTCTTCCAGAGGTCTACATCCCAACCCAATGAGGCCCCGAAGGTATGCTGTGATCAGGCTGGGTATCAGGCCTATTCTTAGCGGTCTGACGTCGGGGTGGATTGGGGCCCGCTGCCAGCCCAGGAATTTACGAATGGGAGCAGAGCACAGCAGTGTTGCCAGCTGTTCTTTATTGACAACAATAATTGTGGCAAAGCTTCCTCTTTTCAAATACACAACCAGCAAATTGAAACAACCGTATTTGACAGCCCAGGAGCAATAAACTTATGCATGAAATGTTTAACAGTTAGCTGTACAATATGAACAGCAACATAGTAGCATTACATTTTAAAAGAAAGAAAAATGGCACTGAAGCTAGCTGGCTAGCCTGTTCTGATCAGGCTATGAACATATTAAGTATTACTCTATTTCACAAACATGCTTTACGTAAACACATAAGCCACTTATAACATAACACTTATGGACGGCCCTCTACAGGTTTTGATGGGATTTGTCTGGTCATTGCAGAATATGGATGTTGTTTTCTCTTAACCATTTCTGAGGATGTTGATGTATATTTTGAGTCACTGTCTTGCTGGAAAATTCACCTTCGACCAAGTCTCAGCTTCCTGGCAGAGAATTGCCTGTTATTTTGTTGAATTCATTATGCTATTGATCTTAAATAGTGCACCCAGGTGGATTTGCGATTGCAAAGGTTTCAACATTGAAATATGAGAGTAAATGTATTGAAATAAATGAATAGTTTTCCCATATGTTTCATACATAACATATAGATTATTATCCGTGTTGTTTTTATACGCAGCCATTTTTCTTCATTGTTATTAATGGTGGCAATAATTCTGGAGCTGACTGTATATGACATTTATTTCAATTCATAGGTCGCTCCCAGCAGCCTAAAATTCTGACCAAATGCAAACTGGAGAACACGGCCTACACTACACTGTCTGAACGTCTTGTGCCGACCAGTCTCTGGAGCAGTGGTACATGTGATTGCTCATGTGCTCGTAACAGCGCTTATAGCCAGCTAAATCCCCTCAGACCTCCTGACCCAGAATCCAGTATTGTACTGACACACTGCCACACACACATCACGTTCCTTAAAAATTTAACTGCTCCTGCTCTCTATAAAAGTGTCAATTCTCAGCAATCAGACTGCATTAAATGATGAGGTGAAAAATTAGAGAATAATGCCTTACAGATTTAGTGGCCACAAACATGTTTCAGAAACTATTGCTTCTCGTTTAACCTCCCATTAACCTCCCATTCTACAGGTACATTCAGTTTAATCTCATCAATTACACATTTTATTTCTTCAGTTTTTATCTGATCACATCAATTACATTTTACATTTTATTTTGCGCATCTGGGGTGTGCCCTCAACCTGAAATTGAATCTCAGATAAGAGAGATTGATAATACTGCCATTAAAATTCAGTGCCATAATTATGGGATTGAAGATGCCATGTTTGCAGTACCCGAGAGATAAATAATTATTCATCCTAATTTTCTGGGGCAAAGTACTGTCATATTTGAAAAAAGACCTCCCTTGCAAGACATCTGGAGCCTACTGCTATCATTATGAGGCATCTGGCTGGTGTCAATACTTCAGACCTGGAGATGAAGAGGAGACCGACAAAGACCATCCATCCAAATACTCTCAAGTAGCACACCCTCACTGCCACCGTTCTTTACTTCACCATTTCACTGGCGTGACCACTACCTGACTAAGTGAACTTCCACCAATATTGGTTATACCTGCCCATGCTCTATAGATCAAAATGAACGGAAAAGGACACTTTAGTTTTTTATTTTTTTTATTTTTAACAGAGACGGAAGAGGTGACGGAAGAGCCTTTCAAAAAGAGTGATTGTGTAAGCACCTCACGGAACAGAATGGTTAATTCAGCAGTGAGCAACCAAGGTATTTACCTGAATCCTGATTGGCAAACCGAGTCAGCAGGGGTCGCAGATGGAGGAGCGTGAGGTGAGCAGGGAAGGGTGAGGATGACAGGAGACCGAGATGGTGATTGCAGAACATGGATGTTGTTTTCACTCAACCATTTCTGAGGCTGTTGATGTATGTTTTCAGTCGCTGTCTGCTGGCAAATCCACCTACAACCAAGTCTCAGCTTCCTGGCCAAGAATTTCCAGTTATGTTGTTGAATTCATTATGCTGTTGATCTTAAATAGTGCACCCGGGTGGATTACATTACATTACATTACATTATTGGCATTTGGCAGAGGCTCTTATCCAGAGCGACGTACAGTTATTAGACTAAGCAGGAGACTATCCTCCCCTGGATCAATGCAGGGTTAAGAACCTTGCTCAAGGGCCCAACGGCTGTGTGGATCTTATTGTGGCTACACCGGGATTAGAGCCACCGACCTTGCGTGTCCCAGTCATTTACCTTAACCACTACGCTACAGGCCGCCCCCACATTTGCGATTGCATCCTCTTTGAAATGTTTCAACAAATGTTTTTGGGTTTTTAAAAGTATTCAGGTCCATGGAATCCATATCTGCTAAATGACTATCTGCCTGTGCTTTATTTTATTTTTTGCAGTTTTATATGGATGGAAATACAGGAAATAGAATTGGCAAATATGAAAACATACAAAAAGAAACCATTGCAAATGGAAGAAAAGCATTTCCCTGCCAAAGTAAAACCCCGAAGCAATATGCTGGTTTTCGGCAAACGCACTTATTTGCATTTTTGCAAGTCCCAAACAGAACAGAGCTAAGGTGAAAATTGTACAAGCTTCTGCAATGCTAGGAATGTGAAGTTAATCAGGATCAATGGAGCTCTTGTGACTCGATTGTTCGCTGAGTTCCCACGGTCCGGAAGTTATGAGAAGAGCCTCAGTTATGAGAACCACCCATCACAACTGTTACCGTATTATCGTCACCATTACCCCTCAGATGATAACATGACGTACAGCATATGTTCTATTCCTCCCGTAGATTGTCCAACTCAAGATAATGTAATTTCATTCCATAAAAATTACACCTGTAAAAACTAGTTGCATTAAAATCGGAGGCTGTACAGACCGCGCGCACATTTTCTCCGCAAATCACCAGATTATTATTTGAATTTGAACTGGAAAGCGGTAAACATTGGCGCCTATTCCCTGTTCATTACCAACCACTGAGCTCACACTGGAGGCGAGGCTTTTTTCTTGCTCTAAGCGGGTCGGAGAAGTTTTGGAGGCGTGAGTGAAACCTTGAACACAACCTCTGTTTGGCGTAAATGTAAGAAGGCGTGGCACCGTCTCAAGAGGAGGAGAGATTGTGCAGTTTTATCCAATCAGATACGAAGGACCATGTTGAATTTTTGAAAGGGAGGAGAAACATGGAATTCTTTATTCAATGGGCGCGGCTTAAGCAACGCGGGAACTGGCGGTTCGGTTACTTTTGTTTCAGCGGGGAGGCTAAACGACTCGAAAGACCTAGCTATATTTTTACTGTTTAATGTCGTGGTCCCCTAATGTATTTCCGCTGCAAATTGTTTGTGGTGGGTAATTTTGCCCGCGCTACTCTACGAGTTTGGTTTTAGAAGTTGTCACAGCCATTGTGTTTTAGCTGATAATACGGCAGGCGGAAGGGACCTGGCCGCAAGAAACTGGGGCAGTGTGTCTAGGACTGTCTGGGATTGCCATGGAGTCTTTTCAGAAAGTGGAAAAGATTGGTGAGGGGACGTATGGGGTGGTGTACAAGGCAAAAAATAAACTCACCGGAGAAACGGTTGCCCTCAAGAAAATCAGACTGGATACGTAAGTGTTGTGTGTGCTTGATGAATCCCTATTTTGTTGCATATGCAGCTAACTTAGTTGGCTAGCATGCTCAAACTTTGGCTGTTGGAATGGTAGATTTTGGCTCGCTGTCTTAGGGTCTGGCTTCATGTTTGTTTCCAGAACGTTTGCTAAATCCGTAATGTTAGGTAGGTAGCGAGTGGGTGTTATCGTATTTGCAAGCTAGACAGATTGCCAGCTTACTTGGTAGTGTACGTTTGCTAAGCTATCACCGGTTGTCTTCGCTGGATAGTTAGCCATGTACAGTTGGCGTATTCAGCTAGCAAAGTATCAATGGACCTTTGCCCTTTGTCAGTCAAAGAAGTTCGAACTTTGAGAATATAAATTGGCCATGTAGTCAACTAGTTAAATAACTTGACCGACCTTTGTCTTGCTAGCTAACGTTAGCTAGGTAGTATACAGCTTGCGATTTGTTTGGTTCAGCTGATCACCGGTGACATTTATATTCCATGCTAGCTTTTTATTTACAATTCTGCTAGCTAGAGGAAAGGGTAGAAAATGCCAAATACTCTGGTGTACATAAGTGTTCATTAGGGGGGAAGCTAATCATCACTGCACCGTACCGTGTAACACAAAATATCTTCCCCCTGGCGACACATTTAAGTGTTGATCCAATCCGAGTATTTGTGGTCCCATAGAAGCTACTCCTCAATTGTGCCTGAAAATTATCTTTGCGCCATCATGCGCGACACAGGTTTGGAAACGTGGTGTGTCTGGCTAAAACTGAATTATTATTTTTTTTTAGCGAAACTGAAGGAGTTCCCAGTACTGCCATCAGAGAGATCTCCCTACTAAAGGAACTCAGCCATCCCAACATCGTCAAGTAAGTTAAAAATACTTTCGAAGAAAATGAATTCTAAAATGTATGTGCTGCAGTGGTTAGCTGAAATGTAGAAGAGGGTAGACTTTCACATTTCCGTTGTGTGCAGGGAAGTCACTCATTCACGGGTCGGTTTTGAATATTGTGTGAATCTTACCCGAATGGGTCTTAGTCCATTCCTTGTGTGTATTGTGCAGGCTGCGTGATGTCATCCACACAGAGAATAAACTGTATCTGGTGTTTGAGTTCCTTCATCAAGATCTGAAGAAGTTCATGGACTCTTCCTCGGTCACTGGCATTTCCCTCCCACTGGTCAAGGTACACACTGATGAGGCTCTATTGTCTGAGGGTTATTTTGCTTGCATCCCCAAATTACTGTGGGTAGTTGGGCAGCTGCTTTCTCGTACTATCCCCACCTTCCTTCTGTGAACTCAACTGGAATGGGGTGGGTTTTTTCTCTGATAATTGCATGCGTTGTCTTGGTGGTAACCTATAGGTCTATATTGTAAAATAAAAAAAGTTTACATCACAAGTTCACTAAAAGCACAAAGCGTAATATTCTATGCGTTCCATCTTAATATGCTTTTTGTTCAAAAAAAATGGATTAATTTTTTTAAATGCAGCCCATTATCTTGTTGCCTCTGCTGCTGTTAGTGCAGACTGGAGTAAAAATTGTGTGATCTTGCATGTTGATTAGTTCTGAGAGAATCATACCTTCTTGGGTGTCACACAGATCTGATTGATTGAAACGGTTGATTTGCACGTGTGCTCTCCAAGCACCCGAGTGCTAATTTAGGATAAGGTCTGTACGTGTCCCACCCGGGGCTAGAAGGCCATCCTAGGCTGCTGCCCCCAGGTCTGTGGTGTCCTTGTTTGAGTCCCGGTTGGCACCTCCTCATTTGGCGTTTCCCTGCTCTTTAGAGCTATCTGTTCCAGCTGCTGCAGGGGCTGGCCTTCTGCCACTCCCACCGGGTGCTGCACCGTGACCTCAAGCCCCAGAACCTGCTCATCAACGCCCAGGGTGAGATCAAGCTGGCCGACTTTGGGCTGGCCAGGGCCTTCGGGGTGCCTGTCCGTACCTACACCCATGAGGTGAGAGGAAAGCCCATTGCTCAAGAATTTTTCACCCTGTTCTTTAGCCCGTTTTATGTCACAATTTTTCCCCTAATGCTTTCAGTTTCCTGGATACTGCAGAGATGTATAAGAAAAAACAAGGACACACCAAAAAGTTTAAACGTGGCCCAGGGTCACAGAAGCAATTGAAAGTCTGAAGACCTATATACTCGCTTGATGCTTCAAAAAACAAATGAGGGAATTTATTGTGCCATGAAAATAGTTGAATAAAAAGCATTTTGACCTCAACGGTCTTCATCCATGCATACTGGAGATGTAGCCCAATCATTATTTGTGTGGCATTTTATTGGTTCCAAGGGAATGTGTCAAGATAATGTGATTGACATGAATGAATGACAATAAGCAAAAGTTTAGAATTGTGCTTTGTCGTCATGGTATATTGACAGGATTTCCATAATGAGCGTCATCCTTTTATGTGGGTTGCGTGTGTTGTTGGGGCCAAACTCTACCCACATTAACATTGGGAACACAATGGACCGTAACCCAAACAGATGCCACTAAACAGAAAAGTTGAAATCACAATACAAAAAGAAATCACTCGTATTACAAATGAATCAAAAAAGGAAAAACTACATTACCATGAGTAGGTTGACAGGATGGCCCAGGCACTAAACGCAGGCCTGCTCAACTGTAATCCCCAGTCTGTAAGTAAAGAAGACTTTAAATGGTCTAAAAAGGTTCTCGAGCAAATAAAAAAAAATCTGCCTGACCATCTGCCGACTAACAAACTAATAAAAAAATAAATAAAAAAGCAGCAAAACCCTTGTCCTAAAACTATAAGATAAGAGCTCTAAAAAGCAGGTTCTTAAAATGTCACTCAAACTGCAGAGGCCTCTAGCTTTTATTTTCTTGACCTGGTGAACACAGCTGTTCACCAATTAGGTGCCAATTAATTGCCAATTAGGTCAATTGGATGCACCTGCAGGAGCTAGCCACAGGCACGCTTAGTGTCCAACAGAGGAACACACCCGTGGTGTATGTGCACTGCCAGTTACCCTAGCTCAATCAGCTAATTAGAGCAAATTCATTAAAGGTACAATAGGTAAGGTTTGTGTTAACCAAGACCATTGTAATCCAATCCCTTCCTGTCTTTGAAAAAAGCTCACTGACTTGATCTCTGCCTGTGTTTATAATCCTAAAATTCTGGTTTCAAAATATACAATTTACGGTCCAACACCCTGTACCAAAACATTGTATAACTGTACAATATTTCAAGCTCATTGGTTGAAAATTGGTTTTAATTGCCACAGCCAATGGCATTTCAACGTCAATGCGTTTACAGAGAAGGGGGAGGGATAAACAGTGTTGTGTGTTTGTTTGTTGCTGCGATTCCTCTTGACCGTTAGAAGTCTGATATTACCTATTGTACCTTTAAGCAGAAATTGGTCTAAAATACGGCCCGCCTTCCCCCATCCCTGCAGCAGTGTATAGCCATTTCCTCCTGCTCCTGGCATGTTTGATTAACCCTACTTTTGGTGGTCCATTTCAGGTGGTGACTCTATGGTACCGAGCTCCAGAAATCCTTCTGGGCTGTAAATACTACTCCACAGCTGTTGACATCTGGAGTTTGGGGTGCATTTTTGCAGAAATGGTAATCTTTATTTGTTTAGTTTTTTTTTTTTTTAATAACTTAGTATGGTATCTTTTGACACTTGGATAACATAAATTATATAAGCAAAACATTGTCTGATCGTCCACCGTTATGATCATGTGGTTTAACGGCGATGACCTAACGTGGAACCTGCGCCTACTTACCCAGATCACCCGGCGGGCGCTGTTCCCGGGGGACTCCGAGATCGATCAGCTCTTCCGGATCTTCCGCACCCTGGGGACGCCCGACGAGGCCGTGTGGCCGGGCGTCACCTCTATGCCGGATTACAAGCCCTCCTTCCCAAAGTGGGCGAGGCAGGAGCTGTCCAAGGTGGTGCCCCCTCTGGACGAGGATGGGCGGGAGCTCCTGTCGGTGAGAACAGGAATTACACTCGTGTGATTGGTTTAATCTGGTCCTGGAGAGCTGCAGGGTGTGCTGGTTTTTACATTACATTACATTACATTACTGGCATTTGGCAGACACTCTTATCCAGAGCGACGTACAGTTGATTAGACTAAGCAGGAGACAATCCTCCCCTGGAGCAATGCAGGGTTAAGGGCCCAACGGCTGCGCGGATCTTATTGTGACCACACCAGGATTAGAACCACCGACCTTGGGTGTCCCGGTCCTTTACCTTAACCACTACGCTACAGGCCGCCCTTTGTAGTACTCGGCACTCAAGTGATCAGTTAAAATTAATTACACAGACTCACCTCACCTGGTTTCTTGGGTCTGAATCGGTTGCTGATATTAAGGCAAGATTTTAAGAAAGCAGCCTGCAGGACCAGGAGTGAGGACCACTGGTTGAATGAGTAATGATCCAGAGTGCAGCTGAATCAAGGGTATGAAATGTTGTACTTGTTTAATGCTCATTTCTGAGTCCAGTTCTGTTCCTTCCCTTGTGCCAAAGCAAATGCTGAACTATGACCCCAACAAGAGGATTTCGGCCAAGAATGCCCTCGTCCACCGGTTCTTCCGCGATGTCACCATGCCTGTGCCACACCTGCGGCTCTGAGAGACTGGGAGAAACTGCGCTGATTTTTGGGAAGACACCGAGGATCACCCTCCCCCAGCCTGGCCAATAGCCTCGTTAATAAAACAGTCCTCTATGGGGCTGGGCCTACCTCTGGAGTCCAACGGACCACGTATCGTGCCTTGTTTTATATACAGACATCTCCTGTAGCTACCAGACCGTGTCCTTTTTGTATGCTAATTATTTTTGTTTTATATATGATGCGTCCTTCACAATGTATGTTCATGAGAAACGTCACCTTGTAATACAAGTTTCAACATTCCACTTTTCAACCTCAACAGCAAATTATTTTGGAAGGGCATTGCTTTTCTGGGTAGTGGGAAGGGGAAGGGTGATTGGAGTCCACTTTTCTGGAAATGTACAAAAAATGTTTTATTCTGTAATCGGGTGGACAAAACTGCAGTTTGGAGAAAAAAAAGTGTAATAAACGAGGTCGTATTTTGGGGGAGTTTGCTTGGCGTGAAGTCGCCCAGACAGTATCTCGAGGTTGAACCACATTCAGGCCCACTGTACCCAACAAAGGCAGCCTCACTTTGCCTTGGTGTCCATCACTGTGAGACCAAATAAATAAAAATAGTATTTATTTTTTTGTTTTGTTTTAATGAGGGTTTTTGGTGAAAATTGTCTTGTTATAGATGGTTTTGTTTGTGATTGTAGATTTTAGCCATTTTTATGCATGTTTGGTGATTTATTCATAAACATTTGTTCTCATACTTGCGTTCACGTTGATTTGTTTGGACTTTATGTCCACCGCTGCCCTCAAAATTAAGTTTCATACTAATTATTATAAGTGTTGATCTCAACCTGAAAATCACCATCGTCGTTCAGAGAAATCCAATGTGCCTAGCAGGTCATCCATGTTTTTTGTGTAGAAACCCACATATCACAAATTGTACCGTGAACTCAGATGTGAAATACATTTTATACAAAAAAAATTAAGTGGTATAATTTTTATTTTTTTATCATTTATTTAACTCACTCTTGACTCTGCTTCCATGAGTTGATTGTGCAACACTGGCACTGAAAATTGCTAGATGGACAAGTTCTGTTTTTTTTTTGTTTTTTTTGTTTTTTCCCTTTCCTCCAAAGGTGAACTACGAACCCAGCAGGAAAGCTTTGGCCAAAATTGCCCCTTCACTCCTTGCTTTTGAATGTGTCCATGTAGATATCTTGGGAGTTTCTGCAGCTTTGGCAACAAGACTGGCCAGAAAATGAGTGAATTTAGAACGTTGTTCCCTTGAGCTTGTCCCCATTTTGCAGGATAAACACAGGCATACTGTCTTTTGATGCATAGAATGATTTAAAGGTGCAGGTTCTGTGATATTTGTATGCTAACGTTACTGTATTTTCTGGGAGTGTCATGTGATCGCCTGGATGGGTGGCCGCCCCATAAACCATTCAAGGGTGGTGTTTTGGGCACCCATTAACTTCTGGCAAACACAGGCTGGAGATTGAAGCCAAACACATACAGTCACATCACTGGACGTGTGTGCCCCATATTTCGGAAACGGCTACACTGACGTCGATTTTTAAAAAGGCCTACACACATTATTTAAGAATTTATTTAAAATAATCTCACCTGAAAAAAGTGACGGTGCTCCTTTAACAGACAGATGGTATGTGTGGTTGCAGGAAGCTCCTGTCACCACCAGGGGGCCAGTGAAGGCTGAGTTTAGATGGTGGGAATTCTCGGGACGCACTTCGGTAATCTAGATTTCTGCATCAAATAATGCTGTTCTTAATGATATTTCAAGGATTTTTTTTTTTGGAAAGGCCAAAGACTGGTCAAGGTGGGCACCGGAAAATGTTTTGCCAACAACAGCAATTTTCATTGGCCCGGAGCACCATCAATCTAAACATTCTTGGAAGGAGTGGGGGGGGGGGCACGAGGGTGGCCAATCACACTTCATGGGGGCCGGTGCCAACCCGGACACGCTTGTAATGAATTCCATTTAGTTATTGATGGCTAAACGAGGAGGAAAATGTGCTAATCTATGTGATGTTCACAGTCCTCAGAGCAATGCGAGGAATGTGAGGGATAATGTGTGACATCCCAATGAATGCTCCTTGTGTGAGTATATGAGACAGTGGTGAGACTCGAGGAGGGGGGTGGTGCCTGCAAGGCTGCATCAGCCATTTTCCTTACATTCATGCAGCTGCTAATCACCATTACTCCCATCTACTGATGCAACAAAATGATGTGTTATCTAAGAGGCAGCTATTTGGATAACACTGGCTTGTTAGACATTGCTGAAAATGGCCAGTTTAAGTGATAAAACTTTTACTTAGTTTCCTGTCATATGTTTTTTTTATAATCATGAGGAGCGTGTAATGACAGCATCTGTAATGTGTTACAGATGACATGTCAAACTTGAGCCTAACTAGAGCAACCTACCAGATCCTTAAAACGTCCACTGCTATCATTCAGACAATGGCTACTTCAATCTGTACATCTTATTCTACTCACTATGGGGTTTCTATTGTGCTACCCAGTGTATTGCAAGTCCAAAAAGTCCAAAAAATTAATATAAAGCCATGTAGCTGTCAGCTGTCAAGGTGGACTGTCGCCATCTGTGGGTAATGACGACTGTCCCATTGCAAGTGTTTTGTTGTTTGTTGTTTTGGTAAAAGAAGTCCAGTCCCTACAGGACTACATTTTACCATTAGTCCTACAGTGAATCCTCCCACCCCCAAGACTGTAGTACTTTTAATGTCACCATATGAAATTATTATCAACGTGGTCCTTCGTCAGCCACGAAGGGATGTTTGTACGATATGAAACGTATGTATATACAGTACCAGTCAAATGTTTGGACACATTTTTGAGCTTTTTTTGTTCTTTTTCTGATTGATGTTTTATTTTCTCTGTTTCATCAAACAATTCACATGTAGTCAATACGAAGATTCTCAGCTTTTATTAAAGAGTATTTTTATACATGTATACATTTTTACCATGCAGCAATTACCACACATTTTTATACATTTCAATGTTTGAGAAATTAACATAAAGTCAAATGAAATAGTCATGTTTTGTATTTTGTTGCATATATTTGTATGCCATGAAATCTATCAACATCACCAAATCTTAAGCGATACTAAAACCATTTAATTGGATCTCTATGGGAATTGGGGGTTGGAACTTCATCAGCTGTAAATTATGCTGATACAGTATGGAACACATTTGTGGATTAAATGTTTTTTAGTCATCAAGGGTCTGAGGCATGTGAATTCACATGTGAATTGTTTGATGTCTTATCTCTGTTTGTCATCAATCAGAAAAAGCAGAAAAGGACATACTATGCAGTAAGTCAGAATCATTGGTAATTTAAACTACTGTGAATAACGTGAACTGATAGGTGGCACGTATGGTGCAGTGGGTAGCACTGCCGCCTCACAGCAAGGAGGTCCTGGGTTCAAATCCCCGTCGGCCAGGGCCTCTCTGTGTGGAGTTTGCATGTTCTCCCCGTGTTTGAGTGGGTTTCCTCCGGGTACTCCGGTTTCCTCCCACAGTCCAAAGACATGCAGGTTAGGCCGATTGGAGAGTCTAAATTGCCTGTAGGCATGAGTGTGTGAGTGAATGGTGCGTGTGCCCTGCGATGGACTGGCGACCTGTCCAGGGTGTATTCCTGCCTTTCGCCCAATGTATGCTGGGATAGGCTCCACCCCCCCTGCGACCCTGTTCAGGATAAGCAGCTTAGGATAATGAATGAATGAATGAGAACTGAAATATTTGTATCTTTATTACTGTATAGGCTTGTTATTATTTAGTAATTAATTGTTTGTGCCCTCAATACGGTATGCAACATTGGTATGTACGTATAAGAAAAATATGATTTAAACATACAACAATTGCTTAGTTACAGTACCTTTTCTCAAGAATGAGTCCTGGTGGGACTTTAGTGTCTGTGTTTCCATTTAACTGCAGTCAGTATTTGAATAAGAAATCATATTTCTGCTATTCTAAATTGGGAGTTTACAATGAGTTTTGTTGAATAACCCATAGCCTTTGAATTATGTCAAATTGAAGGAATGACACTGAGGTAATCTACACAATGGCAATTAAACATGTAACCAGGTGATGGCAGTATCAAGCCATTTTGTGACCATCACCCAATTTGCTGCACAACATCCCATCAGTCTTCTGTGGGGCATTCATTTTACATTCATAATGAAGTTTTAGAAAGTATTTGTAACCTAAAGGATCAAAATAGATCATTTTGATGGATTTTGCACGTGTGTATGCAAATCCAAATTTGGGTTTAGGTAAAAGCTATTATTCAACCTTACTATTACCTCATATCCAGAATTATTTCCGTCTTCAAATTTATATCTCTGTCCTCAGACCCAAAATACAAACTGATTATTTCCGCTGAATGATGTGAGAACTTCTTCATTACATTACATTATAGTCATTTAGCAGACGCTCCTATCCAGTGCGACATACAATAAAGTGTAAATCATAACCAGGGACAAGTGCACTGAAAACCATGGGGAAGTATGGTTCCACGTGCTGGAGTGACCACACAGATAAAAACTTTAGCCCTTGTACAATGATCAGATAACTGTCGAAGCAGCAATACCACAGTTGGCAGCTAGAACACCATGAATAGTAAAATGATTACGTACACATAGCATACATTTTTTTTACACTGCACTTGAAAGTGGTCAAAGACTGCTGTTCTGACGTGCACAAGAAGGTCATTCCACCACCATGTGGCCAGAACAGAGAGCGGTCGTTCCCGGTAAGTGTAGGTGCGACGAGGGGGAGGCACCAGGCACCGAGAGGTAGCGGAATGGAGAGGTCTGGCAAGCGTGTTAGAGCTTTTGGATGTATGCTGGGGATGATCCCTTAACTGCCTGGCATGCAAGCACCAATGTTTTAAATTTGCTGTGAGCCATAACAGGCAGCCAGTGGAGGACGGTGAGCAGGCGAGGTGACGTCAGAGTGTCGGGGGACGCTGAACACCAGCCAAGCCGCGCCGTTCTGGATCAGTTGTAGGGGTCTGACAGCAGATGCCGGAATGCTAGCCGGTAACGAGTTGCAGTAGTCCAGGTGGGATAGGACCATTGCTTAGACAAGGAGTGGGGGTTGAGTAGGTGCTGAGGAAGGGACGGATTCTCCAGATGTTGTACAGGAAGAACCTGAATGCCTGGGTCACCGCCGTGATGTTCTCGGGGAGGGACAGCCTGTTGTCAATCACCACTCCGAGGTTCCTTGAACTGGGGGATGAGGTCACTGTGGTGTCTCCTGGTGAAATGTAAAAATCTGAGAATGGAGAGGTTAGACCAAGGATGAACATTAGCTCCATCTTAGCTGCGTTGAGCGTTAGATGGTGGTTGTGTCTTAAGGGTAATGCCTTTAGTTTATTGGCACCAATTAATTTATGATTGCTGTCACTGCCGCCTTGTTTTCTGACCAGAATCAGGCAGCGCACCAGAGCTTGGGGAAGGTCTGTGATTCAGCTGAACTAGTGATGGATAAAACTGCTAAAAGACACAGCAGACATCACACAAGCCTGGGGCCTCACTCACAGGGAGGAGGGATATAAGGGGACCAGGGGGGGGGGGGGGGCATCAAAGACAGGCCAAATAAAATGTAATGCCACTTACTATTACTTCATATTCAGAATTATTTCTGTCTTCAAATTTATATCTCTGTCGTCAGACCCAAAATACAAACTGATTTATTTCAGGGGAGTGATATGAGAACCTCTTCATTACATTACATTATAGTCATTTAGCAGAAGCTCTTATCCAGATTGACGTACAATAAAAGTGCAAATCATAACCAGGGACAAGTGCACTAAAAACCGTAGAGGGAAGTACAGTTCCAAGTGCTGGAGTGACCACACAGATAAAAACTTTAGCCCATGTATAACGATCAGACAACTGTCCACGCAGCAATACCACATTTGGCAGCTAGAACACCACGGATTGTAAAATAATTAAATGCAAGTGCATTATTACATTATTACATAGCATACACTTGAAATTGATCAAAGACTCTCGGGGTCATTCTACCACCGTAGAGGCCAGAACAGGCAGCAGTCGTGCCCGGGAAGTGCAGGTGCAATGAGGGGGAGGCACCAGGCGCCGAGAGGCAGCGGAATGGAGAGGTCTGGCAGGCGTGTTAGAAATGGAATGCCACAGAGATTCCCATTTAAACCAAGCGGATATATTTGTGGAAGGCATACCATTGTTATTATGGTCGTTAATGGAGTTCATTTTTTGGTCTTACGCATAGCTCTTTAAATGCATTTTTTCATATATGGTCCTATTTAGGCGATCCAGTATCCTAGCTACCACTAGCTGTGTTTGTGATTTCTGTTTGAATATGATAACTCTCTATTCATACATTGGTGGAGTCCACCAAAACAGAGCCATAGATGACATGTCCAACAAGATAGTATAGTCACAAACACAGTCATCTTGGTATGGAAGGCCTTATCCAAACTGACCATCCACCTCTTTGGAGATGCAAGGTCAAGGGCAGAAGTCATACCATGTCCAAACACTAGCAAACTGCCAGGAAGTCTTTAAAGTTGCCCCTCTGGACAGTGAATGTCTTTGGGAAATTGGCCCAGTTAGGGGAGGGCCATAGTGAGTAATTACTCCCACTCCTACTCTCACTGGAGAAGCTGATCACTTCTCCATCATTCAGCCCATCCAGGCTGGAGAGTATCTTCAATCACAACACCTATAACTTGCAGCTACAAGCAAAATGATTTTATATTCCGGGTGAGGAAGAGTATCTTTAAGTTTAAAATACAGTGAGGTCAGTAAGTATTTGGACAACAACAATTTCCGTCCCTTTGCCTTGGTACTCCAGCAGAATATGAGGTTAAATTCAGGCTGTAACCTTTAATTTGAGGATGACCTAAATCCATATACAGTGATCCTTGTAGGTATTACATCCCGTTTCATACATAGTCCCACCATTTTAGGGGACCAAAAGTAATTGGACAGCTGGCTTCTCAGCTGTTTCTGATTAGACGGGTGTATTCAATTGCTTCCTTAGTGCAGGTGTGAGAACGCCTTCAGTGTTGAGTCTTGATTCTCGGCTTTCGGTTGCCTTTTGAGTCTGTTATTGGCGTTTGTCAACACGAGGACAGTGCTTCATCCCACAGCAAGGCAATGATCCCAGTCATACACCAGTGCTCTCTGTCTTCATGATGATGTTCCAAACAGTTTGTTTCAGTAACAAGTTTGACTTTCAGTGGCACTTGCCAGTGGTCAGTTGTTGACAAAAGCCAATAACAGACTCCAATGACAACAAAAAGCCTATAATCAGGACTAGATGTGGAATTATTTCTTAAACCTGGAATAAGGTATTGGATGAAGAGTGATTGAATACACCAGACTAACCAGAAACAGCCGAGAAGCCAACTGCTGAGAAGCCACTCACGTATAAACAGAAATTAAATATGTATGAAATGGATCGGTTGATACAAGCAAAATGTGCATGTGACAAATATAACCACACATAAAATCAATTGCTTTGGTTTACTAACAGCCTACCTACGGTCCCAAAATAGCACCAATTACCATATTAATGAACTGATGCTGGGTGCATTGTAGAAACTTATGCTCTGAAACATCTTCCTCATGCCAGTCAACTGTATAACACATGCATCTTATCACTTTCTTTTAACATCAAAAGACAGCTGCCTGAGAGTACTTCAGAAAGCCCCAAACACATTACATGACAAAGACCGATTGTTGCACTTATAGTTTGAGCCCCCTTTTAGAGATGATGTTTTTACATACCCAAGAATAAGAATAGAAGGGTCAATTAACATTTATACCAACTGCAATAACATTCCTCAATAATCAATATTCAAATACAACAAATGTCAGAAGCACATACCAATTTGAATTTAAAGGTACAATGGGTAAGATTTTTGTGTTTAAACATTGTTACACTCCCTTCCTATCATTGAAAAAGGCTCACTGACATGTTGACTCACCCTCTGCCTGTGTTTATTGTCCTTAAATTCGGGTTTCAAAATATATGGTTGAGGGCCCAACACTCTGTACCAAAACATTGTGTAACTGTACAGTAATTCACGCTCATTGGAAATTGGTTTTAATTGCCATAGCTAATGGCGTTTCAACGTCAGTGCATTTACAGAGAAGGATAAACAGTGTTGTGGATTGAAGATGTTTGTTGCTGCTATTCCTCTCTTGACCGTTAGAAATCCGAAATTACCTATTGTACCTTTAATAGTCAATTTACTTTAGCCCGAAGAGTCCATTTATTAGTTATACTTCATACTTGTACTGCACACATACTTTCACTGTATGATGTTTTGGGGAAATATGCATTTATTTATGTATTTTGGTTATATAGTTTGTGCTATCCAGTGTGTATTCATATCATGAGACACATCTTCCGCTTTGGATATTAGACTTGCAATACAAATCACTGTGAAGTGGCATGTACAGTCTTTTTGGAGGGATAACAAATGGTGCTGTAAAAGGTAATCTATTGATCCAGATCATCTGGTACATTGCAGAGACCAAACACCAGAAACTGTTACAGGCACCGATTTTAATGATGAATCTTGATTTTTTTTTTTTTACCTCATGACAGTTAAACTTAGCCAATTATCACTTTGAATCTGGAAACGTCATAGGTTTTCAGATTCAAAGCCATTACATAACAATCTGTAGTCATCATTTGAAAATATAATTTCATTTTCCTTGTTTGCAAAGAAACATTGGGAAAAAGTCTGCAGAAAATGGAAGAGAAACTAAACAATGGGTCCACAATGCAGTGGCTACTTGAAGCGGCAGTGTAGTACAATGGTTACAGACTTGGACTCAGGGGTTGCAAGTGTGATTCCCAGCTGGGACACACAATGGCACTTGTCTTAAATTACTCCAGTAAAAATCCAGCTGCAGAAGGGTCAATTAACATCTAACATGGTCTGTATGTAAATGATCAGCTCATCGGCTCTGGATGAGGAGTCCTACTGTAAGTCTGCTGCAGTAGGACGTAGAAGCTCCCTGAGTTCCAGGATCATGCTTCTGTTATCATTCTGATGGGAATGCGTGCAGGACGCAAACCCTCTATGGTCCACCCCAGCTGGACACACTGCCCCTAATGACACAAGAATGAGCCTACACAATCATTAACATGAGAGCTAAGAAGATGATTGACACTGATGACCATAGTCATAGCTTTTTCTCATCATGCACCAAACCCATCGGGCGCTTGCAGTCAGCATGTTGGCCCACACAATACGTGTGTTTCTCTCGACCCTGAGTAGATAAGAAGCTATGACTGGCATCAAGTGCTTTGTAGGCAGAGCACATGCTTCATTGCATGCATTCTCCAAAATCAAAAGAGGAAGTGGAAGTAACATGGAGCGCTAATTAATACTAGCATCCCAAATTGGGAGGGAAGAGGTAGAAAAGCATAGTCTTTAACGGAAGTCTCATCCCCTTCATTCAGTTCCACCCAGTGCCTCACCCAGACATGACGGAGTAGGGGTAGATTGAGTAGGGGTAGATTGTCCCTGGTAGCATGGCATGCAGGAACCCAGTTGTAATCAGAGAAATGATACTTGGAGTAGTTTATTCATTGAAGATTGGAGATCAATGCTGAAACCCTGCCTTGGTTCAGGTGTCACGTGTAAGGGACCCAATAAGCATGCCTGTAATTCAGTTGCCACTAGTTACTGCACATTCCAACTCGACAGACTCTATAGAGAGATTCTATAGTCTAGGGGTCCTCTGCTCCAGCTCTCGCCTGGTAAAACCAGCAACTCAGTCAGACCGAAGGAAACAGATATTGTGAGTTAACTGTGTAACTAAATGCTTTAATTGATCAAATACTTGCAGACCCTGTAGCACTCCAGGACCAGGGTTGAGGACAGCTGCTATAGTCCATTATACTTTCCCTACTGGACTCTGAGTCATGGTCAGCAATACTGTGGTTAGGACTCAATCCAGACTACGGGGAACATTACTGCAGTGAGAACCTCTAAAGGCCTCAGTTCAATATGGCTAATGGACTACCTTTATGTAGAGCTTGTTCAAGCAACTGAAGCTTTAATTGTCAAGGATTTAATATTCCTGGGGTCGAGCTGAACTCTCCAACTGCCAGACGTTCACTTTACCTCCCCAGCTAAAATCGCACACAGGAGGCCCCAAAACAGCCTTGAAAAAGCAACTTTTGTGAAAGAGAATTATGATAGAAAGCTGATAGTCCCTGCAGCCAAAGTAAATCTAAAAGTGGTCAATTAATACACGGAGGGTTGAATATTTTGCTGTGGTGGTATATTTTGCAGCTTTTGGTCTTCGCCTTTCTCAGAGCTTTCTTTAAATTGATAAATCAACATTATCGCTTGTGACAGTGCCATGTATTTGCATTCTTCCTGATTTACTCTATTACTGAATATAGTCACACTGAATGGTCTCAGATTTTTATACAAACTGTAATATAAGACAAAGGAGTACACACATTTTAAACACATAGTAAAATAATTATTTAATTTAGTCAATGAACGTATTCAAATACCCCTATCACCCATGTGAAAAATGTCCTCCTTAGATAGTCAATCAAGCAATTAACCACATTTAATTGCTAATTAGATTCAGTTGATTGAACACAGCTAGGCTTGACTGCAGCCCACCCTGTTGAATCTAAACCTCACTGATATTAAACCTTACCATCAGGGTGAAGTAGTCACTACAAAGTTTCTACAAGCACACAATGCCACGATCAAAGGGAATTCCAATCTGGAAAGTCTGACAAAACCATTTCTAAGGCTCTGGCAATCCAAACCACATTGAGAGCCACAATCTCCAAATGGAGAACACTTGGAACAGTTGTGAATCTTCCCAGGAGTGTCCGGCCTTGCCAAAAGTTCTCCACGGACACACAACATCTCATCCAGGATGTCAGAAAAGATCCCAGAAGAACATCCAAAGAGCTGAAGGCCTCTCTAGCCCCAGCTGAGGTCGGTGTTCCTGACTTTTTGCGACTGGGCAAAAATAGGATTCATGGGGGGGGTATCGAGGCAGAAAACCACTGCTAACCAAGAGAAGCATTAATGCTCTTCTTGCATCTGCAGAAAAAGACCTGGATGATCCCCAAACCTTTTGGGATGTTCTGTGGACTCAAAAAATTGAACTTTTTGGAGGACATGAGTCCCATTATTTCTGGCATCTCATGGTAAGAGCATCATATGAACAGTCAAACATGCTGGTTGGAGTGTGATGGTGTCTGGACGATTTTCTGCCTCAGTCAGGCCCTGGACAATTAGCCATTACTGAAGGAGCCATGAATTCTGCTCAGTATGAGAAAAGTCTTACCTGTCCCCAGTCATCCATCTGTGAGCTGAAGCTGAAGTGCAATTGGTTATGCAGCAAGGCAATGATCCAAAACACAAAGGCAAGTCCACATCTGATCAGCTGCACAGAAAAAAAAAATGTTTTGGAGTGGCCTAGTCAAATTCCTGACTTGAACCCAACATATATGCTGAGGCAGTACCTGAAATGAGAAGTTCATGCTCAAAAACCTGCCAAATTGTCTGAATTATAGCAGTTCTGTAAAGAAGAGTGGGCTAAAATAACTACACAGGACTAATATGAAATTATAGAAAGTGTTTGGTTGCACTAAATGCCCATTCTGTTGATCTGCAATCCCAATATAAAACACTGTACAAGAAGAGTGCTACAATGTTCTACAAGTTATTCCACCACTTAATTAGCAAGTGCATGACAACCACAATATGCACTCTGTTGCTACTCTGAGCACCATTTTTGGCACTAAAGGTTAAAGGTTTAACGTTATTATGTTTAATATTTGATATTTGATATTTGATAATGTTTTTATTAAATAAATGAAATCATTATTTGAAAGATGTGTGTACTTGGTTTTCCTTTGTGATATTTTGTCAAAATCTGAAACTATTCGGTGTGAAAAATAGGCAATAATATAGGAAATCAGGAAGGTGGGAAATATTTTTTTCATGGAGCTGTATCTGAACCACTCTTACATAACATCATTGACCTTTATTAAAACAAACTAAGAATTACAGTGACAGTTAATTGTGTGTCTTGAAATGACTGCGGTTCATTCAAAAAATGGGTGTCTAACTGCTCAGAATGAGCATGGGCTCATTTATGGGTCCCACAAAAAATAGTTAATATGAAAGGGGCAGATTATTCATAGTGTATCCACAGAATTTTACCTAAATGTCAATTACTATATATTGCCTTTATTAATTATTTGTATTATCCCAGGCCAAGATAAGTGAAACTGAACCAGTGATGAAATATTATTATATATGAATGGCATATTGCAGCCCTTTTCAATAGTTGTGTAGAACATGTCATTAAAGCCTATAAACAAGAATACCCTGTTGTCTGAATCATACACATGAAACTCCTATATTGCTGTCATAAAGTGAAGATACTTTGATGAAGACAGACTCCAGTCACCAACCCTGGTTCATTTTAATCTTTTCTGAGCAGATCGTTTGGGGCTATGATTGTGCTTGGGTAAACTGATGCTGGAATGGCAGCTGGTTTATTTCCCATCATTCTTTGTTACAGCAGGCAGCTGATTGACTTAAGGTGTGCAGCTAGCCAATGTAACAGGAAAAACTCCACTTCCATTACATTAATGGCATTTGGCAGATGCTCTTATCCAGAGCGACGTACAGTTGATTACACTAAGCGGGAGACAATCCTCCCCTGGAGCAATGCAGGGTTAATGGTCAAGGGCCCAACGGCTGTGTGGATCTTATTGTAGCTACACCGGGAATCGAAGATTTGGGGATAAAAATAATGGCATTATTGGCATTTGGCCATAATAATGGTTAAGAGGGGAGCTTTTTGATGTTTTTAACGATATCAGATGGATATTGTGACTGGTGCTCAGAGTAGCAACAGAATGCATATTGTGGTTGTCATGCACTTGCTAATTAAGTGGTGGAATAACTTGTAGAACATTGTAGCACTCTTCTTGTAGTGTTTTATATCGGGATTGCAGATCAACAGAATGAGCATATAGCAGCTGCTAAGCTGAATTTTGGAGTTAAGTACAAAAACAACACATGAAGATGAGATACAGGGCGGCCTGTAGTGTAGTGGTTAAGATAAATGACTAGGACACCAAGCTTGGTGGTTCTAATCCTGGTATAACCACAATAACATCCGCACAGCCTTTGGCCCTTGAGCAAGGCCCTTAACCCTGCATTGCTCCAGGGGAGGATTGTCTCCTGCTTAGTGTAATCAACTGTACGTCGCTCTGGATAAGAGCGTCTGCCAAATGCCAATAATGTAATGTAATGTAATGTAAAGATACAATGATGAAATGAAAAGACATACAGAAAATATTTTCAAAAAATGTAAAAGACAATACAAAAAATAAATAAAAGCGCTCTATTTGGGCTCCAACCCTCATTGTCAGCAAGGAAGACAGGGCGGCCTGCAGTGTAGTGGTTAAGGTACATGACTGGAACACGCAAGGTCGGTGGTTTGATTCCCGGTGTAGTCACAATAAGATCCGCACAGCTGTTGCCCTTAACCCAGCATTGCTCCAGGGGAGGATTGTCTCCTGCTTAGTCTAATCAACTGTACGTCTGCCAAATGCCATTAATGTAATGTAATGTAATGTAATGAGGTCCAATCCCTGACAAGGCACCTGAGGCGGGTCTAACCCCCTCGAGAAGTTAACACGAAGACACACCTTAGGTAAAAGCAATGCTGAAAAGATGTGTCTGATTTTCTTTAAAAAATGTAACCCATCGACAGGCTATTCGAAAGGCCAGGGCCATAATAACCAAAAGGTGCCTCACCCTGCCTCACCATCAGATTATTTAGCATGGCCCTGCAACAGGCTGCTGTGCTTTTCAGTCAAACTTTTCTAGCTCAGACAGTATCTAACATTTGGCTTCAGCATCAACTTAAATATCAGAGAATATTAATCATTCGCTCTTTAACTAACCGTCTAGGCAGACTTTAGAGACAGCTTTCAGATGTTGGGGACTTTAATATACCCCTTAGCTTGTTTCTTTTACGCTAGGGCACACACCTCTAACAACACTTATTACACATATTACTGCTGGCATATTGACCGTAAAGAGAGGCTAAACACAGATCTGTTTCCAATTAACAGCTCAGTCAAACCTAATCAATTAAAACCGGTAGGAATAAAATAGTATTTATTCAGGATCAGATTTGTGAGATTCAAATGCCTGCTTGCCATGCCTGCAATTTACATGTAATGTAATGTAATGCTGGGTAAACTCTGCAGACTAATTGCATTTTTTCTTTGATCAGCCCATTTGGCAAGTGATGTTGTGCAGCCCTTCCAAGGCCTGAATTCACTTCGTCACATGGGTATTTTTGCACAACAGACATTAAAACAGATATCAGTACCTATTAGTACAGGAGAAAACAAAACAATTTCAGCGAGTACAGGAACAACATGTTAATGTCGCAAAGCTGCAACTGATTTCACTTGAAGCATCAGATTATTGCATTCGCTTATTTTCAAAAGGACGATAATAAACATTGTAGTGGTTGTAGTGTTCCTTGTGCAGTTTGACGCTATCAATAAAAGGTTTAAAACGCACATATTTCAATCATAGCATGAGCTTAATGATGCAGCCTATGTAGCCTGCAGTGAACCGGCAAATTAGTTTGATGCAGAATTATGTTTGTTGCAGAAGTATGGTTCTAAAATATTTGTGGATCCACGACTAGCATAGCTTCCACCTTTCCTGCAGGTAACAGGTCGTAATATTAATCATTCTTCTATCTGTGCGCACTATACCTATCGCAGGATATAGTAGGCACAGATATTAATTCATTACAAATGTTTACAAATAAAATGCATGCTACCAAAAACGGAAATAGCTATGTCGATATATGTGTGCAACTGATCTTGTTCACGGCAACGCATTTCTGTAAGTCAATGTATTATTGATGTAATTAGACCTACGTGTTTATTACTCTGTTCTTCGTCATGTAGCCACAAGGCATAGACGCTAAGACTGGGAGCCCTGAGTTTTATTAGCTTAAAAAGTTGATTTTATTAGTTGCAGTGCATAAACTCACTGAAGAATAAACGCCGAACAAACTCTCTCCCAGTCCCTTGCATTTACTCCCTCCCTCTATTGACTTGGTGACAGACCCGAAAGCCTTTTGTTGCGTTCTCAGCCAATAGAGACGGATTACGACACTGAGCAGCGGCGATATATAAAGACCCCTTTTTAGACGTGCGTGCACACTTTTCATTCACACATCTGAACACATATTTCCTTGTGGATTTAATTGTTACCAGTTGGTACGACCAAAACAAACCTATATAATCAAAACGGCTGTATTAAAATTCAGTAGCTTGAAAAACAAGTGACGGACAGAGGAAACCGCTGGGACACATGCTGTTACATTTATAGTTATATTCATTGTTTTGTTTGGTATCGTTATGAATCGTTTATGAATGTGATTCTATTGGGATTGTTGTAGATCATCGATTTCTCAAGAAGGTGGGAATAAATAGGTCGCAACAAACCATCACAGAAAAGAAAACAGAAGAAACAAATTTAAGTAACTACTGACCGGTCACCATCATGCCCCGATCTAACTTTTTGTTGTGTTTGATGGTCTTCATTTCTCTGGGACTGTCCGGGAGTGATGAGCCAAACCTATTCCTGCCGCCAGCCAGCGAGATGCCCACGGAAGCCGGGATGTCGCTGTTAGAGTTGGAGGAAGCTGGCGCGCACGAGTGCTCGGCGTGCGTTTGGCGAGAGCAGAGCAAGGTGCTAAGACTGGAGACCATCAAATCTCAGATCCTCAGCAAGCTGCGACTCAAGCAGGCGCCTAACATAAGCCGAGAAGTGGTGAACCAGCTGCTCCCTAAAGCTCCGCCGCTGCAGCAGCTCCTGGACCATCATGACTTCCAAGGGGACGCTTCATCGCAAGACGAATTCATGGAGGAGGACGAGTATCACGCCACTACTGAATCTGTCATCACCATGGCCTCGGAGCGTAAGTACAGTCATTTCAACCTAAGGCTACTGAAAACGATTCGCGCTAATTCAGCAGCGCAAGTTTGGGAAGATCATATTTGTCCACTTAAGCCGGTATTGTTGGTTCCCACTATTTTGCTGTTGGGTATACCGAAATTACGGCGTGTGTAGTGCAAAAGTTTGTGAGGTGAAGAAAGGTTGTCAGTATAAAAAGTATACTTGTATTTTTTTCCATCAGATTTCACATTTCTCTATTTGTTCAGGGGATTTAGTCTAGGGGAGTATTCGTTTGGTGTTTCTTAATGTGTGAAGCAAGGAAGAATCAGCTGTTGGTTATGGTCAGAATAAGAGCAGTTGCCTAATAAGTGTGAACTGTGAACTTGAAAAATCAATAAACCAATTAATCAATTACTGCAAGTAATTAATATATAATGTCATAAATATATAATGTATAACGTTATAAGTCTATTTTAACAAATTAGTCTTGTTACATATGATGATGATGATGAAGATGAACATAATAATAATAATAATAATAATAATAATAATAATATGATAAAAATAGCTGTCATTATTGTATCATACTCTCTGCAGCTGTCGGGGTGACAGGGCGCGTATAAATAAGGGGATGCCCCATAAGGCTTTGGTTGTCATCTGTCCTTTTCACTGAGTACTGACAGTTCCAACGCCGCAAAAATCCTGCGTTTTTTTCCTCTTTTATTCAGTGGAGCGCTCGTCTATGGAAGAAAAATATATATATTTTAGCACAATCGCACCATATAGCCGATGCCGTAGGCTGTTGGAATCTTTCAGATTTTCTCCACTATCACTTAAATCAATGATCATTTCTCATGGACAGTGTTTAGATCCGCATTATTTCCTTCTCACACTAATATTCTTAAAAAACTAACTGAAGCTGTAAAATGGTGAGTTCTTCCTCAGGTTTTAGTATCTGTGAGTAAATTTAGTGCCCCGGTGGTGTAATGTGACATTTTAAAGCTTTTCTGTGTTTTGTGATGCTTTAAAAACTGTCACTAATTAGGACTGTCGCTTTATGAATAGTGGTGGCAATGTCCATTTTAGTAACGAGTATATAAATCAATAATGGTAATTTAGCTCTGAGCCTGTACCATTATTCCGTTGTACTGCAGGTCCAGGCTGTATGGAGTGAGAATGTCTGCTGTGTTGTTTTATTGTCCTGTTTTTTATGTGTTTTCCATACATCGGACGGATGTACATGTTTGTTAGGCTATATTGTGCTGACAACATATAAACAGGTGTTTCAGTTGACACTATGAAATTATGGATTAAAAAACCGGTCTTGATTTAAAATGTAAAAACTATACAGGCCACTGTATATATATTTTTTCGATGCGTTATTGAAACACATTTTTAGTGTTATAGCTACAACCGGCAGCTGTGTTCGACCAGTTCTTTATAAGCGGGCTCTAACCGGCTCCCCTGCTGTTCAGCGCAGTGAGAGAAAGTGTGTCCAAAAGCTGCTATTGTTTCCTCATGCAGCAGTCCTCTCGACAGCACTTGCCTTTTTAAATGCGAAGTTTATAGGCACAGCTCGTTTTTTTTCATTGAAGACACAAAGCCTGGGAAACAGTTGGGGTCGAGCAGAGTGTGTGACCTTTCAGCGGAGAATCGCCGGGGTTCAACAACATTTACACACGTAATGTATTCCGCACAAGGCGGACGAAAAGCCGAGCAAATAATCCGTTTTTTTCCCAGAGTGAACAAAGGTAGGTTTGTGTTCCCTTAACTAACCTCTTCGGCGTTTGTTATACAGCCCACGTCGTGCCCTTTCTCAACGGCATAATGAACTGCACGGCCGAATGAGATTTAGTGACGTTCTTGTGCGAAATCGCTTTTACAGTTGACCATCAATTTAGGAAAAATACAAGGAATTCAATGGATTGACATAACCATCCTTGCACTGCATCAGTGTTATTTGTTGATGTTTCAACTGCTCGTAACATGGTGAATCTCTTAATTAGTTTGGTGGTTGGCCTACAATGTGTGTGGACAGCACTAGGCTAACACTTACGCATTGAAAAAGGTCCTCGACAGTGAGTGACAGCATGTATAGGCCTATTGGACGCAAGCATTAACATTTTTGAATCTGTGTATCCTTCCTATGAAGCTCTTGGAGTAATAGTATTGGTGTTAGGTAGATATTTTGTAAACTACAAAAAGAACAATACTGCTCAAGCTGATGGAAGTCTGTTAGAAAATGTCTTGAGTGGTCTGTATGAAATACTGGAGGGATTTGACTTAGAATTGTACTTTCTGGATATAAAAAAATAAATAAAATCTTATACTTGTGTTCAGATTTCATTGGTGTAAGGCATGTGATGGTGGCAGATATGAACAGGTCAGTTCATCAGTCCACATTTATTGGCATGTAGACTTTTTTTTACGGTAGCAAAAATGTTTGAGTCCCTCTTGGACAAATACATGGCATCCTTATTTCAGTGAGCAGCGGCATATTAATCCATCAATTGACCAATCGGAACGTGCCTGGCATCTGCACGGCAGATTTAATGTCACCCCACCCCCCCGCTCCCCCACCACCACCACCACCACCAGCAGTATTTAGTCTTTTATCTGCTGGTGTGCTGGTGTCGTGTCCTGTGCCTCTCCCCCGTGTCGCCCCTGCTCCTGCGTTATGTCACAGTCATGCCTTCTCTCGTGGCTTAGCGTGTGCATCTGTCTCTGCCTGTTTACAGTGCGCCTGTCCCACATGTGTGAACTCATTACTTACCGCCTGTCTCCCGCCGCCCAACACTGAGGCCCTGTGCGCGGGGCCACAGCTGCGGCCTTTCGTTACGGTATGCTACCGGTCCGTCCTCTGTCACTGTCGACGGACAGGGGAGCCCGTCGCTTTCGGGAATGAAAGGCTGCTTTCGGCGCAGCGATCGCGCGCAGCTGTGTTTGTCTATTAGGGAAAGAATCCTCCGTGTCCTCCCGAGGCAACGCCGTTGCTCTGAGCGAGAGCGTTTTTAACGTCACCCTACCGGATGACCTGAGAGAAATATAGGGCCCAAAACATTTGTTTGGGCCCTCGCCGCTGCGACCTGTGACCCAGGAAGCAGTCTGAAGATGCCTATGGCGATACCTCGATTGAATCAAGGGTAGTGGAAAGTTGGTGGTGTTTTTTTTAATGCGGCCTTGATCAGGTCTTGCTCTTGATCAGTTCTCGCTTCGTTCTCACCCTGCGCCGTTAATCTTAACTGCTTGTACACTTTTTCTCAGGAAACCTAATCAATTTTCAAGCTGCGCTCATTCCTGCGTGTCCTGGGACTCTCTCGGAAAGGATATGTGACATCTCAAGGGGCCCGCTAATAAATAAATAAATAAAACACGTTAAATGCTGATGGTAACTAATTAATAGCAACAGAGAACAGTCAAGTGTCCCTTTTGTAAGTGGCTCATGTTTCCTTTTTGCGAGATGTGGGTCAGGATTATAAATTGGTCCCCGGGATGCGTTGCTTCGTAATATCCCCCGTCTTAAGTTTTTATTTATTTATTTATTTATTTATTTATTTATTTATGTTTAGTTTTTTTTGGGCCTCCGGCACTCAGGCACTCTGTGGGACGCCCGTGTGCGAGGGTCCTCGGAGGCTCCGCCATGTGCAGGGGGAAACGCATGTGGCTGAGTGTCACTCGGCTGTGTTGTGCATCATGCGTTATAACCCCCCCCCCCCCCCGCTCTCTCCCTCTCCCGTTCCCCCTCCCCTCCCCTCCCCTCCCTTCCCTGGTTGTGCAGCATTTTTCTGAGAAGGCACTGCAGCGCCGTAGCCTGTGGCGTGTTAATGGATCCCACAGGAGGAAGCCGCTTGCCTGTACCCCGGCGAAGGAACTTCAAAAAAGCGCCATCCCACCCGCTCCCACACCGCTGCACTGCACCGCTCCCTTCCCGCCTCCCGCACAGCGCTTCATGGGCTCTGCCAGCTAGCAGTGCCATTGTGGCAGTTGTGGCAGTTGTGGCAGTTGGAAATTGGAAGTTGTTCGCTTGAACGACCGTGTATATACACAAGGAGCACAGTGTGAATGAAGTGTGTTCTGTGTTTGATGGTCGAATAGTATCGTGGTATCTTTGGGAAAGGACACACCCGTCGTGCTCTATGCACATTGGAGTAAGAGTACTAGCTAGTAATACGCATGGCTTGTTGGCTTTGCTTTCTATTGGAGACCTCACATGCTGATTATAGGAAATTGTCACTGGCTGGCTTTGAAGACATGTAAAAACTATACGTGGAGTTTAACGGTGCGTGCGACTGACGTTTCTTTTGCGTGATAGCGTGTGTGCATGTGTACACGTGAGTGTTTGTGTGTGTGGGTGTGTCTGCATGTATGTGTGTATACTGACAGCTGGTGTGGCACATGTCCTGTGGAAAGTGCACGTTTGAATATGTGACGGAGTGGCTTTTTACTTTTTTCTCGCGTGAACTCGGCGAGGGGCCGACAGGACGTGCGCCAGGGCCGTGTCGAGGTGCTGACCCCTTTAGGCCCTCATTTGTCACTTGTCTGTGCACCCCAAACTAGGCCTTCCCCCCTCATCAATGGCCTTTCTCTACCCACTGAAACCGTGCGCTTTCCCAACCCCTTTTTTCCTGCTAATTTGTCACTTCCCCCTTCTGAATTTCGGTAATTGGACGGTTTATGGCAAATTCGCCACTTTAGTGCACACCTGCATTCAGGGGGCATCTGTTTCGGCGGCGAACTGCCAGCCCCAGGGCCGGGGTAGGAGGCGCGGTGGAGCAGCTGTGCCTCAATGACGGAGCGCACACGCGGGGCGCGCGGCGGGTTCGAAACGCGCCCCCCTTCGGTTAAAAACGCGCCCCCCTTCGGTTAAGAACGGGCCGGTGCCTGACCGTTCTCCTGACCCCTCGCGTTCTCCGCGGTGCAGCCGCCGAGCGTAGCGTTTGTGTCGGCTTGCGCCAGCGCATCACTTCAGTTCAGGGGCTTTATGAAGTACAGATGGCATCTCTACAGTTGCTGGTGAGTTAATAGTCCCCACGTTCGCTGCGCCGGTACTTGGAACCGAATGGAGCCAGCTGTCTACAGTGGTTGCCTTCGGCATTTTTTATCGCAAAGACATCAAACAATGCGCACTGCTGGGCCGAGCCGCGGAGGGGGACTGGGCCGCTGGCTGCGATCCCGTCGACGGTGCCCAGCGGTTCTCCCCAGGTTGCGGTATCTGCTTTTGTGTTCCCTGGCGGTGTAAGAATGTGACAGTTGCTCTGTTCCAATCAGTAAAGGGGGGGGGGGGGGGTGGTGGGTGGAAAAAACAGAGAATCTTCCAAGAGGCCATAGTACCCCCCTCCCTAACACCCACACACTGGAGGAAAAATCCCCTATTGACAAAAAGGGTCACAGGGTTCACAGCAGTGTGATATATTGGATGAGGAGCCAATTAACCTCATCGGCTCTCTTTCTTTAGCAGAAAAGGAGAACCGGTAGTAGATTAAACAGCACTACCCCCCCCCCACCCCCCACACACACACCCATCCACAAAAAAACCCAGAAAACACAAGTCTTTTATAGTGTTGACCCTATAAAAGGGTCATTTCCTGAAGGTGCAGGAACCATAAACATTAAGGGGAGAGCATTAGAAAAGACGGGGCAGCAGAAGTCCGGCTTTTCTTAAGAACAGTGTCCTCCGTTTGTGGGAAGTTGATGGCTATGTGAGGTTTTTATATATTTATTCATTCCACGGGAGGGTAGCCTTCATGGCAAGGACTGCTCCTCCCTCTTCTATTATTTTGATGTATCGGAAAAGGAAAATAAAAACTTAGTCCCAGGTTTGCTTGGGAGTCCAGCCATTACAGGTTTGTTTAAAAAGAAGTAAAATGTAAAAAAAAAAAAAAAAAAAACAGTGCAGGCTGTAGAAATAGCACAACACGCTGCCAATTTTATGGTTAATAAAATTTCAAAGGGACCAAAGTCCATTAATACCCTGGGCGAAATTTCACCAGGGCCTTCAGGAATCTCGCTCCTTCCACCTCCTATTCCACATTCCCACAGCCTTGTGTCTCCACACACAAATGCCCCTTTCCCAGGGTGCTATTCCGGGGACACCGATGCCCTGATCCGAATTTTCTGTGAGAAAATGGCATTCAGAAATAAAAAAACAAATACAAAACCCAAAACCGTAGCAAACAAGCGGCAGTTGTTTAAATGGTACCCATATACCCTCTTGGCACCACCATCATAAAACAGTGGCAAATTAAGACAAAAAGCTGCCACGCAGATTCGAGTGTCGGCACATTTTACCCGCGTTAAGTACTTGTGAGCACTTGTGATGTGGCACACTTTTGGGGTGGCTGAGTGGCTATTAAAAGCTTTTAGGACAGTCTGATTCTTCCTGAGGTGACAGGGGACATGTTGGTGGAAGGGTCCGCTGGGACCAACAAGCAGCGCGATACACTCCTTTAGGGAAAGGGAACTGCGGAGGGTTTTATAGGTATGCTTAAAAGACCCCAAACAGATGTCACGCTCGACTAATAAAGGAAATAATTACTCCCCTCCAGTAATTAAGGGCCTAGCTGCAATGATGGGAAGCAGAAGCAAAGAGAAATCCTGAAATAGAGTGAGAAGGTTCCCCAACTCCTCGCCGTGGAAGGGAATGTAGCACTAAATGCTAAGCACTTAAATTTCAGCATGTCAAAGATTACTCATCTAATTAACTTCCCCAAGAATTTGGGCATGGTGGCCAGCAGGGACGTGGCATGCAAAAGTTGTATTTGGGTCCCTGATATGCGATTTCTGTGCCTGCCGCTTTTTGAGGTTAAGGGTTTAAGGCAAAGGAAGATGTCAGCTGATGGGCTGTGGTATTATGCGTGCATTGCATAACACGCCAAGTACGTTAGAATGGAAGCCAAGTTCAGCTATTAATCATTTCCCACAAGAGCTGAGCAGTGACGGTGTACTCTCCAAATGTCAGTCAAAAGCCAGAAGCAAGGTGAAAGACTTTTCAGGGATTTTGAGTGGGAGTGGTTGGTGGATGGGGGTGTGTGTGTGGGGGGGAGTACTTTAATCTACCGGTATACATCCTGTCCCATGGTAAAGTAATGATGAATTTATACAACATTTATAATTAGAACTAGCAGCAAGAGAATTAATGAATAACGAAGTGATAGCTATTAATGGTTTGGTTGTGTTGAATTTTTACTTCGCTATTTATTGACATCATTTTGTTTGTTTGTTGGGGGTTTTTTTTGCATGGGGCCCCGTATTTGAAAACGGGTGCAGTATAATAGACCAAGCAAAAAGCAAAAAAATGACGGGCAAAGCCCACAGGATTATAAGCGATGATCATCGCTATCCTTGGCTTACAAGCCTGCGCTTAGCCTCTCCTCTCCTCTGGAAACCCTGGGGCATTTTGAGGGGAGTGAGGGGGCTGAAGAGACCGGGGCACAGAGCTTCTCATTGTGAGTCAATCACAGTGCGCGTATTGTACACGCCACACAGGCTACTGAGTCAGCGCGCTAAACCAGCTCACTTCCACAAGCCAACGCAAGAGCGCCCGTACGCGCGGGGAGTGACAGAGCGTGTACAAAACCTCAAACCTCCAGGGCATAACTGCCAAGTCACATCGGTAATGCCTTTAAACTTGATCATTTAGAGAGATATAACAAAGGCAGGCCAGTGCTGATATCGACTGGGTCTTTCGAAGGCGAAGACGTAGTACCTGCCAATCGAAACGGAATTTGTTTTGCGGGTAGCTGTACACCCTGCGCTAAAAGGATTTGTGGATAAAGAGCTCTCTAAAACGGACACGTCCGTGACTCAGAAAGAGAACTGCGAGACTTCTGTATCGGTGATGTTGTCCACCTGAAATCAGAGTTCCTTCTCCGGCAGGGTATTTCTTGTTTGTTTTTTGTTAGTTTTTTTGTTGTTTTTTTTTGTTTAAAAAATTTAGCCAAAGAAAGGTTTTGTTTTTCAAAAGCTGGCCACACGGTGCACCGTGGAATGAAGAGTGTTTTTTTTTTGGGAGAAGCTGTGTGCAACGACGAGCAGAGGAGCTCTCAGGGAGAGACAAAAACCCCGGACAGGGATCCTGTTCCCCGGTTGGTGGCTCCCTGCTCGGAGGGCCCTGGGGGTCCGCCTCTTTGTGGGGGATAGGGTTTTTTTTTTTTTGGTAGGTTCCCTCCATCAGGGGGTTCTATTATAAGCCCCCTTCCTGAGCCCTGGGAGACCACGCTGGGGCCCTGTGTGTGTGCATGTGTGTCTCTTTATCTGACTGAACAGGGGGCTCCCTCATTTGGAACAGGGGGTATTAGGGGATGTCTTTTGTGACTCTTGGGGGGGCTACTCTACGGAGCCCTAATAGGAGTCTTGTGCCTAGCAGTGTCCCGGGGGAGTCTAACATCACACTCCCAACCTCCCCCAAACCCTAACCCGCATACACACGCACCCCACCCCACACGCACACCCCCCACATGCACACATGCACCCCCATACACACACACACGCACCCCCGCCCTCCCACACACACACCCCACCCTACACACACACACGCACCCCACCCCACACACACACACACCGCACCCCACACACACGCACACACACCCCACCTTACACCCACACACCCCACACACACACACACACACACCCCACCCCACACACGCACACACACCCCACCCCACACACACACCCCACCCCATACACACGCACACCCCACCCCACACACACACACGCACACGCACACACACCCCACCCCACACACACACGCACACACACCCCACCCCATACACACGCACACCCCCACCCCTCGACCCCCATGGGATGGAGAGTGAAACAAAGAGGGAGTTGGGCCGGTGTGGAGTGGGTTGGTTGAGGGGGCGCACTGTGCCCCCTGTCTTATTAGAGGGGTCGTGAACGTGTCACAATGATTAATTTGCCGAGGTGCACGGGGATACCCTAGAGCCACATTTATCCAACACTGGTGCTCCCAAATGCACACTTGCCACAAAATGGCACATTTGCATTTCCCATTAAGAAAAGAAAATATAGATATATATGCAAATGGAATCCCCCTTTTGGTTTGTGCCATTATGCGCCATGGTTTCGGACATTAACAATAGGTGACTGTTTTCCTTTTTTTTTGCAGCCTATTCAAACTCAGTGGGCTGCTCCTTCCCCCACCTCACTCACTGATGGCACAAGGCCATTGTGAGACCAGCATGATGCTGCTGCACCCAACAAGAGACACACACACACACACACGCATACGCATACACACACACACGCTACACACACATACACGCACACATATACACATGCACACACACATACATGCACACATACATGCGCACACTTACACATACATATACACATACACATACACGCACATGTACACACACGCATACACACACACCCTCACGCGCACATACACGCTACACACACATACACGTGCACACTTACACATACATATACACATAAACACACATGCACACACGCACATATACATGCACACACACACACTTGCACATTCATATACACATACATGCACACATACACACATACATGCACATACACATATGTGCACATATACCCACACAGTCACACAAACCCACATTTTACATACAAGCCCTTATACATATGCGTACACACATAAAGCACTAACACAAGCATACACACTTTCACTCTCTCTGTCTCACACACACACAAGCACATATGCATACACACATATGGACTAACACAGATACGCATGCAAATACACATTCAGACTCACACATAATGCACATGCATACATCACAGACAGATATAAATGCACACATTAACTTATGCACACATACACATATACACATGCATACAAACACACATGCACAATCATAAATATACACATATAAACCCACACTCATGCACACACACACATGCACATACACTAATATGTCCTCACACATAAATACATATGAAATGAAACTTATAAACACATACACATGACAAAATACAAACATGCACATGCATTCACGCATAGACACAAGTATGCACATAAACAGACCCATGCACACAAATTCACAATAAGTACACACACATACATCAGTAAAAAAGATACAGGCACAAGTGTGTGCAAACTTGCATGCACACACAAATTGTAAATACACTGGCGCATTGCACGCACACACACATGCACACACACACACTCTCACACGCACACAAACTCACACGCACACACTCACACACACTCGCACGCACACACGCACACACCCACTCACACACACACACACACTCACACATGCACAGTGACAGAAGGATGGGAGGTTTCAGCAATGGCACCGCGTCATTGTTGTCATTTCCATACGAATCAAAAAGGTAATCTTCTGATCTTCTATTGTCAGGCTGCGGAACCAAACACCCAAAAAAAAAAAAAAAAATCAACTGACTTCCATGTGTTGTTAGCACAAAGCTTTGATCCTGAGCCGGTCCAGTCCAGAGGAAGGGCTCAATCTGACACTGACAGACACGTTTCCTCATAACCTGCCAAAGGTTCACAATGGGACTGAGGCTCTGACGTTAGGGGCTGTCATTTCAGATTACATTCTCAACCGAAGCCACTGTCCGCCATCGGTACTGCGAGTCCTGATAACCTTCATAAAAACTGCGTGAGCAACGGTTACATTGCCGTTACCAGATGCGACTAGTTTCCCCAGTATCTAGTGTCAGCATGAGCTGTTACTGTAGCGTGAGGACTGTTCGTTCTGTTTGAAGACTTTGTGATACAGTCAAATTGACTGCGAGATGCACTATTTACAACACCAATGGTGTGTAAAATCCAGCAATATAACCAGCTTGAAATGACCAGCTGCCAGCTGTTTCAAAACATATCTTGAGCTGTCAAACCATGTTGAGTGTCAAAACCTAGCTTGAGCTGTTTTTTTCAGCAGAGTTGTTATGAAGTCAGGTAAAACAATGGCTTTGTCTGCCATGTATTTATTCTATATGCTGTATCATTGTTTTTGTGATATATACAGAAGCAGATATGATTGTGTCCAATGAAAGTTCAGGTGATTATGTCATTTTTAAGTCAGAAGCTAAAAGTGCGTTGGCGTAGCATTAATCTAGAGACATTGGTCCAAATCATTTCAGATGAAAGGCTCTAATGTTTCTGTGAGGTCTGCCAGCATGGCCAATATTGCTGCCAATTTTAATCAAAATGCTTTTAGCCAAATAAAGTATTTTTGGTGTTTCCGGACTAGGGTGCACCATCTTACATTCTGTATTCTCAGTAAAAGCATTTCCAGCTCACTTCCTGCTGTGCCATCACTGCAGCTCTTAGAAAACTCTATACGCACTTAATGAAGAGACGTAATGATGTTTCGCAGGATACTCCAGCCATTAGAAAATGCTGCCATTTAACTGGCCCTGGATTTGGGGATTAATTATGGCCATCTCCCATACCAAAAAAATGGCTATTAAGGGTAGCAGGTTTTTGTTTTATCTCAGCACTACAACAACTGATTCAACTAATTAGCTAATAATGGTTTTCAGTCAAGACCTTGATAAGTAGAATCACGTGTTGTTGTCATGGGCCAGAGCAAAATCCTGCACCCACATCGGCTCTTTTCAGATCAGCTCTCCACGGCTTACACAACTGATCAGTAGACCAAGCTTCAGAATCCGACCAGTAAGGCAGTGCTTCATCTACAGTAGACCAAGCCTCAGAATCCGACCAGTAAGGCAGTGCTTCATCTACAGTAGACCAAACAAAGCCTCAGAATCCGACCAGTAAGGCAGTGCTTCATCAACAGTATGCCAAGCAAAGCCTCAGAATCCGACCAGCAAGGCAGTGCCAACAATTTGCGCACCTGTCGGCACTGGTTTGCCGATGAAGTGGATGCTTTGGTATCAGACCAGGAAGCTTAGCAGTCCAGAGCTTGGGCCACAGTGCACCCGCAGTCCCTGATCTCACACGGTGCAAAATTCTCACTGTCAGACCAACTGGGGCGACATGGCTCAGGCAGTAAGAGCAGTCGTCTGGCAGTCGGAGGGTTGAAGTGTCCCTGAGCAAGACACCTAACCCCCAAATGCTCCTGACGAGCTGGTCGGTGCCTTGCATGGCAGCCAATCGTCGTTGGTGTGTGAGTGTGTGTGTGAATGGGTGAATGAGAAGAATCAATTGTACAGCGCTTTGGATAAAGGCGCTATATAAATGCCAACCATTTACAATTTAACTGGAACACATGGGTGTTTAAATGGGACAAAATGTACTCCATCATAGCAAAATCAGTGAGGGGATGTGTGTTTGTCGACTCGCACATGCACCAGGGGGTGGGTGCTCCAAAAAGATCCACAGTGTAAACTCCCTAAGGCTGGAATTGGGGGGGGGGGGGCATTAATTAAGCTAGTGACCACAGATATAAGTGGTCAAATCACGATTAAGTAACATAAACACTGCCCTAAGGCCCCACCAGTATCAGACCAGTTATCAGTCTGTGCAGCTGGCTACCCTTTCAGTGATCCCCAGAATTCTGACCGGCATGACATGGAAAGCGTTGTTTTCTGACTTAGGCAGATGGAAACAGCGCAGGTTCTGAAAAACGTGCAGTAACCATAGTAGGTTTCCCAAAAAAGGCCAAAATTTGCCCCCTTTTTTTCATTGTGTCTTCAGTCCTTCAGAAATAGTGTGTTTGCCCAGATTTCACATGCTGAGCACAGAAAGTATTTACTACCTATCAATGTAACACAATACACCTGCCAGGCCAATTTATGTGCCTGAAATGCGTCGCGATGCACGATAAAAACCCGCGGAGCATCGGGGCGAGCCGAACCACCGCCGTAAATCAGATTCCCCAGATTGAAGCATTTCCACAAAAACGCCAACGCCGGCCCCATTCAGATCTGCTGACCTCTCATTTACATTCCAGCCCATTCTATCTCTGAGCTACAGCTGTCTTTTCTTGGGCCTCGGAAAAAAAAAAAGAAGAAAAAAACGTAATTAAGAGGATAAATCGTGACTTGTCAAAGCATCTCGGAACGTTCGGGGGAAACGAAAAACCTGGATTCAGCGCCGAACTGTTGAGACGGCTTGAGGAAATATTATTTATGTTCAAGGTATAAATGCGTGAGAGTGTATCTTTGGAATACGTAAGGTCTGTATGTATGTCATGTGCGTAAGTGTTGTGCGCGGCTGAGGATCACTGGATTTCAAGTGAAAAGTTAAGGAGTATATCAGATTGTTTTTTGTAGCTATATCCTTGTGATTGCCAGCTATATTGTGTGTGTGTGTGTGTGTGTGTGTATGGGGGGGGGGGGGGTGCAGGCAGGGGGTGCATAACTAATCCCACATCCCATTGGTTAGAGCCACGAAATTGAAAGGGGCAGTTATTGATTATGTTTCTTATTTTTTTAAAAACCTTGCCCTTGGAGTACGAGCACAGCGTTCGGGGCTCTGAGGGAGTGACGTGCGGTGTGCAGAGAGGGCTGAAAAGCAGAAAGCAGATTGCCACTCGTGACCCGCTGGTGTCATCGTATGGTTCAAATGAGCAAACACAACGACAACCAGAGCAATTACTGTGACCCCAGAAACCCACCGGCAGGAACATTGACACATTGTTTCTCCAGCGTGAGACAGTGTTATTTACACTCACTAATGACTGGGCTTGGAAACACCCCAGAATACAGGGGAAAGGACCACGTCTCTCTCTGCCCTTGGCACAGCTTCAGCTGTCCACTGGGGTCTAATGATGGATATTCCATGTTTACCTCATCGAATTCTTTACCCTTTATGTTCGGCTGTTAATTGAATTACGCCGTGCGTATCGAAACTTACGTCCTGTTTTCTCATTAGTCGGGAGTATGTAAACAACCCTCCTCCAGCCAGTCACAAGAGGTTCTTTAAATCGGCAGGAGTGTCTTCAAAATGGCCACCCTCTTGCACACCGAAAAAGCACCCTTCACAGGAGAAATGTATATTTCCATCACCATAGGGCTGAAAGCCTAGTCCACCTTGACCTTCAAACTCAATTTGGCTATTAGGACTGACCCCCAGCACCCCTGGGGATGTAAAAGCCTGACGGTTTTGACCCATGACCCCATTTCTTAACTAGGCCTAGGTGCCAAAGTGACCTTTTGACCCAGGAAGCCTTTGCAGGTTGCCATGGCAACCACAGATTTACTGAAGATTGGCAGGCCATCCTGTTTATGTAAATAATGATACAACAAATAAAGCCAACCCTGCGATTATCAATACACATATCGATATGGCATGAAAATGAGCTGCTACAGTAACATGAAAAAAATTAGCAATGCAATATCAGATAGATATTAGATATTATTTTGGTTGTTATTGGGTCATTCCTGGTATAGATTAGCTCATAGAAACAACTGGACAGATTTTTAAAGAGGAGTTCATTAGTATGTTTCTCCATTTCTCCATAAAATTCAGCAGTAGAACATGCTGAACATGTGATATTATAGGCTTCATGTTTTGCTTGCCATTGCATAGTTGTTGAACATGATGCTGTATTACCATGAGGAATTCAATGCGTATGTTCTCCGCGTAGACTATACATATCTGGTGCTTCAGAAATAACGTTTTTTAAGAACTTTCATACATTTTTTCCCTCAGTTATCCCACAACCCTAAACAAATGAAAGAAACCTTGGCAGGCAGCACTGATGACTGTTCAATAAATCTCATTCTGCCCTTTCTCTGTGTCTTTCAGTTCAAGTAAAATCAACTGTATTCACAGTTGCTAGGCGCTTTATTCCCAAATCACATTAATAATAATAATAATAATAATAATAATGAATGAAGGTGGTGGTGCGTTGATTCATGAGATAATAAAAGAATCCAATGATAAATGATAACACTAAAGGATCTTTGTTCAATTTCTTCAATACTTCTGAATATGGGAATAAGGATCCTTGGTCCTGTCTTTTCTCAACCGATTACCCAGCTGAAATGACCTTTTAGACACATATTCTGCACATAGAACCATAAACTCTTCACAATAAGAGCGAACTAGCTTATTTAATGGTGATTAAATGCCTTAGTTGCTTACGGAAATCTCTCTGTCTCTCTCCCTCATCCCCTCCCTCTTTTATTCTCTCACTTCTCTCTCTTCTTTTGACTTTCTCATCTCTCTATCTCCCTCTCTCTCCCTCTCTCTCATTCCCTCTCTTTTTTATTCTCTCACTTCTCTCTCCTTTCACTTTCTCTTCTCTGTCTCACTCTCTCTCCCACTCTCTCTTTCCCTCCCTCTCTCCCTCTCTCTCTCATTCTCTCTCTTTTATTCTCTCACTTCTCTCTCTCCTTTCACTTTCTCATCTCTGTCTCACTCTCTCTCCCACTCTCTCTCTCTCCCTCCCTCTCTCCCTCTCTCTCTCATTCTCTCTCTTTTATTCTCTCACTTCTTTCTCTCCTTTCACTTTCTCATCTCTGTCTCACTTTCTCTCCCTCTCCCTCTCTCTCCCTCTCCCTCTCTCTCCCTCTCTCTCTCCCCCCCTCTCTCCCCCCTCTATCTTCCCCCTCCAGCGGAGCCCCTGGTCCAGGTGGACGGGAAGCCCAGCTGCTGCTTCTTCAAGTTCAGCCCCAAGCTGATGTTCACCAAAGTGCTGAAGGCCCAGCTGTGGGTCTACCTGCGTCCGCTCCAGCAGACCTCCACGGTCTACCTGCAGATCCTGCGGCTGAAGCCCGTCACCGAGCAGGGCAGCCGGCACATACGCATCCGCTCGCTGAAGATCGAGCTCAACTCGCGCATGGGCCACTGGCAGAGCATCGACTTCAAGCACGTGCTGCAGCACTGGTTCAAGCAGCCGCACACCAACTGGGGCATCGACATCAACGCCTTCGACGAGAGCGGCAACGACCTGGCGGTCACCTCGCTGAGACCGGGCGAGGAAGGACTGGTAAGGACCCTTAGACCTGTCTCGGGGGGGGGGCCTGTCCTCCTGCGCAGCCCTGTCTCCGTGTGGCCAAAAAACGTGAGAGTGTCTGAAGACAAGGCCGCGCTGTTTGGCCTGTTTGAGCTTGTCTGCGATGAGTTCTGAAAGCTCTTCAGCTTACAGTCGGTTTTGTCGCTGAACTATACCGATGGACCTATTGCTCAATTTAGAAGATGCGGATTAGGCATTAACTTAAATTGTGAGGCAACACACATTGCATAAAAAAATAAGCAACAAAGTTAACCTTGTGTGGGTGTACATGCAAACATCAACACGCACACACAGCAAGTAGGTTTCAACAGAATGCAGGATAAAGTGGATCTGCATTCACAATTTCAAGATTAATAAAAATAGAAATGTGTTCTAAAAAAAAAAAAAAAAGATAAGAAATAGGTCTTGGATCACAAAAAATACAAGAAATTAGGAAAACCTAGCTGGCAAGAATAGTTATAGTAATGCTACCTTTATTTGATGAGTGAGCATGGTGCACACAAGCTTTCTTCACCCTGTTCGTTCACGGTTTCTTTGACACGGTGCAGCACCCTGAACCACGCCGGGAGAAAAGTACGTGTGGACTGTGCTCACGCGCCAATAAGAGAAACATGTTAAATTAAAATGCTGCATTTCTTTATCCCTTCCTCTCAAAAGGGCACCTGAGCACTCACATTGTGGTTCAGTACCTTCTGAGTCGCACAAGTACGCTATTTCGATTAGCGTGTTTTAAAAATATCCACAGACATCGAAATGCTCGAGTATGACATGGCCTTTTAAGACCAGTGGAGGTGATTTTGAGTGCCATTATAGCATCGTATTTTGCATTTTAGACACACGCATATGTGGTTGTTGCTATGCCACCGTGGACAGCTGTGGCATCGCGGTTGCATTTGGCAGCAGTTTGTGTTAAAACCCTGCATGGCAGAACATGCCAGCTTTTTTTTTTTTTTTTTTTTCAACAAAAGGAGAAAGATCAGAGGCTTGGACCAGCCCCAAAAAGGGACTCCTCTGTTTTTCTAGCATTTGCTCCAACAAAGGGAACCGAAGTCCTCGCTGACATGTTTGACCCCAGGAGCTATTCATCCTTCCTCAACGGCAGGGGTGTGCTAGTAAGCTGCTGTTTGAGTCCATCTCTTTTCTTTGTGAAGAGAAGGGGTTTTATACCATGTTTGTGGTCCAGAAAAATAAAAAAAGCTCCCGGGTCCCTAAGTGCAAGGGTCAAGGTTAAGGTAGCCTTAAAAAATGACCTCAGAGGTTAGGGTCAGAGGTCACACCAGCTTGCATTATTGTGGACCATTTCATTATCAGAGGTGCAGGGAGTAGGGACCAATTCCTGCAGATTCAAACTTTTGATGATTCAAAGCGCTCTGAACAATCGAATACTACAGAATTTTAACTTGCTTACCCATGTAAGCAAAAACTCTTGATTTGAACAGGATGCTCCGCAAAACATTAGTTTTGGATAGTTCACCCCAAATTAGGTTATATCAAAAGATTATGCTCAGTATTTCTGTTACAAAAATAGCTTATACGGTAATATTCTGTCTGAATATTTAGAATAGAATAGAACAACAAAACTGAATTAATCTCACTAACGCATTCTACACTGTAGTAGTAAGAGTTTCATGTTAATGACATTTTTAGCAGTATTTCTCAGTGGTCTGTGCAATGAACTGATGCTGTGAAAGCCCCATCTTGGTATCTTGGAGATTTGTTGACTCAATTTGATGCTAATCTGTTGTCTAGTTTTTCCAGTTATAGCTAGATGAAAAAAATGCAATTGAAATGCTGTCTGCATGCATAAATCTCAGATTTATGTGCTCATTTAGTGAAATTAATATTAATATTAAGTTTTCTATGAATTTGAGCTAATAATAACATTTGGCTAACGCAGCAACATAATTTTCTGTCTACGTGAACTTGCAAATGAAGAGCACTGCTTTTCTGCAACTTTGAAACGGCTAGCATAGCTTTCATTTGGCATGTTTAGCATGCCTAGCGAAACCTAGCTTACTCTTGTACTGATTTTCAAATGCATGTCTTGAATAAAATATTAATATTCAACTTATATATTACACAAGGGCTGCACTAAACACAACTTTTAAGACAATGGCTAATATTTAGACATTCAAACAACTGTTAGGACTATGAAGGTTCCCACGATCATACTTCAGTTCTTTTCAGTGCCCAGAATGGCAGAGTTAAGACCACATGCAGTGTGTTACTCAACACCCATGACAGAATACATGTATGTAGGTCACCAGAACTGGCTTCAGACATCTCTGTGCACTGTTCGCTGTTGCTTTATAAAGAAATAAATTCAAATCAGATAATGGTTCATTATTTGAGTTTGAGCAATAAGCACCGCATTGCTGTGTGGTGAGCTCACGATCTCTGAAATGAAGCAACATTTGTTAAACCGATTTTGAAAAGCCATGTTTGTTGAAAACAACTTTCAATACTTGTAACATATGCAGACTTGAGATTCCCTGTAGTCGTAGTTTGGCAACACTTTACGATCCGACGTATGAACAGGTACATCCTCACATACTCACATCCTCATAGCAAGAAATAACTGACACAAACCAGACATCAAAATTTTAATGCATTCCCCAAATTACACTTGCAATTCAGATTTTTGAAAACAATAGACATAATACGTCCAACAGTTCAATAATTAATAGTTTTATGGGACTTTAGGCCAATACATTTTCTCATTTCAGTGGTCCTCCTTTTCCTGACTACTCCCTTCCCCACCAGTTACATTACTTCCTACTTGTTAATGCTAATTCAAATTGAAGTTGATGGTAAATTTGTAATGTTTCCCACAGCCTGTCTAGCTTTCTACTAGCTAAGGAATTGATAATAATCGTATTAAAGCAATGCCTCGTCCCAACAACTGTTGAGTGGAGACTTACAAGATGCATACAGAGCCAAAAGAATAACATTGAAATAACAGTTCTAGTGAACACACTTACCAGCAAGCAGTCTCTATCTGTCTCCCTACTCCTTTCTAAAAACGTGCGGCTGTAGGCTATGTGTGTGTGTCCTTGGTTGAGTCCAACATCAGCCTGCAATATATGCATGAGTGTGACATGTTGTCTGGGTGAATTTTACACATTCAGTGATAAAATAATTTTTCAATGATAAAAATCGAAATGGCACAACTATCAACTGGTAAAAACTGATCGGTTATTTTCAGATGACTGAACAGATTTTTAGAAGATATTTTCCGATGGCATTCTCCATTACTAGCTCAAATAGATAAATAGCTGCATCGACAAACTCAATCACGGTAATTAGGAAATGCCAATTACTTTGTGTACAATAAGTAGAATTACTTGATTGCAGTATATATTATGATATGAATTGTAATTCATGTATTGAAACAAGAACACTTTATGTCAGTAGCAGTCATTGTGTTGTTGTGTTGATGTGTAGGCTATGTAGCCTATGTAAAGTGAAGTCAATCATGTTCTAATTACTGCTAAGTTAAAAACCATCCACCATCTGTAGAAGATAAATACATACCATTTACAAGATGCAGGTTAGAAGTAAAGTATGATACTCTCTAAAGGCACTCACCACTGAGACCTATATCAGAGTAATCACAGGTTTGAGTCATTAGCTGACTATGCATGGGATATCTCACCAGATGCTTACAGGGTACCAGTTATTATCATTAGCACAATCTCCTATGACTGGCAGTAGCTCTCCTGTAGTAGGCTCAATTGTGTGGCTTATATTGTGGCAGTCAAGTATACACTGGGGTGCAGATATGTTATAAATACTATCTTCTAAAAATACATTAATTAAAATGTAAACATAGGATGATATAAAGTAACTTTTTTTAAATGTCATTTTGTTCTGGCCCCAAGAGAATACTCGTGGAGATGGAACTATACATAGAAGTTATGATCCTTGTGTTTATTAGTAAATCTAAATTAATTATCATGGCTCATTACACAATATTCATGACCACCATCTCATGCTTCTTTCTCCAAGAAGCAACCAAGGGCCTACTCTGATTATGATATATACAGTCCCCTCCAAAGGTATTGGAACAGCAAGGTCAATTCCTTTGTTTTTGTTATACACTGAAGATAATTGAGTTTGAGGTCAAAAGATGTTCATGAGATGACAGATCTGAATTTCTGATTTTATTCCCTGGTATTTTTATATAGATTTGTTAAAGAACTTGAAACATATAACTTTTCGTATCACACCACTCAATTTTTAGGTGAGCTAAAGTATTAGAACATGTGACTCGCAGGTGTTTTTGTTGCCCAGATGTGTCCTGTTAGATTGATTGGTTAAACAATAAATAGTTCTGAATGTCTACTCTTGGTTTTAGCCTTGGGTTTTGCCTGTGAAGACTGCATTTGTGTTAGAAAAGATAAACCAACATGAAGACCAGAGAGCTGTCTTTGGGAGAAAAGAAGCTTAGAAAAGAGGGAAAATAATTGGGAATAGCTTGTACAACAACTTGGAATGTCCTGAAAAAGAAAGAAACCACTGGCTTACTGAGCAACAGACATCAAACAGGTCAACCAAGGAAAACAACAGCAGTTGATGACAGAATCACTGTGAGAGCTGTGAAGAAAAACCACAAAACATCAGTCAGTGACATCACAAACAATCTCCACAGGGCAGGGGTGAAGGTTTCTCAATCAACCATTCGTAGAGAACAGCAATATAGAAGCTATACCACAAGATGCTAAATGCCTGTCTGCTAAATGCCTTGTAAAAAGATGCAAACCACTCATCAGTAGTAGGAATCGGAAGGCTAGATTACAATTTGCAAAGAAGTACAGAGATGAGCCACAAAAGTTCTGGAACAAAGTTTTGTGGAGACCAAGATTAACCGCTACCAAAGTGATGGACAAAGAAGGGATCTGCTCATGTTCCAACTATATATCTAGTTTTAAAATGAATATATCCTTTTAACAAGCTCATCTGTGAAGCACAGTGGAGGAAGTGTCATGGCTTGGGCTTGCATGGCTGCATCTGGAGTGAGCTCACTAATCTTTATTGATGATGTAACTGATGATGGTTGCAGCAGTATGAATTCAGAAGTCATCATGCAGCAAGTCAATGACCCAAAACACACAACAAAGGACTTCATTAGGGATAAGAAGTAGAAGGTTATAAGACTGGCCAAGTCAATCACCAGAACCAAATTGAGCATGCATTTCACCTCCTGATGAGGACATTGAAGGGAAAGAGGCTGCAGTAAAAGCCTGGAAAACCATCACAAAAGAAGAATGCAACAGTTTGGTGATGTCAATGGGATGCAGGCTTGATGCAGTTATTGCAAGCAAGGGATATGATACCAAACATTAAGCTCCTTAATTATTATTACTTTCATTTACTGAAATACTGTCTGTTCAAATACCTTTGCTCACCTAAAAATTGTGTGGTCTGATACCAAAGGTGCTATGTTATAAGTAGTTTCACTCATCTAGGTGTAAATACCAGGAAATAAAAGCTGAAATTATGAACTCTTGTCTTATGTTCATCTGTTCATCTGAACCCCAAATGTATTTAGTGTATTGCAAAAACAAAGGAATTGGCGTTGCTGTTCCAGTACTTTTGGAGGGGACTGTATTGTCATTTATTTTGTATTAAATATGTCAAGGAACTGTATGTTAACATATTACAGTTCAAAGAGCTGACAGTTGAGCCTGAATGCCTTTGTAAACCATGCCAATTATATACTGCACACATTACACGGACAAGGCTGTTGTTGGGACAGAACGGCCCTTTTGAGACACTAATTGACAGTGTGACGATAGAAATAGACTAAGTAAGTAAGTAAGGAACTAAACTGATAAGCGCTGATAATCAAAGGAATACACAAATCCCACAGTTGACATTTTTTACATTACAATGTAGTCATTTGGCAGACCAGGGACAAGTGCGCTGAAAACCCCAGCAGGAAGTATGGTTCCACATGCTAGAGCAATCACATAGATTAAAAACCTGAACCCTTGTAAGGGCGACATGGCTCAGGCAGTAAGAGCAGTCGTCTGGCAGTCGGAGGGTTGCCGGTTTGATCCCCTGCCCGGGCTGTGTCGAAGTGTCCCTGAGCAAAGACACCTAACCCCCAAATGCTCCTGACGAGCTGGTCGGTGCCTTGCATGGCAGCCAATCACCGTCGGTGTTTGAGTGTTTGTATGAATGGGTGAATGAGAAGCATCAATTGTATAATCAAGCGCTTTGGATAAAGGTGCTATATAAATGCCAACCATTTACCATTTGTAGAATACTCAGATAATGTGATCAAGTAGCAGTGCCACAGTTTTGGCAACTATAACACTAAGAATAGTAAAATAATTATTACATTACATGTGACACTTTTATCCAAAGCGACTAACAGTTGATTGGGCTAAGCAGGAGACAATCTCGCCTGGAGCAATGCAGGGTCAAGGGCCTTGTTCAAGGGCCCAACGGCTGTGCGGATCTTATTGTGGCTACACCGGGGGGAATCGAGCCGCTGACCTTGCGGGTCCCAGTCATACACCTGAACCACTACGCTGCAGGCCGCCCCTGCAATCTAAGTGTCGGAGCCCGCTCGCCCGCGCCACACTCTTCACTCCCCACACGGTTTTATTCTCCTCTCTCCCTCCCTCCCCTGGTTTCCAGCAGCCTTTCCTGGAGGTGAAGGTTCTGGAGACCACCAAGCGCTCGCGGCGGAACCTGGGTCTGGACTGCGACGAGCACTCCACCGAGTCGCGCTGCTGCCGCTACCCGCTGACGGTGGACTTCGAGGCCTTCGGCTGGGACTGGATAATCGCGCCCAAGAGGTACAAGGCCAACTACTGCTCGGGCCAGTGCGAGTACATGTTCATGCAGAAGTACCCGCACACCCACCTGGTGCAGCATGCCAACCCCCGCGGGTCGGCCGGGCCCTGCTGCACCCCCACCAAGATGTCGCCCATCAACATGCTCTACTTCAACGACAAGCAGCAGATCATCCACGGCAAGATCCCCGGCATGGTGGTGGACCGCTGTGGCTGCTCCTAGACCCACCCCCCTCCCCCCCCCTCCCCCCGGCGGCCCCGTCCCCCACTCCCCGTCAGAACACCCCCGTCGCCGTCTGCCAATCGATTTAACTGAGCTCTCCCCAAACGCCAAACGCCATTTCCCGCTCGCCACCCCCACCCCCCTCCACACACATGATCACCCGACAGACCGCGATCTCCCCACATCCCCATGCGCACCAGAAAGAGACACAAAATACAAATTTACGACAAAAAATACGACGAAGAAAGATGCTTTTATAGGTAGTCATTTTAGTTGGAAAAAATACAAATGACATATAAAAACATAAAGACAGGACTTTAGCAAAACATTAGAAATATATATTAAAGGGAGTGTGTTCTGGAGCAGCTGGAAAGCCTAGGGTAAAGTGAAAAAAGCTATAATGTTTTTTGTTTGGTGTGTGTAGTTGTGTGGTTGTTTTTTCATTCAAAGGTCTAAAAAAAAAAGTATTGGGTTCTCAGTTAAAAGTTTCTGTGATAATCTGGCTCTCGAAACCAGAATTGTGGACATAAGCCCCCAAACACAGAGGGACATCACACATTTTAACCTTCAACTTTATTCATTTTTTGTTCAGCAAGGTTTGTTTGTCTGTAGAGGGGCTGAATTGTAAAATTAACCATAAATCCTTGTTCGACAGATTTGAACGTAAAGACATTTGGCACAATTCTGAGAGATATTTAACATGGGTGACAGCAAAAAAATCTATTCCAGGCACTCAAAAGTTATTTTGTAAATACAGATTCCAAATTTTTTTAGAGACGAGATAAAAAAAATGTCTTTGATGTTCCTTTTCCCAATTAAATTCCTCGAAACGCATTTAATTTGTATATTTAGAGACGCTGAAGAGTTCAAAAGATTCAAAGACAATTTTTCTGCCGCTTCCCTTCAGATGGGAGTTGCACCTCAGTGTGAAATTCTTGGCACCCTTTCACTGCTACTTTGATCTTCTTTTACTTGTAATCTTGTAAAAGACAAGAAAAGGAGGAAGAAAAGAAAGAAAAAGGTTTATTTCACTACCTTTTAAAAGCCAACAGGAAAGGGTGGCTGACCTGATTAGAACGCTGAGGCGAAACCAGAAAGGCACCAGCTCAAGTAGCCTTTTATCAATTCCTTATATTGTTTGGCTTGAGCAAGGGAATTGAATGGCTTAATTCTGGAAAAAAAAAACATTCAGGGCAGTTTCACAGGGGAGTGTATGAATAACACAGTTGGGAGTGTGTGTTTATATATATACGTATATATATATATATATATATATATATATATATATATATATACGTATATATATATATATATATATATATATATACGTATATATATATATATATATATATATATATATATATATATATATATATATATATATAGTGGAATGTGGAAAGTGCAGAATATCTAAAACTATTGTCAGTTATCTATTGCCAAACCCCAGAATGTGTGATCAGGTTCCCTGTCTTAACCGTTTTGTGTCCCAAAAGTTATACAACGTCATACAGCCCATTGTGGGGGGGTTTTTGACGGATAACCGTTGACAAAAAAATCGTCTGTGTTCCCCAGGCCACACAAGTCCAAACAAGAAGACACATATTTAAGCCATGAAGGGACGAGCCCTGTACTCTACATTCTCCTAAAGAAGCGCTTTATTCATCATGCATGTGCCCCAATTGCACTGTGCTCGGACGTGGGTCCACCTGATATTATATAGATTATGTAAAGCACGAAAGAGATTTCTTTTGAGGGCTTCCGCATGAAAGAAAAAAAAAAAGAAAAAAAAACTATAGAAGACACATTTGATCTTTTAAGTTTTTTGGTTTTACATTACACCCAATCAAAGAAATCACTAGTCCCAGTTTTTTTATATTTTAAATATTTAAGGTGCTAGATTTCAAATTACTCAAGATAAGACGAAAAAGGTTTTCTTCAGTTTCTCGTTTTAGGAGTCGGAAAAAGTAGCTAGTGTGTAGATAAATGACATGGGAGTTCTCCCAAGCACATGGAAAAGAAGTTGATTTACTCTTGATTACCTTTCCCCCAAAGTTTCAGAGAATTTACATTAATATACTGTATATATTTTGTAATTGTTCAGGATTTATATGGATGTTCCTATACTATTGATATACATTCCTCCCTTGTGTCCCGTGTCTTTAAAATGAGCCAGCCTGGCTGTGTAAATGCATGGGTGGGGGGGTTCTCAAGCTGTGCACCCACGCTCGATACTGCCCCCCCCCCCCCCCCCAAACCCCCCTGACCCCCCCCAGCCCTTTCACATAGAATTCCAAGGAGAATGATGACCAAATCTGTGCATTAAACAGCCCCCCTCCCTCGCCATGCTTTCAAAGGCAGGTATGCCAGCTGGGGAGTAGGGATTTTTAACATTACCATAATACAAAAGAGGAGGGGGGGGGCAAAAACGCCATCAAAGTACTCACCAGTCAGTAAAGGGAACGATTTAATCCATGTTGCGTCAATTTCGGAGATACTGTCAATGGTGTGCAAAAGAATGTAACTCATTGCCATTGCTAGTGTAGAAAAAGTGTATTGAGTAAACATTGAAAAAAAAAGAAAAAGAAAAAAAAATGAAAAGAAAAAGACCCGACCCATAAGGATCGGTGCTTGAACAACGTGAAGATTTGAAAGCTGAAGTCTGTCTCCTGGATGTCCGAGCGATGATATCGCTCGTTGGAAACGAAAGCACTATGCTGTTGGATAAAGGAAGAGCCTTCAGACATTATATATAAATAATATATATGATTTAAAAAGGGGTACAAAAATCCTTTCTGGGCACTCTACCTTGCCAACAATAAATTTTGCACTATGGGAAGTTAATGCTGAGAGGAGTCGTGTTATGGTTTTGTGTTTGTATTTTACCTTATTGAGCACAAGAGCTTGACCATGGATATTTTAAATGAAGAAAAAAAAACTGTCTAAGCTTCTGGCAACACACAGTGTGGATAAATTAGTGAGTCCATTTCCTCTTTTGTTACTGCCATGCCTTTCTCCTCGATTCATCTGAAGCGGAAGCCTGATCCCCCCCCCCCCCCCACGCCCCCCCACCCCCCTTTCAGCCTGTCACATGACCCAAGGATGCAAATGTTGTGGATCCACTGGCCCCGGAGATACTACGCTTTGTTTGGAATGAGCTCTGCATCCAAACTGAGGAATATGGAATGCTTTAACAGGAAGTGAACTGCCCCCCCCCCCCCCCCCCCTGCTCCACCCCCCACCCCCCTTCCCATCTTACCCCCTTAACCATCCTCAAGTGTGAGTTGTAATGACATCTCTGATCTCTGAATGCAAGGGACTTGTCTTGATTGTCTTGGGCACATTTTGCCTTTTGTGTTGAATATTAAATACCTATGATTTATTATATGGGCAGTGAACCTAAGTGTTGTCAGCCAAAGTTGGAGGGGAAAAATAAGTTGTGTACTGTAAAGCATGCATTGACGAGATAGAATGCTGTTTGCTGATCGGGGGGGGGGGGGGGGGGGGGGGAGAGATAACATAATAGTGACATCCACCCAAAACAAAACATCGGGCTAACCTTTATTCAAAAGCAAGAACATACATTAATATGAAGATATCTACCTCACTAAATCATTCTCCACCCTTGCGCCACTGAATTTGAGAATAGGTTTTTACATAGCTGTTAATGTACATGACCATATGCATATTTACCCGTAATCTGTGCCCTAAATTAATCCCACTCTCAGGTTATTGGAGAAACTGGACAGCTGAATTCACAAGTGTTCTGAGAGGACTACTGAATTAAATGCCTGAACACATAAGCTGAGAAGCAGATACGCTGTGCCCTTTGGACCGTTGCTTAACACTGGTTGGTGTCATTCAGAAAGTTGCAAATTCTTTTGAAATTTCTTTGTATGTATACTTGTATGTGTGAGAGTTTGTTCATATATATACAGTATGAGAGGGATTACTCCTCTGTGTAAATAGAACTCAAATGTTCACATTTTATTGTTCTCAGACAGGTTCTCCGCTTCCACTGCCCCTTACTCTTTATTTTTTGTTTCCCTCCATGTTGTGCAGAAAAGATTCATCCCACGTGCAGTATGATGGTTGTGTATATGATAACTGTTCTATCGTTTTTTTTCTCTCTTTTTGTTGCTTGTCCAGCCTTTTTCTTTTTGTACAATAAATCATTTATTTAGCCTAAGTAACGCATGGCCTCGTTTTTACCTAATTTTGGTTTTCGACTCGTAATTTTATTTATTTTTTTATTTTTTATTTTTTTTGTCGCGGGGAACGGCCAGAACTACCCTGTGAAAAACCGAAGGCCGTCTCCGTTCCAGGGGCGAACGAGCAGAGCGAGCTGGGCCAATGAGTGCAGCTGGGGGCGTGGCCTTCGGAGGCTTGGAGCAGGGGACAGGAAATGGATTAAATCCGGAGGCTAATTGGTGGAGAGAGGGAGAGGCCTTGACGTGAGGGGTTCAGTGCTGAGCGGCCATTGTTTGGAGCACGTATGGGATGCAGCATGACCCAATTAATGTGTCACCTGATAGGAGGGCCTCTCATCAACCTAATTTAGGGAATCAATGGAAGACAAATGAGTCTGGAGACGGAGCTCTTTGCTAATGCAAATGAACTGAGACCACCCAGCGCAGCGCAGAGAGCCTGACGCCAGTGATGACATAAATGTCCACTGTCCTCCACACCACACACACATACACACACACTCACACTCACACACACACACTCATACACACACACAAACACGCACACGCACCCACACTCGCACGCACTCTCACACACACACACACTCACGCACTCACACACACACACACACATACACACGCACACACACACACTCACGCACTCACGCACTCACGCACTCACACACACACACACACACGCACATGCACCCGCACTCGCACGCACTCACACTCACACTCTCTCACACACACTCACGCACGCACTCACACACACACTCACACACACACACACACACCCACGCACGCACGCACCACACACACGCACACACACACTCACACACTCACGTGTACATGCACGCGCACTCACACACACCCACGCACACACTCACACACACACACACACTCACACGCACACCCACACACACACACACGCATGCAGGCGCGCACACACTCTCTCCCAGCTATTTCAGTTCCGCGGTCCGCTAAGTGCCACAGACCCACCGCTCGGCACCGCAGGAGACCCCATCGTCCACAAAGATATCCAAGAAAAACACTGAGAACTTGCAGGGAGGAGAGCGGGAGCGAGGGGGGGAGAGAGGGGAGAGAGGGGAGAGAGGGGGGAAAAGAGCTCATCATTCTCGGGGCCCTCTTTTCAAGCCTGCGCTCTGGAGGAGAGATTTTTATGATTTTTTTCCCGCCTCCATAGTTACCACCGTGCCTTTGCGATCGACGGGAAAAGTTGGCACACTGCCCCGGGGGGCTGCACACCAGCCAAACCCCCTCCCCACTCCCCAGCACTCCAAGCTCGCTGAAACCAGAAGGCAGTCACTGCCGATTTATAGAGCGGTGCCAGAGCTACAGCAGTACAGCGGCTCTGACACCCATCATCTGCATTCTCCACAGCCCGTCAGATCCGCCATACTGTACTGCAGTGAGCCAATACCAAGCACCGCCGTCAAACGCAACAGAGACCTGCGAGTATCTACTGTACCAGTGCCGCAGACAGGCTCAACAGTGCTTTAAATGGTATCTTTTATTTCACCTTTATTGTTCCGGGCAGGTCAATTAAGATTGGAATCTTATTTACAATGATGGCCTGGATAGAGTCAAAAGAGCTCTTGAGCTACCTGTCATTTGAAAAAAAAAAAAAAAAAAAGGATACTCAAATGTAAAAAAAAAAAAAAAAACGACGGAATAATCGTTTTCTGTAAAATGTCAGCAAAGAGACAGCCCCAGTTAAAGCGCTGGCTCAGCCGTACCCAGCGCACAGCAAGTAAACAGCTCTGAAGAGACTGGCTTATAAACGCCCGGAATGTGCAGCTGAACACTTCGCTGGGTTTCTATGCCGCTGGGTGCCCTTCAGAGTCATTAGGTGCACTATAAAAAGCATTCAGCTCAACACTGTTAAACATCTGTTAAGGAGGGCTACTTTCAGTGGGACCTGCTGAACCTAAAAGGGAGTGATTTTCAGCGCATCTTCTCTTTAAGTGTGAAAAAAGAAAATGGAAGCAAGTGCTGTCATAAAAGACTTGAACTGGAAAGGGGGGGGGGGGGTGGTGGGAGTGGGAACTGTTTATGATGGCAGCAATAGCCATAAAAGTGAGGAGTTGTCCAGATTTGGTGGGTTGGGGGGTTGCACTCAATAGCTGTGATTCCCCATAAACACCTTTGTCTGTGGCTCAAAGGCCTGCCCATTTTCAAGGAGTGCGGGGGGGGGGGGGGGGTTTGCGGGAAAGGAAAACCACGGCTCTGTTTCGAAACTCATATTTTACACCCCCCTCCATTTTGAACATATGATCTTATTTGTAGGCCTGTCTCATCTTGACGTTCCGCCATCCGTCATTTTCCGAAGAGTCGTGCCAGCCCCTGCTTCTGTCCTCTCCACAGCCCTCCGGCTGAGTCTCTGCGCCCGTGAGCTACTCTTCACCTGCAGCTGCGCAGTCTCTGCGCCTGTGAGCTGCTCTTCACCCGCAGCTGCGCAGTCTCTGTGCCTATGAGCTGCTCTTCACCCGCAGCTGTGCAGTCTCTGCACCTGTGAGCTACTCTTCACCTGCAGCTGCGCAGTCTCTGTGCCTGTGAGCTACTCTTCACCCACAGCTGCATAGTCTCTGTGCCTGTGAGCTACTCTTCACCTGCAGCTGCGCAGTCTCTGTGCCCGTGAGCTACTCTTCACCCACAGGTGTGGATCTAACATTATTGGCATTTGGCAGACGCTCTTATCCAGAGCGACGTACAGTTGATTAGACTAAGCAGGAGACAATCCTCCCCTGGAGCAATGCAGGGTTAAGGGCCTTGCTCAAGGGCCCAACGGCTGTGCGGATCTTAGTGTGGCTGCACCGGGGATCGAACCACCAACCTTGCGGGTCCCAGTCATGACCCGTAACCACTCCGCTACAGGCCGCCCTGCCACCCTATCAGAGGAGACAATTTCCAGGCATAGATGTGGCCAAATATACCCGGCCCCAGAAACAGATGCAGGATACAGACACCACCGCCTCATACTGTTAGAGATAAGACGGTGAGGTACATCCACGTGGGCTTCAGTCTGTCCTGTATTCCAGGTGAGGCTGGTTTTTATTGTCACACAGTACCAGAGCTGGGTGAAATGCGTAATTGTTTTGGCCTGCACAGTGCTCAATCAATTAAAACGGTTTACGACACAGACAGCTCTTTACTTGGTTTCTTGGGGTTTTGCATTGGATTATTTTTAAGGTCAAAACAAAAACCGGCAGGTCAGGTGGCTCTCCAGGTCCAGGGTTAATGTACTTCTATACAAGCTACTTGCATACAAAGGCTTTCAAAGTTTCTCAAGTTATGGGCCAACTTTGAACAACAAGCAACATCTGTTTTATGTTGAGAAATTGTATACAATTAGCCCACCTGCATAACAAATCACAGCATTGCCTTTTATAGATTTTTTTCCATGTGTTCAATAACGTGTCATTTCTGACACTGAGCTAACCAGTATGACCACAGTAATGGATGGAAGCAAGTATCAATTATTTCCAACTAATTTTCAATCAGCACCCAGCTGGGAACCTCAAGGAAAGCATTTGTTCTGCCTGAAATACTTTCAAGCTCTAGACAGATTTGCATGCCAAATGGAAATTATAAGGTAAACTATTTATAACTCGAAGGGCAAGTCTCCAATGTAACCAAATGGTGTTTGTTATATATTGTTATTTTTATAAAAGGGTTCTTTCGGGTCAGTGAAAAACTTTTTTTCTAAATAGAAAAGCAAGCCAACAATTAAACATTGTGCCATACCGCACACTAGTTTTATTACTCAGAATAAAATTAATCTTTCCAAATTGCAATGAAGTAGGCAGCAATATAGAGGGACACAAGCAGCTCAGTAAAACTGCAAGTCCAGAGTCATTTCCCAGGAATAAAAGATCCCACTTAATTATAACTACCTACTCACTATGCAACTTACGATCCATTGGGAATCAATTAAATGAGCCATCGCCGATGTGATTGGTTAAAAAAACCATGGAAATGAAGCAAGAGGCCAAGGGACTGCCGGTAGTATCCCACGAGGCACTGGGATGAGGCCTCGTTAGAAGACAAGGGTGCAATAAACCACTGGGAGTAAGAGATGCACATAAAAAAAGGGCAAAAGCTCACTGTTCAGAATGACTTAACATGTGCTGTGCTTCACGCCTTCAAAGGAGCATGATGATTTAACCATTACTAGGGGGCTTTAATTAGATCTAAATGTAAATAACTATAATAATGCAAATAAGTATAATGATGCAAGCAAATGTTAAACATACAGACCAAGTAATGACAGGGGGAAAAATGCTACTTTTGTAGTCAACAAATTTCCGCAAAAAATATTATTTTAAAGCATGGTAAAAATGCTTTTTAAACATTCTACACTTTCATAATTGAATTCCTTGAGCTCATTACACATTCTTGTCATTTTTGCTCGGTACTCCAGCAAACAAACAGTTGAAATAAAACACTTTCAGCTTTAATTTGAGGGTTTCTACATTCATATTGGGTGAACCGTGTAGGGACTAATTGGACAAATTAATACAAACTGATATAAAGTCATCATATTCAATATTTTGTTGCAAATCCTTTGCAATCAATGACTGCCTGAAGTCTACAACCGGTAGACATCACCACATGCTGGGTATCTTCCCTGGGGATGCTTTGCCTGGCCTGGACTGTAGCCCTCTTCAGCTCCTACGCTATTTGCCCTCAGTCTGGTCTTCAGCATGTGAAATGCATGCTCAATTGGACTGAGGTCAGGTGATTGACCTGGCCAGTAAAGAACATTCCACTTTTTGGCACGAAAAAACTCTTTGGCTGTTTTGGCTTTAAATTTTGAATAATTGTTGAAGCATCATCCGATCAGTTTTGATGCATTTGCTTGGATCTGAGCAGACAAGATGTTTCTGGATACTGCACTCATCCTGCTGCTGCCATCAGCTGTGACATCATCAATGAACACAAGTGAGACAGTTCCAGTGGCAGCCATATATTCCCAAGCCATAACCCTACCTCCACCATGTTCGACAGATTAGATGGTATGCTTTGGATGAGTAGTTTATTTATTTTTCTCCACACTTTCCACTTTACATTTTTGCAAACTGTAACCTGGTCATTCTATTCTTCAGGCTTGCCATGGATTTGTATCTTGTGGTGAACCCTCTGTGGTTATTCTGGAGTAGTCTTCTCTTGAAGGTTGTCTTTGACTTAGCTACGTGTACATCCTGGAATGTTCTTGATCTGTTCAACAGTTACAAAGGGATTCGTCTGTCATCCACTACATTGGTCTTCCATGGTCTACCAGGTTGTCTGGCATTGCTGAGCTCACTAGTGGGCAATTACTTCCCTACACGTCTCACACTGTTGATTTTGACACACATCATTTTTTCTAGATAGGTCGCGGATTGATTTATTCCGATTTTTCAGCCTAATGCAGATGCAATCCTTCAATCAACTTTAGACTCGCTATTTTATGCTATTTTTATTTTAACTATTGATGAAACTTAACACACCTATCCCAGAAACATCTGAACATCCAACTGTCCAATTACTTTTTGTCCTCTAAAATTAAGAGACAATGGGCTCATTCCAATCACTTACCTTTTTTTCCTTTTACTTGTTCCTGACCCAAAAATTGATCAAGGTCCCCTATCTTGAAGGACATTCTAACCCATTAAATGTTCCTTCTAGGACATATAAGTTTTCCTAGCCTCTCCCAATAGGTGGAGCTAGGAGTAAAAAATAGCAAGGAAAAGAAAAAATATTAGAAAAATAAGCGGATTGGAATTGGAATGAGCCCTCTGTAATATACATTCTCAGATTTTTATTAAAGGGCACTTTTATACATTTTGGTTTCACCATTTCAAAATTACAGCGGCGTTTATACATAGTCCCCCAATTTCAGGGCACCATAACGTTTGGGACACAGGGCATCATAGGTGTAATTGCTCAGGTGTACTTAATTGCCTCCTTAATGCAGGCACAATAGAGCTCTCAGCACCCAGTCTTTCGATCACCTTTGGAAACTATTATTGCTGTTTATCAACAAGAGGACCAAAATCAAAGAAGCCATTATGAGACTAAACAGAGACCCCAACCAAATCTAAGGCTTACCAAAAAATCAACTGTTTGGAACATAATTAAGAAGAAAGAGGGCACTGGTGAGCTTACTAATCGCAAAGGGACTGGCAGGCCAAGGAAGACCTCCACAGGTGATGACAGATTAATTATCTCCAGTGTTGGCAAGAGCAAAGTAGGGAGGAGAGAAGGAACTGCCCAAGATCCAAAGCATACCATCTCATCTGTGAAACATGGTGGTGGGATTGTTATGGCCTGGGCATGTATGGTACTCATCTCCATTGATAACTGCTGATGGTAGTATCAAAATTCTGAAGCATATAGACACATCCTATCTTCTCAAGTTCAAGAAAATTCCTCAAAACGAATTGGCCGGCGGTTCCTTAAACAGAAAGAAAATGATCCCAAAGTTTTTCAAAGCTAAAAAACATGTCAATTCTTTAGTGGCCAGGTCAATCCCCCAATCAGAGTGAATTGAGCAAGCCTTTCATTTGCTGAAGAGCAAACTTATGGGACTAGCCCCTGAAACAAGCATGAGCTAAAGTGTCATTTCTACACAGTGAAATTCTGTGAATTCTATGTTATTAAGATATGAAAATGTGTACTTTAACCACATGGTTTTTTTCCCCTCAAATTCAGCAGTACAAAGGCAAACAAAAAAATTATGGGTCTTTGTCCCAAAAATGATGGAGGGCACTATACTTTTACAGTTGCTGGCTAAGTAGGCAGTAAAATTCCATATAGGTAGCTTTATAGCGCATTCATTTAGTAGACGCTTTTATCCAAAGCACCCCACAACACAAAGTGCATTCAAAAGTAGTAGTCGTGGAGTGCGTTACGTGAACGAGGTCACCATAAACTGAAGTTATGAGAGTTTTAATAGGAAACACATTGTAAGTTACGGTCTTATGAAAACCTGCGGTGAGTGTTTGGATGTTATTAGAGTTCAAAGGTGAACACAACTGACGTTTTATTAAAGTTACATTTCATTGGTTTGCGGGGGTCTGTTTGCATTTTGTAGGAATGACAGGAATTCCAATCTGTAAACTCGGGTTGACCCACTCTTTGTGACTTGACATGACGTGCCAACATTTGCTTACCTGTGATAATAATGACAAATATTTTTGTGAGTCTGCTCAAACCAAATGCGTTCTTAGTCCCGTTTGCAGTCTTCAGTTATGCCCTTTGGGATAAGTGATGCACATAGGGGGAAATGCCTGTAAACTTGTGGTTTAAGGGAAGCTTCTGGTAAACGTTCCAGAGCAATTGTCTCATGTCATTATGGCTAAAAGTGGGTACATCAGGGTTATTAAAATATTATTCAGACAATATTTGAAAAACATGGAACCACCTTTAATTTACAAACTGCGACAGGGTGTTCAGTCCCGGAATAAACACAAGCCCCTGAGCTGCTTTGCCGCTTATCGGGAATGAAAAGAACGCGTTCAAAAATACAAAGCAAAAACATTTCTTAGAAAAGGGTATAAAAGAAGAGACAACTGCAATTTTTACACATTTCCAAATCGCTCGGCCCTCTTTCGCTTCTTGGCCTGGAATACAAAAAGAAAGAAAAATAAATAAATAAATATGAATTCAACAAGAGACAGATTCAAATTTAACGGTCACATTCAGAGTGCTTCAGCAGTCAAGAAAAACCTCCATAACAATACACACGGCAGGGCATTGCCGTGGTCAGAACTTGCACCAAAGCGGCCTTTGCAGCCAATCTTCCCCCCCTCCCTCCCTCCCTCCCCGTCTCTCTGGCGGTCTCCGTGCAGCCAAACCTGACCCGGCACTTCAGAGCCTCCAGACAGTGAGCACACGCCCTTATCTTGCGCCGGCAGCCTTTCCTGCTCCGTAACAATTCCGACCGTACCTCTGCGTCGTCCGGGCCCACGGCCGCGGCGCTGGTGAGGATGCCGAACCTTTCCTTCCTCTTCTTCAGCTTCTCGTCATCCTCCACCTGTTAAAGAAAATAATAAAATAAAATGAGAGACGCGTCAAAGACCGTGGTCGGCACACACCTGCCCGGTTTAGCAGGTACACATGACAAGAACACACACACAAAAAATATATATATATAAATAAAAATGAAAAAGAGGCCAAGCTCGTCGTGTTTAAATTTAGGGTCAGCGGTGTGTGTGTGTGTGTGCGCGTGTGTGCGTGCCAGGAGATCGATAACGTGCAGTGTGATGGGCGGCCAGGTTCGAGGTTATATGAGGACAGCAGTTTTCTCCACACACAGCGAGTTCTGGCAAGACTGCCAACGCAGAAAAACTGCCAGATTACAGGTCACTGGTCGCACCTCCAATAACACGACCCCTCCCCCCCTCCGCCTATCCCCAGCTCCCGCCTCCCCAGCGGACAGCCAAGAACCAAGGATGCCAAACAGCTGTAACCGACGAAAACGGCCATCAGCTGGGCTTTCATTTCATACACTTGCTACTTTATTTAAAGTAGTTATCATTAATTATTTTATAACCATCGCTATTGATACTGGGAGTAGGGGGGGAAACTGAATATACTTTGTGACCATTGCTGTTCATGTTGGGAGTAGAGGACAAACTATTGGTCAATATGGGAAATGCAAATAAGTAAAGGTGATGTGGGGAAAAACCTGTTCCAAACACAGGGACAAGGGATCCTAAAATGCAGACTGACGGCTGTTCTACGAATCTGCGAGATAAGATTCAAGCAATTGGTGCAATATAAAGGTGCATACATCTGCACACACGGTTGTTGCCCGTGACGAGCCGCGAAAGGCTAAAACAGTGTGCGGAGGAATACTGTCACGGCCCTCGCTGAAACCTTCAGATCGCACAAAGTACAAAAGGAGAAACTCGTTTTGGCAGCTCACGCCCACATAACTAATAACATGACAAAACTACCAAATGCCGTATTTTCCCCAACAGAAAAGGGAGCACAATGTCTTTTTTGGTTTTTTGGAAACAGATGCCGTTTTATAGCGAGGCAATAAAAGGCCGCGATTCTTAAGCCACGCAATAACTGAAAAGCTCTGTGTGTCTCCATAGTTCACATGGCAAATTCTCAAAGAACCACGGGGGGTCCCCCCTCCCATGTCCTGCGCCGGGCTGGTGCCAGTGTTGATACAGTGCTGGCCAATCTGATTCTGAGCGTCAGCCCGCCGATCCCCAGAGATCATCGGGTTCATTTCTGTTGGCCGCACTTGTTTTTTCTCCGTGTTTTCTTTTCCCTAGAACAATATTCCTCCAAATCCTGGCCTCAGCGAGTGGGAGTTAATCTCTCCGGCCCCCCCTACCCCTTTTCTGCGGAAAAAAAGCCGTTTGTAGGCCGGTTTTGAATTAGCGACAGTTATTTAAACTAATAACCAAAACTCACAGGAGCCCTCAGCTCCAGCGTCGAATGACATCTTTCTTTGTGGTTTTTGGTTAACGCTCCTGCTTATTTAACACCATACAACACAATTTAACATCTTAAGCCTGCCTGCCGCCCCTCCCAAAAAAAAAAGAAAAAAATCTTTGAGCTAAAAACATTCGTCTTAGCTTAACATCCTTAAGATTATTTGGGGGGAAATTATGGGCACTTTTATTCAATATTTAAAGCGTTTCTCTGCACTTAAAGACATGCCTGGCAAGGTGCCAGCAGAGGATTTGTGCTCTCTGCTCTGATGACGCTGCAGATAGGGAGCCGGTCAGAGGGCCTGTGCCTCTCTCGGTGTGGCCTGTAAACCTGCAATTAACCTGGTGCAGCTTGTCACAGCGCCTTCATTAGTTTTCAAATGTGGAAAGCAGGAGGACAGATGGCCCTGGAGCACAACAGAGAGAGAGAGAGAGAGAGAGAGAGAGAGAGAGAGAGAGAGACAGAGAGACAGAGAGACAGAGAGAGAGAGAGAGAGAGAGAGAGAGAGAGACAGAGAGAGAGAGGGACAGAGAGAGAGAGGGACAGAGAGAGAGAGAGAGAGGGAGAGGGACAGAGAGAGAGAGAGAGAGAGAGAGAGAGAGAGAGAGAGAGGGAGAGGGAGAGGGAGAGGGACAGAGAGGAAGAGAGAGAGAGTAAGAGAGACAGAGAGAGGAAGAGAGAGAGGGAGGGAAAGAGAGGAAGAGAGAGGGAAAGAGAGAGAGGGAGAGAGTGAGGGAGAGACTTGCTGTCAGGTGAAGACCAGCCTGAGCTACCACTGCGAACATCCTTTTGTATTCAAAAAGCACCGGAAAAGAAGACTCAATGTCAGTTTTTTTTTGTCCACCCACCCCAACCCCCCTCCTCGAAACAAAAGCAACAAAAATAATTAAGGACAAACGAAAAAGACATTCAACATGCGAAATGATGAATGACTGAAGCTGGTCCGTCATTTACCCAAGCACCAATAAATTAATTTGGCTCATTGGCTCTCCTTCGATTCAAATTATAGTATGCATGGGGTAATGCAAAAAGGGGGCCTTAATTGTCTTTGTTAGGTGCGGGGGGGGCCAAGAGAAATACAAGGGGACACAGTTCAGATGCATCAGGGGAATTCTGTAACCCCCTGCTCAAATTCAAATCCAGGAAGAAAAAAAAACCCCCAAAAAAACCAGTGATTTAGGTGCTGGCAGAAGCCTTTGACAAGATATAGGAGCCGGTGCCTTGTGGTATAATGAGCACTGTAAAGTAATAAAGAGAGGCTTGATCAGCAGTATAGTCTCAGTGGAGAATGAATGGCTCCAGGTGGCTGAGACCCTCTACAGTAAAAGGCTACATGACAGCTGGGGGGGGGGGGGGGGGGGGGGGGGCTGGCTGTGTGCTTATGTGAAAATCTCACAACATCAAGCCTTTACCAGGATTAACTAACGAAGGAAACCACGGGAAACTTCCCCCGCATCGTCACACACTCTGCATTATTCTCCGGGCTCTTCATGCGCACCCTGTGTAAATGCATGTGGCATTCGCATGAAGCGCAATATTCAAATTGAAAAAAAAACACCCACATTTTGTAAATATAGAAATATCACAGTCGCAGGAAGCATGAATTCAGCGCTCTTAGATAATGCAATCGTGCAACTGGCTCTGGGGACATTTTCCCACTTTAAAGAAAGAGGCCAAACCAATTCTATTCACATTCCATTTACACAATTTATCATCTGTGGCAATGTATCTATAATGCTACCATACAGTGTACCATACATTTCAGGCTTCCTGGACGGGTGGGTGGGTGGGACTTTGATTAATCCAAATCAGTAAATCACAGTTATAATTTAGTCCAAGCTTCCACACCACTCCTCCCTGTGTGCGGTACAGGTGGACACACCGTGTGTCTCTATATGTAGAAGGTGCGGAAGATCAATACGGTCAGACTGCTTATACAGCTGCGGAGTGCTATCGAGCGAAGCTGCAGACCCCTCCCTTCACCCCGGAACCCCTCCCTTCACCCCGGAACCCCTCATATCCTCCTGGAACCCCTCATATCCCCCTGGAACCCCTCTCTTCCCCCCGGAACCCCTCATATCCTCCTGGAACCCCTCATATCCCCCCGGAACCCCTCTCTTCCCCCCGGAACCCCTCATATCCTCCTGGAACCCCTCATATCCTCCTGGAACCCCTCATATCCTCCTGGAACCACTCTCTTCCCCCTGGAACCACTCTCTTCCCCCTGGAACCCCTCATATCCCCCTGGATCCCCTCTCTTCCCCCTGGATCCCCTCTCTTCCCCCTGGATCCCCTCTCTTCCCCCTGGAACCCCTCTCTTCCCCCTGGAACCCCTCTCTTCCCCCCGGAACCCCTCTCTTCCCCCAGAACCCCTCTCTTCCCCCCGGAACCCCTCTCTTCCCCCCGGATCCCCTCTCTTCCCCTGGATCCCCTCTCTGCACTTCTCACCGTTATACGTACTTCCATTACAGTGCATTACGGTACGCTGTGCATTCCTGCTCGATTCGCACAATACTTCCAAAAAGCCCTTGTGTGTACAACTCCGGAGATCAAAACGGCCTTCTCGAATACCTTCATATGAAGCAGCTGCTTGATGGGAACCCAGCAGTCTCAGCCTTTATTCGGGGTGAGATTAGCATGGCCACATTAAACATGGAGTTGTTGATAGATTTTGGTAGCCCTTTGATAATTGCGCAGGGAGCAACCTAGTTCTGGGTTAGTCTGGAGCCCGGCCACACTGAACACTACAGGATTCCGGCACAACTGCCAAAAAAGAAGCACTTGGCAATCCCAGACAGACGGGCGGCCAGGTCAAAAGCACTTCTGCAAAGTGACCTCCGGGAAAGGCCCAGGGAGGCAGAGTTTCGGGCGACAGGGTATTCCCCGCCTCGGTGTAGAACAGAAGCTCCTCTGGCCTTTCAGCTGGCCGACTGCACACGTGTTAAGCTCAGTAGGCCGGGCATGCCAGCGCACGTGCGCCCAAACCGATAGAGGACGGTCCGGCAATGAGGCGCCACCGATTAAGACTGATACAGAGACTTCGATAACACCAATCCAGCTGCGCATTGCGAAACAAGGGAGTTGACCTCCTAGGTTTTGTTCACCACCATTAACCCAGCGAGAAACTAGCGTCTCCAAGTCAAGGGATGGAATAAATGAAATGTTTTTGCATGAGAGAACACACTGGGGGTAAAACTGCGGTATAAGACCTTTGCATAATCTCCTTCCTTGGTTCAGAGGCTGTTGTTACACAGTTGGATATTTCACAGGAAAAGGCGGGGGAAAGAAGGAAATATTGGACAATATAACAAAAAGGGGCAAGGTTAGTACAAGCTACTCTGGTAATTTACTTTGATAATTTATCCATATTTATACTCGTTATAACTGAAAGTATCTGGATGGATACACCTTGGTCTACAAAGCAGTGGGAATCCAACCTATAACCAGGCAAGCTTAACCAAACATGAGATGCACATTTGGCCTGTGTCCATACTCATAAAGAAGTAGGAATACTGATGGGGGATCAGTGTTCCCCAGCCCATATTCCATCCTGAACTTTATGAGCTGAAATGTTAAACTGATCCTAGATCAGCACGGCTACCCTAAGAGCTTTCCTGACTGACGGGTCCTGGGACCTTAAACTTATCTCTGAAGCCACATGGAAGCAGACCACTACGTTTAGTAGATCTACTAAAAACACATCTTCATTTGAAAAGGAGAGCATATTTAAGTTATTTTGTTCAATCCAAATGAGCAAAATTATTTTGTATTGGCCATTAACGTTGTTATTCATCATTTTCAAATTTTTTAAGCTGAGGCTTGTTTTGTGTAAAGGAATAGGCACACTGGTAATTGTCCACAAGAAATGTTACAATGATTGATACAGAAATTAGGTAAACGACTCTTTCCCTTATATATATGTATATATGCAAAGGCATATTATGCATATTTATGCAAATACAATGCATAGCAACTAGAATTAAAACTGATTGGCTTACTATGGCCAAATTGTTCCATGAAGCGGTGTTCTCCATCACGTAAGCAAAAGGGTGTTACTAATTATGATGCCAAAGTTCATTGCCATTGGCTTCAAAGGCACCTTGAACAGTCATCTGGTCGAAGAGAAGAAGCACAAAGAAAAGGATTCGGTTGGATGCACCGAGCATTCATCAACAGTCCTTGTGACCATCAGGCATGCAAAGGTTACTGTCCATTAACATTAAGCTTAAAACCAAAAGCTGAACCTCTGATTATTTATGCATGTGATAATGAAGTCAGATTGGGCATTAATAGTTTCCACCCCCCCCCCCCTTGATATTAGCCCTTGCAGCCTTTCAAAATACCCAATATCCACATATTTGAGGGTATTGCAAGAAAATAAAAAAATAAAAAAGCTGATAAACTAGCTTCTTAACTGGACACAGCTATCCAGCATACCCCCCAATACTCTGAGGAACATGGTACAACTACATGACAGCTGATACACAAAAAACATACTATAATGCAGTTGCATATTCATTAAAGCACCAACCCCCTCACTCCCCCAAAAGAGAAAATAAACTGCCCCTCAAACTGCAACAAAGCTTCTCTGATTTCAATCGCTGAAACCAGTTTTCAATTGACCTGAATGCACAGCCGTAGATTGTCAAAACTAATCTTAGCATTACAGAGAACAAATGCAACCCCCGGAGGTCAAAGGTTAAAGGTCACAGAAAATTCTGACAGGAACAAGGAGGGCAAAAAAAAAAAAAAAAACAATCAAAAAAAAATTCTTAAAAAGGGAAATATCTAGTTTCACACATTACACACAACCGCATGCGTTTATAGCAAGTTCCTTTTCCAAAGAGAGACTGTGCAACCCTTCAGTATAGAAGCAGAGTAGCACAGTGGAAGGTGTGAGAACTTTAACAGGAGTGAATTGCAAGCTGTTGGTTGATTACCCTCCCGATCAGGAGCGGTAGGCCCCTGCTCTGTCCACTGCCCCATGCCCCCCCCCCCCCCACCCCCTGACCCCCCCAATCCCCCCAAGGGAGGAGGCCTGCTGCCTGGCAGCCCCACTAAATCAACATTGTTATAATGATGTGTCACACTTGACCCCTAGCAGCCCCAGCCCCTCACGTGTGTGTCAGGCCCACAATGAGCAGCCCTCCATCTTTAGCACCTGGGTGACACATTTTGATTCATGGGATAGCCTGGGCCCCGTCAGAGCAAAATTACCCCTATCAAAATGCCAGGATCTACACATTCATCAACTCCACCTCTGGCCCCCAGCAACACTCCTCCTCATTCAAAATGTGTCACAGCCATTTAAAAACAGTGAATTAACCCACCCCCCCCCCCCCTTGAAACCCCTTCAACCGAAGGCTCTCCAAACACAGCCTGTCATGGCAAGCTCGGCCAGTACATTTGGAACAAAAAGTTCAGATCTCCCACAGCTCTGTATCGCCAGGCATTATGGCCTCTCTCTCTCTCCCCCTCTCCCTCTCTCTCCCTCGCTCCTTACTGCCTCCTCCTCCTCTCACTCACTCACTCACTCCCTCCCTCCCTCCTTCCTTCCTTCTGCCTCCCCTCTCTCTCTCTACATGGCCTCAGGGCTTGTACTCGGCAACTTCAGGAGGAAGAGCCATTCCACCCGAGCCCAATTCCTTCCCTCTGCCCCTACTGACAATTTCCCACAGAAGCACTCCCAGCTCCCAACTCGGTTTTAAATTGTTTGAATTTTGAAAGAATGGACAGCTGCAGTAGCACGTGTGCTTTAAGAGATAAACACAGAATCTGAAACAAAAGGGCCATTTTAACTCGCATTAAAGGATAACTGGCATTAAGTCTTATGGCAAGATAAAATGAATACATTTTAAATTTCACTACTAAAACCTTAATTACAGATTACTCAGGAAGTATAACCATAGCTAGAATAAAATGTGATATGAGGCAATGCTCTACACAGAAAGCTCTTCCAGTGAGAGCACGCGACTCCTCAGGGCACAGAGTGCTATCCCCACAGGGCAGAACGTTACCCCCCCAGGGCACAGAGTGTTACCCCCCAGGGCACAGTGTGTGTTACGCCCCAGGGCACAGAGTGCTACCCCCCCAGGGCAGAGCGTTACCCCCCAGGGCACAGCGTTACCCCCCAGGGCACAGAGTGCTACCCCCCCAGGGCAGAGAGTGCGTTACCCCCCAGGGCACAGAGCGTTACCCCCCCAGGGCACAGAGTGCGTTACCCCCCCAGGGCAAAGAGCGTTACCCCCCCCCAGGGCACAGAGTGTGTTACCCCCCAGGGCACAGAGTCTGTTACCCCCCAGGGCACAGAGTCTGTTACCCCCCAGGGCACAGAGTGTGTTACCCCACAGGGCACAGAGTGCGTTACCCCCCAAGGCACAGAGTGTGTTACCCCCAGGGCACAGAGTGTGTTACCCCCCAGGGCACAGAGCGTTACCCCCAAGGGGAGTGGGTGCATGTTCATCTCCAAGGGAGGGTGGAGCATATTCAGGAGCAGCCTTTTGGCTCTCACAGCTGAGAAGCACACTCAACCACACCACCGTGTTCCAGTGAACACCAACTATAACCGAGTATACCAAAAAGTAAATCAAATGAAACGACCACAACAACAAAAAAAAACCCTGACAACCCCTTTCCCACAATACCCCCCCCCGTCTTTTTCACCTCTCCCAGAACACCACCTCCTTATTCCCCGCCACCAGCTGCCAGGAGCCTCCTCCAATAACGATTTCATAATTAGTCATTTAAGCAATCACGTCAGTAGGAGCCGCCGTCCCCAGAAGCTGTCAGGTCCACGGGCAGGTCAGCGGCCCCGGGTCCCTGCCAGTCCCCGGGGGGTCCCCTCATTAGACGGGCCTCCTCTCCAGGACAGTGGCCCCTGCAAGGTGTGGTAATGAGGGGGCGCGCCGTAATGAACCCCGCCAGGACGTGAGATTTGGATCCGCGAAGGTCGGGAAGGGAGGCCGAGGGGGACGGCGCACGGCTCAGCAACTTTCCCAGGACCGGAAAACCCGGAATTACGTCACTCCGGAGAACATTCTGCCGCACCGGAGGGGCAGGGCCACAGGTTCAGGATGATTAGCAAACCTCACCACTTGGCATTTCGGGCGTGTGTGGGAGGGAAAACGGGACAGGACAAGCAATGCTGCTCTTTAAACGCATAACCGTTTACGAGATGTGCCACCGCATTCAGGTTTTTAAGAGCTGGCACCAATTGTTTTACTGGTTTGTTGCGAACAAAACACATGGTGAATTTATTATAGACATGATCACACAGTCTGCTTTCACAGTATGTGCATTACTTTCAATAACCACTTTTTTGGAAGTTTGAAGGTATACTTCACGAATAATTAGCAGCACACGGCAGGTGTTGTTAGCCAGCATAGTTAGCAAGCCACACGAATGAAGATACTCTTCACTTAAAAGTATATACACTTTTTTTTTTTCTTCTTTTTTTTGTAGTTCTGATAAGCTGATAACAGAATGGTTGAAAACACCGCCGGGGCAAATGTGGCTGTGATAAAACACAGGCTGCACGGGAGAACAAATGGTGGTTCTACAGCGGCCTGTTAATTTTGTATCAGGCGAAATTACAGTAGTTATCCGAGCCCCACACCCTCCACCTCAAAGCAACCAAGCAGTGGGGGGGGGGGGGGGGGGGGGGCGGAGGCGTGGTTATTACGAGTTAAACTAGCCACATGAAAACTCTCAGCACCAATTTATTTTTAATGCGTCACAGAAAGGCCATACGTGCAGAGCTAAATCAAAGCCTCAGCCTGCCCCTCCTCATGAGCACCACAGTAACAATCCACTTTAAAGGCAAGCCACTGTCTTTTTATTTCAAATAAATACAAATTTTAAAAAGCACAATAGGTGCCCCATATGAAAGAGCTTCGTGCTGAAACGGGTTTTGCCGAACCTGTGACAGTGACTTAAAACGAAAGAGATGAAAGAGAGAGAGAGAGAGAAAGAAAGAGATAGAGAGAGAGAGAAGGGTAGAGGGAGGGAGCGCGTAAGATTATCCAATTCCAACAACAGCTGGTTGCAATTGAGCGGTGCTGATATTTTTTCCCCCTTGTCTCTTTGAAAGGCTGTCAGGGATAGCTAAACATACCAAGTCTGTCCAATCCATAAACATCTGCTGCAAAGGAGTCACTGTACTCCGAACACAACTTTACGCAACGTAAAAAGAAGACAGACATCTTTATAAGGCGTAAAAGGCTCTTAAAACTGGTCACAGGCTTGGCCGTGCCCGGCTTTAAACAAACCAAGCAGAGTAACGTGAACCCAATTAAAGCAAACGGCAGCCCTCCTGAATGCCAGCGTGCATTGTGGATTCTGAAAGGTGGTTTTAAAAAAATAAAAATAAATAAAAATAACTAGAAACCATCAACCCACATCCCCATTTTGCCCGTTGGTGGTTCTGAGCCACGGCAGAGAAGAAGCCTCCCCGTGTCCCTGCAGTAAAGTGGGTTAAGCCACAATGACATCATGCAGAGAAAGGGAGAGAGAAAGAGAGGGAGAGGGAGAGAGAAAGAGAGGGAGGGAGAGAGAAGGAGAGAGGGAGACAGAGGGAAAGGGAGAGAGAGGGAGAGGGAGGGAGAGAGAGAGAGAGAGAGAGAGAGAGAGAGAAAGAGAGAGGGAGAGAGGGAGAGAGGGAGAGAGGGCAAGGGAGAGGGAAGGAGAGAGAGGGAGGGAGAGAGAGCGGGCGAGAGAGAGGGAGGGAGAGAGCGGGAGAGAGAGAGGGAGACAGAGAGACAGAGAGAGAAAGAGAGAAAGAAAGAGAGAGAGAAAGGGAGAGAGGGAGAGAGGGCAAGGGAGAGAGAGGGAGAGAGAGAGGGAGGGAAGGAGAGAGAGGGAGGGAGAGAGAGCGGGCGAGAGGGAGAGAGCGGGTGAGGGAGAGAGAGAGGGAGAGCGGGAGAGAGAGAGGGAGACAGAGAGAGAGAAAGAGACAGAGAGAGAGAAAGAGAGAGACAGAGAGAGGGAGGGAGAGAGGGAGACAGAGAGAGAGAAAACCAAAGGAGAGCGAGATGCATTCAGTGTCCAGAACAAAAGAGATTTCGCTCACAGCAGGCGCAAACAGAACCAGATGACTGACCAGCGGACGGCCCTAGAGTGCCACTGAGTTAACAAACCCCTCAACCCCCTGCTCCCTTAACCTGCTTAGACCCAGAACACAAACACAGTTTTATCTCGCTTCGCTCAGATGACGCGGGCTGTTATGCAAAAACGCACAAAAGACAAGAGGCTTTTGATCTAAAACCCATTTGCGGAACGGGGGAAAATTATCGCACTGAGTCAAACAAAGATATGCAGGCATTTATAATGTGCCAGGATTGCTTGACCTGCACTCATGTGAAATGTGAGACAGGCCCTGCACTGAGGCATGAAAACAGATTTCACAGCCATGAAAATGCATAAATGTGCCACTATATTCACGCGTCACTGCATAAACCCAATAGAAAAACGTTCAAGTTGGTGCTTCGACTCCACCCTTGAACACCCCCTCAAGTAAAATAAATAAATAAAATAGCTACGTGAAGTTCTCTAGAGGCTGCGCCTTGAGGGTTGGCCTGCTTAACGAACAATGACGCAGGTTAACACCATGAAATCCCACGCAAATGCACAGCCTGTGTTCACTGGGACAGATTGTGCAGATCTGAGGAGTGCAGTGTTCACTGGAACAGACAGTGTGGTTCTGAGGAGTGCAGTGCTCACTGGAACAGACAGTGTTGCTCTGAGGAGTGCAGTATTCACTGGGGCACAGTGTAGGCCTGAGGAGCGCAGTGTTCACTGGAACAGACAGTGTGGTTCTGAGGAGTGCAGTGTTCACTGGAACAGACAGTGTGGTTCTGAGGAGTGCAGTGCTCACTGGAACAGACAGTGTTGCTCTGAGGAGTGCAGTATTCACTGGGGCACAGTGTAGGCCTGAGGAGCGCAGTGTTCACTGGAACAGACAGTGTGGGTGTGAGGAGTGCAGTGTTCACTGGAGCAGACTGTAGGCCTGAGGAGTGCAGTGTTCACTGGAGCAGACAGTGTGGGTGTGAGGAGTGCAGTGTTCACTGGAACAGAGTGTAGACCTGAGGAGTGCAGTGTTCACTGGAGCACAGTGTGCAGCGCGCACTTAGTCTCATCGACAAAGTAAAAGGTAGAATGATGAAAAATAACATACAGAATGACATTTATTCCCAACAAAAGCAAGGAAGGTTTTTTTTTCTGAAATCTAATGTGTGGTAGTCACAGTTGACTCCAAATATAGCACTGCTGCTTATTGTCCCTCCTGCTTAAATTCCCACAGTTATCAAGTCTCTTCACCTCCCTCACAAGCAGACATGCTCAAACATGTACAACGGACATTTATACACACAGTTCACACATGCAGGCTTACGCAAACGCTTGCAGTCGCACACGCACGCACACACTGGCCCAGCCCCGGCACTGGCCCGGCTGAGCCAGCACAGAAACCCCGAGGTGCACGAGCTCATCTCTCGGGGCTCAGGCTTTCTGAATGTGCTGCTGAAGGGGGTGGTCAGAGTGACAGTCCCTCCTCTGTAACAATTACCATGGCTGCCACAACTATTCTGCATTCTGTCACTACTCATTATCCCTGGCCAGGGAGACCAGTGCAAGGACAATCCACAGTTGTGGTGGGTTTGAGGGGGGCAGGGGGTATTGAACAAAATCTGTTGTATACACCCCCCTCCCCCACACGTGCGAACACACACACACACACACACACACACACACACACACACACACACACACACACACACACACACACACACACACACACACACACACACACACACACACAGTGTATGCTCCTGAATGAAACCGCGATCTGTGTGAAGAGACAGAAGGGGGCATCTTGCATTCACCGATTACATCATCACCTCAATGTCAACGCGAATGAACTCCAACTGCCCCTCTTAACTGACCACTTCAGGAAAGGCTTCACAAAGGCAGTTTGCAATAAGGGCACTTCACTGCACTGCAATAAAATTTGCTCTGCATGCAGATGCACTTAAAGCCAAAGATGAGACAAAAATGCCATCTCCCAGCAGTAAAAGAAGCAGAACCCCTTTTCCACACACATAAATAATGATCCTCTTAATTTCAGGATTCTGTTTCCAATATTACATCGTACAAGCACCCAAGTACTCTCACACACGTGATAATTACCGAGATTACGGGGACATTGGAAAAGGCGTCCATCTAACGATGCCGTACGGTTGTGCCACGTGCGTCACCCAATCTGAGGTGAACCCCGGTGCATTTCAGCGGACGGCTGACACACAACACTGCCCTGCTCTGGATACACAAGCCCATCCACATCCGCCATCAACCTGGACCTGCATACAAGAGCCCGCGGGCAGGTATCGGTGAGGTAAAGATCAGCAAATGATGATTACAAAAAAAAAAAAATAATAATAATAACGACAAATGTCAGGGCAAGCGGATGATCAAATCGTTGCTTCTGGAGGCAGGTGGACGTTTTTTTAACGTCCGTCTTTCGGGAGACTCCCAGGACTGGGCCGCCGGCGCAGCGGGGCAGCGAGCAGCATTAGGGCAGGCGGGGCATTACACAGCCAGCATTAGGGCAGACGGGGCATTACACAGCCAGCATTAGGGCAGGCAGGGCATTACACAGCCAGCGTTAAGGCAGGCGGGGCATTACACAGCCAGCATTAGGGCAGGCAGGGCATTACACAGCCAGCATTAGGGCAGGCGGGGCATTACACAGCCAGCATTAGGGCAGGCGGGGCATTACACAGCCAGCATTAGGGCAGGCGGGGCATTACACAGCCAGCATTAGGGCAGGCAGGGCATTACACAGCCAGCATTAGGGCAGGCAGGGCATTACACAGCCAGCATTAGGGCAGGCAGGGCATTACACAGCCAGCATTAGGGCAGGCAGGGCATTACACAGCCAGCATTAGGGCAGGCGGGGCATTCCACAGCCAGCATTAGGGCAGGCGGGGCATTCCACAGCCAGCATTAGGGCAGGCAGGGCATTACACAGCCAGCATTAGGGCAGGCAGGGCATTACACAGCCAGCATTAGGGCAGGCAGGGCATTACACAGCCAGCATTAGGGCAGGCAGGGCATTACACAGCCAGCATTAGGGCAGGCGGGGCATTACACAGCCAGCATTAGGGCAGGCGGGGCATTACACAGCCAGCATTAGGGCAGGCGGGGCATTACACAGCCAGCATTAGGGCAGGCAGGGCATTACACAGCCAGCATTAGGGCAGGCAGGGCATTACACAGCCAGCATTAGGGCAGGCAGGGCATTACACAGCCAGCATTAGGGCAGGCAGGGCATTACACAGCCAGCATTAGGGCAGGCAGGGCATTACACAGCCAGCATTAGGGCAGGCGGGGCATTCCACAGCCAGCATTAGGGCAGGCGGGGCATTCCACAGCCAGCATTAGGGCAGGCAGGGCATTACACAGCCAGCATTAGGGCAGGCAGGGCATTACACAGCCAGCATTAGGGCAGGCAGGGCATTACACAGCCAGCATTAGGGCAGGCAGGGCATTACACAGCCAGCATTAGGGCAGGCGGGGCATTACACAGCCAGCATTGTTGCCGGCCTCCCCAGGAGCTCGGTGCCGGCCACTTCCGACGGCACACAAAGCCGGCGCAGAAAAGCCCTGCCGCGATAATCGAATTTTCTCCTCACTCGCAACGGCATTTACCCCCGACCAGGGGCTATTATATCTGCCCCCCTGCGGCCCGCGAGTTTCCGCTGCATTTCAAGCCGCAAATAAATAATTAAATAAAAAAAATAAAAAATAAATAACGGCGAAGAGGCGAGAGGGTGCAGGGCTTGCGCTGGGAGTGAGGTAAACGCCGTGCTGCGTCACAATCCCGGGCTTCCCAGAACCAGCCCTGCAACCAGCACTGCACAGAACAACCTCACAGTTCAAGGGTCAAGGATGGTAACCATAGTGACCAAAAGGAATCCTGTGGTGACTGAGGGATACAAAAATCAATACATTTCTTCTTCTTTCTTTTTTTTTTATGTAACAGAAACAAGCCCTGAGATTTTCCAAAAGCACCTACAAATGGCAAAGCTTGCCAAATTAAGAAACACACTTCTCTTTTATGCTTTCAGTTGCTCCTTTGTCCTTTGAGTGGACATTTTTGTGTCATGACGAATACCCTCCAAGGATTCCCTCCGTGTAGTGTTCAAAGCCAGATAGCAGCCACTGTTGTATGGTGGCATCCCCTCCAATCCCCTCCACCCTGGGATCATGGTGCTTTTAAAACGCATCAGGGCCTCCAGAGTTTTGAGAAAAACTAAGTTGCATCTAATCAGGCTACAATTATTTCATTGTACTAGCAACATGCAAGAGTTTTGAATGATGGGAATCATATGGGTATTGTGTACACTACCACATTAACCACACATAGCAACAGCTATCATTTATTAAATCACTTTGCACATTTTCCAAAATGACAAGCATGTCTTAGCAAAATCATCTACGTGCAACATTCAAATTCTGTTGTAGCAAATTCCAATTATTCTTGCCATGTTTATGTATCATTAACCATGTTAAATATGAAATGTATATATTTTACTAATTTTATTTCTTTTTAAATCAGACAACTATTTGGAACATCATTAAGAGGAAGAGCACTGGTGAGCTCAGTCATCAAAGAGGTCCTGGCAGGCTAAGGAAGACCTTTACAGTTGAATTCTCACCAAAATGAAGAAAAATCTAATGCCTGTCCAGCTGAACAGAAACATTGTTCAGGAGGCAGGCCGAAATGCATCGGTGATTACGGTCTGTAGAAGACTTCACACACAGAACTACAGAGGTTACACTGCAAGATGAAAACCACAAGTTACCCCCCACAAACAGGATAGCAAGGTAACTATGTGCTAAGAAGCACTTAAGAGCGTGCAGAGCTCTGGATAAAGGTTGTGTGGACAGATGAGACTGTATTGGGACAGTGACACATTTTGTTGTCGTTTTGGCTCTGCACTCCAGCACATTGGATTTGAAATAAAACACAGAATACGAGGTGGTGTTTTATGTGCTGGAGTACAGAAATCAAACAAACTGATTTTCAGCTTTAATTTGAGGATTTTTACATCCATAGGGTGTGAACCTTGTAGAATTGCAGCCGTTTTTATACATAGTCGTTGATTTGGCCAGTCAAGAACATTAAACTTTTTTGACTCTAAATGCAGATGGCACTCATAGAATCAACTCTAGACCTTTCGCTAGGTCTTTTATATTCCAAGAAACGCTTGAGCAGTCAACTGTCCAATTACTTTTGGTCCTCTAAAACTGGGGGGCGGGGGACTCCATACAGACTTAATAAAAACGGCTTATGCTATTCACCCAATATGGATGTAAAACCCCTCAAATTAAAGCTAAAAGTCTGCACCTTAACTGCATAGTCATTGATTTAGTTGAAATTCAATGCGCTGGAGTACAGAGCTGAAACAAAAAATGTGTCACTGTCCAAATACTTAGACTGCACTGTAGGCATTTAACTATATACATTTCTAGAGCATAATATATATATATATTTTTTTTTAAATGCTTTCAAAAATCTGCTTCCACAAAATAATTTGCCTTCAAGTAGGCTGCCAGGCCCCTTCCTCATCAATGTCAAGTTTTATATAATTCCGCAAAACTGAATGCAGCACTAATGATGTGGGGAACATACGGAAGCGATTACACAAAACTTAACGGGGCATTGTAGTCAAACTTTCTATTTACAAGGCAATATATCCAAGTATTTACACAGCTGTTAAATGAGAACTGTACAGTGTACTCTGTAACTGCGAGCAAGTACTGGGTGCTATACAAGCCCCAGCTCCTACACAAGCCCCAGCTCCTATAGAACGTGTGTTTATATGCAGATACCGGGGCTACGCCTGACAGGAGATGAAGCGTAGGCAGTAGGCAGGCCCGCAGTAGGCAATGGCTGATTTCAGATACAGGGCATCCCCACTTTAAAGAGCAGCAATCATCCCCACAAGATCTTACAAGCAGTATATCAACAGAAGTGGAGCGCACTCCCGGGCGACGACTCACCTTCTTGGAGACGGAGGAAACGTTCATCCCAAACCGCTGGGCCCGTTTTTTCAGGGTGTCCACGTCCACCTAGCGCCACGGAAAAAGGGCAACAGTTAACAACAGCACCTCCAGCAGTTCAACAGAGCTCCGCCTGTTCAGCCGCACGCCGTGCCCACTGCTGCCACATCCATCCACAGTTCACTGCATGTACAGCACAAATGACTGCAAAAGGATGGCTGGGTACTGTACAAACGGTAGACAGCAGACAGTGGACCTGTGACAGTTTGTCCCTGTTTCACCAGTCTAATGACATGCAATCAATGAGTCACAGCATACATCCATCCATCCATTATCTTAACCCGCTTATCCTGAACAGGGTCGCAGGGGGGCTGGAGCCTATCCCAGCACACATTGGGCGAAAGGCAGGAATACACCCTGGACAGGTCGCCAGTCCATTACAGGGCACACACACCATTCACTCACACACTCATACCTATGGGCAATTTAGACTCTCCAATCAGCCTAACCTGCATGTCTTTGGACTGTGGGAGGTAACCGGAGTACCCGGAGGAAACCCACGCAGACACGTGGAGAACATGCAAACTCCGCAGAGAGAGGCCCCAGCTGACGGGGATTCGAACCCAGGACCTCCTTGCTGTGAGGCGGCAGTGCTACCCACTGCACCATCCGTGCCGGCCACAGCATACAGGTATATACAAATGTTTTGATGCGAGCGTGTCCCCCCCCCAAAGAAGCAATATATCAGTAAATACTCACTGCTGGTTTGCTGTTCGCAGAGGTGCCTGGAATGAAATTTCAACTCGGTTAACAATATAATTATAATAACAATAACTGCGTGGACAAAACATTTCTCAGTAACAATGGTCTCGTTTCAGTCGAACATTAATATCACAATTTTAGGCTCTTTATTGTAGGACAATGCGTGTCACTAGTGTCACAGTCATGCACCTTAACCACTACGCTACAGGCCTCCCTGTAGCGTAAACAGTCCCTAGCAACACATCTTATGCACACGTGCAAGCACACATTTTCTGGCTTTGCACCCACGAAAGGAAAGTTTTACTCAAAATAAACAGCGAGACAGCTACTAGCGGTTTAAGTCATATGCAGACATCAGACATAACTATTGCCTTCATTTATATCGGTTAGATTTGCTGTGCCAGCATGAAAAATGAAGTGATGTACTCACCTTGTGTGGAAGTGGGTGACACGACAGGCAAGCCAAACCTAAAAAGGGATGTTACATTACACAACATTACATTACACTACATTACATTCCATTAATGGCATTTGGCAGATACTTATCCAGCGCAACGTACAGTTGATTAGACTAAGCAGGAGACAATCCTCCCCTGGAGCAATGCAGGGTTAAGGGCCTTGCTCAAGGGCCCAACGGCTGTACAGATCTTATTGTGGCTACACCGGGGATCGAACCACTGACTTTGCGGGTCCCAGTCAATACGTGGATTTTAAACTCCCAGCAGAAAGCATGGCTACTGGAGTGAGCAGAAACCCTCACAGGCCCCGTTCTCTGCATCACGCCATCGGAGGCTTGCTTACCTGGCAGCGCGGGCGGCCATCTTGTTGTCCCCTCCGGTCAGGTTAAAGCGCTCAGCCCTCTTCTTCATCTTCTGCGAATGAGTTTAAGAAATAAAAACTAAAACATAAGTGCAATAAAAAGTGTGTGCACGCTTGTCATACAGCATGTGTGTGTCGGTGTGTGCATGCGTACATAGAAGGGGGGGATTGGTCCATGTCTGTATGCGAGAATCGGTGTGTGTATTCGGGGAGAGGGTTGTGCATGTATGTGTTATCACGGTTTAAATTTGTGAAAATACAGCACTTCAAGGTGGGAGATTTCCTTAACTGCGCAGAACACTTGTTCAGCATGAATTTAAAACACGAGACATTGCTCTGGTATACCAATATAATGCAGCATTATCAGACATACAGAAAGGATTACTTGGAAAATAGCACTTGAATATAAGATGGATACAAGGGCTAAATACCTCCTCCACAGACAATGCCTGAGGAATTTTCACCACCTTCACAGCATCCCTGGAGAAGACAGAGGAAGAAAAGCCTTAGGCCACGAATGAGCGGCTTCCCTTGGACATGGAACTAGCCTGCCACCTTCTGGTCATAAAATGAACCACACATCAGCGGGGAATTTCTATGAGCAGGGATCATCAACTCTGTTGGTCAATTTCACATCCAGCCCTGGTCTCCTGGGTAATTAGTGCACATTATCACTATATTTTAGTAACTGCAGCAGGTATGCTCAATGGAGATTTAATGTCCAGGATTCTGGTAACTTTCTAAGGATTATAAAACATTCCCTGAATCCAACAGTTTCATTAAACTAATAATAAATCAGTAATTTGTTATTTAGCTTATGGCATTTGGCAGATCCAGAGCGACATACAGTTGATTAGACTAAGCAGGAGACAATCCTCCCCTGGAGCAATGCAGGGTTGAGGGCCTTGCTCAAGGGCCCAACGACTGTGCGGATCTTATTGTGGCTACACCGGGGATTGAACCACCGACCTTGTGGGCCCCAGTCGTGTACAGTAACCACTACACTACAGGCCGTCCACAGTTCCATTAAGGAGGACCTGTAAAATTTTGGTGAAAATACATCTGGAATAACAGATTCATAGAATAATAGACAACGGCAACAAGCGAAGAGAAACACTCACTGATCAGGGGAGGCTTCCCCAGCCTTCACCGGGCTCTGCTTCGGAGATTCCACCACCTTTGGAAGATCCTCCTACAGTCAGAGGAAAGGAATTATTAGGCTATTATTATTATTAGTATTATTATTATTATTATTATTATTATTATTTGATATATAAGGTGCAGTCATGTGGCACAGGAGAGAACACTGCGATGTATGCAACTGGCAAAGTGCCATGGATCATTTTGAAAAGAGGTTGATGGGAGCTATTTACCAAGATCTGGACTTCATCTCCAATTACGCTCTGTCAAATGAAATGCCCCCATTTGAGTTAATAGTGTTCAAATTCTTAAAAGGTTTTCTGGCTTCCATTTACTGTTTCCTTTCCTCAATTAAATGAATTAATGTCCTTAATCCTTATAAGTAAATAAATGCAGAGGAGACAAAAAAACAGCAAAGGAAAGCTTTTATAATAATTGCAACATCCTCGTTCACTGCAATATATTTTTTCTGCAACATCATTTATTTTCTGGTTGAAGGCCCCTACACATGCACTCTATCCCATAATATTTTTCCTTCCTTCACATTGTACATCCTCAGTTATACTGACACGTCAACTTTTCTGTGTTTGCGTGCACTTTCCTGAATCAACAGTTTTTAAAAAATGTATTTGAACAGGGAACTGAGACAAAGTTTTTTTCTGTTTACAAAGTGACAAAATTCTGCACCAAAAATATGAAAACAAACCACAAATTGTTAAATAGAGAAAATAAAATGCATTAAATTGTTATCATCAGAGCATCAATACCACATTTGTTTAAAATGCTACATGCTTTCAATATATAACAATTCCACATTTTTCCCCCTGCCTTTTCTTAAAGCAGATGTAATTCTTCAATAAGACTGCCATTGACTGCAGAAGACGGCAAAATAAAACCTAAAATACTTTACGACCATTGATTGTTGTGTAACTGAACTGTTTTTGAATATAAAATAATATTTTTATGCAGCACTTTGAGATTTTTCATTCAATGACAAGCACAGAATTTTTATTACAGTAGTAATTTAATACAAGCTAAATCAGGACACTGCAATTGAATGCCAGTCCGACTTTCGTTAACTGCAAAATTCGCCACAAACAGAATCCAATGAAAACACTAAATTCAAGTGAACGGCCTACCTCTGTCTCTTCTCCCAACACCTCTTCCTCATTCATCTCTTCATCTCCTGTTTTGAGACAGATCTCAAAATAAATGTTACACAGTCGTACATTCATTAATTAACAATTATTAACAAATTGCAAGAAGATAATTAGGCCACTTAACATTTCAGACAAAGCAGTCGGTATTGTGAAAATGAAGAGCGCTGTGCGTGTGTATATATGGGGTGTAATGGTACACGTATTTATACAGAGGTGTTTGCTAAGGGAATTTTGGTTTAACATGCTGGGCATACGCTGGGCTGCTATGTTAAAGACACAGGCGGGGAAGTGGCCGCGTAAAAGGCAGAAGTGAAAGGGCGCTAACATGGGCATGCTAGCGAGGGGATGCTAGCGCGCCCAGCACCGGCGCACCAGTGTGAATGCAGCCGGATGCAGAGCGCCGGCGCCTCACCGTGCTCCTCCAGATACGCCTGAAGCCGGCCGATCAGCTCCCCTTTGTTCCCTTTGATGTCCAGGCCCCTGGCCGCACATTCCTGCTTCAGTTCAGCCAACTGGAGATGAAGAATACACGAACAACAGTCACCCTAGCCGCACTCTAATTCCATCTCCAGTTACTGGATGAGGGCTTGCCGCATGTACAATCCAAAAGAAGTTCTCCTGAACAAGGCATTCAGTCAATCTCGCTGTTGTTGTGAAGCGGCAACTGGTCAACATCTCTACAGATAGATAAACACAGCTATTTGGCATGATAGCTAAACTTTATAAGCCAACCACAGATGTATTATCTACAGAGTATAAACCTAAACCAGAGGAATCGAGTTAGGCTACGCCTTCGAATTTATCGTTATTGGGCATTAGCTAACCAATGTTCCCAACAAAACATGCACTTGTCAGTAACTTTCAATTAATAAAACTAGCCATGTTCAATCAATACAACTTGCCGTGGAATGATAATGAAACGGTAGGTAACGTTAACACGTCCTTTATGCCACACGCCGTCAACAGTGCTGGAAATGTTTGCTACCAACATTAGCCAAGTTCTTTCATTCATTACCACATGTATTCGCGTATTTTTTCGATTTCCTCAAAGCATCAATTCTGCACCAGCAACAAGTAATACGTCAGAAACAAATTAATTGGACCAGTATTTTGATGGGTGACCATGTAAACACAGACTATTGGGAAACAAAAGCTAGAGATTATTGTTAGCCAAGCTCCTAGCATTGTGTAGTTAGCTACATATCAGTAGCAACTAGCTAGCTAACATTAGCTGGGTAAATAGCGAAGTTAGTTCCAACGTTAACTTGCGTGTAGTGTACATATCACAGGATCACGTTAGCTAGATACGGATAGGCTAACGTCTGCGTTACTTTGAACATTTGCAAAACGTGTAGCTAATATTTCAAGTCCAGCACAGTAACGAAGATGCCTCACGTTAGTTGGCTATAGTTAGTTAACTGGTCACACTGACAAACGTTAGTCTAACAACGTTAGCGAGCTAAGCTATCGTAGATGGAACAGCTATGAAACGTTGGGTGTTTCGATTCATTTGTTTTTCATTGAGTAAAACCAGGTTATCAAGCATAGCAGAATAATTTAATTCGTATGATATTTGAAAATACAGTTTGGTTCGAGCATTATCTGAGTAAAAGTACAATCTGTTTTAGAATTGAGTTTCCCACCTTCAGTTTTTGAAGCTCAACAACCTCCGCCATCTTGTTATAATTCGGTTGCTAGATTTCTATTGGATGCTTTCACTTCTTAACAGTCTGCGTCTGCGTCTACAGTCTGGTGCGTTACGTCACTTGCGTTGAGGTCAGAGCCCATGCTGCTGCGCAGACCTCTTGCAAACTTCCTGTAATCAGAGTGTTCTATCTCGATGGTGCTAAATCCTGCTTTGTCTGACGTAAATGTCAATTTACCACGGAAATTCATTTAATTTGCACCATTAGCACAGGATAAATGCATAAACATGTCCATAGTGTCCTGACAAGTGTCGAGCAGAAACGTATTACGAAGTCACTTCAATCATTTTAATATATATGTTACCACAAGAGGGCAGACGAGAACGAGTACAGAATGTATAAGACTCAATAAAACTTTCTGTTATTCGGCACTCCAGCACATTGGACTTGAAATGAAACAATGAAAATGGATACATAAGCATTTTATCTGCTTAAGTTCACTCAAATGCTTCCAAACTCATTGGATGGCACTTCATCCCACAGCAAGGCAATGACCCCGAACATATACCAATGCTACATTTTTTCCTAATGATATTTTTTCCCCAAGTTATTTGGTAGACTCATTGTTTAGCCTATGTCTGATGTCTCAGTTTTTCAGCCTCATAATTGCTTCCTGTCATTGACAACTCTGCACCTCATGTTCCATCCATCCTGAACAGGGTCGCAGGGGGGCTGGAGCCTATCCCAGCATACATTGGGCGAAAGGCAGGAATACACCCTGGACAGGTCACCAGTCCATCGCAGGGCACACACTCATACCCATGGGCAATTTAGACTCCCCAATCAGCCTAATCTGCATGTTTTTGGACTGTGGGAGGAAACCGGAGTACCCGGAGGAAACCCACGCAAACACGGAGAGAACATGCAAACTCAACACAGAGGCCCTGGCCGACGGGGATTCTAACCCAGGACCTCCTTGCTGTGAGGCGGCAGTGCTACCCACTACACCATCTGTGCCACCTGCACCTCATGTTGACAAATGCTAATAATAATAATAATAATAATAATAATACAAGGCAACCAAAAGCATGCAATCAAAACGAGATACTGAAAGCTTTCTTATATATGCACTGATTGAATACACCTGACTAATCAGAAATAGCTGAGATGCCAACAGTTCAATCACTTTTGGTCCCCTAAAATGGGGGAGCTATGCATAAAAACAGATGTAGTTCCTTCACATATTGCCTGCACTTTAACCTCATTATTCATTGTTTCATTTCAAATCCAGTGTGCTGGAGTAGAGCCAAAAAAAACCCCAGAAATTGTGCCACTGTCCAAATACTGCACTGTATGAAATATTAGTAAGATAATATAACCTACTGAATTATTTTTATTTTCACTTCATGTTTAGGACATTTGTGGTCTTTGTGTCATATCCTGTCATATGAGGAAACCAAGACCTGTCATTATTACATCATCTTTTTTTTAACACTCATATTGGTGGCCTGCAGCATAGTGGTTAAGGTAAATGACACGCAAGCTCGGTGGTTATAATCCACAATGTAGCCACAATAAGATCCGCACTGCTGTTGGGCCCTTGAGCAAGGCCCTTAACCCTACATTGCTCCAGGGGAGGATTGTCTCCTGCTTAGTCTAATCAACTGTACATCGCTCTGGATAAGAGCATCTGCGAAATGCCAGTAATGTAATGTAACAACAGTGGACAATGACGTTACCTTAATTGCACAATTTTTATGGACACTTACTATTACCTTAATTTCATGATGATTTACTACCCTAGCCTCATTTGGCCCAATTCTGAATTATTTCCTTTTTACTCACACATCAGTATGGAAAATACCACAGAAAATCTTTTTTCTTCAATGGGGGGTTTTTACTCCATGCTCCTTCCTATATATGGTGTACCACGTTTAGTGTTCTACGTTGATTTCACACATCCTTGATGTTGAGTATTCACAGTATTTTGAGTCTGGATATGAACCCAGTGTGTTCAGTTTCTAGGATATAAACAATAACTGCCTTTCTCACAATCAACATGAGGAAGCAAGTGTACATTGCAAAAAAAAATCTGTTGTGTTGAAACAGACAGTTCTGTTTTTCAAACACTGTATTCACTTGGATCCGGCCCACTCTCCATATTGCGTAAATTTAAGAAAATATTGATTTTAACATTATCATGGTAATGGCTTCATAAAATACCACATTCCGGTCCCCTGTCCAGGTGTAGAACCCCCCATTCAAATCCATATCTCTGCAGGTTGGCATACATAGCATTTCATCAAATAGGTCAGACAATTTGCATACAGTAATAAGTCATTTTGGCCAGCTGGCCACTCCTGGGAAGATACATCACTGTTCCAAGTGTTCTCCGTTTGGAGATAAAGGCTCTCACTGTAAGTTTAGCAGCTGAGAAATGGCTTTGATCATAGCATAGGTCAAAACTTTCTGGTCACTACAGTCTGATGGTAAGGTTCAATATGAGTGAGATTTAGATACAGTAGGGCTAGTTGCAATGAAGCCTTTCTGTGTTCAATCAAACTACCCATTACATTTGGTTAATTGGTTGATTGAATGACTAAGGAGACAATTTTCACATGTGATATGGGTGTTTGATAATTTTTTATGACAAAAATGAAAATTCTAATTAAAAAATGTGTTTTGTGCTTGCTTACTCAGTTTCCCTTTTTCTAATATTGCATTTTGTCTAAATACATGAAAAATACATGCAAAAATAGAGGAAACCAGGAAGGGGGCAAATCATTTTTCATGGCACCATATAACAAAGTGCAATGCACAAGTTTCATTCGGACAACTAAAACTATCAGCAGGTTCCAATACATTTCACAGATTGTAGTAATTTTTGTCCACTTATTATAAACTTTGGAATTTGTCATTTAAATATCCATTAATGGACAGGTTATGTATACAGAAGGAAAATGGTCCAAAGTAGCTTATGGCTTACAGAGTGTCATTATCTTTAAAAGAACTCACAGCTCAATTTAGCAGCATGGCGTGGTGCACCTTCCTGGATTTAATTGGATATCAGATGTGCATGCTGCATGCGAGTACCACACTAATGGGTTTAGTTGACAACTGCACATGTAACCTCTGCAACAGATCATTGTGTAATCTGTTGAATCTCAGAAAGGCTACAATTATATATAATGTAATTACATTGCAGCACAAACTGTCAACCCTTAATAAATGTGTGCCATAGCAAAGGAAAATAACATCATTTTTTGTCTCCTAAACTCAGTCTCAGATACATTGAGTTACTGTCAAATCCATTTAATGTTTTCTGTATAAGAGTGGCTCATCCACTTCAGTATCATGATACTACAGGTTTATCTGGAAACCATTTTTTGCATATGAATAAGTGACACACCTGATGTCAACAATGCAAATATTGTTCAACTACTCAAATTAAGTATCTTACCCTAATGAATTCAATAAATCCATTACATTACATTATATTACATTATTGGCATTTGGCAGACGCTCTTATCCAGAGCGACGTACAACAAAGTGCATACCCATAACCAGGGATAAGTTCGCTGAAAGACCCTAGAGGGAAGTACAATTTCAATTGCTACCTGTACAACAAAGATAAGGACGAGGGCCTTTTTTTTTTTTTTTTGAGAACAAAGAAACAAACAAACAGAGCAAAAGTGACCAAAGTTAACTATCCAAACACTGCTTACCTAGCCAACTAAGAATACCGATACACAAAGCAAGTCACAGAGACAACAATTAAGGTTCACAGGGAGGTAGGGAGGGATGGGAAGAGGTGCTGCTTGAAGAGGTGCGTCTTCAGCTTGCGCTTGAAGGTGGGGAGAGATTCTACAGTTCTGACCTCAACGGGGAGTTCGTTCCACCACCGAGGAGCCAGAACAGACAGTAGTCGTGAGGGTGAGGTGGAGGTTCGGAGAGGGGGAGGTGCCAAGCGGCCTGTGGAGGCTGAACGAAGAGGTCTGGCAGGGGTGTAGGGTCTGATGGTTTTTTGTAGATAAGCTGGGGAAGACCCTTTAACTGCTTGGAAGGCTAGCACCAATGTTTTGAATTTGATGCGAGCCATGACAGGCAGCCAGTGGAGGGAAGTAAGCAGGGGGGTGATGTGTGAGTATTTGGGAAGGTTGAAGACCAGACGAGCTGCTGCATTCTGGATGAGTTGGAGGGGTCTGATGGCAGACGCTGGGAGGCCAGCCAAGAGGGAATTGCAGTAGTCCAGGCGGGACAGAACCATCGCTTGGACCAGGAGCTGGGTCGAGTAGGGGGTGAGAAAGGGGCAGATTCTCCGTATGTTGTATAGGAAGAACCTGCATGACCGGGTCACCGCCACAATGTTCTCGGAGAGGGACAGTCTGCTGTCCATCACCACACTGAGGTTCCTTGCACTGGATGACGGCGTGAGTGTGGTGTCCCCGAGGGAAATGGAGAGATCCAGATGGGGAGAGGTTTTAGCAGGGATGAATATCATTTCAGTCTTGCCTGGGTTGAGCTTTAGATGGTGGTTGTCCATCCAGCTCTGGATGTCCCTCAGGCAAGCAGAGATACGGGCTGAAACCTGCGTATCAGACGGCGGGAACGAGACAAAGAGTTGGGTATCGTCCGCATAGCAGTGGTAGGATAGCCCATGTGCAGTGATCACAGGGCCAAGGGAGCGAGTGTGAAGAGAAAAAAGAAGCGGGCCTAGGATTGAGCCCTGGGGAACTCCTGTGGCGAGGGGCCGAGGTGTCGATACCGAACCAGCCCAGGCAACCTGGAAGGAGCGACCAGAGAGGTAGGACTCAATCCAGTCCAGGGCTGTGCCACAGATGCCCGTTGCTGACAGGGCAGACAGGAGGATGGAGTGATCCACAGTGTCGAAGGCAGCAGAGAGATCTAGGAGAATGAGGACAGAGGAGAGGGAGGCTGCTCGTGCGGCATGGAGTGACTCACTGACGGAGAGGAGCGCAGTCTCTGTCGAGTGGCCCGATCTGAAGCCAGACTGATGGGGGTCTAGCAGGTTGTTGTTAGAAAAGAAAGAAGAAAGTTGAGTAGAAGCCAAATCCACTGAGCTTTTTTAATTTTCAGATATGTGCTTTCTGAACTGTTGGGGCCCAAGTATTATAATGATGATGGCGGTGGTGATTGTTCCAAATGTATAACCACAAAGAAATTTGATGTAACGCAAAAAGAGCTAGAGGATGGAATTCCTTCGGTAATGGATATTCACATTTTCAGTTTTGATGAACAGCTAGTCCACCAGTTGACCAGCAGCCTGCTCTTCTAGCTACATTTTACATAACAACTTGATCAAGGCTGTCTGAGATCAGGAGCAAGGAGCCAACCAAAGTCTGCAGAAGAACTGTGGCAAGTTCTCCAACATGCTTGGAACAACCTCCCTGTTGATTGTTTTAGCCAATGCTGTCCTGCTGTTCTATATCTCAGAGAAGTGATGCAGTTTTAACGCCGAAGTCTGATCACAAAAAATATTGATTTGATTCAGTTTTTAACTATCCTGCCAAATTAATAAAATGTCATGTAAAATGTATAGTACGCTTATTTAGGACCTTTCATTTAATTATTTTTTAAAGAATCTTGTGTACAGAACGTTACGCAGGTGCCTAAGACTTCTGCACAGTACTGTATGTTGCACTTTATGAAGGTGTTACCTGGTCATCCTGTGTGTATGTCTGTGTACTTTCCTCATTTTCTTCATGGGACAATCCCTCCTACCAAACCAAAAACAACAGTACATTTCTTTTAGCATTATGGCATTTAAGGAAAAATGAAACTGATATGGATTACGGTCTCTCCATAGCAATAATGTTAACACCATATGGGGTTTGAGTTGTGTTACCATACTGAAAATAGGGTTAAGATTATTTAAACTGTGTTTTCAACACTTTAAACTGGTCAACCAGTTGTTCACCAGCTGACCAGCTGATATAGTCAACTAATCTACCAGCTTACTCTTCTAGCTTGACCAGTTTTGTCCAGCTAGTGTCAAAAACACATCTTAAACCGTCTTAGAACCCATCTTGGAATCCAGCTGGTCTCAGTTGGAATTTTCAGCCGGTTGTGTATTCAGCTACATAGAAGGTATTTTTATACAAGTATATTATAGAAATGAATGAAACTGATAAGATTTGCACATATTTGGGGATTTTCATTTTCATTAACTTAAAAGAGCATTTGTTTCATTGAACTTTAAAAACTGAAAATGTATTTTGCACCTTAGGAAGGTGTTACCTGGTCATCCTGTGTGTATGTCTGTGTAATTTCCTCATTTTCTTCATGGGACAATCCCTCCTACCAAACCAAAAACAACAGTACATTTCTTTTAGCATTATGGCATTTAAGGACTTCCCTCTAGGGTCTTTCAGCGAACTTATCCCTGGTTATGGGTATGCACTTTGTTGTACGTCGCTCTGGATAAGAGCATCTGCCAAATGCCAATAATGTAATGTAATGTAATGTAAGGAGAAATGAAACTGATATGGATTACGATCTCTCCATAGCAATAATGATAACACCATATGGGTTTGAGTTGTGTTACCATACTGAAAATATGGTTAAGATGATTTAAACTGTGTTTTCAACACTTTAAACTGGTCAACCAGTTGTTCACCAGCTGACCAGCTGATATAGTCAACTAATCTACCAGCTTACTCTTCTAGCTTGACCAGTTTTGTCCAGCTAGTGTCAAAAACACATCTTAAACCGTCTTAGAACCCATCTTGGAATCCAGCTGGTCTCAGTTGGAATTTTCAGCCGGTTGTGTATTCAGCTACATAGAAGGTATTTTTATACAAGTATATTATAGAAATGAATGAAACTGATAAGATTTGCACATATTTGGGGATTTTCATTTTCATTAACTTAAAAGAGCATTTGTTTCATTGAACTTTAAAAACTGAAAATGTATTTTGCACCTTAGGAAGGTGTTACCTGGTCATCCTGTGTGTGTGTCTGTGTAATTTCCTCATTTTCTTCATGGGACAATCCCTCCTACCAAACCAAAAACAACAGTACATTTCTTTTAGCATTATGGCATTTAAGGACTTCCCTCTAGGGTCTTTCAGCGAACTTATGCCTGGTTATGGGTATGCACTTTGTTGTACGTCGCTCTGGATAAGAGCGTCTGCCAAATGCCAATAATGTAATGTAATGTAATGTAATGTAAGGAGAAATGAAACTGATATGGATTACGATCTCTCCATAGCAATAATGATAACACCATATGGGGTTTGAGTTGTGTTACCATACTGAAAATAGGGTTAAGATTATTTAAACTGTGTTTTCAACACTTTAAACTGGTCAACCAGTTGTTCACCAGCTGACCAGCTGATATAGTCAACTAATCTACCAGCTTACTCTTCTAGCTTGACCAGTTTTGTCCAGCTAGTGTCAAAAACACATCTTAAACCGTCTTAGAACCCATCTTGGAATCCAGCTGGTCTCAGTTGGAATTTTCAGCCGGTTGTGTATTCAGCTACATAGAAGGTATTTTTATACAAGTATATTATAGAAATGAATGAAACTGATAAGATTTGCACATATTTGGGGATTTTCATTTTCATTAACTTAAAAGAGCATTTGTTTCATTGAACTTTAAAAACTGAAAATGTATTTTGCACCTTAGGAAGGTGTTACCTGGTCATCCTGTGTGTATGTCTGTGTAATTTCCTCATTTTCTTCATGGGACAATCCCTCCTACCAAACCAAAAACAACAGTACATTTCTTTTAGCATTATGGCATTTAAGGACTTCCCTCTAGGGTCTTTCAGCGAACTTATCCCTGGTTATGGGTATGCACTTTGTTGTACGTCGCTCTGGATAAGAGCATCTGCCAAATGCCAATAATGTAATGTAATGTAATGTAAGGAGAAATGAAACTGATATGGATTACGATCTCTCCATAGCAATAATGATAACACCATATGGGTTTGAGTTGTGTTACCATACTGAAAATATGGTTAAGATGATTTAAACTGTGTTTTCAACACTTTAAACTGGTCAACCAGTTGTTCACCAGCTGACCAGCTGATATAGTCAACTAATCTACCAGCTTACTCTTCTAGCTTGACCAGTTTTGTCCAGCTAGTGTCAAAAACACATCTTAAACCGTCTTAGAACCCATCTTGGAATCCAGCTGGTCTCAGTTGGAATTTTCAGCCGGTTGTGTATTCAGCTACATAGAAGGTATTTTTATACAAGTATATTATAGAAATGAATGAAACTGATAAGATTTGCACATATTTGGGGATTTTCATTTTCATTAACTTAAAAGAGCATTTGTTTCATTGAACTTTAAAAACTGAAAATGTATTTTGCACCTTAGGAAGGTGTTACCTGGTCATCCTGTGTGTGTGTCTGTGTAATTTCCTCATTTTCTTCATGGGACAATCCCTCCTACCAAACCAAAAACAACAGTACATTTCTTTTAGCATTATGGCATTTAAGGACTTCCCTCTAGGGTCTTTCAGCGAACTTATGCCTGGTTATGGGTATGCACTTTGTTGTACGTCGCTCTGGATAAGAGCGTCTGCCAAATGCCAATAATGTAATGTAATGTAATGTAATGTAAGGAGAAATGAAACTGATATGGATTACGATCTCTCCATAGCAATAATGATAACACCATATGGGGTTTGAGTTGTGTTACCATACTGAAAATAGGGTTAAGATGATTTAAACTGTGTTTTCAACACTTTAAACTGGTCAACCAGTTGTTCACCAGCTGACCAGCTGATATAGTCAACTAATCTACCAGCTTACTCTTCTAGCTTGACCAGTTTTGTCCAGCTAGTGTCAAAAACACATCTTAAACCGTCTTAGAACCCATCTTGGAATCCAGCTGGTCTCAGTTGGAATTTTCAGCCGGTTGTGTATTCAGCTACATAGAAGGTATTTTTATACAAGTATATTATAGAAATGAATGAAACTGATAAGATTTGCACATATTTGGGGATTTTCATTTTCATTAACTTAAAAGAGCATTTGTTTCATTGAACTTTAAAAACTGAAAATGTATTTTGCACCTTAGGAAGGTGTTACCTGGTCATCCTGTGTGTGTGTCTGTGTAATTTCCTCATTTTCTTCATGGGACAATCCCTCCTACCAAAACAAAAACAACAGTACATTTATTTTCGCATTATGCCATTTAAGGAGAAACAAAACTGATATGGATTATGTTCTCTCCATAACAATAATGATAACACCATATGGGGATTAAGCAGTAGTCCAGTGTTACCATACTGAAAATAGGGTTCAGATGATTTAAGTTGTGTTTTCAACACTTTAAACTGGTCGACCAGCTCTTTACCAGCTGACCAGCCTATATAGTCAAAATGCGGATTTGATCATGAAATCTCACAAAATGGAACAAAGATCTCTCAAAATCAGGTGAGTTTTACGGGCTAGGATTAATAGTCTAGAGCATGAAAGCTTTGGTCAGGTTTTCTTTTCTTATGTGTCCATCAGAAATATTTTGCAATGTTAAACAGCTAAACAGACTGACAGATATATTTCAACAACAATTTTTCCTCATCTCTTCTGGAATTGCCTTTGATCATTGTATACCAAACCTATGAATTTGTCTGAATTAAAGCAGTTCGCTAAAGTGGGCTAAAATTCCTCCACAGCAATGTGAAGGATTCATATCGAATTATAGGAAGCATTCAATTGTGTTATTGCAGCTAAGGTTTGTGCAACCAATTATTTAGATTAAGGGGGTAGTTACTTTTTCACAGGGGTCATATGGGTGTTTGATTACTATTTTAATGTATTTAATGAAAAAATGTATTTTAAAATGTGTTCTGTGTTTACTGAGGTCGCCTTTGTCTAATACTACATTTTCTCTAAAGATCTGAAACCATTCAGTGTGACAAATGTGCAATATTAGAGGAAATCAGGAAGGGTCAAACACTTTTTCACGGCACTGTACACGTCGAAACCATAACACCCCCTCCACCATGTTTCACAGATGAGGTGATATGCTTTGAATCTTGGGCAGTTCCTTTTGGCCTTTACACTTTGCTCTTGCCATCGCTCTGATACAAGTGAATCTGGGTCTCATCTGTTCACACAACCTTTTTTTCCAGAACTCTGCAGGCTCTTTTAGGTACTTCTTAGGAAAGTGTTACCTGGTCATCCTGTGTGTATGCGTCTGTAATTTCCTCCTTTTCTTCATGGGACAATCCCTCCTACCGAAACAAAAACAACAGTACACTTCTTTTAGCTTTATTCCATTTAAGGAGAAATGAAACTGATATGGATTACAGTCTCTCCATAGCAATAATAACACCATATGGTTTGAGTTGTAGTCCAGTGTTACCCTGCTGAAAATAGGGTTAAGATGATTTAAACTGTGTTTTCAACACTTTAAGCTGGTCAACCAGTTGTTCACCAGCTGACCAGCTGATATAGTCAACTAATCTACCAGTTGACCACCAGCTTACTCTTCTAGCTTTACCAGTTTTGTCCAGCTTTCAACACATCTTAAACTGTCTTAGAACCCAGCTGGTCTCAGTTGGAATTTTCAGTTGGTTGAGTATTCAGCTACATAGAAGGTATTTTTATAAAAGTATATTTATAGAAATGAATGAAACTGATAAGATTGGAACATTTTTGGGGATGATGTAATTTTCATTAACTTAAAAGAGCGTTTGTCTCATTGAACTTTATAAACTTTTCTAAAATGTATTTTGTACCTGTACCTTTAAGAGATTTTGCATTTTATCATGAATTGTCACAAAATGGAACGAAAATCAGGCGAGTTTTACAGGCTATGATTAATAGTCTCGAGCGTGAAAGCTTTGGTCAAGTTCTTTTCTTATGTGTCCATCAGAAATATTTTGCAATGTAGCCAACGTGACTGAGTAGCACAAAACATGTCGGCGAAGTAAAGGTGGCACGCACTACCCATTTCGCCATCGTTTCCTTAAATGGGATTTATTTAGTGCGTTTTAGCATTATTCTGAAAATGGAAGGCCTGCATGCCGTGCATATGTCATACCTGTTGGTAGCAATTTCTGACATTAGAGGTTGGCAAAGTCGACAAACTGGGATTCTGCCACACAAAATAGCCTAGTTCGCAGTTACCCATATAGCCTATTCAAAGTTAAAGAGCATGGTTAAGACTGAGTGAAGCAACCACTGAGACTAGGACGCTACGCCCAGTTGCACGTTAGCCTCGGTAAAAGCCTCCCACAAACAGGGCGAGACTCCATTCCAATGTTTCGCATACTGGCAACGTAATCCTTCAACAAAGGGAGGCTCCAAGCATAACCGTCGCTATACATCAATAATATACATTTAAACCGTGAATATTAAACTAGTAGCAGTTACATTTTTAATAATGCACTCCGGGTCGTTGGAAAAAGTGGGGACACCGAGAAAACGGACTCTTTCTCGGGGAATGAGTGAAGATGAGTCCCTTCGACACTTAATTAAAGAGGTAAGCGAGAGGATATTTGCATTTTATGACAAGACTTTGTTATGTTTGTCTGACCAAATATTTGATGTCGGCTGTTGCGGTTTATGCAACAATGTAGCCTAATACAAAAATAAAGCATTACAGAGTATGTTAAACAACGTTTGTGCCTTCACTAGGTTATTGTTGCCTGGTAATTCAACATACCATACACGAATCATTTCTCGTTTCTGTTTGTTATACAGTTTGGCGATTAAAAGATAGCGACAGCCACTTTCTTATAGGATCTGATTGAACAACAGGCTACACGTTAATGGGGTTATTTTAGCTAACTGATTAGCTAGCCTTTTGGAGGCTTCCTTTGTTTTATTTTTTTTAAAACCTTAAGTTGTCTAACAAATATTGTGTTCATGCCAACAACTTAGAAGAAAATGTGAAACCGACGAAAAGAAGTTGTATTGTATGTAATTTCACTTATGTTTACACTAGACTATCTGGAATGGGATTGCAACGTCACTTTGATTTTCATGTTTTGCACGTTTCCGTCACCATTAGATTATGCTCGTACTTTACCGGAAAGTCACTTCACAAAGCGCACGTTTTCCGATCCTTTTTGTGCGTAGAGTTATCGCTAGGACACTTGAAATGGACTTTATTCATTATTCACACTTCTGCCCTTAATTTGATGTCTGTTTGAACTCGCAATTTAATCAGATTTAATTTAACCACGCGTAGCCTACCTGCTCTTTTCCAGCGATCGAAGAATGCATACTTTGAGCCATTTCGTCTTGTAAGGTGTGCACTTGTCTAGTCATGTAGCTAGACGTTCGGGGGGAAACATGTAAAGTGCTGCTACAGTACTGAATGACATAGGCATGATGGAAACCCGTAAAGGTTCATGAAAATGCCATACAAGTTACATAATACGTTACGCAAACCGGTACTGGAGGCTGCCTTTTACTGGCAAATGTTATTAATTTCCTCATAACGGGGCTGATAAATTAGCATTTTCGCTTCAGAAAAGGGGCGTTTCAATAAAAAAGCATTCTACATTCTAGAAAATTATTTGTTGTTAATTTGGTGTCACAAGCCGCACTCCCTCTCACAGAAGTCATAGAGGGCGACAGACCCGTGTTGCTACAGTATTAGAAAATAAACTAGTCTACAAATAGTTACAGCGCATTTTGTGAATTGATCGTTGATATTGCAAAAACGATATGGGGTTTGCAGTGAAAATCTCAGTTAAGGCATCTCGAATGGCAGTAAGCAGCACGATGATATGTATTGTTATAATAGACCTGTTGTCCTTTGTTTATCCCTTCGTCCTATCTTGCAGACAGGCCCATTTAAAACAGATGGGCTGAGCAGGAAGGATGAGCGTCTGTGCGGTTGAGATTAGTTTTATTAATATGTTCCCACTGCCCAGCATGGGAACCTCTCCAATAAGTGTTGAGCCATTTCCTATTTTCCTATCCGAGTTAGACCTCCTCCTGGCAAAAGATATTTGTTTGTGCAAATGTCTACTTGACCAGTACTGTACACTCTCTGTTTAGGATAGGTTGCACACAAAGTGGGGTGACGGATAGATGGGTAGTGGAGGGAAAAACTTTGAGTGTTTTTTGTATCTGCTCCCTGCATCAGGCAGAGGGATCAGCCAAGCGCCTGACCCGTGCTGACAGCAAAGCGGGCTCCCTCAAGAAGCCACCCCTTGGTGAAAACCAGGTAAAACTGCAAAGACCTTTTAAAATTTTTTATATCAGTCATGTTTTTGTCTAAAAATGCTAACGAACAGTACATATGAGGGCTCTGATTCAGCTGTGTATGGGACTGTATCAGTGCGCTTCAGTTTGTTCTGTGTGCCACTGTGAGTTGACAAGAGTGAAAGTGGTCATAACACCTTTACATTAGAGTTATTTATATGACACGTTTATCCAAAGTGACTTAAAGTTGACAAGCCGTTTCCCAATTCACACAGCTACAGTAGATGCCACAGAGGTGACAGGAATTTTCTGTACCACCAGATCAGATATGTCGTCAACCGTTTTTATTTTAAATATAATATTTCACCCACTATTACATCAACATAAAAAATCTCATGCTGCAACAACTGACTATAATTGACTGCTGATTTTTTTTAGGTGGAAAACAGAAACCAGTTTAGTCAGATGCTTTTACCGAAGGGAGCTTATGAAAGAAATTCGGATCCAAGATAATGTGTGGTGGGTTTACGGAGTAATCAGCTCCTTTAATTCATCCATTAAGTCCTGAATAAGGAGGCAGTGGGGGTTGTGACAGGGCAGCAGAGTTGGTGTCTGTGGCAGCCTGTAGCGTAGTGGTTAAGCTAAATGACCAGGACCCGCAAGGTCGGTGGTTCGATCCCCGGTGTAGCCACAATAAGATCCGCACAGTCGTTGGGCCCCTTGAGCAAGGCCCTTAACACTGCATTGCTCCAGGAGATCATTTTCTCCTGCTTAGTCTAATCAACTGTATGTCGCTCTGGATAAGAGCGTCTGCCAAATGGCATTAATGTAATGTAATGTAATGTGTCTTAGGAACCTCTTTGGTGAAATTCTGTTCTGAAATCAAGCGACTTCTCAGACAGACGCACGTAAAGCGCTGTGGCCATGTTTGTTTTATACATATTTTTAAAAATGCATAAATCAGGGGGGGTAATACATTTGTCACAAGGGAGGACTTTCTGTCCGCAGTAGGATTTAGAGGTCTGTGAACAGCGGTTACTGTGGCCCGAGGGTTGCAGTCTGCCGCAGGGATGGGAATGGCTCTCCTGGGTTCCAGCAGTTCTGCAGAGCACATTCTTGCTAGCAGCCACTTTTTCAGTGACACTTTTGCATACTTTAGTAAGAGCTGGAACAGGTCAAACTGCTATGCATCAGCTTTAACTCCTTTTGTACATTGTCTGCACAGGCAATTTAGTTCCAGATATCAGATGGGATGTCAGGTCTAAATGTGCGTGCTGAAACTTGTTCAGTAAAAGTCTAATTATTATACACCTAGAAAGAATGTTCATTGTGGTCAAATTGTTTTCGGAGGTGACAAGTCAATGGCAGCAATAATTTCTTCATTGTGGACCTCAATCAATGGAGTCAAACTCCAGTCCTGGAGGGCTGAAGTATCTTCGGTTTCCTGGCTTTCAGTTTGTTTCAGCGTGATTGATTAGTTAAAGTTGATTGGTTAAAGAGTCCACACACATGGTCATTTAGCATACAATAAAGTGCAAATCAGAAACAGGGACAAGTGTGTTGAAGACCCAAGAGGTAAGTATGCTTCCATGTCCCAGAGTGATCACAGAAAAAACTTGAACCTTTGAAGAATAATCAGCTACATATCTTATGTAGGACATTTGGCTCCTGAAAGAAGAAAACCACAAATCCCTTTAGACACTACAGCCCTCCCCCTGACCTGAGGAGATCTGCAGGCCTGAGGCTAATCATGACTTCATGTTTTTTTCCTTCATAGGCTGAAGAGGAGCTGATCACAAATTTCCCAGAAATGGTAATTATTTACAAGGAATCAATTTCACCGGGCTTATCGGCTCTGATAATAATTCTACCGCATCTCTCTCCGTGGCACTTTGGTCACCCAGAGAACTGCTCCACTTTGCTTTGCAATGCGCTGTAATGGGGTCATGCAAACAAGCCTGGGAAGTGCTTTCTAAATGTGGTTCTCCACCAAATGAAAGCTGAATTGGCGCATACAAATGCCTGTAATGGATAACCGTACAGTTGTCGCTCCAAACACTTCCTTACCTACACTGTGGCAGGCTGTATTCATGTTCACTGAGGGGTGCTCAGAGCAGTAACTTCCTTGGTGGCACGTTGCGTGCTTCGTTGGTTGCCATAGTAACACCGTGTGTGCTACTGTGCTTCCGCTAAAAAAAAAAAAACATTAGCCTGTCAACTGAAACGCCAAATGCCTGCTAACGGACTGATAGGAAGTTATGTAAATGAATGGCCCCTTCAGGCTAAGCATTATTTTGAAGGAGGTTATTGCATAGCCATTTCCAGGCTTGTTTGTGTGGTCCCGCTTCACTGCATTGTGGAGTGGATTGGGTGGTTCTCGGGTTGATGAAAGCTCCACAAAGGTTATCAAAGAATTGAGTTCAATGAAAAAAAACAACAACAAAAAAACAATAGTTCTATCATGTTTTTCTTTTTTAACTGAGCTAACTGGTCCAACCAGCCATAGGCTACACTCTCACTCCAAATATAACTTCTCATTATAACCAAATGCTGCAAGTTCTTTAATGTGCTGATGAGGCTTCATCCATCAAATGTTCTTTGCTAGTTTTTTTGTGTCCTAATAAAGCGTGCTCTAGAGCTTTCTCAATTGGTTCCTGTGAAACAGCCTTCATCGACATCACAACAAAGGCACTTGACCACAGGCAGGATAGACCTAATTATAGCAGATAAAAGCAGAGTGGCAGCTATGCCTATAACATGTATGTGCTGGGCACAGTGTGTAACAATCATTTTTAGAGAACACCCCTTTAAGTGGGCTTGGTCAGCATATGCAGATGTTTGAGCATCTTATAGTCACTGGCAGTATTGTCGTGAAACATTGAGAGGTGAGTAGAGAATATTGGTGGGTGACAGCGTAATGTTTATATGCCTCCACAGTTTATAAGTTCATACCTCAACTGTCACAAGTAATGCCACAGTACTTCTGTTCATTGGCTATATTGCCGTGAGACCTAGCTTATGTGGCTGATATTGATAATAAACAGCCATATCGGAATGTGCAGCTGTGTTGCAATCCTTTCTTTCTGCTCGCCGTGTACACACGCACGCCCGTGCACTGGAGAGGAGCGTCGTAAGCGTGAGTTCACGCATAGCAGGCGGCGTGTGGACCTGCTGACATCTGTGGGTGGGTGTGTGTGTGCCTGCAGCTGGACCTGCGGGAGGGCTATGAGGAGGTGGTGCAGGAGCTGCGGGGGCTGGAGGTCCAGCGGGAGACGCTGTTGTTCCAGGTGGACTGCCTGCAGGACGCCCTGGAGGGAGCCGAGGAGATGCTGGCGGAGGCACGGCGAGAGGCGGACAGCGCCAACGAGGTACTCCGCCCCGTCGCCGAAACGAGGGGCCAGGCCGGGGGGCTGGGGCTGGGGCTGGGCTGTTGCCGGTGCGGGGCTGTACTGTTGCCGGGGTAGGGTTGTGTCGTTGCCGGGGTTGGGCGGGGCCGTTGCCAGGGTGGTGCTGTGCCGTTGTCGGGGTTGGGCTGGGCCGTTGCCAGGGTGGGGCTGTGCCGTTGGCGGGGTAGGGTTATGCCGTTGTCGGGGTTGGGCCGGGCCGTTGCCAGGGTGGGGCTGTGCCGTTGCCGGGGTAGGGTTGTGCCGTTGCCGGGGTTGGGCCGAGCCGTTGCCGGGGTGGGGCTGTGCCGTCGCCAGGGTGGGGCTGTGCCATTGTCATACAGCAGGGCGGTTCCACAGGCAGGTGGCAGCCGGTAATCCCACGGGCCTCTTGCGCTGCAGGAGCTGGAGCGGGAGCGGCAGGTGAAGAGGCGGCTGGAGGAGTCGGTGGATTCGCTGAAGGAAATGGTGGCCGCGCTCACGGAGGAGATCCAGAGGCTTAAAGAGGTGACCCGCCGTGTTTACACAAGCGCGCCAAGCATGTGAGCAGACACTCGAGGCTCGGGGGACTTCTGTTCACTCCCACCCAGGGGGTTTTTTCAGCTCTTTACTCGGCCAAATGACACCGTGAAGGAGTTCCAGAACATTTGACCCTCATATCCCTGACTCACTGTCCTCTTTGTGTACAGACATGTTACAGACCCATTAAATCCCCTCCTCTGAGGCTTTTAGCTCTTCTCCTGTTCTTCTGTCAGGTTGTTACACTTAATTTCCCTTCTACTTCTAAGCCCTTTTTGCTTCTGAAGGTTTTTTACTTCTAATAGAACAGGGCAGAACACTATTTTCAACACTGTTTTCTACTAGCATAAACGGGAGATCGGACAAATCTTTTAAACTGTGTTGCGCAAGTGGTGAACACGAGACACTGCTCTTTGTCAACTTCTGCAGTGCTAAAAATAAGCGTTCTCTCATTTCAGTGCACGTTGAACCGTGACGTTTTTCATCTGTTTATCGAATAGATTATTGCGCTTTCTGGTAGGACGTATACACAGACTGCTTTAAGTCAATGGGGTGTCTTTCTATGCACTGGTGCATTTTTTGCACTATGTTGCTTCAGAATCCAACATTTGGTTAAATAAAAAAACACAATGTTGTATATTTGCATAGATGGTGTCAGTACATATGAGCTTTTCCAAGATATTGTGACGGTGATCAGTTGTATACTGTAACTGGGACGACAGCAGATGTTTGCTGACACCTTTTGCTTACTAAAACTTGCTCATCTACTGTATGTAGTCACTTTATGAGTCTGGATTTTGAAACCATTTTAAATCCCCAGGTGTCATGGTGATGCCTTCTTGCTTAAAATTATGTCATAACTGCAGACAATAAAATAGGTCTGCAAAAAATATCAGCTTACAGCATGAGAGCAGTGCTTATCTGTGTGCTTCTGCATTAAGGCTGGATGATGTCAGACCAGAAGATACAATCAGCCGTTATTATAGCCATATTAGGAGAGAGGGGGGAAGAGAAAGGGGACATCTGACTACAAGGTACAAGTGTGACGAGCTGAACCGTCTGGCAATTTCTGTCCGCGGCATTTCATTTCACGCTCGTGCGATTCCCGTTAGCACGTCCAGGCCAACGCCACCATTTTGTCTGGCTTGCCCCCTCCCACACCCTCGGCCTTTCGACTGATGTTCGACACTGTTTTGTTGTGCCTTCCGCAGGAGCGGGTCGCCATACCGACGGTGCCGGTGTACGCCCTAGTCACAGACAGCAGGCCGGAGGGGGAGGAAGAGGAGCAGAGGTGGGGGGCGAGCGGAGGGGAAGGGCCCGGGGGAGACGGCAGAGGGGCCGAGGAGGAGCCGGAGGTGGCGACGGACGCGCTGGACGAGGCCAGCGAGTGGGTGGATGCCCCCGACGCCCCGCTGACCCTCGTGCGGCTGGACAGCGCCCCCGTGCCCCCGGCCCCGGAGGCGGAGACCGAAACCACGGCGGGGAGCCTCCTGGCGGCCTTCTTCAGGAAGGGCAGGGAGGAGGAGCAGCCGGCCGAGGACGGGCACCCCGCGCTGCGCTGCGCCCACCTGGGGTCGTCGGTGGACTCGGAGGAGGGCGAGGGCCCGCTGACCAAGTTCCAGAGGATGATCAACAAGACCTTCGGCCCGACGCCCGGCGTGCCCCCGGGGGCCGAGGCTCTCCCGGGACTGGGCGACGTCCTCGACGGAGAGACCCCCATGGTCACGCCCCAAGAGCATCCGGAAACGGGGCCGGACGCCGCCCCCTACGAGCCGGGGCCCCGGCCGGACGGCCCCGACGAGGGCCGGCGGCCGTCGGGAAGCGAGGGGGAGGACGGCTTCACCCGGGACAGCCCCGTCGCCCACCTGCCCGGGGAGGGCCTGGAGCCCCAGAGCCCCAAGAGCCCCGACTCGTGCGTGGTGTCGTGAGAAGGGCCGGAGTTACCGCACGGCCCCCTGGGAAACGCTCAGCCAGACCTGCTGCCGTCAGGCCCGTGGAGTTCCAGAAACGGTGGCGCCACGTTCTGGTTTTTTTTTTTTTTTTCTCAGGCACACACAGTACAGTCCCCGTTTTGCACTTCCGTCTTTTCGGCAGGAATGTGCACACACACACACACGCGCACACGCACACGCGTACATTCTGTTCCCTCACTGGTGTGGGATATTACTCACTGAGGACCTTTTCATACAGTTACTTTCTTTGTACAAAAACGTGCAAACACACCAGGGTACATATTTGCTTTTTTGTTTTTTCACTTCATTTCAGGGTCGAGCAGCGCTTCACGTTATTTTGAATGACATGCCAGGCACATTTACCGCACACAGCTGCTCTCAAACTACTGAATATAGTCAGGTCTCACTTAAACATTGCTGGACAGTGTTTCTTTCATGGTCTGTGATGGTCTGTGGTCTGTAAGGTGTTGACTAGCGTGTCTTCCTTAGGCTACTGTTAGTAGGTTGAAACACTGTTAAATTTAGAGGCACAGTCAAGAGTTACATTTTCTCTTGTATCAAAGTGACCTTGGATAGAAATGAAATGTTTGTATGCCTAAATTGCTGTGTAAACAAAGTGGTCTATAAAGACGGGGCTGCAAGTTTAGGTCCTAGCTTTAGCAAACCATAGCATGTGCCTTATTGTTTTTGCATATGAATGACGGACACATTAGTCTAGGGACATTATCTAATGGTGCCAGATTTCCAACCACTTCAATATTAGTGCTGTCACTGTCATCTGTGTTAGCATGCATGGCAACCCAATATTTTTCAGCAGTTCTTGCATTTCAGTTTCATTTTTAGTTTTGTTTTTTTTTAGTGGTATACTTACTGAACTTACTGCAGACATTTTCATTTGGACACTAATTAATGATAAGAATGGGCACAAGCTTGAAAAACAGTTATGCTTTCCACTTGAAATCAAGATTTATCGCACTTTTATATAGTTTCAGATTCGCAGACACAATCATAAGCATCGTTTACACAATTGTTTTTATCCCATTTTACAGTTGTTTTAAGTGTACAAAAAATGTAAGCATACATGCATTTTAAAAGAATAAATATTTTATGTACATAAATGGATTTGCCTTTGTGTTGAATGTATGTGAAGTCCAGTTTCAGGGTGTTGTGCGATTTAAGGCTGAATACCAGGATGCAGGTTTGAGTGGGGTACTATCTCTGAGACCTTTAACAAAGGGACCTACCGTTCAGCACATCCAGTGGCCTTAACAGGTGGGAGAAAAAGATGTCTTTCTAGATAAACAAGATGGATGTGCAGATGGATAATCCATTAAGTCAACGAATATTATGCTTGAGAAAACTGTAGCTATGTCCACGCCTCATAAAATATTTACTATATGTTCTGAATCAAAAGCTGCATCTCGGCAAACGGTTCAGAAGGAACAGTGAATGGACTGTAAGAGACGGCATAATATGAAAGTCAATTTATTTTCATACATACAAGACAGGACTTGTTTGCGATAATTTCTTACTTACATTAAATACACTGCGGCAACCTGTCACCTTACTCCATTTCCTTGGTTAGCCTCTAAGCCAAGACAGACACTTTCCAATATATATTTTGTTATGCATTTATACCTTTTTTTTTTTTTGCAAAGACATGATTTATTTTTGAAGGAGAAAGTATAAATGACATATAATGCGATTAGAAAGAGGATTAAAATACTGCGGTATCCCCACGTAATGCTTAGGCACAGTCTTTGCGTTCTGAAAAAATATGCCCTTTTATGGAAAACTCAGTAACTGGGGGTGGAAAAATCATGGAACCCTCTCCAAATTGTCCAATTGTATTATGTGTGCACGTGTAGCAGCTAAATTCGTGACACAGAATCTGAAAGTTGGTAGTTGTTTATATGTATATATATATATAGGAGTCTCATATGTAAAAGTGCATTGCCTGGCGAGCTCCATTAACAGAAATTTGTGGGTTTCATTTTGTGTGAACAGCATATTGGGGCCTTTTGGGGGGGGGGGGGCTGTTAGGTAGACGACTCTTAATTCATACTGTAGCCAACTGAAAATAATTGCACGGATAATGGATATAGAAATAACGCTTTAGATTTAGATAACGTTTTAGATTGACCTGCGCTCCCGATACATTGATTGGGCTGTGAGACGAAAGAAATAAGATGAATTGAGGTGAGGTGGAGTGGGAAGGGTCAGACTGCGCTATCGTGCACCTGGTCCGTATTAACAAAGAGATCTCACAGAGTGCTGATCCAGGGTCAGGCTTCCCCTGTCCACGTGCTAACGTGCTAACCTTATCCACTATCAGCTCAAACGCGTCCCAGGTAGGGCCCATCCTAGATCAGCAAACATTTGTGAATGTGGTCCTGTGCATTAGTTAAATCCCTTGAACGCATTGCTGCACTGGACTGATCGCACGTAGCTATTTACTGACCCGCGACACCACTGGATTTCTGGCTGCACCCCAACACCAATGAACTACTCCAATCTAATCAGAATGAGACCACAGAAAACTCTTAAAAAGGACCCTTATCGCACCGGCCTCGATTGCAAACGAGTCTACTCGCACTGGAAGACTGACTGGATGTTGAAATCGACAGTGTGCAGGTGGCAAAACGTCACTTGGCTAAAGCGGTTGCGTATGGAGTAAAGCTTACATGATTTGAGAGGGTTTTAGTGCGAGACAAGCGGCCCCCCCTTACCCTACCCCACACAAAATACCGCCCTTTCTTCACATTCTCATTTTGGTCAGCTTTTGTTCCCCTTCCTGGTTAGAAAAAAAAAAAACTGGTTTAGATGCGAGTCATGGAAGGTGACCTGGGTGGACAGACTGCACTCTCGCGCCCCTCCTCCACGCCTACGTCATCCCCAGCCCGCACTCGGCCACGTCCCACAACGTCTGGGGAGCGCGCCGCAGCCAGCACCTCTCTTCCCTTGCTTGTTGTCAGTCCAGGGTGGTTTTGGGTGATTTCACACATAGAATCTGGCGGGCTTATTATCTTCCGACGTCTTTGGGGTGTGTGTCGGCAGCTTAGCTGTGCTGTTCAGGTGGCGTGGCTTTGGTGATTGTGACAGGACTTCATTTGCTCCCAATGCCTGCTCTCTCTCGCTCTCACACTCTCTTACTCTCACTCTCTTTTGCTTTCTCTCTAGCTCTCTCTCAAACCCCCTCCCCCTCTCTCAAACCACACCCCTCTGTTCTCAAATCCCACCCCTCCCCCCTCAACCCCTCCCTCAAACCCCACCTCTCCTCTCTCAAACCCCACCCCTCCCCTCTCAATCCCCACCCCTACCCCCCCCTCTCAAAACCCCCCTCCCTCAGTTTCCACAGCACTGGTTCTTGCTGGCCTGACTGGGCTGGTTCAGGTCCACCCCTGCCCTGGGGCCACGCCCCGTCGCACCTGCTCCTCCCGCCTGGGGCTCACTTTTTGGCAATTTCTTGGCTGAAAAAAATGGCAGGCAGAGACACAGGTCCATTTAATCCGGCAAAATTAGCCGGCTGTCTATAAATTACTCTTTGCAGAAAAAATTGTATGACCGGTTAATGATTGCATTACATGAAAGGAAGAGTTAAATTTAATCTGCCCTTTAGATTGCAATATTTCATGAGTATTGATGTTATCTCAAGTCTGGAGGCAGTATAAACATATGCAATAGTCTCAATCAGCAGCACCTTTAAAGAAACATTATTCAGTATTGAAATCACCCTACAGACGAGGGGTAATCTCTGTGACCTGAGCACCCCCTTGTGGCTACATCTAGATTACAATTACAATTTATATTATGAAAACAAAACGATATCGAGTGAAAACACAGGAGACCTTAGTTATAATAATGAAGGTTGTCAAGAAAGTAATGACCTTTAAAAATCAAAGATGAGCAGTCAAAATGAGAGTTTGTTGTGTGTTGAGAGTTAAGCTTTTGGATTCTTTATGTAAGAGTGATAAGTCGTTTCATAGGAAATTCAGCACAAAAGTGTCAGATGTTTTTGTTCATTTTTCCATTGGGAAAAGGTCGTTTTTTGGGGGTTCTTTCACTCACCTATTGCCAGGAAGAGGTCGTTGACGTTCATGGCCGTCTTGGCGGAGGTCTCCATGAACAGCAGGCTGTTGTCGTCTGCGTAGGCCTGCGCCTCCTGCCCGCATTACAGAGGGGTAGAGAGGGGGTTAGGGAGAGCAACTGCTGCAGCACACTGCTCAATGACACACACACACACTCACACACACACACACTCACACACTCACACACTCACACACACACACACACACACACACACACACACACACTCACACACTCACACACTCACACACTCACACACACACACACACACACACACACACACTCAACTCACACACTCACACACTGACACTCACTCACACACTCACACACTCACACACACACACACACACACACACACACTCACACACTCACACACTCACACACTCACACACTCACACACTCACACACACACACACACACACACACACTCAACTCACACACTCACACACTGACACTCACACACTCACACACTCACACACGTACACGTACACGTACATGTACACGTACACACATACACACGCACACATTCAGGCTCAAATAAACACATGCACACACACAGACACACGCACAGTCAGGCTCAAATAAACACATACACACACATACACGTACACCCACGTACACACGCACACACAGACACACGCACACATACATGCACACACGCACGCATGCACTCACGCACACATGAATGCATGCACACACACACACACACACTCATTAAAGCGGGGTCGGCCGTCAGGGAGAGGTACCTCGTACTCCACGGCTCTCTTCACGGACAGGTCAGCCTTGTTCCCCGCCAGAGCGATCACGATGTTGGGGCTCGCCTGCCTCTGCAGCTCCTTCACCCAGGTCTTGGCCCGGCCAAACGTCTCCTGGCAGGGTGACAAAACCACATCACCCGTTATGACACACGGGCCCATTTACAGCCAGGCTGTCCTATAGCACCTCGCTTTGGCCACTTACGAGAGGTACAGAACAGAACACGGCAAAACAGCTGAAATACAGAAAGCGAAGCAAACGATTTAAGCTAGTGTGGGGAAAAACTTTCAAATTAAGCTGTGACTCCTGAAAAGTCAACAGAGTGGAACTCTGAAAAGACTGGGATGAAAGACTCAGACAGAGAAGTGACTTGAGGCACTGATCATGAGCAAGCATAACAAGGAAAACCAACACTAAGAAAGTGCAACTTTATACAAGTTTTTTTTTTAATGGGTGACAAGTGAAAAGCGTGATTTCCTGGTGATGGGTATGCACTTTGCAGCCTCTGCCAAATGTCAATAATGCAATGTAATGGGTGCCCACAACACTAAGAAAATGCAACTTTATACAAGTTTTTTTTTTTAATGGGTGACAAGTGAAAAGGGTGATTTCCTGGTGATGGGTATGCACTTTGCAGCCTCTGCCAAATGTCAATAATGCAATGTAATGGGTGCCCACAGCCACAGCCTGGCCCTGAATCAATCTTAGGTCACATTCGACCCAGTGTGCACATTGCAGATTATTCTAAATTGGGAGAAAAGCAGAAGTCTTATATTTAAAGATTGTGTACCGCGTTGGTGATGTCATAGACCACAATAGCCGCCTGCGCTCCCCTGTAGTACATGGGGGCCAGGCTGTGGTATCGCTCCTGTCCCGCCGTGTCCCAGATCTCAAACTTGACCGTGGTGTCCTCCAGGCACACAGACTGAGTCAGGAAAGCCGCTGCAGAAGCAAAGAACAAAAAAAAAAACAGGAACATGACATGTAGGGCAGTGGAGGAAAGAAATGAGAATGAGTGAAGAGAAGGAGAGAATGGCCTATTATACTGGAATGAGGCTACACATTCCACACTGAAATAATTTGCCCCTTTCTGTCATTGGTTAAAATGTACGGTCTCATTCCAGTATAATAGGCCATACACTGGTTGTTCATCCTGCTAAGGCTCTATTCTAGCGCCCCATGGGCTGGCATTGAATCCAGACTTTCCCAGTACCAACTGGGGCCTCCAGCCCCACACAGTTGGCTGGCACTTCCTGGTGCCCTGTGTGGCGGAATGTTTCCCCATAGGGTTCTATTGCCATCGCTGTCTATATATTATATACTGCAAGGTACATAAGACACTATAAGGAACAGGTACACCCACCCATTTCTTAAATGTGAAGAATGACAAAAGGAAGAGATTTTCTTCTGACATTACACTGTCGTTGACATCCCAATACAGAATGATCCATCAAATTTCTACTTTGTTTCTTCACATATACTGTTAATTCCTGCAAACTGTAAAACCCCATTATACAAACGGGGAGAGCTACACTCCCCTGAGCATGTTTCACCGATTTAAGGCAAACGCGTCCGAGGCTCTTGTGCGGGATGCCGTACCTCCGATGGTGCTCTCCTGGTACTCCTGAAACTGGCCCTTGACGAAGCGCAGCACCAGACTGGATTTGCCCACCGCGGACTCCCCCAGGAGCACCAGCTTAAACTGGCACACCTTGCCCGCCTGCTGCTGCCCGTTGGGTCTGGAGGAACGGGCTGCCATTTGGGCTGTGGGAATGAGCCGGTGCTCAGAGGGTAACTGGGATGGGGAGGGAAGGGGGGGGGGGATCCTGTGACAGCCGGGGTTGGGAGGAAGGGGAAGGGGGAAGGAGGGGTGAGAGCACTCCTGCTGAAAGGGCAAGAGGTTTCTTCAGGCAGGGGAAGAACAAACCTGCAAGGCATAAAAAAAGTGATTCAGATTTAGCGTCTGAATTTTAATAATGCATAGCAATTGTTGAGGGCGATATCAAAAGTAAGTTCATACCATTGATATATCTGCTGCAACAGCACACTATTGTCGCAGAGGGAGGTGCATTTTTAGATTACCAGTCAACATATTTTTTTAAAAAATAATTTTAAAATGGCTACCATAACATGGGGCGACATTGACTCAGGCGGTAAGAGCAGTTTTCTGGCAATCGGAGGGTTGCCAGTTCGATACCCCGCCTGGGCTGTGTCGAAGTGTCCCTGAGAAAGACACTTAACCCCTGAATGCTCCTGATGAGCTGGTTGGTGCCTTGCATGGTAGGCTATCGCCTTTGGTGTCTGAGTGCGTGTACGAATGGGTGAATGAGAAGCATCAATTGTACAGCGCTTTGGATAAAGGCGCTATATAAATGCCAGCCATTTACCATTTACCATAACCACTGGCTGTCATGTTACGTTACTGTGCTTAACTAAATTTAATATCACAGTTAAGACTCTTGAAAGAAGAGACATTGCTATGTCCAGTTGAGGAAACATTGCATTTTCACGTTATCTACCAACTGATACAAAATGCAAGCTTATTTTTCGTTTCTGAAGAGATTACAGGATTAAGAAAATGATCAGCACGAATTTAGCTAAATCGGCAAATTAAGTTAATAAATAACTTCTAGCTAAATTACTAAATGACGGTGGGTGGCAGGATAACAAAAGATGAATTCCAGAACAATCGGATTCGCCACAGGCTTAATAATAACGGTCATCTTGTCTTTTATGTAGCTACATTCATAATATTGCTGTGAGGCGTCTAATAATTTTCGACAAGAATCCACTAGCCTAGTTAAGTTACGACAATCTGAATTGTCTTTTTAGCTACGGTTTGAGGAAACGATTCTGCTCGACACTGTCATAAAACACGAGATCATTAGCTAGCGTTATACGGACGTAATCAGTTCAATCTATAAAGCCACCACTGCTATTTAGGAGTGGTTTGGTCTTCATTTCGTGGACATTCTTGTTTTCCCTCTTCATCTAGCTATAGCTAGCTAACGTTAACTTACTTGGGTAAGCCCCGCTATCCTGGATCAACACCCGTTTTAAACAACGGGTATTTATACGTTTGTACCTCGATAGCCTACTTCTAACTACAGCCTGAGACAAAGGCATAGACAATGCTTGGTTGGGTTGATTATGGTTGTATTGACAGTAGCTAAATATGATTATTTCCCCTCCCCCACTTCATCTAAACAGTCAGAAGTACCCCACCCCCTCCCACTACTTGAGCCAGACAACGATAAAGACACAACAATAAAATCTTGGACGGCGTTTCGATAGCTGAATGCCACTCAGTCCCCGATCCCTTATAATCCCCATCACCCCTCTAAACTACGTCCTGACAATCTTACCTGTCGCTTGTTCGCTTTCTTCCCCCAGTCGCTTCGTCCTCGGGGCTGAGCTGCGTCGCCTGACTCGCAATTCTGATGTCCTGGGAGGTGGCTAACTGACAGCAGCCACAACCAATAGAAGCTGTGTTCTTATTCTTCAATTATCTTTCGAAACTATTTCCAGTGGTGAGGCCTGTTTATGCCACCTATTGTCTTGGAGGGAACGCGAGCGTGATAGCCTATTACTATGAGCGAGATGCAGCTTATTGTTATACCATGGGACAAACATCAGCGCATAACATCCACACAACATAAGTTGTATTTTTATAAAAACAAGCATGTACAACAGTGAGCAGCATTCCGTGGGTTCACAACTACAACCTGAAAACACACAACCAACAACATATTCTGTAACTGCATAAGTAGTCCTATTATGATTGCTGTCGTGTCTTGTAGTTGGGAAAGATGGCCCAATATTTTCTCACATTGTATTGCAGTCCTCCTCCAGCTAGAGGTCATGATGGGCTCTTTGTCAAGCCCTTTCTCAAACAATTAACCCATTTGTACCACCTCAGTAATCTAAGTTGATAAAGTAATCGTCATTAATTGAGATGACGGTTGACAGCGATGTTTACAAGCGGAACTCATATTCAATTCAGTTTGTTTGCTTCCTGTAGACATCCTGCAGTATTTTTAAATGCAGTACATGCGCCATAGGTTTTGTTAGAAGCAATGGGAAATGCCCAAATTTATTATTATTAGTTATATATAGTACATTTAACTTGCTATTTATATAACATTTAACTTACACAAAAAAGTTACATCAAAATAAACAAATGAATGATCCAATTAATTAATTGATCATAATCTTCGATCAAGACTTTAAATAGAATCAGATGTCTTTGTGCTAAGCTTTTCGGATAAGATTGGACACTGGTTTATATGGATGCATTTTTATTTTCACTGCAGTGATACTTAATTCTGGTCCTGGAAAGCAACAGAGTCTGCTGGTTTTTGTTTTTTCCTTAAGATCGGTGACAAATTCAGAGCCAAAGAATGAGGTGACCTGAGTTAACTTTGTAAACAATTGCTTTGACTAATCAATTGTTGTGGACTGCAGCTCTCCATGGCCAAGAGTGAGGGCTACTGGTTCAAAGATATGCTCACTTTCCTCCCATTATTAGATTGTTTAAAAGTCTCAATTTGAAACTCTATTTACAATTAGTCACTTGAGTGTGCAATGAGAGTGCCTATGGGGACCCCTGGAAGGATGCCTTGGTTAGGATGTAGTTCTTGGGCTCTTATGTGCCAGCCAGCTACTGCAGTGGAATGCATAAATGGCCACAGTGTCACTCAGGTAAGCAGGAGTACTGTTGTTTGGGCATTTCTCACATTATCACTCACCAGAGACTCCCCTGGTTGATTTGGCATCTGTAATCTGCCTGCGCTATGTGCATTAGTGCTAGCTAACAGTCATCCTGAAATGACAGAGGATATTACAGCAGTGGACTGACTAATTGTGATTGGGCATTCAAAATTGGGGCATAACAGGGAAACATTGGGCCTCTTTCCATTGCACTGGGTTTTTAACCAGTCATTCAAAATCTGCATCTGCTAACTGCATACTATATATTTGGGGAAACTACTGATATAACTGACAGACAGTCTCATGCATGTGGAGCTGGGCTTCTCTGACATGGGCAAACTGCCCAAGTAGAAAATTCCAGTTTCCTCTTGTTTAAATGCCCTGACTCACAATCAATGGTTCATATTGTAGTCAACAGATCTGAAATGGGAACTGAGAACGCTTCCCCTAAATCTGAGTTTCAGCATTGTTTAATGAGACAGAACCAACTGGTCAGTGATTGTATGCATGAAAACATTGTGTTGCTTGTGCAGCATTTACTATTCACGACCCTGCCTAATGATAATAGTAGCTGCAAGCAACGATTCCAACAACAGCTAATTGTCATCTCTAAAAGATTTTTCATGAATTTATGATCTTTTAAAAAAGCATATTGTGCTCTATAGTGCCACCATGTGATTTAATTAGGGAAATAGAGTTTGTGTCTTGATGAGAGCCAACATAGCTGCTGAATTTCATCAATATCTGTTGAACGACTTGGACAGCAGTACAATTTCTGTTATTTTGGCTCTGTAGTCCAGCAAACTGGATTTGAAATGAAGCAGTGAATATGATGTTAAAGTGCTATTTAGATCCATATTGAGCAATCTATGTAGCAATTACATCTCTTTTACTAATACTTCTATTTTAGGCTTTTGAATACCTTTGGCATTTGACATGAGGACCAGTGTTATGGCAATGACAGTCAAGGAAGCTAACACCTCTACTGCTGTTAAAACAACATGAACTGTGAACAAGCCCAATGAAACCCCAATATCCGTTTGGCTGGGCTGGCCTTTTCTGTTAGTAAATGGTTTTGCTATTAATTTCAATTAATTATGCATCAAATGGGTTTATCAAACTGAAGCAGAAGGTAATTGATTGCAATGCAGCTTGTGCATTGTTGACCTACCTCTAGACCCAAACTGCTAGCCAATTGTATACAGATGAGAATTTGACCTCTGTCTACTCATATTTTTGTAAAGAAACAACGCGTTCCTCTTGAACAATTGACTTGAAGTTGTATCACAATGCCCTCATTTCCGTTGCCGGATTATTTTTAGCCTGTAGAACATAGACAAGCGCAAATAGTGACCACTTTTCAAAGGAAGCAAGTATGGTGTATCTGCTTCCTGTTTACGGAAATTTGGGATTACTAGCTTGCTGTGACTTGGGGGAGACACGGTTAAACATAAACTCCACCTCTGTTTTGTTTAAGGATTCGGAACATCCTCAATTACCGCTACTTCAGAAACTTGTATTGAGTGTATTTTCACTAATGTGTCACAAGGGGGGGCGTTTCAACAAGAACAAAGCTAGCAGACGTGCTCGAGTGGCGGACCGTAGCAGTGAAGTGCCAGACAACGCGTGAGGTGTCAGAAATCATTCATCAAATCCCTCTCCTTTATTTTTGTTATTTTTGTTCAGATGAGGAAGTTAGGCGCGTAACTGTGATAACGTCGAAGGGCTATAAACATACGAATAAACGTAACAGGATGGGAATGTATATATCCTGTTATTGTAAGGATTGATACCATTAGGCTAGTGTCCGAGACACAATAAAGACTCTTATCCTGCAATTTCCATCTCGTCCATTTCCTCTCACAATGGACCATCCGTATTTGCAAAAGAAAAACAGCAGCGAGAAATGCGTTTTTCAGGTCTTTTAATATTAAAGACTCCTCAGATAACAGACTAATAAATCAGAAGGATCAGGAATTAGGCTACAATTTCAGGACAGAAACAGAATCTGTCGTTAATGCATCACAAATGGGATGAAAACAATTATTGAATTAATGAATCACCCAGCAGCCCTGTAGCCTATATTAAAACAACAATAATGTCCAAATCTGTTTAAATACTCTTGCTTTTAATCACCAAAGCAGGAGGCACCAGGTTCAAAAAGGGTTCAGGGCAATTTCAAATTGTTTTGTTTCTTTCAGTACATGATTCTTTCAAAACTTGCCACTTGTGACATGGTATTTAACCCATTAAAAATGGAATGCGTCATAATTATGTATGTTATCCTTGTGAAAGGAGCTATGCTAACCTTGTCTGTATCGATCCAATGTTAATGTATGTTTTCTGAACAAAACTTCATAAATCCCATTTAATAATCTCAAGATCCACAGTCACTGAGAGCAAACTCAAAGTTCTGAAGCCAGTCTATTTATTGGACTACACCCCTCAGGATTTCACCTATCCATCTACACTTCAGTTTGTTCAGTAACGGTTACAAGGAAAACTACCAGAATTTGTTTTGAGTATTTCTGTTATTTTTCTGACATATATTGTTTTTGTGTATCCCCCTTTCCAGAAAGCCTAAGAACTAAGAAATAGTGACATTTAAATTTTTTCTAAAATAAAATGTGTTTTCATGTTTTTATAGGCCAAAGGCAAGTGCAGGCATAGTAGTTCTCCAACGCATTCTACAGTGCTGAATGGCACATATAATTTAATGCACCATAGGATCTGCAGTACACTTGATTATACTCCTGTCTGACTCAAGACTGGACTGGATTTCTTTGTATGTCTTCCCTCTCCTCCTGCAATCCTCCTGGAGCATTACGTATTTCTTGATCCTGTCAGAAACCTGGGGTGAAATGGGGCTTGGTCTTTTACACTGTAGTAATATTGGCGCAGCAGTTTTATTTCAGCTGGGGGAAAATGTTATTTGTTCCAGTTCATTCCATCATTTGCAAATTAGAGACTTAAGTAGCTGCAATCATTTTCCTTCTCTTGGGTTTAATTATTGTTTAAATGTGTTAATTCCTCGTTATTCCATAGTCCATACCATGCAATGGTTTATTCACTGTTAACCTGTACAATGCCTTTGCATGTCTTGACAGGTTACCTTCAAGTGTTATTTCATTTACATGGATATAACCCAACAGAGGTTCCTAGAGATTCTGACATGTATATTGTGATTCTGTGCCTGCTTGGGCCAGTGGTCATCTTAATATTAGGGTTTTTTTTGTTTTGTTTTTTCTGAAAAAGACAGTTGCTCTTCTCAGGGCTGGCCTCATCACGGTTGTCCTGATACCCTGCTCTCAGGGCAAGAAGAGCATGCTGCTCCACCCACATTTGCCAACAATATTGGGGACAATGTGTAATAGGATACCAGAGAGGGAAAATACATATAGATTTAGATTAAATGTTATAAATCTATTTTATTTATGTAGGTTAGACTAGCATAACTACATAATATAGGCCTCCTCTCCACTTTTGGGTGAAAATAGATGGTCACTCCATCTGATAAATCTCTCCAGGAAAACAGTTGGCGTCTATAGGCTTACTTAATGCAGCGATTCGGCTACACACTACTTGGCCAAATTCTGGATTTGATTCTGTGCGACAGAAGACGGTGACTTCCAGCAACGTCAGTATTTCGTGCTTGGTAGGCTCGGTAAAGAGGGCGAACCATAGATCGTGGCGAACGCACAAATTAACGAAATCTCGCGTCTTTTGTAACCGACTCTTCGAAACAGCGCTGGTGGCTGACCTCGCCTCTAAAATATTAGAACTCTTTCTAGAGGAAACGTGGACATTGGATGAAAAAGCTACAATCCAAGTAGTTTTTTTAAATGACATGTGTGGACCACACAGAGATTGGCTACTCCACTGAGGACGGGGCGGCGAGTGCAATTTCAAGCAATGACATCACTTTTCCTGACGAGTGCTTCCAAACGCGGAAAGACATCTGAGACGATTTTCCCTGGATGTCCGACGCAAAAAGGAAATTCAGATTTTTGAATAGAATTACCAACTTATACATATTTTACATGTGCCACATTTGCTTAGAGATTGCACGTATTTTTGCACAATTTTCGACGGACACCGACAAATGAGGTTAGTGTTTCCACTGGCATGTAATGCGGCTGTGTTTGCTTTATTGCAGATGGGCTGGCTGGTAGCAATGATAGGACCAAACCATCTTTCGGGTTAGCTTTATTTGCTAGCTTGCTACCTGAAAAGGCACGGGCTAGTCTCCGTATGAATGCGACAAAGGTAGCTAACGGGCTAGCGTTGTCGTCCTTTGTCAGACTGTGGTACAGTAACGTTAAATGTATTTAAAAAAAGAAGAAGAAGAAGTTGCATCGAAAGCAGACACGTAAAATAACGTTAGTCTAGCTGATGTTGGCTGAGATTAAGAAACATTAATGAGCGGTTTGGCTTGGCCGGTGTTTCTGTTCTGGGTGAGTGATGTGCCGCTTCTCCCGGGGAGCTCGCTCGCTTTAACGTCTGAATGAAACATGATAGCTAAAATATTTGGTCTGAAGAATATTGGCTTAGCTGGCTTTATAATGTTACGTATCTGACGTTTACATTATCCCAAATAGGCTACCTATAGCTGCATTTGTGGTAGACAAAGCTAATAAAATTAAACTACTGTGCAGGTTACGGAATGTAGCTGGCTGGCCAGCAAGCGAATATATATTTTCTACGTTAACTTTAACGTTTTGGCAAACGTTAGCCTGATGCTAGTCAGTAGGCTATTACTTTAGCCCCGTTCTTGTCATTAACGGCATTGCTCTTTATTGTCGACATATGCACCGTTGCAGTTATTCTAACAGGCTAGTCTTAAGATGTTTTATTGCAATAGAATAGACTATAAATGGTATGTGTAACGGTAACTGTAAGGGTTCATTACTAGCTTTTTTTAAAAGGCCTCGTCCAGTATTTCCATAGGATGTTTGGTTGGCCAGGTGGTGCCTTGGCCCGTGCGACGTGCGCCGGGTCCGAGGGTGTCTGTGCAGTGAAGATGAATGCAGTGGAGGGTGCCCCTCCCGAACACTAATAAAATTATGAATAAACACTAATAATAATAATAATAATAATAATAATAATAATAATACAATTTTATTATTTGCTGCTGCAAATAATGATTCGTCTTTTAAGCGAGGATAGGAATGGCGAATGGGGAAAAGGCATAGAAGGACGAGTAGCAGGATTGGGATAATTAGGCTATTGTCAAGCGAAAATAGGACTGATTTGAAATATACATACATTTTCCTCCACATGGATTTTACATTCACTGCCCATGGTTTGACATTCTGCTACCCCGTTGTCGTTGTTTCCTATCTGCAGCATTGATTGACAGCTAATGCGACCACGCTGGGTGCTTTCTGTGGAGGTGTTGGGCTTCGCACTAGTGATTGTCCTCAGAGCGAGAAGTCGTTATTGAAAGGCGACGGTAGGCTGTTGTATTTTCCGTAGGCTCGGTGAACCATCTTTGCAGCTTACGTTACAAGATTTTGAAGGACTTTCCTGAACTCCAGAACGCACAAAGTCACCAACTGTTTATCAAGCCCGGGGCTATTTTTTCCCCACTCACATTGGTTCTCGTGTTTTCATTGCTCGCTGTTTTTCTTGAATCAACCGCGATGCTCTTGCTATAGCTCAATAAATTGCTAATATTTCTGTTTTTACAGTGCACCTTGTTATTGTCGTTTTCGTGTTTCATGATTTTCTGGCTAATTTCTGCATGGAAACAGCTGCTGGATCATTCTGTCGTTGGTTGGTATTTGTATGTAAGTATTGTTCTTCCCATGTGAAGCTAGATTCACTAAATACGGAATACGATTTTCCAAACGTATTTTTCTAGAAAAGAAAAGACAATGACGTGTAGCCTGTGGTGCTTGCGAGAGTAATTGTTCTCGCTTATAATCAGCGGACCTATTATGTGGCTACTACCATTCTTGTGGTTCACTAGACGCCAGGTCTGCTATTTATCGACCTGTTGACCTCATTATTTCCATTTGTTTTTTATTGTGGGGCTGATCACCTTTGTGTTCTGAAATATTATGAAATACAATTATTCTGCCAGAGTCTTTCAGTATTGTTTTATCACCTGTGATTGAACGCTAAACAAATGCTATATATTATTCGTTTTTTAAAAACACATTTAACCCTTAATATAAAGAAGAAAGAAACGTCTGCCACGTACAAATATATTTGCCGTCCGGTTTTATTGTTTCTCTTTTTTTGCCATCGGTACTTCCTTTCGCTCACGGTCCACCAGCTGACTTGTCCAGTCAGTCGTCAGGGGAGCCGCAGGCGTCTGATTGACCTCAGTTGTCGCTGCAGTAGTATGAGGCGAGGAGGCACCCTCTGAGTGTAACCCTCCCTCCTCGCACAAGGACGCAGCTAATTATACAGCACTCAGCAGCCTGAGGTGCTGTCGGTCTGTGGCACGCGCTGGAATGCGGTGTCTCGGACATTATGAGCCATTCAGCTGCCCCCACTCTACAGCTACCTGGAATTAAGATGGCCATCCTTTGTCAGTCAGCCACCTTGGGCGTCGTCCGGCACGTTGAGTGTACACTTGTGACTTCCAGTATTTTCTGCTGTGTGTGTTGGTTCTGCATTCAGGAACGTGATTGGGAGATGGAAAAGGTTTTGCCCTTGAGTTGAGGACATTCAGTAGGGCAGTTTTGTTAGCCGCTTAGGGCCACATTCCTGTGACTCTGCAGTAAACCACTGTTTGACTTCGGTTGATTTTATTGATCTTGCAAATGCTTATATATATAAAAAAAAAAAGATGCCTTTTTGGTTAATGGAATGTATTGCTGTGTGAGGAGCAGAATGATTGTAAATGTGCCTGCCTCGAGCCCAGAGTGTTTTATCTGCCGTCTGTACTGCAGGTTCAAGGGTATGATAGTACGGAAACAGATATTGCTCATAATTCTTTGGGCGGGGCACCTTGAGGAGTTCATCACTGGTTGTGGGTAAGACCGGTTCCGTAAGTGGTATAATGATAATAATGCATTCCTTGTTCTTTCATCGCATGTCCTGGATGGTGACGTAGACTTGAGCACTGTGGTAGTCAACTCAATTGGAGTTTATAATATAGCTGTAGCGTATGGAATTTTCTATACTATGGTATGCTACAGTTTGGCTTCAATGCCCCACCCCCTCTGCCTCCAGTGCACGACTAATAAAGTAATTTAAAAATGTGTAATAAATTTGTGGCGGCTCTTGCTGGGGGAGTAACTAAACTGTAATTAATCTAGCCTAACAGTGAAGCCGACACCCTTTATAGCTGTTTGCAGATGTGTGTCAAATCTTCACCAAATGCCCTACAGCTAACACTAAATAATTACTTCTAACTGCTCCCAGTGTGGGGAAACAAGCAGATTTTAGTTCCCTAAGCTTTAGCCAATGGGGTGTCACCCATGGTCTTAGGTACCATTGGTCTGTTTATAAAAATGTAAAAAAGGCCAGGAAGTAGCTTAATAAAAAGTGCTTTGGTTCTCCTTCGCCTTTGATGCTGGTCTGTTTCTCAGTGAATGGCTTTGGTTTGCATCAGATTTAATGCAAGGCAGCTGAAGAAAGCTGACAGTTTGTCAGTACAAAGTCACGTTTTTAAGAAAACCGCATTTCCTGGTTATAGCCTCCTTCAAGGCACTCATTTTAAAGGTTATCCAATTTCCGTGGCTGTGTTTTGACCGTTTCCTGACTGGAACCTGCTCGGAACTGGGACCCTAGAATCACCCTCTACCTCCTACCTGGTGATACAAAACTTCAAAGCTGGTTTAGAGGTAGGCTTTATTGTTAAATGTGACAACACAATTTTATTTATCAGGTCAGCCATATGGGTGGGGGGGGAAGCAATGTTCTTACTTCACTGCATGTAAACAGCTGAAAATAGCAGAAAAGGCTGTCCTTACTTGAACTTAATTTGTGTCTTCCTCCTTGCCTGTACTTCTCTCTCCCAGTGTGGAAAGCCCAGCCCTGCTCATGGCAAGAGGGAAGGCTCTGATGCCCTGTGGGACTCCCAACCACGGCCCAGATTAGCCGTCCTGGTTTCACGCCCGCTTGGTTGTGTGCTGTGGGGAGCGTTTGTGCGTGCGTTTGTGCGTGCGTTTGTGAGACCACCCTGATGTACTTGGGCCCCCCCCCCCCCCGCCTTAAGCTTTTTCAAAGGCAGCATTATGTTCCTTCTGCGCCAACCGACGTTTGTTTTCGGTTGTTTGGAGGGATCACTCTGTCTTTGTGCCGTCCCCACTGTTGCCAGGCGACTTTTTCCTAACGTTTCGTTTCTGCGCTATGACTCTGCCTGACAGGGTTTCCGCTTTAATAGAGTATGAGTCCATATCCCCGAAGGCCAATCTGCGGGCCTGGTCCAAATTACTGTGACCCCTGAGATGCATAAAGGGAATTCAGTTTGGAGGTGTGTCCCTGGGATATAGGTGACTCACACATCCGTTCAGTTAAGGTCCCACGCGCATCAGCGTTCTCTTCCTGGTTTTATATAAAACACCCACAAAATGTGAGTAGATATTTTGAAAAGTGACATGGATATTTTTTTTCAAACTTCCCTAACCCTGCCCGAGAGCCAAATTCCCCCTCCCGTGGTCAGCTGACTCAGCTCTCCATGTTAACATTTAGCAACGTCATCCAAGAATTGTGTAAAATCATACTTCATGTCACGTGGGAAATCGTTTTAACGAACAGCTTGGAAAGATAGCCATTAGACCCTAAAGTATGAGTAACTATTCCTGCCCCGTGCTGTGGCTGGTCGCTTGCCTGGGTCGAGGCCATGTGGCAGGTACTGACACAGTCTCCTTCCTCCTCTGGCTGGAGAGGAAGTACTGCCACTCTGCCCCCCCGCCGTGCCACCCTGCATGTGGGGAATCTACGGGCCTTGTGCGTGTGATTCTGTCGACTGGTGTGTTGTTGTTGATCGAGGTGTACTTGGTACAGTAAAACAGGAACTCACACTTCCTCTCCTCTTGGTAACACTGTCCTTAAAAATTTGGAACACTGTCCTTATGTGGACTAAAAATGAAATGACTGTTGGCTGATTAGAATGATGAACATCATACTCGTATTATACGTTTGTGTCGTTTGAACCCGCGAGCCGTGATTGTGAAAGAGTGCGAACTCGGATGTCAGACCTAAAATTGAACATACTTTAAAAAAAGCAGAGATCTTTGTGCGTTTCATCGCACCAGCATGTGCAAGGGCAGGACTGCGAAGGAAAAACCGTTCGAATATATCCACAATAGCGGTTTTTGTTCTGGAGGGCAAAGGCATGTGCGTGAGTCACTCGTGTGAACATGGCCGCCGCTAGCGTGTCCGATGTCTGACCGGAGCGTGCCGCAACACGCACGCTATCCTCAGAGCCACAGTGCCTCGGCCTTGCCGGCTTCTCAAATGCAAGTGTGTCTGTGAGGTGCTAGTCCCGGTTTGAGGACTGGAACCGGTCATTCAGACCACTTAGGCTCTGTTAAATGTGGCTTTTCATATGGCTTGTGAGTCATGCACTGTGTGGCTCAGTCTATTTTACAGTCGTCTTCTCTGAGGCTTCATGTCTGTCCGAATCGACCCCTATCCAGGCACCGACGGACATTACTACTGCCGACTACTACTGTGTTGCTCTTGGTTTTGAGTCTGTTATCTTGACCAGATTATCTGATATTGCCTAGTCCTCAAATTCCCAAAGCCTCCAAACATTCCTTTCTCTCTTCCTCTGCCTCTCTTTTCTTTTCTCTTCTCTTCCTTTCTCTACTTGACTTTAGCTACTCTCGTAGTTCTAGCCCTGTTGGTTTAAATTATTGATGCTCTTGAGTAGATTGAACCTCTGCCCTATGCTAAAGGTGCCTTTAATGCATTTTGCTGCTTCTATTCCTGACTTCTACCTGAGATTGGACTGATGGTAAGCCTGGTCGATACGATATCGAGAGTGCTTATTGTCAGGTGTGCAGATCAGGTGACCAGATGTGCTAGTGTGATCAGGAACTGACATCAATGACCTTCACTCTACATTTGCTAAATAAATTAGATAAGGAGCCTTTTATATTTAAAGGCTAAGGTCCTACTGTGACAACTAATAGCCACTAGCTAACCAGCCAGCCAGATCGCCAGACTCAGCCACGACTTCATGACCATGTAAGTCTGCACAGTGTCTGGCTATTATTTGTACAAAATGGAGGCACAAAAACAGTGCTGCAAAATGCTTATCTGAAGCCCATGGAAAGTCAGTGGTTGTCACAGTCACTTTGTCTGTATATATGTATATTGTTTTACAGGTACAACTTCAGGAAATCCCATAATGCAATATGATGACTGGAGGTTTTGTGTTAAAGAACCCACCCATAAGTGTACTGCAGCAGTGAAGTCAATAAAGCAATACGGATTGGCATTCTTGTGAATGTGATTAAAAATGGTAATCATAACCTCAGACTTGTGGGTATTGCCTTATAAGTGGTTTTTAGCCCTCTTGACCTGAAACCAGAGGATCTGGAACATGGGGCGGCCTGTAGCGTAGTGGTTAAGGTAAATGACTGGGACACGCAAGGTCTTTGGTTCTAATCCCGGTGTTGCAAACAATAAGATCCGCACAGCCGTTGGGCCCTTGAGCCCTGCGTTGCTCCAGGGGAGGATTGTCTCCTGCCTAGTCCAATCAACTGTACGTCGCTCTGGATAAGAGCGTCTGCCAAATGCCAATAATGTAATGTAATGTAATGTAATTTGAGGAGATTCGGGGCTCTTTGCATGTGAGCCACTGTATGGTAAGTAGATCAGGGGAGATCACCTGTAGTGATCCACTTCAGTTCAGGCCAGTGAGCAGAAGCCTGGTCCCATCCACGATGGGTCTAAATAGGCAGCCGTATAACCGGGGATAAAGGCAACAGTGATGATCTAGTACTGCACGCAAAACCACAAAACATTTACCATCTGGCTGTGGCTCGTTTTTCTACCCCCCCCCCCCCATTCTCTCATTCCTCCTCTCTCTGTCCCACTCTCTCACTCTCTTTTATAATCACGCTGCAATCCCCAAATCCTTCTTAAGGGATTTTCCCGTAGCCGCAGTGCTAGCCTCAGTGATGCGGAGTGAGGAGCGAGCCCGACACAGAGACGGCCTCCTTATCTCAGAGGCGCCCGTGTCGGACAGCAGCTCGTATATTTCGTCCGTCCGTTCGCGTTCTGTTTCTGTGCGCTTTATTTTCGAGCTTTCCTCCCCTTCAGTGACAATGGGGTACAGTAGCCCACATCTCGACCTTTAATTTCACAGAGCGCAGAAGGTTAAGAAAACTATTTGTGGACTTGTATTGTTCTGATGTGGTCGGCTGCGTGCCCTTTCGTCTCGTGCTTTCTTTAAAAGGGAGCTTTCAACTGTGGCTTTCACGTCCCCCCCCTCCTTCCTTCACTGAACTGATATGCTTTATCAGTTCTGCCTGCTTATGCTGTTCTGGTGCCTGCTAGCCTGATGCACACAAGTCAGTGTTCCTTCGATGTTGCCGTTGATGTGTTTTGCTGTCCATTGTCGCACCACCAGTGAAATTTAAAGGGGCCTCACGGAGGATTTCTAGAGGATTTCTAGAAGTATCTGGATATGATTTTTTCCTTATTCTTTTGGTCTGAATCACCTCACAGAGTCAGGCAGTCATTGCCCAGAGACGGAGCTCTCTGTAGGGGGCTGGGTTGTCTGGTTCTGGTGTAGGGCAGAGCCCGGTATGATGAGGCGTGACAGAGCGTTTGGCTTTTGCCCGGAGGGGATCCCGAAACTGCTCGCGCACGTCCCTGGAAAGAGGTCCAGCCGGGGCGGGGAGAGAGTCCTGCGGCCTGCTCCTTCCCTTTGGGAATGAACGGAGCGGCGCAGTGCCCTTTATAGCTCTTTGTGCCGCATGAAACTGCCCGTGCTTTAAAACGCCAGGATTGTCCTGTAATTTATGCCTGGGAAATGAAACGTATCTGAATTCCCCCATGGCTTCTTCTGTGGGCCCACAAAGCCTATTCTTATTCTTATTCTTATTCTTATTACATTAATTTTTTAGTGTCAAGCCTCATTTAATACCCTTGGCCAACGCCATGCATTTTTTTGTGTTGCTATGCTAAAACCGGCGTTGGTACATCAATAAAGTACAGAAAGTGCTCACAGAAGCTAAAATGGAAGGGCGTTATTTATGTCTTTGCTTGCTTCTGCTAGACTGAAGATGATGGCGAAGAAAAAAAACGTCTTTGGCTAAGAATGGGGACGTCTCATTTCTTAAATTGGGGGTGACTTCTTACCTCGTCTTTTGAATGCGGTTGAATAGGTGCCGAGGTGCTCTCCTGTGGTGTCTCCAGCTGTAGATACAGGGGAGTGCAGAGCTGGTTATTACATCGTTCAGGGAGCGAGCGATTCAGTGGGTGGGGTTGCCCTCATTGCGCACCAGTGACTCCTCCGGACCGTTGGGTGCCTGCGGTCTGTTTGTGCCAGCTGGGCTTTAGGTGTGCTCCTCCTGTGCACAGACTGTGTGCCTCAGCTGATATGAGGGGGGAAATGAAGCTCATAAATAAAAAAAAAAAACAAAAAAAAAAAAAACAAAAGAACAATCAGAATGTATTGCTCAAACCCAGGTGGCCGCACTGCAATGAGGCGCCGATGCCGTTGAGCGTTTGGGAGCGTCGGAGCGTGTTCCTGCTGTTCCCGTCCACCTGAGCAGCCAGCGGGTGACATCTCTGCGGGGGCGGTCATGTGATCGGGGCACAGGGTCCGCGGAAGGGGTCCGCAGCGCACCGACCCGTTTGGTGAAAGAAAACGGGTCCACCGTTCAGCTGGCATCCGCCGCGTCCCGGTGTTTACGCTCCCGTTCCGGATCCTTCTCTCCGGTCTCCGCGGTGTTGCGTAATGCTGTGCACGAGCAGCGGACAGAGACTTATTTTTAGATTCTGGTCGTTGCACGTAACCCGCGGCGTATCGAGAGGATGGGTAAGCCCGGTTGTCATTTTCAGTTTGTCTCAGGCTCCGTTCTGGCCTTTTCCCCCACTTCAGCCCTGTTCCCCCCCCCCCCCCCCCCCCACAACAGGAGCGTTTTCAGGACCTTGTGTGAGATGGCGACATTGCTCCCCGTCGTCGCACGGCTAATTCTGGCCACTATTTTACAGCCTGCATCCTTCCACGCCTCACCTTTTGTCTTTGTGAAGCGGATGGCCGTGCTTGTGCGATCACGTTTTGCGCAAACGGCAGAAAGTTTCCAGAGCTGGAGAGATTTAGAGAACGGAGCTTCTGATGCCGTTTGATCTGAATTCAAAGCGATGACAATTTCGCACCGGCGGTGAAGTATATCAACAGCCGGGCTTGACCAGAAATATGTGCCTGTTTTTGGAGCTTCAGGATTGGCTAATATGAAATGTTATTCTGTCACATGTCAGTGTGTTGCGCTGCATACTACTGGGTTCATTGAACAATATAAAATTAGTGAAAAATTACTGGTAGTTTACAGGGAATTGTTTCAATGAGATATTACCTGTGTAATTATATTTCATGACCATGGTGTTCCATGTAAGCTTTTCTCCCCGTTTGATTTGGTTACAGAAGCCACAAAATGTGTGGTTTTGGCCGGTTTGGGTCTTCCTCCAACATGACATGAGTGTGTATTCTATAGCCAGACCCTTTCAAGCTGCATTTGCATTCCTCCTCATTTGTGCAATTTAAAAAAAACATGAAGAAATGGACCAAAACCAAAAAGGTTTGTTTTGAATCTGGTGTGAATTTCAGCAGATGTGGACCCAGGTCTGAATGGCCTGTGGTTTTGCCGTTTCCTTTGTGCCGGGGAGAGGAGGTGCGGGGCATTCTCCCCCTGTGCGCCCCGCCAGAGTGTTGCGACGGCTTTTTCCTCTTTTGTTTTTTCCCCCCAGTCTGCACTGCTTTAAATAGAAACTGTCTCTTTGCGGACACAAAAGGGTTTTTCGCGAAATGGAATCCGCACCGGTTTCATCTCGCGCGCACCTCGCGGGCCGATGGCGAGATAGGAGGCTAACCTCGCGCCTGAATTTCCGTCCGCTGTTTTGGCCCGTGGACTGCTCTCTGCTTTGCATTGATGGGATTTAAAAATAAAAATATGCAAATACAAATATTACCACCGCCTGCAGGCTTGGAGCAGTTGATTCTGTGATGTTCCAACATCGCTGTGAAATATATGTGCATAGTAAACGGCTTTCTTACGGCGATGGCAAGCCAGTGGTGGGCGTTTTTTTTTTTTTAGCACTGGCTTTCTGATTGGTAGCCAGTTGTGAAGGCTTGTTTGTTTTTTGAGAGCGTAGCATGAACGGAAGACAAAATTCAGAGGGAGAGCGGGTGGGGATGGGGGGAGAGACATCAGTTTAATGCTGCCCGGAGCCCCAGCCCTGTGTCAGAACGTTCACTTTGTGTGTGGCACGATCCCTTTTGAAATATTGATTTGTTTCTGCCCTATAAAAGGCGCACATATGTTAAATATTGAAAATGTGGATGCCATTTTTGAGACAGTCAAAGTCTTTGTGAAGGGGAAAATGTGGAAGCCGTTGATTCGATGATCTGAGTGTCGTTCCTTGAGGCATTTCTGAATGGGCCTGGAATGAGAACACAAAGATCTGTCTCGGACATCCTGCCACAATCCCGTTGTGAAAAGAAATCAACGAAATCGAATTAAAAACTCATTTAAAAAGTGTGTACTCGCGGCCCTACCACGGTTTAATGCAAATAAGCAGGAGAGAGATTGAGACCCATAAGACTAGAATTTTAGCCTTAATGGTGGCCTTGTGCTCAAAAGGCGACTGAAGATTAGCCCCTTTTGCGTATCAGCACGCCACTTCTGGTGCGCGTTTGGCAGACGTGAGTGCCGATCATCGCGCCCGTACTTTCACACTCCTGCCTGTGGCCTCGAAAGGGTGAGGAAAACCCCACCGTGAGGAAGAGAGGCTGTAGGGAGACGTAGTCCAGGCTCTTCGTATGTTGTGAGGAAGAGAGGCCGTATGGAGATGTTGTCCAGGGTCTCCAGACTCTGTGACTCATCCAGGGCCGTGAGGAAGAGAGGCTGTAGGGAGATGTAGTCCAGGGTCTCCATATGCTGTGAGGAAGAGAGGCTGTAGGGAGATGTAGTTCAGGGTCTCCGTTTGCTGTGAGGAAGAGGGGCTGTAGGGAGATGTAGTCCAGGGTCTCCATATGCTGTGAGGAAGAGGGGCTGTAGGGAGATGTAGTTCAGGGTCTCCATATGCTGTGAGGAAGAGAGGCTGTAGGGAGATGTAGTTCAGGGTCTCCGTTTGCTGTGAGGAAGAGGGGCTGTAGGGAAATGTAGTCCAGGGTCTCCATATGCTGTGTGGAAGAGGGGCTATAGGGAGATGTAGTCCAGGGTCTCCATATGCTGTGAGGAAGAGGGGCTGTAGGGAGATGTAGTCCAGGGTCTCCATATGCTGTGAGGAAGAGAGGCTGTAGGGAGATGTAGTCCAGGGTCTCCGTTTGCTGTGAGGAAGAGAGGCTGTAGGGAGATGTAGTCCAGGGTCTCCATGTGCTGTGAGGAAGAGGGGCTGTAGGGAGATGTAGTTCAGGGTCTCCGTTTGCTGTGAGGAAGAGAGGCTGTAGGGAGATGTAGTCCAGGGTCTCCATGTGCTGTGAGGAAGAGGGGCTGTAGGGAGATGTAGTTCAGGGTCTCCGAGTCGGCTCAGTTGTGATCTTCACGTCCCGCAACACCACAGAAAAGCCAAAGAGGCTACTGTACATATGCCAGTTACTCATTTATTTTATTTTGCACAAAAAGAAAGTTTTGTGTTGAATGGGGAGCTGGTTGGGTCTGCGTGATTGTTCAGTGGAGTGCCTGCCACAGACACAGCTGCTGTGGCATTGCTTGAGTGGACTGGGGTGGGGTGAACATGTGATAGTGAGAATTTATTTGGATGGTACGAACGGTTACAGGGGCGCTGGATCAAATACGTAATTTGTTTGGAATAAAATACTTTTCTACGCTTTAATTACCCTGCCTTCTGGTCCTCTTGGTTGGCTCAATTGCACCAGGCAAGATCAAGCCACCACAGAAAGGTATTTGAATCTGTATTTGACCCAGGTCTGCAGCAGCTGCTGGCTATGTTACTTCGCAGAGCTACTGAAATGGAGCTCTTCCACCGTTATGTGAAATAAGACCCTCTAGCTAACGCATGTTGATGTCCTGCTGCATGTCACCCGTGAAGTCATTTGGCTTTTTTATTTGCACAAAATGGCTCGCATTAGAGTGTCCCGCAGCACTTACCTCAAGGAGCAGGGGACATCCTGGTCAAATTCACAACCTGCCCCTTTCATACATAATCATTCCTAATCATTCTGGCTAACAAATTCCCTTCCCTCTGCTGATGCGTGGTGAGGGTTCTGGCACAAAATGGCTGCTGTGGATCACCCAAGTGGGTGCAACCGGAGACACTTTTGATAAAATTGACGAGGTACATCAGCAGGAGCCAATGCTACAGATGCTTAGCATTTTACGAAATCTATTGCACTTTGCGGCTGATGTCCTAACTCGGATACTCGATCAAATGAGATGCTGTAAGTTCTAGTCTTCTGCTGTTCCATTTTAGGCACTGAAGCATTTTTACATCATATCAAAACTGCTTTTTTAGCTGGCTAAATATTAGTTTTCACGTCTCATAACTGCCGTTCATAGCGGCATAGCGGTAATGTTTCAAGACGAAATTGGAATGTATTGTCATCAGGGTTTAAGTGGCATCCCCTTAATGAAGTTCCCAATTGCCTTCCATTTCATTTGCCCATAGTCTGTAGCATGACGCTTCGCAATATATGGAAGATTTGATAACTGCCACTGCATTCATTCGCTATGGCTAATGCTGTCCTGTCTCTACAAAAAATGTCTCTGGTGCAGCGCATAGAGCTGGCTGAGATCAGTTCCCACTGTATAAGCCCTGTATAAGTACATGGCATCTTCATCGTTGTCATCCTCATCCAGAAGTTAACACCCTAGGCTTCAGACGGAGGCCAAATAAGCACCCCTCTTGTGAAATGCTTTTGAAATGTTTTTGGTTTCCTTGACTGCATTTTCTTGCTGAGATGTTAATGAAGCCAGGGGTGGGGGGAAAAAGCATTGAAAACCCAAATAAAACGTTGTTGTGTTTTGAAAGAAATGTAGCCCACGTGGAATGAAGGTCAAAGGAGGAGTTCCAAGCACAGAAACCTATATGTTTAAGGAAAGATGGGTCAGTTTTCCCCCTTCAGATTTTAGTCCCCTTGGTCACAATTTCCTATGATTTTGCATGAATTCAGTGCGGCTACCGCATTATGTAAATCTAGACTTTCTGTGACAAAATAATAGCTGTAATCAAGAAGCGTAATTGCAGTCTTTCTCGATGTATATTTTCTTTTGACTTGGAGGAAAAACTGAAAACAAACACTTTTGCCAAGGAGACTATATTTGTCTCTACCAAATCGCCCGTTGAGTTTGATGATTTGCGTGCGCGCACACACACACACACACACACACACACACACTCCTCCTTCTCACAGTGCTCTTGGAGTGAAATTAGCAGCACTCTCTTTTGTCTTTTCCCTGCGTTTCCTCCGCAGACTGGAATGTGCCTCCTGCGTTTAATCCTAATCCTATCCCCCGGATGCCTTCTCTCTTTCCACTTTACCTTTCAGCCTCTTCTCAGCCTCCCCTTCTCATTGGTCTGTTTGTTTTCCCAATTAAAGCTGCCTTTCTCTGGTTTCACAGCGAGGGGAAACAACAGAGAGAAGCTGTCTGGCTAAACGTGTGTGTACTGTATCTGAGCAGAGCAGACCACAAAAGGCAGAGGGGGAGGGACTCTTTATGGTGCATGAAATAAAATAATTTTATTTGATGCTACTTGTCTGACTGACCGACCCATCTGTTTAATTGAGTGATATCAATTATTTTAAATGCATTGTCATTGTCCCCGACAATGTCGGCCGTTTTGCTCTAATTTGTGATCAGGCAAGTTGTGAATTATCAAGATAATCCTATTGGATTTTTTTTCCCTTTGTGTCACTGCTCTGAGAATTCTGTGAAGAGACATACCTCCGAGGAAAAAAGAAAAGAAAAGAAAGGCTTTGGCCTGCGTGAGAAGAGAGCCGGACGAGTGCGGTCAGCCCTCCCTGCGCTGTGTGCGCCTCTCGTCTCTCGCTCTGGCACCGCTCTCCTGCGTGCTTGGCTTCGTCACGCTGGGCTCTCGCCGGCGCCCCTCCCGAGGGACCGCCGCAACCCCCCTCCCGTGGGGCCGATAAGCCGGCCGGGCTGGAGTGGAAGCCCGGCTCCAGCCTCCGCTCTCCGCAGGGGTCCCCCGAACGGCAGTCCCCCGCGGTGCTGTCGGCCCGCTGTGCGTTTTACCGCCGCCATTCGTCACGGCTCGTCCCCTCCCCAGACCCTGAGCCCCGGAGCTGCCCAACGGGGCCAGATGGCTGCTGAGGGCTGGTGTGCAAACCCAGACCTGACATGGAGGGAAAACCTGCACACAGGCTCCTGGAGTCCTGTCCTGCAGGTCCCTGGTGCCCCCCCCCCCTCATTGTCCAGGCCCTGTATCCCTTATGCTAATCAGCCCTGTGATTTAAAGCTTAATTACGGCCTGCATTGTGGCGTCTTTGTCCCCGGATTTATGAACGCCAGAGCGTGGGTCGAGAGGAGGCTCCAGTACAACGGCCGCTCCGGCTTCCCGTTTCGATGGCAGCCTGACATAAGGCGAGTGGCAGTCGCTCGGCGTCTGAAGGAGCAGGAGAGTGAGAGGCAAGGCACAACCGGGGTTTTCCCAAAATGGGGAACGCAAGCTCTGCCCCCCCCTGTCCTTTCCGTGCTTGTAAATGACCCGTGAGGAACGTTTGTGCACAGTTCATATGGACTGTTCATAAAAATATTTAAAAAGCGTTTTGTAAGTGAGCTGCGTCAGCTGAAAATGAAGTGGATAATCACCATGGTCAGCTTCCATCTTCGTCTTGAACCTTTTGCGGGGCAAGAATTTGGGGAGCAGGGGCATGTGTTTTTTTTTTTTTTTTTTCCTTTCTCCCATTTCTTCCGGGGAAGACTGTGTGTGGGTAGGGTGCGATCCCGCTCAAACATTCAGGCTGTTTGACTTGAATTGTTTCATGAATTCATTGGGGTGTTTCTTTTTTTTTTTTTTTTTTTTTTTTTAACGGGTCCACTGGAGTGTGTATTTTGCGTTGGCGGGCGCAGGAAACGTGGGATCATTATGATGTCACGGGAGGAAAGGAATGAGGCTCCGCGGCTCTGACACAAAGAGGGGGAGCCCCCTCCCCCCCCCCCCCCCCCCTTCGCCCACATCTGCTCCGGGTCCGCCCCAGGAAAGCGGGGTCTGCTCTCCTTCACCCAGAGCTTCCTGACTCGCGCGCTTCCATTTAGGGCCGCTCGTGCAGAGGCCGGCCGGCGGTCCCAGAACACCCTCGCAACTGGGGGCAGAAAATGTGATGGCCTTTGTCTCAACTTTGCTCTACACACCAGTGAGGTTGCTGGGAATGGTTGTTTTAGGCCGGGCCGAATGCTGCCAAAATGTGAAGAATCGTCATTTGGGTTTAATTCTCCCCCTGCTTTATGCAGTAGTTTAGTTTACCCTGGTGAAAGCCTGGGCAGTTTCAGTTTCCGGGGCTGTGAATGGGAATTAATTCCAGGACAGAGAGACTGGATAATCTGGACTTCTTTTGTCCCTTCAGGGGAACGTTTTTCCACGGATATCCTGGCGGCAAACACGTGAAATCATCGGCTCGAAAAACGTGAGAATGAAAATTGACACGTGACACGGCCGCTTCCGAAACCGGCGGCGGGGAACCGCTTCGCTTCCGAAACGGCGGGAATTCCACCGGGCTGCCCTGCCGCTGTCATTGAGCCTCATAGTAATGAGGGCCTCATAGTAATGAGCGGGTCGCCATAACCCAACCCCCAACCCCCAACCCCCAACCCCCCCCACCCGTTACATTACATTACATTACAGACATTTGGCAGACGTTCTTATCCAGAGCGACGTACAACAAAGTGCACACCCCTCCCCCACACCCCCCTTCTCTCCGTGCCGTAGCTGTTCCTCGCTGTGTGACGGAGCAGCGGCCCGGGTTGAGGTTGTTCTTTTAACAAGTAGAAATATTCAGCAGTCAGTCCCCGGGGGGCGGCGGGGGTAAGGATGGCGGGGCTCAGCGGGGGTGGGGTTGGGGGGGTAGGGGGGTTTTTGGGTAGTCGTGGGGGTGGCGGAGTCGTCCTGAGGCTTCCCAAGGCAAGGCCCCTCCCCCCCCGCCCCCAACACGGTGCAGATGTTCGGAGGAAATAAATTAGCCTGGAGCGCCCGGCTCTGCCCCACCTCCTCTCTCCATTGTGTCCTCTCGCCAGCTCACCACGACGGCAGCTTTCCGTCCTGGTGCCGTTTCTTATGCTCCGCGACGGCTACGCTACTGTATGCGCTTACGCAGCGGGTTTAGAAACACATCACATCCATTTCTAGGAGCGGAAGCGCATGATTAATACATTGTGATTTTTATTTGTCGTTTATTGGAGGAGTACGTTATTTTAATGTTCCGTCGTGTCAGGCATGACCGTTACATTTGCTGAAAATGTGCAAAATCAATACAAATGTTTCTAAAATGTCGATATCAAACGTATAATGGACTGGAATGTATTTGGTAAAGGCTTCGTTAATGAGCCCTTGGAACAGCTCATTCCCTGGGGTTTGTCGTGGGCCACCTTGTATGGCCAGGACACTATGGAAAGTCCAAACACTAATTCAAGTGACAATGGCTCCCTGCTGAAAAAACAGCTGAAGCTGGGTTCTGAAACAGCTGGTAGCTGATGGAGCAGGTCAGACCAGCTCAACATGGCTTCACCAGCTCAAGCTATGTTTTAAAACAGCTGGTCGCTGGTTGACCAGCTGCCAGCTCAGACAAGCTACCAGCACTAGCTGGTGACCAGCTCCTACCCAGATAGACTAGCTTGACCAACTCAATTACTAAGTTGGTCAGTTTAATTTTAGAGCTGGGCTATATTTAATCCATTCGGTGGAGAAAGCAGCTAAGTGAGCTGGCCTCTACTGGTAATAAATTTTGTTTATGCGTATATTTCATTCTATTTTGTGTCATTCTAACGACCGTATATTACGTCTTCATTCCTCCTCCGTTGGACCAGCCAAAGTAATGTCTCGCAGCAGCCTCAAATGTTCCTAATAAATGTTGAATGAGTAAATGTCGGCTAAATCAGACGTAGCAAACCAACACGCAGTTAGCACTGGAGAAAACGCGTTTCGGATTGCGATTTTAATCAAACCAAGCCAAACGGGTCAGCTGGAACCTTCCGCACAGTCCAGGGCAGAGCGAGCGGTCTGGGGTACAACCGAAGCGGAACGTGAGATTCCCTGGAAGCGAACCGCAATTGTTCCACATGGATGGGACTTTAGTAAACGGTCAGCTGTGGGGCGGTAACGTTAAAAACAATATTTTGCGAGCCAAAAACAATTAGCTGTGATGCCTTGATGAATCTGAAATGCGAGTTTTCCAAGCTTCGGATTCAATGTTTAGCTGAAAACGAGCCCTGAGGAAAAACAAGTGGTTTTATGTGAAGTGCCTTTCTGTGCCTGCCTGTTTGTTTTTTTCGCAATGAAATGGGTCAGCTCTGCGTTGGTAATCACAGCCCAACCGGTCTCATAAGGAGCTTACGAACCCCTCGGTTACGCCCCCCTGCCTGCACTTAATATCAAAGTCGCAGTGCAAAAAGGGGTCACTGTGCTTTTAAAACAACGGGCCCGTTAATCCGGTCCATAAACCCTCGTGCGCGATGGAAGATTATTGCTTACAGATGTGTTTTCCCTCGCTGTCTCCTGGTCAGCAGTGTGTGAGCCCAGAGCTGTTTGTGTAGGTGCGGAGCCGGCCAAGAACTCCGGGATGCGGGAGTCGACTGGGAATTCTCTGAGCTCTTCCCTTCATATGGGAACCTTTCCAGTCGGGTCCACCATCGTGCTGGTGTGTTTTTTCTCAACACACAAGGTTGATGAATGGGACTTATGCCACAAATCCAACATATACATGCTGTCATCATGTAGATCTATATGGTAATATATAGGTCTATGTAATGTAATATGCTTCCACATATGTAAGGAGTGTTTCTGAGGCCAAATGCCTTAACGGTGTGCTCTTCGGTAAGAGAGAAGGAACTAGCAATACGCATGCACACACAAACGTGTATAACCAAAAAAACACAATGCAATACGCTAATCAAGACACAAAAATGTGTTGTATTTATTTATTTATTCATTCATTCATTCATTCATTATCCTAACCCGCTTATCTTGAACAGGGTCGCAGGGGGGCTGGAGCCTATCCCTGCATACATTGGGCGAAAGGCAGGAATACGCCCTGGACAGGTCGCCAGTCCATCGCAGGGTACACACACCATTCACTCGCACACTCATACCCACGGGCAATTTAGACTCTCCAATCAGCCTAACCTGCATGTCTTTGGACTGTGGGAGGAAACCGGAGTACCCGGAGGAAACCCACACAAACACGGGGAGAACATGCAAACTCTGCACATAGAGGCCCCGGCCCACCGGGATTCGAACCCAGGACCTCCTTGCTGTGAGGCGGCAGTGCTACCCACTGCACCATCCGTGCCGCCGTGTTATATTTAGACTATTTGAATTGTATTTTTCCGTCACAATAAAATGAGTTTCTGATAGGGGCGCTGGCTTCCTTTTGTTTGAGCAGCCCACTCTTTAACACGTTCAGTTGGGTGCTGCACTTTAGCTGCAGCTTTGGCTAGCTTCTCTGTGCTTTTCCCCAGTGAGATGTCCACTGTACTGTGCAGTAGCTGGGTGGCAGAAGTAAAGCCGTACTCATAGATGCCAGTGCGGGTGCTGGAACCCCAACCCGTTCTGTCCCAGTATGCAGTGGGCACCAAGCCGACTCGTGTGTTACTGCCAGCTGAGCGCTGCCCTCATCGCTTTCAGCCACTGCACTTACTGCACTGCACACTTCTACACACTGCACACTTCTATATACACTGCACACTTCTATACACAGCACACTTCTATACACCGCACACTTCTACACACTGCACACTTCTATATACACTGCACACTTCTATTGACGCTGTACTAGAGACCTCTACACACTGTAGTGCACACGGCACTGCACACCACTCCAAGCCTGTCCTGCCTGTCTGCCCCGTTTCAAGTCTTTAAGGGTCAGGGTTTTAGAAATCAAAACTTTCCCATCATTTCACCACTTTTCATTGCTTCAGGCCTTCAGGGCTTCGTTATTAACGTTTGACTTTCTCTGAGCATGTTGGCTTCATGGATTCCTGTTCAGAGGGTTGGGAGTCCGGTGACTCTTCACTTGCTCTAGCACGTCCGAGCTGGCCGTCAGGTCCGGGGACTTCCTGAAAGTAAACTCCCTCACTGGAGAGGGGGGGTCGTCTGCTCGCCTCTTGTGTCGAGGAGTCGTGCCCTCCACCACGGACCCCTGTGAGCGACTATCAGAAATAACGCTCGTGTCTTCCTGTCCGCCTGCACGTGGAGCGTATCTTAACATAACGGCGTGTACACACGCGGAGCGCGTGACACGTGTGTGCCAGAAGCTCGCGGACTACATCAGGCGTGTCATCGGGAGCTATAGATGCGGAATTCAATTTGCTAATTGAGGCGCTGCCAGATAAGCCGGCGGCGACAGAGCAGGTTTGTGCCGAGGCTGTCGGTATGTAGGTCAGGGGGGGATTTTTCTTTTTTCGGTTTGCTCGTGAATGCTGTAGCGGCCTTCGGCCTCGGGCTGCAGGAGCGGGAGACTCGGTCTGTCGAGTTGGCGGCCTCGGCGGGTGGGACACATGCTTCGTGGTGCCTCAGGGCCTCCATCGCGGGCCCCCTCTTCCCTGCTCCCCCCGGGGGGGAATCGGCTGGTGGGGGGTTAGGGACGAGCAAGACTTTGGGGGGGGGGGGGATTGCGATGTGTAATGGACGTTTGAGGGCGGCCTGCAACGTGTAGTGGTTAAGGTACACGACTGGGACACGTAAGGTTTGTGGTTCTAATCCCGGTGTAGCCACGATAAGATCCGCACGGCCGTTGGGCCCTTGAGCAAGGGCCCTTAACCGTGCATTGTTCCAGGGGAGGATTGTCTCTAGATAAGAGCTTCTGCCAAATGCCATTAATGTAATGTAATGTAATGTAATGTAATGTTTTGAGAACGTATACTCGACGTTGGTACCATTACATTACATTACATTATTGGCATTTGGCAGACGCTCTTATCCAGAGCGACGTACAACAAAGTGCATACCCATAACCAGGCATAAGTTTGCTGAAAGACCCTAGAGGGAAGTACAATTTCAACTGCCCCCGAGGGGTCAGAATCTGGGGGACAGGGCGATGTTGATGTCCTGGGAGACGGGGCTGGAGGGTGTGGAGGTGTTCCCCGTAGGACGGTGCTGAAGGAGTAACCTTAGCAGCACTATCTCCAGCTGGGCCGAGCCGAGCCAAAATCTCCTGGAGAATAATCAGATAAACTGTGAAAGTTTTCCTGATACGGTGGACTACATGTCAGTTTTGTTTATCCACACCCTCATTTCTGCTCTTATTACTGTCTTTTTGTTTTTACATGACTTCTTTGTCAGGCTGTGCGTGCATGCACATTTGTTCTTGTGTGCATTTTTGCGTTTTGTGTAGCCTATATGTTTAATAAACAAAAATGTGATGATATATTGGTCTATTAGTACTGCATTAAGCATCATCACTCTGGAGCTTAGTCAGAAGGTCTTTCAGTTTTATGATTGGCTAATCCCCCCCCTATACACGCTCACTATGTGGCCTACTTACAGTGCCGGTTAGAATTTCAGTTAATGAATCTGAAGGAAGGAGCAACTGCATGCTCCATGGAAATTAAGACAAACCCAGGTGTGGTATGCGCTTGCAGTCCCTAAAACTGCAGTTCTTTCGGAGGGTGAATTCCTTCGCTTCCACCCTTAACCTAGTTTAGCAGCGCCCCTGTGATATTATTTGCTCTACAAGCTTGCAGTTTATTAATCATAGGCCATGGTTGAGACCACTATTTGGGCCACCCCTGCCTTGGTATGAGTTCTAGGAATTTCCCCACGCTAAAATACAAATACAAAAGAGCCTGGACACATACAATAAGTAGGGGGGATGAGAACGCAAGGTCTGAACCTAACCAGGCCAGGAAGTCGGCTGCATTATTACAGTTTCAGCCGGGAGAAATTATCCTCCACTTCAATCCCTGTAATCACAACCCCAACTGAATGCTTAGCTGGATATTGGACGATAAGCTCTCAAAACGTCGACATGAAGTTGCCACTGTTTTTCTTTCAACGTGTCCCATGTAAAGCAAACAGGCGGCTCTTCTTGGGTGGTATTTGGGAGAACAGTCCCTGTTCTTCAACACGCATACACACAAGCACAGAAATGCATGCAGAAAAAAATTGTCCTTGAAATTTCACCCTCTAAAATGGAGTTGTTGAAAATTGTGACTCAACAACTTGTTGATCTCTGGTTTGATTAGTAATTTGTCTATATATATATTCAAACCACAACGGAGCAGCATAAATCATGAAGCTGTCAATTGCCTTGGTCGTACGTGGAGTTGCTGAGGCTTGTTCATTATGGAACCTCAACGGTAGCGGGGACTGAGTGCCTGAGGGGCCTCCAGTGGATGGTGCTTTTCAGCAGTCCTTGTTTTCTCCTTGTTATCAATCTTCGCAGTACACGGTATCCGATTCAATGAACCCTCTGTCCTTTTGTCCTTTCACTCCAGGCTACAGGGTCAGAAGTCAGAGGTCGTGTCATTGAACAAACAAGCACTCCTGTAGGATTGTGTACCGTGAAGTCCACTGCGGAAGAGGATGGATCAGTGTAGGCACCGGAAGTGATTAAGATGGAGTGACTAGTGATTAGTCTTCACAGCAGTACCTCGCTGCCGATCTTTTGTGTTTCCTGTTCCTCCAGTGGCAGTCTTGCATAATTATTATTATTATTATTTTTTTTAAGATATTTTTTTAGGCCTTTTTCAGCTTTACTGGACAGTATATAGAGACAGGAAGAATGGGGGCGAGAGAGAGGGAAAGACATGCGACAAATTGTCAGACGGTCGGATTCGAACCGTTGATGTCGCGGCTCACAATGAGCATGCGGTCAGTGCTCTGCAGGTTGCGCCACCGAGACACCCCCAGTCTTGCATATTTTTATCCTTTGTCGATAGTCTGAACTTTGATTGGAATACACGGTTAACAGGTTGATAGACACATTCTCCCTTTCGAGTTTCCTGTACAGGGAAATGCAAAGTTACCTGGAGTGAAATTTGTGGCCTCCACGCCGTGCTCCCTTTGTTAGATTGTAGCAATATTTATTCCTGTGCAAATTTATGGGCTGTTGTGGGAAATCGTACAGCATGATCATAAGTCAGAATAAATATTTCCCTTTATGTCTTGCCATACATTCCAAAATTTCATTTTGAGGAACGATGTGCTTCTCCCGCCGCTATTTAACCTTCTTACCTGCGCGGAGCCCGTGTTCATCAAAGCGTTTCGAAAAAGCGTAACCCTTCTTTTTGTTTGCTGGTTTTTTTTTTGTCAGCAGGCCGGCCGTCTTCCCTCCGAGCGTTCCCAGGGGTCCGCGTGTCCCCGCCTCCCCGTGAAGGCGGACCTCCCGTGAGTGGCGTCCGTGCGGCCGGAGGGGGACGAGAATGGGACGCGCCTCCCAGGACGGAACCCGCACCCCGCTGCCCCTTCTGCTGGAGTCCGCCCTCCCCCGGAGCCTGAGGGCCACATAGCCCCACCGCTGAGCGCATCGAGGTTGGTCTCTCTCGACCGCTGGGCTCAGAGGGTTGTCCTGTGTGCGGCGGTGTCCAGGGGCGACCTGTAGCGTAGTGGTTAAGGTAAATGACTGGGACACACAAGGTCGGTGGTTCTAATCCCGGTGTAGCCACAATAAGATCTCCACAGCCGCTGGGCCCTTGAGCAAGGCCCTTAACCCCGCATTGCTCCAGGGGAGGATTGTCTCCTGCTTAGTCTAATCAACTGTACGTCGCTCTGGATAAGAGCGTCTGCCAAATGCCAATAATGTAATGTAGTGTAATGTGTGCTTAGTTACGCATCTGATGTTGATGAACAAAACCAGTGTCATGCTCTTAAGAGGGTGATAGGACCTCACAGATAAGACGGACGTGTGCGTCAAGGACTCCGAATGTACAAGGACTACAGGGCGGCCTGTAGCGTAGTGGGTACGTGACTGGCGCCTGCAAGGTCGGCGGTTCGATCCCCGGTGTAGCCACAGTAAGATCCGCACAGCCGTTGGGCCCTTGAGCAAGGCCCTTAACCCTGCATTGCTCCAGGGGAGGATTGTCTCCTGCTTAGTCTAATCAACTGTACGTCGCTCTGGATAAGAGCGTCTGCCAAATGCCATTAATGTAATGTAATGTAATTTAAACCAGGCTATACAGGCAGTGTGTTGAAGGTTGGTGAACTGCAAACTTTTTGGTTTTGTGGAACACAAATCTTTTTCGCTAGCTGGTGTGTGACATTCATTAGACTTTTACTTTTCTCTAGTAAAGTGTTTGTTGACTTGGGTGAGTTCCTGCATTGTCCTGACTTTGACTTCCCGGGGGAGAAGCCGGGTCGTAACAGCAGTTCAATGTCAATTAGCTTAAGGCAGCGCACGTCTTCCCACACCACCCCCATCTGCTGTCTCAGGGATTTTGATCTCTAGCGAGTGATTTTGGGCGTTATGGATTGGTTTGGCGTCAGGGGCATGACTGAGGGCGATTGAAGAATGGCTATTGATAGGATTATTGACAAAAGCAGCAATTGATTTGTGTCTCTTCTTTTCTCATGCCAGGCAAACTGACCCTCATGTTTCTAGACATACATGTATTAAGAACTTTCGAGTTTTGTGATCATCTCAAAAACCGCCATTTGTGTAAATTATGCTATTTTAGATACCGTCCCCAGATCAGAGCCCCCATTCTACTCAGAATGGTTGGGGTTTTGATTGAGCTGATCTTGGAATGTCATACATTTTCTAAAATATTGAGGCTATTTTTATATTGCTTTATTGATGGTCTGCAGACCGTAGAGTAGCCAGCCTACTGTCCTCAAATCTGACGTTGTGAGGACCTTTAAAGACCTTGCATTGGTAGGTCTGTGAGCCTCGCTTCAGCTTCCTGCTCCTATGGCTTTTCAATGGAAGACTGTGTGAAACATTTGCCTGCAATGGGCTGGCACACACAGCAACTGTGAGAGTGACGAATAAAACGGGCAAATACTGCCGTGACCACGGCCCAGAACACCAGTCTCTATCCCTCGAGCGGGGCATTCCAGGGAGTCGCAAGACTGACCGATGCCGTGAACTCAATTTGGCATCCCCCCCTTTTCCCCCCCCCGTCTGTCTGTTGTAAACACGCCCTTGGCGTGAAATTAAGTGGACCCAATCGCGGTCGGACTGCCGCTCTCCCGAGTCTTCTAGCAGCTTCTGCTTCCTTTGTCCTCAGAGAGACGCGTCGGCTTCTAACATCACAGCTCCTCTGTTTCTGCGGGGTGATCCACTCTTAAATGATAATTATAGCCCCCTTGCTTGCTGAATATCTGAGATATTAAATCAGTTCCCTCGGCACGTAAAAACAATGTGCGCTACATAAGTGCGGTTTCAACCCTGTTGCCTTGATAGGGGAGGTCTGACTTCAGAAAAATAATATACGCGCAGTATGTGCCCCTTTAGGCAGTTACGGGGAGCTGTATTCTATTTAAATGAAAATAAAATTGTTTGCCAATGATCTCTCTTGTGCTCATCTAGCCAAATGTTGCTAAATACAGTTCAAGAATTTTGTCTTGGTGCCATGCATGTACCACATTAAAGTTGAAACCTGTGACGGGGGTTGTTTTTGTTTCAAGAAACTGATGTACAACTTTAGATCATGAAATACTATCAGTGCTCTACCACTGCATTTTTCACTGTACTGTCAGTGTCAATGAACTTGGTTTAACAAAGCTTTAATTAGTTACTTTAAAGCGGTAATGTTCAGTCTGATAAACATGGGCATGGATCAAGTCTGGTTAGTCTTGTATTTGTGAATGTATGCCGACTTAAAAAAAAGGGAACAGCTTCAGTTCCTTCAATTGTTTTACATAATGGCAGTGTCCAATCATTGCAGTTATTCACAACATAATCTAAATCTGTATTGCTCAAAGAGAATTTCAAAACCTGACATTTTTCAGCCCACATCAGTTGATACACAATTTATCAAGGGATTTCTAACCAGCCAACATCCGTCCTTCATTTACAAAAAGCGATTGGGATTTTGTTGGTCTATTATTGTTAATTTGCGTGGTAGTTTCTGTTAAATCTTATGTAAAAGTGTAAGCCTACACCATTCAATTCTGGAGGGGTGATGAAGATCTTGACTTGTGTTTCGTGACCGCGAACCGGTACAGAACCTGGTGATGCTGGTTATATCTGGTGCTTGTTGTCATTCGGCCGACCGCAGTGTTTCGTTTTAAGGCTTTGGCCTCGGTGGTTTGCCGTCGCGGTTGCAATGACTGGATTACGTCCTCCAGCATGTGTCGAGCCCCGTGATTTACAGGTCATTCAGCCGTCTGGGACTCAATGGTGGCGTTTGCACCACAATGGCGCCCTTAACTGATTTATGCCTTCTTCCTGGGGACACCACGAGGGCAAAAACCAGCCTGACCGCACTGCGAAGAATGGCTGTGCCTCTGCCTTAAGAAAGCGGGGGGGGGGGGGGGAGGAGGAGGGAGGAGGAATGGCCCTTGCTGAGCTGCAGTCCTGATGGAGCCAGAGCAGAGAGTGAAGGAGAGACCATCTGTTAATGAATTATTTCCATTTGAGATTCTCCTTGATGAATTATTCAAGCCCTCATCAAAAGTAGGAAGTATTTTCTTCCCTTCTTCTTCTCCCTCTCCCTCCTCCTCGGTTCCCCTTTTCATTTCTCCGGGTGGTTAACGCAAGCCTTTTTTAATTAATGGGTAAAACTGATCTCAGACGGCACATTCCTCAGACGGCATAATTAGTTCACTTGAAATAGCTTCAAAATTCACAAACGAAAGGACAATAATCCAAGAGTTATGAAAGGCTGTTCGTGGGGGAGATGTTTTGAGATTGTTCAGCTTCCCTCTTAGGGTTGTTTGCTTTTTAAAATACTTTTCAATAATAAGATGGCGCCCAACCTTCTCTGTCGGAGAGATGTGTTCAGGTTCAGGGGGAGGAATTCCTTGGGAAGACGTTTGGACAGAGGCGTCCCTGGGGAAGACTTTTGCCACCAGGTGTACAAACACAGCATTTTTTGGCTGACACGGATGCCATCCGGCAACTGCAGCCCCCAAGGAACTGACATTCCTGTGGGGGATAGTGGGTCTTCTCAGGAATTAGGACTAATGTCTTCTCCATGTATCGGGTTGCGTGCTTGTTAGCGATGGTAGTTCTCCCTGCAATAAGAGAAATGAAGCTATAATGGAAGGTTACTGAATTTGCCTTCGAGTTCGATTTAAAAATATATCTTGGGTATTATTTATTTATTCCGCATAGTTGGGCAGGTTCATTTTTAATGCTGACCGAAATCACCGAAGTGGTTGCGAGTATGAACAGCACGACCAGTTTAATTTCAAAGCAAGGGACAGATGTTGTCGAGCTCCTTCCTGTGCCTTGAAACCTGCCATACTGTTCAGTCTGTCAGTAAATCAGTGTGTGGGTGCCCAGCTCAATGGCCGTGCTACAATAGGTATTGTCATTAAAACACTGGAGAGAGGATGCCTTTTTCAGAGGGTCCATCTGTGACAAGGGGGGCGGGTGTACTAAAAGATTACTCCCTGGTCCCAGGAAAAGGAAGTCAAATGACACTTTGAGAAAACAGGGGAAAAGGAACAACTAGCAGACATTAACTTGACTATTAACTAGGCCTGACTAGACGTTAACTAGACTGCTAGCTAGGCTTGACGAGACATTACCTAGGCTATCGACTAGGCCTGACTATTATATAAAGCCAAGCTCTGCTCTGCAGGATATCAGTGGGGTTTGGCAAGCTGTGGGTGAGGGGCTTTTCACTGAAGCTTTCGCTTCGCTGTTAAGCGTCTTTCTCTCTGACAATGGCTTTCCATCTAATGTTTTTCTATCCAGGAGTGGTCTAATGGATGCTTTTCTCAGTAAACTTAGCCTCTGGTAGTTTGTGCACACAGTAGCGCACTGTGGTCGTGGAATCAACGCAGCGGCAACTTGGCTTTCATAAGAATCGGTAATTATTTGAAAATGAATATAAGCAATTAATTTCCTTTGAATAAGAGAGTGGTTAGCTTATGAAACGGTGGTGACGAGCAGATTGGCGTAAAAGGCGTGTGTTGTGTGCGGTAATCCAGCTCGATTAAGAGCACTGGTCCGGCGACCCGGCTCTGTTATTGCAGCTATTATGGTGGTAATCTGGCTCCCTTTGAGGGTGTCACAATGGGGACATTCACGGGGAGTGTGTGGCAGTTCCCCTAATGCCCGCCCCTGGGCACGCCGCTGCCTGGCCTTTCCCAGCACGACTCCATTCGGGCTCCATTCGGGCTCCATTCGGGCTCCATTCGGGCTCCATTCCGGCTCCATTCCGGCTCCATTCCGGCTCCATTCCGGCTCCATTCCGGCTCACGCCAAGGGGCACTGCTCTCTGTGCTGCACGTGCTGTGCGACCCGCTGACGCGCTCGTGTGAGTTAGCGTTCCACTGTGGCGTGACCTCCCCCGGGCACAGAGAGAGAGAGAGAGAGAGAGAGAGAGAGAGAGAGAGAGAGGGGGGTGGGCTGAATGGCCGATGAGTTGGTTTCGCAGGCCTCTCTGCATACGGCTCGGGCTGATCGATGCTTTGCTTTTTATCGAAATTGATCGATTTGCGCTCGTGTTACGTGACTCCGCAAAGAAAGTAGGCTTCGCTTTGATGCCGCTCCTTTCTTTTTGATCTGCATCGTGGGTGCTTAATGCCTTATTCTTTATTCACGCATAAACAAAAATAAACTCTGTTTAAACTCAGCTGTTTTACAGGCCGATATCTAACTACTACTGGTGCCTTCATAGACACTACAGGCTGATCTCCCGGTACGTGTGTAAACACAGGAGAAGGGTCAGCGTTAGGGGTTAAGGTCGCTGCAGATGCAGCACTCTGTCATGATCACTTGAAGAGCATCCATCCGCAGGACTGTGTTATCTGGGTTCAGTTCCTAACAGGCAGAGTAGCCCGGAGGCTGGGAGCTGGGCTGTTCCATCGCTGGCCTGAGGGCTAAACGCAGCCCGCCACAGTTACTCTCAGCCCTTTCATCATTGAGAAGAAACGCGTTCAGACACATCGAAAACCGTGACCATGTCTACATCTGCGTTCGCCGTGCGATGAACCTCCCACTATTAGATGATAATAATAATGAGTAGAATCGGAAGACCTATACTTACAGAAGGCGTGTGTTTTGTGCAGTACAATGTATCATATTCAGTTAGGACATGGGTATTTACTGGCCCGTTTGCACCATTTTTAAAGAAGATGAGTTGAAGAAACCTGTCCTAGATTTTAAAAACAAGGCAAACCCTGCATCAAACTAACCCCCCCCCCCCCAAAAAAAAAGACAATAGAAAACAAAACAACACACACACACACACACACACACATATGTACGCACGCATGCTCAGTCACTCATACACACAGGCTCAGTCACACAAACACACACACACACACACGCATGCACGCTCAGTCACACAGCCCCATCCCCTCTCCACCCCCCACCTCTCTGGTCCCAGTACAAAGAAGCAAGCTCACGTACTGTAGACTTGCCTTCTGAAATCACCCTGCCATTTTCCATGTTCTTTCCACAGAGAGCCTCATATAAGTGCATCCCTCCAGTGAACAGCATGCATTAAATTATATTCAGATGTTCATGTAGAGATGCCACAGCTACAGGAGAATGACTGTGTGTGTGTGTGTGTATATATATATATAAATATGTGTGTGTATGTGTGTGTGGATATGTGCGTGTGTGTGTGTGTGTGTGTGTGTGTGGATATGTGTGTGTGTGTGTGGATATGTGTGTGTGTGTGTGTGGATATGTGTGTGTGTGTGTGTGTGTGTGTGTGTGTGTGTGTGTGTGTGTGTGTGGGGAGAGAGAGGGAGCGAGCGCAGGATGTATGCTCTGTCTGAGACACCTAGACCAGGGGGGAGGGGAACGGAATGGGGGAAGGGGCGGTTGGTAGGAGTTGTATTTAGGAAAAAGGCTCCTAACTGGAAAGGGTGATTATTTATCTTTATAGATTTTCTCCATGGCCAGTGTCTGCGTCCTTGCCTGGCGGTGGCTGAAGGTTAATTACGAGCGGGGAGTGCAGGCACTGTTTTTTCCCCCCCTCTGCTCCTCAACCAGCATCTCCCAGACACGGTGATTCAGAGCCAGGCTCTGTGGCTGAGAGCCCTGTGGACCCGCTACATCAGCAACGGCTTTAATACAACATGCCTGTATGAGACCAGTAAGCAGGGGTTTACAACTGTTTCTCATCCAGACACCCCCACCCGGCCTCAAAGACACCCAGGGACCCCAGTCATGAGTTAAAAATGGTTACATTAAAAAAATTATAATAATAAGGCTTTATATTTGAAATATCTTTCCATATCTATATACGGTCATTGCATATCAAGTGGTTAGGTACCCCTTACAGTAAATTTAGGAAATCCCTATTGAAAAGCCAGGTATTAGGAAATAAACGCCAAGTACATATTGGGATATATGCACCGTGTGTTTTGAGATGTGTATGCACATAATTAGTACTGTTGTATGAATGTGTGAGAGTGCTTATTAAGACATACACGCACATTATAAGTGTGTTTTTTTTTGGTGTGCCTGTATTGTACGAGTCTATACTGGGATATGTGCACCTATGAGTGAGAACTGGGATATGAGATCTGTGCTCTTATGAGTGCATATAGCGATATACCTTGCATGACAAAGCAAGTTAGCGCTCATAGCAGTCACACAGTGTTAAATAGTTGTAAAGAGGCTTAGCGTGTAGCTGCTCTGGTGTCCATGGGTCACTTTCCCACTGTGGCAGCGCTGCTGACAGAGGCCATAACGCTATTGGCTGCGTGGCCAAGCTTTGTTGCCTAAAATGTAGAACCTCTCTGGGGATGTTCCTCTTTTGGTCGAGATGTTTCCAAAACGTGCTGAAAAGTCTCTGTGGTGGAGCGATCGGCTTGCTGTTTTCACATAGGACACGCCAGTGGTTCTGAAGCAGGGGGACTGTGAACGGTGCTGTTCACCACTACAGTATCTGTCTGGTGACTGTGCAGTCTCCAGACCTGGGTCAAATATGTAATTGTTTTGGATTCAAATATTGTTCTCTTGCAATTGTGCCAACCAAGAGGACCAGAACGTGGGCGTTGCAGTATTTTGAGGGTAATTAATTATTTATTATTAATTATAATTATTTGACCCAGGTCGGACAGTCTCACCAGGGGGTTTGTGAGCTACACTTTGGGACTGAGGATATGTTGGACGGACTAAAGATATTTGTACCTTTTTGGAGAGGGTTCGTCCTCAGACTGAGGATCTCGACAAACAAGAAGCTTCAGGAGGCTGCAGTAACATCTTGGTTACGAAATGTTACTCTTCTTTGCCATTCTGTAAATGGTGGCTACATTGCAGTCCATTTTAGCCATGATCAAGCCAATCCCATTATAAAACAGTGATTTCTTATGTTTTGGCAAATATTTTGCTTACGGTCTGGTTCTGCATGAGGTCATTCGTATTTGTCGACTCCATACTGAGAGAGAGACTATGAATTCCAGATGCATGTTTAAGACGGCATGTTTAGACTCTTTATATGAATCGTGTGTGTGTGGGTGTGTTTGTTTATTTGTGTGTGCATATGTGTGAGTGTGTATGAAAAAATTATATGAAACTTAATAATAGCAGTTGTGCTGATTTGAGAATGGGCTCCACCCAGCCTCTCCTAATTGGCCCCCTGTGGGGAGCTGCTGTGTTTTTCACATCAGTTCTGTGATTACCCCCCAGGGGAGGTAGACCCCCTCATCCCCACCCCCAACCCCTCAAATACATCCCTCTTTCCCTTCCACTCACCCCCCCTCTCCCTTCCAAAAAAAAAGCACAACCCGAAGTGGAGTTCAAACGTGAGAGCGGTTAGCCGGGCGATACCCAGGAGGTACAGATAACCTCACGCTACCACAGGAAGTGTGAAGTTCAGCCTTGGCACTTCCGTGACACTTCCTGTTGGCCAGG